>NC_138868.1:110804388-111391173 GCF_965194805.1 Balaenoptera borealis | reverse complement strand
CTCTTGCATCTCCCTCTCACCCTCCCTATCCCACCCCTCTAGGTGGTCACAAAGCACCGAGCTGATCTCCCTGCGATGCAGCTGCTTCCCACTAGCTATCTATTTTACATTTAGTAACGTATACATGTCAATGCTACTCTCTCACTTCGTCCCAGCTTACCCTTCCCCCTCCCCGTGTCCTCAAGTCCATTCTCTACATCTGGTGTCTTTATTCCTGTCCTGCCCCTGGGTTCATCAGAACCATTTTTTCTTTTTAGATTCCATGTATATGTGTTAGCATACAGTATTTGTTTTTCTCTTTCTGACTTACTTTACTCTGCATGACAGACTCTAGGTCCATCCACCTCACTACAAATAACTCAATTTCGTTTCTTCTTATGCCTGAGTAATATTCCATTGTATATATGTGCCACATCCTCTTTATCCATTCATCGGTGGATGGACACTTAGGTGGCTTCTGGCTATTGTAAATAGTGCTGCAGTGAACATTGTGGTACATGACTCTTTTTGAATTATGGTTTTCTCAGGGTATATGCCCAGTAGTGGGATTGCTGGGTCATATGGTAGTTCTATTTTTAGTTTTTTAAGGAACCTCCATACTGTTCTCCATAGTGGCTGTATCAATTTACATTCCCACCAACAGTGCAGGAGGGTTCCTTTTTCACCACACCCTTTCCAGCATTTATTGTTTCTAGATTTTTTGATAATGGCCATTCTGACAGGTGTGAGGTGATACCTCATTGTAGTTTTGATTTGCATTTCTCTAATAATTAGTGATGTTGAGCATCTTTTCATGTGCCTCTTGGCCATCTTTATGTCTTCTTTGGTGCAATCTCTATTTAGGTCTTCTGCCCAATTTTTAGTTGAATTGTTTGTTTTTTTGATATTGACCTCCATGAGCTGTTTGTATATTGTGGAGATTAGTCCTTTGTCCGTTGTTTCATTTGAAAATATTTTCTCCCATTCTGAGGGTGTCTTTTCATCTTGTTTAGGGTTTCCTTTGCTGTGCAAAAGCTTTGAAGTTTAATTAGGTGCCACTTGTCTATTTTTTTTATTTCCATTACTCTAGGAGATGGGTCAGAAAAGATCTTGCTGTGGTTTATGTCAAAGAGTGTTTCTCCTATGTTTTCCTCTAAGAGTTTTATAGTGTCTGGTCTTACATTTAGGTCTTTAATCCATTTGGAGTTTATTTTTGTGTTTATATTTGTGTCAGGTGGTGTTCTAATTTCATTCTTTTACATGTAGCTGTCCAGTTTTCCCAGCACCACTTATTGAAGAGGCTGTCTTTTCTCCATTGTATGTTCTTGCCTCCTTTGTCATAAATTAGGTGACCATATATGCATGGGTTTATCTCTGGGCTTTATATCCTGTACCATTGATCTATATTTCTGTTTTTGTGCCAGTACCATACTGTCTTGATGACTGTAGCTTTGTAGTATAGTTTGAAATTGGGGAGCCTGATTCCTCCAGCTCCATTTTTGTTTCTCAAGATTGCTTTGGCTATTTGGGGTCGTTTGTGTTTCCATACAAATTGTAAAATATTTTGTTCTAATTCTCTGAAGAATGCCATTGGTAGTCTGATAGGGATTGCATCGAATCTATAGATTGCTTTGGGTAGTATATAGTACTACTATAGTAGTATAGTCATTTTCACAATATTGATTCTTCCAATCCAAGAACATGGTATATTTCTCCATCTGTTTATGTCATCTTTTAATTTCTTTCATCAGTGTTTTATAGTTTTCTGAGTACAAGTCTTTCGCCTCCTTAGGTAGGTTTATTCCTGGGTATTTTATTCTTTTTGTTGTGATGGTAAATGGGATTGTTTCCTTAGTTTCTCTTTCTGATTTTTTGTTTTTACCATATAGGAATGCCAGAGATTTCTGTGCATTAATTTTGTATCCTGCAACCTTACCAAATTCATTGATTAGTTCTAGTAGTTTTCTGGTGGCATCTTTTGGGTTTATGGGTTTATTTCTGGACTCTCAATTCTATTCCACTGATGTATATATATGTCCTTATGCCAAAACCATATAGTCGTTATTACTGTAGACTTTGTAGTAAGTTTTGTGAACTAGAAGTACGAGTTTTCCAACTTTGTTGTTGTTCTTCAAGATTTTTTGGCTATTTTGGGTCCCTTGCATTTCCATATGATTTTTAGGAGCAGTGTGTCTATACTGCAAAAAAGATAGCTGAGATTTTGGTAGGGATTTCACTGACTCTGTAACTCAATTTGGGGAGTATTGCCATATTATCAATATTAATTCTTCCTGTCCAGGAATGTGGAATATGTGTCCATTTATTTAGATATCCTTTCATTTCTTTCAAACATGTTTTATAGTTTTCAGTGTACAAATCTTGCACTTATTTTTCTTAAATTTACTTCTAAGTATTTTATTCTTGCTGATGTTATTGTGAATAGAAGTTTTCTTAATTTCACTTTTGGATTGTACATTGCTAGAGTATAGAAATACAGTCTTCTGTCCATATCTGTGGGTTCCACATCCGGAGACACTGAGGGCTGACTGTATGTTGCCATTTTATATAAGGGACTTGAGCATCTACAGAGGTTCTGGAATCAATCTCCCACGGATTCCAAGGGATGGCTGTACAGTTGATTTTTTTTATTTTTTTTTGTATTTGATCTCATATCCTGAAATTTGTTGAACTTGTGTATTAGTTGTAATAGTTTTTTAGTAGATGCTTTAGGATTTTTAAAAATATATAAGATCATGTTATCTGTGAATGGAGATAGTTTTATTTTTTTCCTTTCTAATCTGAATGGGTTTTATTTCTTTTTCTTCCTTAATTGCCCTGGCTAGAAACTCTAGTACAGTTTTGAAAAAAAGTGAAGGGAGGGACATCCTTGTCTTGTTTCTGATCTTAAGGGAAAAGAACTCAGTCTTTCACCATTAAGTATGATATTAGCTGTGGGTTTTCAAATATAACTTTTATCAGGTTGAGGAATTATCTTCTTCTATTCCTACTTTGTTGGGTTTTTTTCATCATTAAAAGTTGTCAAATTTTGCCAAATACATTTTCTGTATCTATGAGACGATCATGAGGTTTTTGTCCTTGATTCTATTACTATAATATATTACATTAATTTGTTTAATATATTAAACCAAATTCGCATTCCTGGGATAAAAGTCAGTCAGTCATAGTATATCATCTCTTTTATATGTTACTGGATGTAGTTTTCTAGCATTTTGTTGAGAATTTTTGCATCTCCATAAGGGTATTGGTTTGTAGTTTTATTATCTTGATGTGTCTTTGTCTGGTTTTGGTATCAGGATGCTAATGGCCTTACAGAATGAGTTGGGAAATGTCTCTTCCTCTTGGTTTTTGGAAGAGTTTATGAAGGATTGATGCTAATTCTACTTTAAGTTTTTGGTAAAATTGACCAGTGAAGGCTTTCTTTTCAGTAAGCTTTTTGATTACTAATTCAGTCTCTTTACTTGTTATAGGTCTATTCAGATTTTCTGTTTCTTCTTGACTCAGTTTTGGTAGTTTGTGTGCTCCTAGGAATTCATCCATTTCATCTAGGTTATCTAATTTGCTGACTTACAATTATTCATAAAATCCTCCCTATAATCCCTTTTATTTCTGTAAATTTCATAGTAACCTCCCTTCTTTCACCCATGATTTTGGTAGTTTGAATCTTCACTCTTTTTTTTGGGTCAGTCTTGCTAACAGTTGTCAATTCTTTTCAAAGAGTTAACTTTTGCTTTTGTTGATTTTCTTTATTGACTTCCCATTCTCTATTTCATGTATTTCCATGTTGGTCTTTATTATTTTCTTCCTTCTCCTTGCTTTGAGTGTCATTTGCTCCTTTTTCTGTTTTCTTAAGGAAGAAGATCTGTTTATTGATTTGAGATCTCTCTTCTTTTTAAATATACACATTTATAGCTATAGTTCTCCCTCTAAGCCCTGCTTTTACCACATCCCTTAAGTTTTGGGATGTTGTGTATTCATTTTCATTCACCTCAAAGTATTTTCTAATTTCCCTTGTGATTTCTTCTCTGGGTCATTGGTTATTTAGGATTGTGTTGTTTAGTTTCAATATATTTATGAATTTCCCAAATTTCCTTCTGATATTTGTTTTAATTTCATTCCATTGTGATCCAAGAACATACTTTGCATGATTTCAGTTCTTTTTAAAATTTAGTGGGGCTTGTTTTACCACCTAACACATGGTCTGTCCTGGAGAATGCTCCATGTGTACTTGAGAAGAATATTTCTGCTGTTTTTGGGTGGAATAATCTATAGATGTCTGTTGGCCTATTTGGTTAATAGTGTTGTTCATAACTTGAATTTTTTCATTGATCTTTTGCTTAGATGTTCTATGAATTACTGAAAGTGGAGTATTCAGAGCTTCAGCTTTTATTGTTTCTCCCTGTCAATTTTTGTTTCATGTATTTTGGGGCTTTATGATTGGGTGCGCTGCCATATTGTTTAATGTTGCACCTCAAAGCATCCCTTCTTGGGCCTGATAAATTTGTTTGTGATACTATACTTGTTTCCTTAATCAGCTTCCTCTATATTTAGTGCAGTCAGCTTGTGTCTGAGCATCCATCCAAAGCTTTGTGACTTGTTTTGTTCTAGAATTTGCTTGTAATTGATTCAGTCTTTCCATTAAGTAGGGCTTATAAATGATGCTGAATAAGAAGGCATAGATTTTTGGAAGTTGAATAACCTTTGGATATTATTTAGTCTATTCTCTTCCTTCTTTTTTCAGATGAAGAAAGCAGGGCCCGGCTCAGAGAAGTGAAGTGATCTGTCCTGGGTCACACAGCAAGTTAAAGGCAGGAACAGGACCAGAACTGAAGGTATTTGGCTCTTTGTTCACTACTCTTTTGCTGAAGTACTCACATCTGCATATTGTTATTCTATGGTTTCTTTGTGTGTGTCAATAGGCTTGTGCTTCGCGGGAGACTCCCCTGGGAATCTTGTTTAAAAAGTGTATGTCTATGCATATGAATATGTACATGTGTCTACTCCCCACCTGTTTCTCTCTCAGGGACTCTCATTCAGTAGGGCTGGGATGGGACCCTAAGTCTGCTTTTTAGGAAGTCTCTCCCAAGTGATGCTGGTGCACAGCCAGCTGTGGACACACTGGGTACTTCTTTACTTATCCTGCAGTTTTATGACATATACACTCTTAGTAAAATTTTTCTTAAAAATAACTTTTCTTTATAATCTTTTAAATCAGTTTGTCATTAGACAGTTTTATTTATACCTAATTATCACAATTCTCTGGACTCTTCTCTCCCCTCTCTCTCATGTAGCAAGTGAAGCCTAGAAGGTAGTGAGTATTTCCCAGTCCATCTAGAAAGAAGACAGAGGAGGGTTCTGGTGACAGTGGGCGGTGGAACTGAGTGGATTTTCACTCTCTTTACGCCTTGTTGTGTGTGTGACTTTTCCTTTATGTGCTCAAAGTAGGAGATGCAAGGTTTCCGGAATTATAAGGAGGCAGGGAGACTCTTGCCATCCCTCTGTAGGCAGGCTCTGTAAGTCGGGGCTTTAAACCTCAGATCTGTGGACACCTAGAAATGTGAGGATGGGCTTCATGGTGTCTGTGACTCCCTAAAAGGCTAGTCCACATTTTGCATGCACATTCTTGAGTTATTCTGAGCAGGGGCCTTACAGGTTTTACAGCCTTACAGTCTGCTCTCTGAGGTCCCATGACACTCAGTCACGAGCGGTGCTGCTGAGGCCGGCTGTTTGCTGGCAGGATCCTCCCAGGTGCCAGGTCACCACCTGCAATGTGCATAGTGGTGCCCTGGGTTCTGTCGCTCAGGACCAGGAGACTGTCCCTAAGGTGTGGATAACTGAGGAAGAGTAGAAACAGAACTCACGGTGACCAGTCATGCTTTCTGTCAGCACACAGCTCCTTTCTCTGGTATAAGAGGCCTAGAATAGATAAGTGGAACAGGGTGTGATGAGAAAGAAATGTGAACACGGAGGAACATTGACAGTACTTATAAATTATCAATAGCTATGTAATGCTGTTGGCACCTTCAGTCGGGGGCAGCATGAATGGCACATTTTTATGCCAAGCTTGATAGAATCCAAAAAGTTAGGTGCTAAGCCAGGAAGATGACCTGGGCAAGGGATCAGCAAACTTCTTCTGCAAAGAGGCAGACGGTAAATATTTTAAGCTTTGCAGTCCGTGCAGTGTCGTAACTACCCCACTTTGCTGTTGTAGCACTAAAGCAACTGAAGACATTATGTAAATGGGTCGATATGGCTGAGTTCCAATTAAACTTTATTTATGGACACTAAAGTTGGGATTTTATGTATTTTGCACTTGTCACAAAGTTTTTTTCTGCTTTCAATTTCTCTTTAACCATTTAAAAATGTAAAAGCCATTCTGGACCTGCGGGTCATACAGAAACCAGTGGGGACTTGCTTTTGGCATGTGGCTCTATTTTCTTGACCCTGAACTGGGGTTACCAAGAAACTTAGGATCTTAGAATTCAAGCTGAATAACATCATTCTCGAGTTTTCTACTCTGGCCTTGGCTGCAGAACCCAGAGATAAGTTAGGCAGCAATTGTAATAATTGAGTTTTAATGTCAGAGGTGCTTAAAACTTGATTAAATCGTGTTCCCTGTTATATCTTCCCTTAATTATGCCCAGCTATTGTATGGTATTTTGCAGCTCACAAAGGGCTTGCACATAATTATCTCATTTAATTTTGTTAAGAAAATCACTTAAAATTTATTTTATTCACAAAAGTAGAACATGAAAATACTCTTTTTGTTAAAAAAATCGAACACAGGAAAAGTAAAAGTTTCCATTGGTCCCCTTCTCAAGTCCATCCTTCTCACCAAAGGAAACTTTTTTGAATTTGGTGTGACGACTTCTAAAACTTTTCTCGTGTGTTTATGTAGCATTTGTACATGTAGTTGTGTTTTGTGGGCTTTTCTTTTCATTTGCTCACTCATGTGGTAACATGTACTTATTCTACAACTTGTTTTCTGTTACTTTACAATAAGTATATCATGAAGACCATTCCATGTCCACGTAAGTATAATACCTGTTTCATTGTAACTCACACAGACAAGTGCATAATTTGTATGTATCATAGCTTGTTTACTTTTTTCTTTATTGATCATTTTAGTTGTTTCTCATTGTTCCTGTTATGAACAGTGCTGCAGTGAACATAAACACACGTGTGTGTGATGTCTGTGTTATCTATGCATTAAATTTTAATAGGTACCACCTAACTACCCTCCAGAAAGTGTAAGCCGGCAGTCGTGCACAAGAATCCACATCACCCTATGACTTTGCCAGTCATGTGAGCACAGAGTGGCATCTCCTGAATTTAATTTGCATCGTTTCACATGTTTATTAGATGGACATATATTCCCGTCTGCAACTTAGTATTGTCTTTGGTTGCAGAGGCATTTGTTTGGAACTAGATTGATCATCTCTCCTCTTTGAATCAGTAGCGGGTCTTAGTTGCGGCACGTGGGATCTTTTGTTGTGGCACATGGGCTCTCTAGAGTGCACGGGCTTAGTTGCCCCCTGGCATGTGGGATCTTAGTTCCCCGACCAGCGATCGAACCCCTGTCCCCTACTTTGAAAGGCGGATTCTTAACCACTGGACCACCAGGAAAGTCCCTGGTCACTTCTTTTCATATCTAGTGTACGAAACTAGACTTTTGATCATAAAAATTAAGGATTTCTGATCAATGAGGGAAACTGAAGATAACTTTAAAAGTTGAGTGAAAGATTGATAGAAGATAGTTGCAAGATAAAAGAATTGATAAGAGTAATATATAGTACACGCAAGTCAACCAGAAAAAAATACTGGGGAACCTAATAGAAAAATGAGCAAAGGCTATGGATAACAATTCACAGAAGGGGAAATCCACATAACCAGCAGTCTCAGTAAAAAGTTTCTCAATCTTACGGGAAGTTAGAGAAATGCAAATAAAAACAACAATTAGCTACAAAGTTATACTTATTAGACTGGCAGAAATTTAAAAGTGAAATACTACTACATGGTGTCAAGGATGTAGGGAAATGGGCAAACTCCTGCGTTTTCAGTAGGACTAGTCTACTAGTCTGCTGCAGCCATCCTGGCAATTGTCTAGGACCTGGTGGCTCCCTCCTTGGTGGGAACCTTAGAGAAAGGTGTGCATGAGCCTGCACAGGTGCGGGTTCTGGAGTGCTCACCGCGGCCTCCTTGTGGTGGCTGAGCAGCGCTGCAGTGTCACTGCCCGGCGAATGGATGGGCCGGGGTGATGGGTGTTAAGGAGGCTTATATAGCAGCACAGAGTGGGAGGCATCATGGGAGACAGCCAGCGCTGTAGCTCAGCAGAGCCTGCGCACATTTCTACCATTAGTGTAAACAGCCGTGATGTCAGTTCATTGCAGTGGGTGCCTGGGAGGGGTGGGGGTGGGAGGGAAGACCAGGGGTACATGTGGGGAAAACATAGGAAGAAGAAACCTTGCATAGATCAATGATATAAAGGGCCATCCCTAAGGAGTTTAATTAGCTTAATTCTGTGCATCTGGGGTCCACGGGGAGGCGGGGGTCTTACTGCATGATTACGAACATATTATCCTATAATCGTTTTTAATATTCATATGATTTGCTTTCTAGATGTGGCTTTTTATCTGTTGGAGGTTATTTTTTTCCTGTGTGTTTTCAGAGATGTAACAAATGCCTTCTCACTGATAGTCAATGGTTTTAACACTATTAAAGAATCCATGCCTTCCTCACTAACTTGATGTATAACTTTTATCATATACTGAGTCCCCATTGTGGGTATGGGCTCCACGGTTTATTTGGGTATTTTGTGGCATTTCCATGCTATTTTAGTTACAGTTGCTCTGTAAAATGTCTATGTCCTGTCAGGCAAGTCTCCACCCATTGTTCTTCATTTCAATATTTTGTCAGCTATTTTTACAGTTTTATTATGAAGATTGATTTTTTTAATCAGCTTAAACATCCCATTAAAAGTTTAGAGGGATTTTTGAGGTGGCAGAATTTATTGAGTTCCTACACTAATTTAAGGAGAATATCATGACAAGGCGTCTTCCTTCTTGTCCAGGAGCATGGCATGCCTCTCCACGCGCCCAGGTCTCTGTTTTCTTCAGTAAGGCCGTGGGGTTTGGTTCATATAGGTCTGACTCATTTCATATAAGGCTTAGTCATAATTTTTCTTAATATGAATGTTTCTACTACAACTTCCTAATTTAATGTTGCTTCAGATCTTTCGATGTTGATCTTACCATCTTGGTGAACTGCTGTCAGTTGATTCTAATAGTTTTAAAACCTATTCTTGTGGACTATTTAGGCAGACAGTTGTGTATTTAATAAATAATAGTTTTCTTCTTCTTAGTGTTTATCTTATTGCATATATAGGACCCCCCCCCCCGCCGCCATTACAATGCTGTTTGGAAATGTTGAAAATGAGCTTTTTTACTTTAATGAGAAGTGTTCTGATGTATCACCATTTAGTATTAGATGGCCTTTCATTTTCTGGCAAACATTCCTTATTGAGTTAAGGGTGAAGAAGTTTCCTTCTATTCCTAATTTTCTAATAGGTTTTTCTTTTTTTTTTTAAAGCCAAGAATAGATATCAAGTTTTGTCAGGTTTTTTCTTTGCGTGTGTTGCAGTGATAGTGATCATGTGTGTTTTTTGTTATGTGTTTTAATTTTCTCAAAAACTCAGTGAGGTAGGTATTGAAACTAACCAGCCTGAAAGTTAAGAATGGTGCTCTGGGCTGAGCCAGTGGTGTGGAGCCCTGTGCAATTAAACCTGGACCTTTTCCGCATGCTGTTTGTTCTGTGGGCAATGCTGTGGGAGCCAAGGCTTACAAGTGTCAAGCGAAGATGGAGATTAGAAATTTCTAACATTTCACGTTGTTGATTCTACTTCGGAGGATGTATCCCAGGAAAATAAGGTGTTGCAAAATTTATGAACAAGGCTGTTTGTCACTTCATAAAGTACAAAGAGTGAAAAAATAGAAAAAGTCCAATAAGAAGTGAGCTGTCATCCATAACACAGCCATTAAATGAGAAATTATGTTCTTATTAAAATATTTCTGGAAATTATTAGTGACAAGACGTAGTCTCATGATAACAATGTGTGAATATAAACAGTAAGTGTATTACATTCTTGAAAATCTCCAGAACGAATACTGGTGAGAGGAAGGAAAAGAAGGAGCTGATTGGAGTGGCAATAACAGGAAAGCCCCTCTGTAGAAGGGTTTTGGAAATAAGCGAAGCACACTTGGTCAGGCTTCCCAGCAGGGTCGTTTGCTCAAATATGCAGCCAGTCAAGGTTATTTAAGGGCTGGAGCACAAGTACTTTCCATTCCTGCCATGAAGGGCTTGGTGTGTGTGGTGCCTGAGTCTGAGCTGCCCTTGCACTGAGTCAGGAATAATCCTGCAGCATCAGACTCTGCCTCTCTCTCTTTCTGTCTTTTTGTCTCTATCTCTGTCTCTCTCTGTGTCTCTGTCTTTATCTCTGTCTGTCTCTGTCTCTCCTCTCTCTATCCCTCTCTCTCTCAGGAACCCTCTGCCTACTCCCTTGCCCTCCTACCAGCCGGCAGCTGTCAATCTGTCACTACTGGCTCTGTCCAAAGAGCCCGACCCCCTTCATTTGTATAATCATCTAGACAGGCAGGTGAGGCAGCCCCCTGGGTACCCCCTTCACCTGGAAGTGAGTTAGTGGCCAATTGCTTAACAAGGAGCTCTTCCAGCCTACCCCAAGAGAGGAATCGGGTGCCTCAGGAACGTAGAGAAGATCTTTGGATTCAGGACGCAGCCACGGCCAACTGAAAACTGTGGTCCAGGGTCCCCTCCGCCCACATGCTGACTTGCTGGCTGATGCCTCTCAGCTGCTTTATTCCTTCCCTTTTGCGTACAGCTTGTCATTTGATCTGACTTTAAACAGCCCTGGCTTGTCTGGGGGGAGGGAATAGGCAGGGGGTGGTACGGGTGACAAATGCGTCTCACAGCTGATATGACAACCTGAAAGAAACTCCCTTTCCACTTTGCCTCATGTTTCTGCCTCTAATTCTTTCTTTCTAAGGCATGGGTCAACTCCAGCCACAGGGTCCTTTCAGAGTTCTTCAGCATATTAACCATAAACTCTTACTACCTGCCAGGTGCTATGCTAGGTACTTTTCAAGGATTATGACATTTAATTCACAGTAATCCCATTTGTTGAAAGCTATTACTATCCCCATTTTAGAGATGAGAAAAGTGAGACTTAGGACAAGAAACTTGGCCAAGATTTCACAGCCAGTATATAGCTGAACAAAACAATAGAGACGACATTTGCTGAGTACTTTCTGTCTGCCCAGCATGTTACCTATATTAGCTCATGTATCCTAACAACAACCTGTAAAATAGGTAGTATGATCACCATTTTGGAGCTGAGGAAACTGAGACTCAGATGTTAAGTAACTTGCCCAAGTCTGCTTAGTAAGTGGCAGAGGTGAAGTTTGTACCTAAATCAGCATGACTCCAGAACTATGAACCGTCACACTCAATGTCAACAAATATATACTTAGTGTCAGTTACTTCACAGGTGCCGTGTTTGGTTCTTGGAATCCCAGATTAAATATGGCCACGCCATCAAAGAATGCATAGTCCAGACAGAAGCAGACACGAAACAGACAATTCCAACGTAAGGTAGCAAGCATAGAAGATGGGCATTGAAATCACAAAAGACTTCCCAGGGGAGATGATATTTGATTTAAATCTTTTTTAAAATTGAAGTATAGTTAATTTACAATGTCATGTTAGTTTCAGGTGTACAGCACAGTGATTCAGTCATATATATATCCATATATATATCTTTTTTCAGATTCTTTTCCCTTATAGGTTATTATAAAATATTGAGTATAGTTCCCTGTGCTATACAGCAGGTCCTTGTTGTTTATCTGTTTTATACATAGTAGTGTGTATATGTTAATCCCAAACTCCTAATTTATGCCTCTCCCCCTTAACGCCTTGGTAACCAGAAGTTTGTTTTCTATGTCTGTGGGTCTGTTTCTGTTTTGTATGTAAGTGCATTTGTATCATTCATTTTTTTTTTTAAGATTCCATATATAAGTGATATCATGCGATATTTGTCTCTAATCTTAGAAGGTGAATTGGAATTACTTGAATATGTGGTCATGGAGGATGAAGCAGGGGTCCAGTGGGACGCTGAGGGCAGTGGGTGGCATGAGGGTCCACGTGGCCTATGTGGACGCGGCGGGTTTTGGCTGGTGGAGCCGATTACGTCCACAGCATCCTGCTCACGGAAGACACGAGATGCCATGAGAAGGAGTTTGGAATTTATCTTGGAAATTGCCAACCATTAACAGGATTTTCAGGTGTGGAGAGTGATATGCTCAGAGTGGAGAAAAGAGAGATGAGGACTAGTCAGGAGGCCTTTGCAGCCACCTGACTGGAGAAGACAAAGGCACGAACAGAGTCTGCACTGACTGCTTTTCCCCACCCTGATTGTGGGCCAGGAAGCTGAGCCTCCCTTGCGGCAAACGGATGGGCCGTGGACAGGCCAGAACCCGCCCCATCTACACCCGGATTCTGAGAGCCAGGACAGGATGCCTTCGGAGTGGACAGCTTGGTCTCCTACGCCTGAGGCTCGGGTGTCGACGGAGAGGATGCAGACGGGGCAGAGCTGCATTAGTCTCCTCCAGGACTTGGTTTCTTGACAAATTTTAAATTTGTAATTTCATGGTTTGGTCATAGTGAGGTTAGTTTCTAAAATTCCTGAGCTGTTAGGGGAGACTCGGAAATCCCTATGGATCAATGCACACGGTGGCAGCTGCCACCAGCCTCAGGAAGTACAGCTGCTCTATGAGTTCTCCGTGGTGCCCCTGATTGGAAACTAATTTCTCCCAGGACAGATTGGCATTGCAAGCCCCAAACCAACCAAATGTTTAACTCTGGATTCCCTAATCCTGTTGGGAAGGGAGTAACTGGGGATGGTAGAGTGATTCACGGAGCAAAGTGGTGTTGGCAGTGGGATGGGGAGGGTTGGAGAAAAAAAAGAAGCAATCCACTCCCAGTGGCTTTGAAAGACCTACCTGGAAGGAATGTTTTCAGACTAGCTCTTTGCAACTGCATCCTTTTGGGTAAGAAAACTTAGAAACATATGAGGTGTTTTCTTCTAAAAAGATTTTGGTTTTTATTGTGTTTCTAGAAAGCAAGGAGACCCTGGAAAGCATGTGTGTTTACTTTGAGCCAGTTCTTCATCTGATATTTGAGAACCAGGGACTAACTGGATGATCCCCAAAGCATCCCAGAAGACAGCCTCATGAATGGGGATGGTCCAGAGTGTGAACTGGGTGAGAGATGCAGGTGGGATGGGGGCATTCTCGGCAAAGGAGCACATGCCTCAGTCTCGGACCTGGGCCTGAGAACTAGGTGGCGTAGCTGTTGGTGTGAGAACGGCCGTTGAAAAGGAGGTTTTTGTTTTTTGCAAGTCATATATGTGCATGGAATGAAATTTTAAATGGGCGAAAGGATATGTAGTGTGCAAAGCACATCTTCCTCCTTCTCCCATCTTCTGGCATCTCGTTCCCTCCACAGAGGCAGTGCTGCCACTACTTCCATGTGTCCCCTTCAGAGACAGTCCATGCATTTACTATGGGTGTGTATGTGTTTTTTTTTAATTAATTAATTTTTATTTTTGGCTGCATTGGGTCTTTGTTGCTGTGCGCGGGCTTTCTCTAGTTGCAGCAAGCAGGGGCTGCTCTTCGTTGCGGTGGCTTCTCTTGTTGCAGAACACGGGCTCTAGGCACGCAGGCTTCAGTAGTTGTGGCACGTGGGCTCTAGAGCGCAGGCTCAGTAGTTGTGGCTCACGGGCTTAGTTGCTCCGTGGCATGTGGGATCTTCCCGGACGAGGGCTCGAACCCGTGTCCCCTGCATTGGCAGGCAGATTCTTAACCACTGCGCCACCAGGAAAGCCCTGGGTGTGTATGTTTGTGTGTGTGTGTAGTTTTTCAGACACAACACAGAATACTCCATGTATTGTTTAAAACCTTGCATGTCAGTGGTGCCAGTTTGAAATACCATCCGCTGCAGAGCCAGGCCTTTGATTCGGTTTGTTTTCAGACTATTTGCAAAGTTCCCTTGCACCTTGGAATACTTATGAGCTCTGAGCTTGAAATGGTGTTAGCAAATTCTGACCCTTCAGCTTCAGTTTTTCTAGACTGATGTCTTCCCTCCTAGCAACCAAAATCGATTGTTTGGTTTCATAGCTGAGGATTTTTCATTTGTTGATGAACTGAGGAAGACCACAGAGAAGAAAGTGAGAATGGGAGGCTGTGTGAATAGTTACCAGTTAAGGTGACAGGCAGATAGTTCAAGGTGCGAGAGGGAAAAGGGTGTGATCTGGGAAGTATTAAATCAGACCACGCTGCAGAGAGCTGCATGACAAGCGCAGTTTATGAATCCTGTGAGATTCAAAGGAACAGTTGTTTATCAGTCTCGTTCAGGGGCTGCGCCACTGCACCGCAGTGTACTGGGGCGGGCAGTTGTCCTGGTTCCAGAGTGCCTCCTCCAGCTCGGGACCGTCAGTCCCTGGGGTGAGCAGCCTGGTGGAGCCGTGACTGCCAGGCTCCAAGCCTGGAGCGCTGGTCGGGGGCGGTGTGATGGGAATAAGAATGCCCGTTCAGCCTCATCCACACGCGCCACACACACAGGAATAACGTATTTGGACATGTGTATTTCCTCTAGGACCTCTTTTCTCAGCAAAACACCCGAATTTCAGAGAAGTAATTACAAGAATTACATAGGCTATAGAATATTAATTAATGTTCCTTGTAAGTGGAAATGTTGCTTCTCACACTGTTTCTCTCTCTTGGTAGCTGACATATTTCTAGAATTTGATTGTTGTTTCCTATTTGTAGTGAATATATTTTCTCTATATAACTTTCTGTTTCCTAAGAAAGTTAGGATAACTTTCTGTTTCCTAAGATTGGATGGCCTCCAAAATTTCTAGTATTTTATGCAAACTTTTGGGTTTTCAAATATCATCTTCTCATAAGTCAAGTTGCACTTTCCCGTTTATTTCCTAGGTGTTTGCAATCACTGGTATTAATTCTCTTTAGCTCTCTGGGCTGCCAGCACATCTGTTTGGGAATGCCGTAGGAGCTGGCCTGCCGTGTGTTGGCATGACTGCAGCTGCGTGGGGAGTGTGGCCGCCCCTGCTTTGCTCCGAGGGCCCTGGAAAGCCACATGGCTAAACATGTAAGATGAAAGGTCTTTACAAGCCACTGAATCACTCTTCCAGATGAGATTTCCAAATGTCAGAAGGAACAGCAGCTCATTAAAACTGCAGCTGTAAAATCCACCAACAGCACACGTAGAAAAGTGATTACAGAGCAAGCTTGATTAATTAGGTGTGAAAATTCAGGACCAGCGTGGTAATAAATGATGGAACTCACCCAGCAGCCTGCTTCCCTTGCACCGTGTTTTGCTGAATGGCCAGTTTCCCACTTGTCTCTTGTACGGAGATCACGTTTCAAGAGCTGGTAAAGTTTACATCTAAATCATGGAGCCAACAGAAGACCACTCAGATCTGCAGACAGTTCCAACTTTGGCTTCCTTATCTTCTTTCTCTGTGCCCTTTCATATATTACTAAATCTTCCTGAATCTCATTTTCTCCATTTATAGAAGATGAATTTCTGTTCCTACCTATATACCAAGCCTTTGAATAGAAGCAATTTCATAAAAAAACAAACAAAAACTCTGCATAATCCTGTATGTGGCTTTGAATCTTTGGGTCTAAGAGATCCTGTGATATGTAAATATTATGTTCATTGTCTAGTATCATTTAGAAATCTGATGATCTGTTTTATCAGACTGATCTTTTGAATTGAAGCAAAATAGCATTTGTGAAGGTACCTAGCCTAGGGCTTCATACATAGAAGGTATTCAGTAAGCTTTGGCTGTGTCACCATCATCTGAATGGAGAAGATAGACTTCCAGTTCCAAAGAATGACAATAGAAAGCAATATACTTATTGGGACAGGACTACTGTGGTGAGCACGACATCATCCTTCTTTGGTGATTGAGAAGGTGGCATTGTGCTTGCTTTAGGGTCATAAGTATTAATCATCATTGTGAATATAGCACTGATGAGCTTCCATTTCTTCTTTAGTGACTTCCAGTTGACGACAAAATAAAGTGTGCTTTCCTTGGGTTTCAACGATTCTGCACCCAGCTCCAGTGTTGGGGTGGTGGTTTCCCCACAGGACCAGGTGACGCTCCGACACGTGCTGGGTGTCGTAGGAGTCAGCTCAGCTCTGGCACCATCTACCCAGAGGCAGCGTCAGACCCCACAGCGCACGGGCTCAGTCTCACAAGGCTGCCCCCCTCAGATGCCAGTCTCAAGTCCAGGGTGCCACCTGTGCTCCTGACCGAATGGCTAAAATCAGTGGCTCCCACGACCCCCTCCTTGGGTTCCATTAATCTGCTAGAGCAGCTCACAGAATTCAGGAAACCAGTTTACTCAGTAGATCACAGGTTTATTAGAGAGGATTGGAAAGGATACAAATCAGCAGCCAGATGAAGAGATGTGAAGGGCAAGATCCCAAACAAAGACCTCTGTCCCCAGGGAGTCTGGGCCCAGCATGGGGGCATGGGGAAGCAGTCTTGTTCCCCAGCCTGGAAGCTCTCCAGACGCCATCCTTTCGGCGTTTTGTGGAGGCTCGAGACATGGGTATGAGTGGTTAAACCATAAGCCACTGGCAATTGATTCAGCCTGTATCCCCTCTTCCTTCCCCAGAAATCAGGGGGTGGGGCTGGAAGTTCCAACTCTCTATTCAGGGTTTGTTCCCCTGGCAACCAGCCCCTTCCTTAGGTGCTTTCCAGAAGCCACCTCATTAACAAAAGAAAACACAAATTCCAAGGGTTTTAGGAGCTCTGTGGCAGGAATGGGGTTGAAGACCAAATGCACGGCGGCCTGCTGTCCCAGGACACCCTTATCTTTAGGACATTTACCCAACGTCCTTCTCACTCTTTATCTTCACGCCTCTGAACCAGCTAGATTCTACTGCTCCTTGCATACGCCCCAGAATCCCCCACTTCCAGGCCTTTGTCACTTGCTGTATGCTTTGCTGAACTTTCACTCTGTCCCAGGAACTGTGCTAGGTGCTGGGGACATAACTTGAAAATTCATAGTCCTTGAACTCCAGTAGCTCTTTGGTAAGGACAGACACATAGACATTTATAACCCAGTGGAATGAATATGGTGGTAAATGTTCACCCTACCTTCGAGCCTCAGGGGTCACGGCTTTTCCTCAAACACTGGTGTCATTCACCTCCGCGTCACACCACCTGTGTGCTAAAGCCAACCGCAGCTACAATCGTGTTTACCTGGAAGAGCTCTGTCTCCGTCTTACCTGAATAAAGGTGGCGTCCCCTACCTGACTATAGTCTCCCTTTGCTGTGATCTTCATTCCTCTTAAGTCTCATTGAAACTGCCAGTCTTTTATTTCTAGTATTGTCTTCTGCCAACCTGTTTGTCTTCTCCCTTTCACTCTCTCCATCAAGCCTGGACCCCGTGGACCATCCCCTTACATTTCAGTGGCTCGCTGGACAGTGTCCCAAACCCTTTGTTTTTCCACCACGGGAATCCTGGGTCAGTCTTGCTGTCCACCTTCTCTGCATCTGTACTGACCCCTGTGGGTGGTGCTGAGACGTCTTGCCGGGCAAATACCTCTGAAAAGTCGTGCTCTTTCCATTCCTTTGGGCCATTGGTGCCGCCCAGAAATCCTTCATGTGTGAATCCTTGACTTCACTGGCTGTCAAGTGGCTGGTTTCAGAACTTCTCCCTTCTGTGATGGAGAGATCACAAAGGGCCTTGTATTTCACGTTAAGAAAATTGGATCCCATTCCCAAGAAATGTATAGCTGGCAAAGACGTGTGCGAGTGTGTGTGTGTGTCTGTATGATGCTAGGTTCTTTCTGGCAGATGTTCAGAGGTGAGTTTGAGGCCATGAGATGAGTTGGGGAGGGCAGAGCTGAGAAGGTCCTGAGCCAGGACTTGGCAGGAGTGACAGGAGGAGGGGGCAGATCTGAGAATTATTATGTAGCGAGTAAAATCGGCAAACTCCAACTGAGGCAGAAAATATACGAGGAGGTGACATCTTAGGGAAAAAAACTAATGATTTTCATTTCCAACGTGTTGACTTGTGGGATTTGAAGTGGAGCTTTGATACATGAGTCTGAAGCCCAGGGGATGAGGCCAAGCCTGGAAATACAGATTTAGGAGCCACTGGCATATAGGTGGTAATTACGATCGCGAGAATGGCTGTGGTTCCCCAGGGAGCGTGTGGAGTGAGGAAAGCAGTGGGTGGAGGACAGAACCCTGGGGAACGGCAGCCTCGGCAGAGCAGATGGCGGAGGACACACCCGTGCAGGGGCCACAGGAGGAACCGTCCCAGGGGCCAGGAGAGCCAGAGAACGCAGGGTCACGCCGCCTCGGGAAGGAAGACGTGGTTAGTCACCTAACACGTAGCAAAGAGAGCCAGTGAGACTGGGATTGTAAACTGCCCGTTACGTTTGACATTTAAGAGCTCTGGCGGCATTTTCTGAGAACGTATTCCGTTGAAGGTAGGAGCAGGAGCCAGACTCCCGAGAGCCGGGGGGAGGAGGAAGGGGACTCAAGGGTCGATTTCTCGGAAAAAACAACAGAGACGGGAAGGGGTAGACCAGATGGCTACTTCCTGGATGATTCCTCGGGGTTCTGGGTGGCGATGGTCCAGCTGGTGCTGCTTCCTTTGGCTGGAAGGCCCTACCCCCGCGCCTGCTCCACATTCTCCTCTGTACGTCAAGGAATAATTCAATGGTAGTCGTTCCGTGGGCAATCTCTGAAGATCTCCTCATGGGGAAGTATTATCTCCCCTGTCTGAACTCCTGCAACACCAAATCTGTGGTCCTCTTATGCCGTTTATTTCTGTTTCTCTTTAAATTCCATACTGAAGTTATTTAGCTACATACTCATTTCCTTATTAGATTGTAAGTATGTCATATATACAGTATATTTGTCGGATATTTATTTTTCTGTATTCTATATACCTATATTTTTAGAATGAAATGGAATGCTGCAAGGCCAGTAGGAACTCAATAAATAATTATTGAAGGAATCTATCTATCTCTCTAGCTATCTGACCATCAGTCATAATTACATAGAAATATTTTGGAACTTTGCATGGAGTTTTGTTAATAGAATCAATTAGCAGGAGGTGACCTATAGGTAATGTTTGTACCCTAATTATCACCAAATTCTTCAGATTGGGCTTCTGCTACACATAGTCCTCAGAAAAATTGAAGTTGAGTTTCTAACAAAGATGACACTTTGCACCACCCCATGGTATGGCACCTTGAAATCATTGGAAAGAAAGGTCAAACTGGAAAGGCTTGAATTTGGTTCTCTCATATCTTTGATAATAACAAACAATACGAAACCCACTCTTACAGGATTGGTTCAACTGCGTCCTAGGATTTATAGAAGTATTAAGTACATTTTCCTCTTTTTGTGTCATTTTAAAGGGTGATGGTTTCCAAGTCCTGGTTGTTTTAATATTCGTATTTATATGAAGAATTTCATAAGTTTGGATATCCTCGTAGTTTTAGAAATCAACATGTGTGCATTTTTTTCCCTGGAAAGTAACTGCAGTGAGAGGATGTGGAAAGAGACGGGGGTCGGTTCCTATGTCTTCCCAGAAATCTGAGCACTAGGGTAGCGCTCAAATTGTTTTCTTCTAAAAAATAGAATTTTAGAGACTCTGGGCACTTAGGAATTTAAGTGCTAATTTAACTCCTTCTCAAAGGCAATCTCGTGTTGTACCTCTTCTTTTTTTAAATTTTTATTGAGTTATAATTTACATACCATACAATTCACTTGCTTTACTTGTACACTTCAGTGATTTTTGGTATATTTACAGAGTTGTGTAACTATCACCACAGGCATAGAGTTTTTTTGGGTTTTTTTCCACATGGCATATGGGATCTTAGTTCCCCGCTCAGGGATCGAACCTACGCCCCCTGCATTGGAAGCGCAGAGTCTTAACTGCTGGACCGACAGGGAAGTCCCTCTTGTTGGACCTCTTTTACCCAAGAAGGAGGAAATACTGATTTGGAGTGTTTGCTGGGTGAGTGGAGGAAGCTTTCTCGGGAAGGTTCCCTACAGTCTCCCATTTGGGCCTCGGTGGTAATGTGGCCAAGTCCTGTCTCCTCTGGGTGTTTCCAAGGGAAAGGCTGACGGAGCAGCGTGCTGGCTTCACGGGCCTGAGACCTGTGCCGTCAGGGTCATTTTCACGTGCTCTTGGCCCTGCACATGATGCAGCCTGGTCGTAAGTCTCCACTTGGGTCCGTGCTCAGGGGTGCCCTGAGCTCCGTTTGTTTCCACGACCAGAAGATGCTCGTCGGGGCCGTTGCAGGTTGGGTGCTGGGTCTCCAGGGGCAGTGAATGAGAGCGTGGGAAGGGCTGGCTGCTCACCCGTCAGCACTCTGGAAACAGCTCAGGGTATTCATGGACCAGCAGGGGCACCTTCGTATATGATAAGGTGAACACTTTCTGTGCTCAATAAGACCATTAGAGTGTCTCTTCTAATTACCTTTTTGGGGAAAAAGAATGGAACGTACCGGCGTGAACGAAAAGCAGCGAGTGTTCATTTAAAAGGTCAAGTGTACGTGGTCTCTGCTTGGCATGCCTGTCTCTCTGCTCTGACTCTGGGTGCCTTAATCAGACACTGGATTCAGAGTCCTGTGTGCACACCTAGGGTTTGATGGGGCCAGTGAGGGAGGCATTCATTTGGGTTAACGTGTCTTTTATTGAGTTTTCTTTTCAAAGAAATTTATGCAGAACAGCAGACAATGAAGTTCCTGCTGGAAGGCCATTGGGGGACGTGGGGAAAAGCATTTGCTGGATGAAAGACGTTTTAAGAGTGTGAATTCAAAGTGAAGCAGAGCTTGCCTGGGGAGCGATTTTCCTAAAGTGGTAGTGACAAAATCTCATACCGACGCAAAGATCATGTCTGGAAGCCTGTAGCCACCCTTCACCTTGGATGACCACGACCGCCGAAGACTGCAGACGTTTGTGGAGAAGTTGCAGGAATGCCGATAGCACCGTGGGAATCGTGGTGGAAGTGTAATTCAAGCGTAGGCGAGCGAGGGTGGCAGAGCAGAGCTGCCTGATTAAGTTAATATGTATCGATATTTCTCCTTTTGTTTTGACTTCCTAGGCTGTTTAAATTCAGTCTTGTCACAACAAGATACAAAAGAGGCTGCTATGACATTGATTTTTTTTTAAAATCCTGCCTCTGAAGTATCCTTCAGAGTGTGTTTTTTGTTTTGTGTATGTGTGTGTGTGTATTTGTACTCCAGAGTTGACAGGAAGGCAGAAATGTTGAAATTGTGGCACAAATAATTATGTTAAATTGTTGAGCATAAATTATCAGGGGAAATACAGTTTGGTTGTAAGCATAAATCAATTTTATGCATCACAAAATTGCCACCATTCGATTTTGCTGAGGTGACTTATTTCTGGCAGTGGTGAACACAGTGATGGTTTGAAAATAGAAACTCTGGTGTCTGAGGACTCTGTCAAAACCTGGACTTACTGATCCGTGGGGGAAAAAACATGGGTGAGGAGTGGCGTGTGCGTGTGAAGAAACGCGTATTTCACACTCTTTCACCTGAGACAAGCGAGTTTCCACATCCCCTCGCAAAGCCTCAGCCACACCGAGCCTCTTCCTTCACTGTGACCTCGGATACCTCTGCTTCCAAGTCAGAAGCAAATGGAGCTGTCAACGCCCAGCTTATCCGTGCACCATTAAGCATGCCTCGTTATAATTTAGAAAGACTTCTGTTTTAGCAGACAGACAATAGGCTATTACCTAGCCACTGCTCTCTTATCCGAACAGAAGGAACCAGTCACGTTTATAATCAGAGTACCTATAAACCAGAATGTTCCTCTCTGTATTTTATATTTGGCGTTTTGGGAGGTGTTGGGGAGGAGGTGTTCATATTTGAATATAGCTGTGTCTAATTTGGGTATCTTCAGTACTCAGAACGAAATAATAATGCCTCTCTTAGGAAGCCCTCGTCAGAGACGCTGGAAAGTTGTCTTTCTGGCCCAGCTTGTGACCCTGCCCTCCCTTCCCGCTGGGGGCAGGCAGCCTCGTTGCCGTTGCTGCAGCTGACGGAAAACAGCAGCCAGTGGAGACCGCCTCTCCTCCCTTTTCTCTCTCGTTCTGTGGGCGGGCTTTCCTGGGACAGTGGGAGTACTTGATGGTTTTGGTGTGGAGGGTATGCCAGTGGGACTGCAGAGAGGGGAAGAAGCAGAGAGCGTGCAGGAGTATCCCCTATTCTCCTTAGCTGTGTCGAAGAGGCTGTTAAAGCAGCCCTGGCTGATAAAGGTGAGGGAGTGACGCTCACAGCCCACGGCTGTTAGATGCCGCACTTTCCTCCTGAGCCTGGCCAGGTGCCCGGGACGGAGGGCCAGCGTGGAGCTGAGAGCCCGTACTCCGGGGACCAGACGGCTGGCTCTGGTTCTCACTAGCCGGGTGACCTTTGGCAAAGTATTTAACCTCTTCCCGCTTCTGTTTTCCCAAAGGTACAGTGGGGACAATGACAGGACCCATGTCACAGGTCTGTTGGGTGAGATGAGATAATATAGAGAGAATTGTTAGGAGAGAATGTGGTGCCCACTGGAAAAACAGCATGTGTCTTAGCTGCTGTTTATCTCTGTGTGGACAGAGCAGAATGTGTCACTCCTTACGTGGGCATTCGGGAAAGAGCTGTAATTGTAACTTTACATGTAAATTCATTTCTTCCCTTTAATTTGGAAAGGACAGTTCCAGTACTCATTTCATAAATGTTTTCTTAACTCCTTTTATTTCTGCATCTATAGACTGCGGTAGGTACTTTCGTCAAACTTCTGGAAATTTTACAGGACTCTCCAAAATGAATGGAAATGTTGAAATATCCCCCAAAGGAAGACACCATGCAAGTCTCTGGGAAATAGTCAATACTGGGAGTTAAACTGACCCCCAAAGCAGTCTGAATAAAAGCAGATGCTTAAAAATGCTTTTTAAGAACGAATAAATGTAAATAGTAAATCAAAGGTGAAGTAAAAGGAAAATCTGAAACTGTTATTTGCAGATAATGTGATCATATGCAAAGAAAAACCAACAGAATTGAAGCATTATAACTAAAAACAGGTTAGCAAAGTTATTAAACACAAGCTAACTTAAAAAGATCAAGTGCATTTCTGAATACTAGCAGTAACTAACTTGAATATTTTAAAAATCTAACATACAACTTATAACAACCAAAACCAAAAGCAAAATACATAGTAATTAGCAAAGGATACACTACATATTTATGGGAAAAAATATAAAAATCTATTAATGTATATATAGATGCAATCCACATACTATATGGTGGATCATTTCACACCTTTATTTTTTAAATTTTTAATTTTATTTCTCATTTTAAAAATAAATTTATTTATTTATTTATTTATTTTTGGCTGTGTTGGGTCTTCGTTGCTGCGCGTGGGCTTTCTCTAGTTGTGGCAAGCGGGGGCTGCTCTTCGTTACGGTGCATGGGCTTCTCATTGTGGTGGCTTCTCTCGTTGCAGAGCACAGGCTGTAGGCGCATGGGCTTCAGTAGTTGTGGCATGTGGGCTCAGTAGTTGTGCCTCGCGGGCTCAGTAGTTGTGGCTCATGGGCTCTAGAGTGCAGGCTCAGTAGTTGTGGTGCATGGACTTAGTTGCTCTGCGGCATGTGGGATCTTCCCGGACCAGGGCTTGAACCTGTGTCGCCTGCATTGGCAGGTGGATTCTTAGCCCCTGTGCCACCAGGGAAGACCCTCATTTCACACTTTTAATATGATCATTTATTATAATAAACATGTCAATATTTCTAAATCTATAAATTCAGTAAATTTCCAATCAAAGTACTAGTAGTTTTCTTAAGAAAAAACTCAATAAAGTTACTCTAAAATTTATTTGAAAGGGAAATGATGCAGGTATAGCTAAGTCAACTTTATAAAAGAAAAGTTTTGCTCTCCTATGTATTAAGATGTGCCCTAGGGATTTCCCTGGTGGTGCAGTGGTTAAGAATCTGCCTGCCGGGACTTCCCTGGTAGCGCAGTGGTTAAGAAGCTGCCTGCCAATGCAAGGGACACGGGTTCGGGCCCTGGTCCAGGAAGATCCCACATGCCATGGAGCAACTAAGCCTGTGCGCCACAACTGCTGAGCCTGCGCTCTAGAGCCTGCGAACCACAACTACTGAGCCCACGTGCCACAACTACTGAAACCTGTGCACCTAGAGCCCGTGCTCCACAACAAGAGAAGCCACCGCAGTGAGAAGCCCGCGCACCGCAATGAAGAGTAGCCCCCGCTCTCCTCAACTAGAGAAAGCCCGCGTGCAGCAACAAAGACCCAACACAACCAAAAATAAATAAATAAATAAACAAATAAAATTTAAAAAAAACAAAAAGAATCTGCCTGCCAATGCAGGGGACATGGGTTTGAGCCCTGGTCTGGGAAGATCCCACACGTGGCGGAGCAGCTAAGCCTGTGTGCCACAACTACTGAGCCTGCGCTCTAGAGCCCATGAGCCACAACTACTGAAGCCCACGCACCTAGAGCCCATGCTCCACAACAAGAGAAGCCACTGTAATGAGAAGCCCGTGCAACGCAACGAAGAGTAGCCCCCGCTCACCGCAACTAGAGAAAGCCCACGTGCAGCAACGAAGACCCAACACACACACACACACACACACACACACACACACAAAAAGATGTGCCCTAAAGTCATATTAATTCAAATATGCGGGCATGAGTGTAAGAACAGACAGATAGACCAAAGGAGCAAAACACATCTCAGAGATGGACCCAAATTTATCCCATATATTTTATAGGTGGTACTAAAAACAATCAGGAAGGGACTGTCTCTCTATCTGATGTGATTAGGAAAACTAGATTACTACATGGAGAAAAATAAAACTGGACTCCTAGCTGAGACCATATACAAAGGCAGCCTCCAGGTTAACTGAAGACCTATATATTGAATATAAACAGTAAAGCTTTAAAGTTAATAGAAAGTGATATTAGGAAACTCTCTGTGACCCAGGTCTGAGGAAGACTTTTAAAAACACTAAAAGTTCATAAAAAGCATAAAAGTACATAAAGGCAAAATTTGATTATTGTGAGATTGAGGGTATCTGTGCAATAAAGGGGATCATAGATACAGAGGACAGTAACAGATGGAGAGGTAATATATGTGATGACAAATGGACTAGAGATTAACACCTAGACACTCTTGCAACTCAGCAAGAGAACACAGGCCCTTCGACAGAAAGACGGGATACAAACAGGAAACCTGCATAGGCTGAGGCCAAAATGGGAGCAGACGGCATCCAAAGAGATGCCGAAAATCGCCTGAAATTAAAGAAAGAAAATCTGAAAGCCCCATTTAACGGTCAGTAACCAGGAAGCTGAGTAGTAAGTCAGCAAGGACGTGAGGATATGGGAGCCTCCCGGTGGGAGTGCAGACTGAGGCTGCCATTTGGAAGAGCCGTCTGGCAGCGCTGCTTAAACTGAGTGCCCGTGCACCCCAAGGTCAGGCAGCTCCCCCCTGGGCTACACCCCGGAAGGGTTTCCAGGCCAACTCGGGCATGTGCACGAGGACGTTCCGTACAGCCTTGTTCGTGGTGGTGGAGAGGTGGGGGCAGAGCGCGTGGATAAGGAGAGCCTGTCGGAGCTGCATTGAGAGCTACGAGGTCACATTCAGGTAGAAGAGAACAGACCTACCCAGCATGGCACGGCTGAGTCCTAACACCACAGTGCTCAGCGCAGAGGGAAAGCGGTGGGGTCTTCCGCACCATACAACCCACGTGAAGTAAAGTATGGGTGTTCAGGTCAGATAACATGTTTTATACGCATACGTAAAGGTGTGTGTGTGTACACATCTCTGTCTATCCTTCATGTACCTCAGGGATGGCTAAGCGGTTGCCTGTGGGAGCGGGGACACAGGAGTGAAGATGAGCACACAGATGGGACCATGCATGAACCAGTGGGGTGGTGTGTCCATACGTGAGATTGGGATGAACTCAAGTCTCTGCACCGGAGGTGAACACTTGTGGGCGTTTATATGCCTGTGCACGTGCGTGCACACACACACACGACTCGGGGTTGAATAATCAAAGGGTTTAGGAACCAGCCTCTTCACACCCTCACCAAACCCCCACTAAAGACCACCTAGCAAGGCTCCCTTCGTGCAGCAGGAGAGCCCCTGTGTTAAGGACTGATCCCTTGCTTCTGCAAGCAGAGACTTTGTTTTGTCCTGTACCAAGGTTTGATGTAACTCTGTCTTTGGCTCAGAGCCACTTTCCCACAAGTGGAGTATCAAGACCTTCCTCTCCCCAGGGCAATCTGGGAATTTCACTCAGCTTCATTATGATAAAATTCACCCCGCTTGAGAGCATGATAAGCAACTTCTATTTCATTTTCTGAGTTCACGTGTGTCGAAGCAGAAGGCAAGTTGTTCTTCAAATTCATGCAGATGCTAAAATTCTAAGATGAAAAATAGTGGGGAAAAAACCGCTCCCATGCCTCGGATGCTAAACAACAGCAAGGTTTCAAAAACTGTTTCCAGATTTTCAGAGAATCTTTAACTTCATCAAGGGATAAATCATTTTGTAGGTGCTATTGACAGCTATTAAGCTGGAGGATGGAATCTTGATTGGGAAAAGCAAATTAAAGAGACAGCCAATTAACCCTTTTGTATGTATCATTTAATCTATCTTCACAGACTTTTTAAGGGTTTTATTACACTTTCTAGGAACTTAATTATCAGAGGTCACTCTTTTTTAAATCAAATTTTATCTAATAAAAAACCTTACATTTACCAAAAAGGACAGCAGAAAATAGAAATGGAATATATCACTCTCCAGTCAGAGACACATTAAAACTTTCTGGGAACTAGAATATTCCATGTGCATTCAGAAGTGCAGTGTACTTTTATCTACCCTCTACGTGCCTAGTGCTGAGTATTAAATAATTATTTATGTGCACTAAAATAAAAGGTTAATTATGCTCAAAAGGTTAATGGACTTCCATATTAGAGTTTTTCTCAAAAGTGTTGCCTGTGCAAGTGATTCGTGTTCGTTATTTTTAGAGGGTTCATTCATTCTTGAGTCCATTCTTTCACTCGTTAAACAGTGGATGCCTGCTCCTTGCCAGGGACTGTCCAAGGACCCGCCTGTCCCTGCCAGGAGCCTTTGGCGTCACCCTCACTCATCTCCTTGTCTGTGACGGGGTCCGCATCTTAGTTCATCCCTGTAGCGCCAGCACGAGCAGTGCCACAGCAGTCGGGGGGACGCGTAGGGCTGGTTGAAGGAAGCTGTAGAGGGTCGCGGGGCCCCTCCTCCAGGGCCACCTGGGACATGGCGCATTTTCCTTTTCTAGACATTTTGGAAAGGTCCTTTCTCACATCCCTGTCTGTATCTCTGTCTCCTGTTCTTGACTCAGTATCTAATAGCATGGGTGCTGGCGTGGTGTTTCTTACTCTTTATGAGAACATTTACCTCCTATCACGGCTTCTCAGCAGCCTCTGAACAAGGACAGTGAGTTGGCGGCGTTTGCTTTGTGCGGGGTGCTGTTGTAAGAGTTTTACATGCCGGTAGTCATCTCAGCCTCGCCACAACCCCCTGAGGAGGGAAGAGTGCCTGCCTCCCCTCTCAGGTGCTAAACGAGTCAAAAACCGCTTCCAGATTTTCGGAAAATCTTTGCCTTCATCAGAGGGTAAATCAGTTTGCAGGTGCTGCTGACAGTTGCTATGCCAGCAATTACTATTACCATTGCACAGGTAAGAAAGCTGAAGCCCAGAGAGTGTAGGGGAGTTGTTCAAGGCCAGGAGAGAAGACGTGGATCCCATCCTGGGACGCGGCTCCAAAAGCTCTTCCAGTGGAGTCTCTGTTCCCTTAGACTTGACCTGGAAGATAGGGGGTCTTCTGCTCAAACAAGAGCCACTGGTCTGTAGACAAACAAGGCCATGCCCACCCTTGGCCTCCCTCCTTGGGGTATGAGATGATACCACTAAAGGTCCCCACTGCTCCAGCAAATGGATGGACCAAACCAGGGTCCTGAACCAGGTGTCCTATACTTTGGTGGCAAGGAGAGAGGAAGGAGGTGGGCTGAGAAAAGAGGGATAGGGTCAGGGAAGGAAGATGGGCGGACCATAGAGCCGGAGGTGCGGCAGAGGGGGCGCAGGTAGGCGGCCATTCATGCAGGGTCACGCGGGGAAGGTTAGCGCTCACCGGAATAACCTGGCTCCTGAGCGCGTGGCAGAGCAAGCCGTCTGAGCAGGCGCAAGGCCCCAGCCCTCGTATTCTTCCTTGTTTGTCTTCATGGAAGGCCTTCGACCCCCAGTTTTCCCCCACACTGGCCCTATTCCGGGAATTTTGTGGAGGACAGATGCTTCATTTCAGACTCTTCTAAAGATGGGTTGATTCTGATTTAAACTCTAACATGTGCCTTGCAGAATCGGCAGTAGCTTATTTTATTTGGGGGGGGGCGGAGAATAGCAGCTGAGAGGGAGCTCTTTCTTATTTTCTTTTTTTAATCTTTTTCCCCCCCTTTTTTCTTAAGCAAAGGGTTTCTTGTATGTAGAATAGCTCTCACAAACTAAGACTTTGATGAAATTAGAGGCATACATATTAATGCCACTTGTTTTTCCAAATTCCCCAGAGAATGGTCTTGAAGTACAATGTTGTAGGTTCTGTCAAACTCACATGTCAGACAGGGGCTTCTTGAGAGCCGAGCGTATCATCTGAATATCCCCTTGCTTGTCCGTGAGCACTGCAGAGCCGCGGATGGTGCCACTCCGTCAGGAATCTTGCCTGTGCATTTGGCTCGTGGCTGCTGACTGAAGAATGTGGCATATGTCCCCTAAATATAGACATGCACAGATCCATACACGGCCACGTAGCTGCAGATAGACACACCGACAACCCCACACGTGGGTCTGTGCACAAATTGTCTCCACTTTTTCCTTCAACCTAACAATTCCTAACGGTCTGTTCCCCATCTGAGCCAGGTTGCTTCTCATGGTTCAGCAGTCCCAGCACAGACCTTCATTTTAATCAATAGAGCAGTCAGAAGAGAGAATAGATCTGCTTGTTTTTTCTCTTTTTACATTTAATTGAAAAATTTCAAGGGATTACCAACTTGCGTAGATCTCAGAGTTCAGGAAGCAGTAGTAGGTAAGCACGTAAAGAAAGTGCAGGTTTGGGTCTGCAGAGAAGGTCGTTTGGTGGGAACTGTGTCTGTGCAGTAACCCAGTTCCCCAGTTGTCTCTCTCCCACCATCACTCCTGAGCTCACCTAAGACTCTGGAATGTCTCTGCAATCCCTCACCTCAACCTCACAGCCACCACCCGAGTTCACATTCCATCACCGTGCCCCTGTGCTCCTGTACATCTGGTCAACTTTCCTTCAAACTGCCCTTTGGATGAGCTTTCCAAAGAAACTCTGACCTTGCCACTTCTTTGCTTGAGGACTAGATCTAACTCTTGTAGCAGAAATTAGGCCTTTGTACACCCACACTGAATTAAATCTCAGAGTTTTGGGTGAAGTAGAAAAGAATAGCTTTATTGCTTTGCCAGGCAAAGGGGGCCACAGCAGAGTAATGCCCTCAAAACTGTGTGTCCCGCCCTGGAGGGGGTAGTGAGGAGTTTTATAGTGATGGTTCAGACAGGAGGGTGTGACCAGCTGGTGGACGTTGTTCTGCAATCAGAAGAATTGGTGGTGAGGTAATCAGGGGTCAACATCATCAACCTGGTTCCAACTGGTCTGGGGTCTCCGTGCTCGTGGGTGGCAGACAGTTAACTTCTCCCCCCTGGAGGGAGTTTCAGTATCTGCAGAACAGCTCAAAGACATTGTGATGTGCATCCCCTGAGGGGGGCACCAGGACCTGCCTCACGGCTGCACTGTGGTTTCTCCACTGCTCCTCCCTTGTCTCTGCAGCCCCTCCCTTCCCTGATTAGCATCTGTTTGAACCTGCCCTTTGGAACTCTGGGAAGGTCTTGGAGGCTAAATGAAGCCTATTTCCTGTAATCAAGAAACTGGGGACACAGAAAGGCTTTTGTGCACCAGAGCCCCACAGGGTCCTGCTCAGTTTCACTCTCCATTGCTATGTGGCCTTGAACTTGTCACTTAAGTTCTTTGGGTTTCAGTTCTCTTACCTGTAAAGTGGGAATAATAATCCAGATGCTTTAGCAGGGGAGGCGGAGTTCTGCACCCTCTGCCTGGACCGTCCTCTCCACCCTCTGCTGAACTACGAGAGCCTGAACACACCATGGCTTTTCACATTATCCTGTCTGTCTGGCAGACTCGTACCCCGCCTTCAGGACTCAGGTCAAATATCCCCCCTACTGTAAAGCCATCACTCTTTGGGAGGATTATGCATCTCCCCATTCTGGGTTCCCCTCTGGATTTTCGGCCATTGCCTGTTCACAGCACTGACCACTGGTGGCATCGGCGTTCCTGTAATCAGGCTGCAGGCTTCACAGGGGCAGGGGCCTGCCTCGTTTTCTGTCTCCACTGTCATCTCCAAATGCCCAGCACACAGCCCAGCAGACGGTGTGGATGAGCAAGCTTCAGAGTGTGGTTCATAGAGCAGCGCCTGCAGGCTTATCTTCTTGATGTCAAAGTCGGACTCTGTTCTAGGAAACTTGGAGGAATGTTTTCTATTCGAAGTTATCCTGTTGGTTGACGCTGGGTCAGAATTTAAGGCCCTGTTAGATCACTGCAGGCAAGTTATTAAGAGAGAAAACCATTTTGGAGAACAATCTTGCCTGGTTTTGAAATGCTTCCTTAGTCTCTTTTGATGCAGATCATTGTACGTGTAGATCACTCCCTTCCCCTATATTTTCTCATACAGCCGATCCTTGTATTTTCCCGGTAGGACTGTAATTTTATGGACTGTCACTCTCCTTCACAGTGGAGAGACTGAGCCTTAGGGGACGGACTTCTCAACCGTGTTCAAAATACATACCACTTGGGAGCCCATTAAAACCTCCCGCTACTTAGACCAGTTTCATCAGAACGCTGTGGGTGGGCCCAGGCGTCAGTTTTTCCGAAGCTCTCCCTGTAACTCCAAATTGTAGTCAAGTTGAGAACACTGCCCTGGCCCTGGGGAACTTTGATTCCACATTCGTGGGGATTCCAGGTGCTGGAGTCAGGGCTAAAACCCGAGTCTCTGAGTCCTGCGAGCCCTGCTTCCCGAACTCCGCGCTGTCTCTTCACTCTGACCTCACACTTGGTACCGGCGTCAAGTTCGCAGCCATAGTGCTGGCTTCTCCCATGTGACTGGCGTGTGTCTTCTGGTCTCTCTCCCCACCTGTAGATGAAGATGCTAGTATTCTTCCCTTCCAAATCTTCTATATGAATCCATTTAGATGTGGCTCTGTAGGAGGGGGAACTTTTCAATCACAGAAGACAATGGAGATTATAAAGATTAAAAAGAATAATTCCTGTTCTGAAAACGGGTCCCTTAGAGTAGGTGGGCTTTTTATAGAAGACCTGGTGGGAAGCTTGGGGGTTTGAGGTCGCTGAATGCGGCGTTCTCCTCCAGGGCAGCTGTGGGGCTGGGGGTGTTGAGCAGGGAATCTCACCTTGGGCGGGCGGGTGGTACCTGCTGGAGAAATCCACGCCTTCGTATGTGGCTCTAGGCCAGTTTCTGTCTCGAAGTGGATGGTAATTTGCCCGTTCCCCCAAAGAGACCTCGCGCAGACTGAGTATTCTGTAGGCGAAATCACACTTAGAGTGGCACAGGTTATCAGAGTAGGTGGTAGTCGTGTGATTGTAAAGTGGGATGATATTACTCAGACGCGGATCTACCTGTAATTGGTGGTGATGAAAAAGGAGGTGCACAGGAAGTGGATGGCGATTCAGGGGTTTAGGGGGCTTTATTGCTGGGTGTCTTCAGTCTCACAGGCCCAGAGAAGGACCCACTGCCCTTTCCAAGTCCCATTAGCACTGCAGCTCTTCTGTGGCTTGGGCATGTGGACACATATACTCTAATTTTGGAAGGATTCAAATGGCGACATTCTTGCAAGGATCTAACAACACAAGCTTGGTTTCCAATCAAGAAAAATACAGGACAGAAACACGGTCCTGCAACCCAGTGGCTGCAGAGGATATTTCGGGGACTTATTCTGAGAAACCCGAGACCGAGAGGATTTTGAGATGAAGAATTTCACTTCCAAGGGAAGGAAGACAGGTGGTTTGTGGTTGTGGGACCCTCAGACCTGGAGGGTGGAGGCCGGATTCTGTCCTCACCTGGCAGCTGATTGACTTGTAATGTCACCTTTCTGTTAGCCGTTTATGGGTCTTAGCTGCTGAACAGACGTATATTGATAATCAAGTAAGCAAATGTTATCTGACTTTTTGGAATGTTGATGCTTAAAAATTAGCACGTAAATATGATTGATAGCTCATGAAAACCTCAGCTTTCCTACCCTCAGGCTGGCGATCTGACGTCTCCACAAAGGAAGCCTCTGAGAGTCTGTGGGCTTGTGGCCACAGTCTGAACAATTGGTACACGGCTGGGGGCGGGGGGCGTGCAGAAAACTGCCTTAAATGCTCTACTGATTGCGAGACCTCTTACTTTTCTTCTGTATGAACCTGACCTCAGACTTGAGGTTCTGCACAGACCCTCCCTCTAATTAGGATCACTTGCTTTTCTCTGGGAGCAAAGCAGAGGCAATCTTGTTTCATATGCAGATCACAGGCAAATTTCCACCTGTCCTTGTGGTTTCCCAGGACTTAGGAAATCACTGGCAGTCCTGCCGCTGGCTGTCTGGGGGGGATGTTCTCGAGCCTTCCTTGTCCCTTTATTTATTTATTTATTTTTAACATCTTTATTGGACTATCATTGCTTTACAGTGGTGTGTCTGTTGCTGCTGTATAACAAAGTGAATCAGCTATACGTATACATATATCCTCCCCATATTTCCTCCCTCTTGCGTCTCCCTCCCACCCTCTCTATCCCACCCCTCTAGGTGGTCTCAAAGCACCGAGCTGTTTTCCCTGTGCCTTAAATGGGTGTTTAATAAGCTTGGAAATGGCATTGCCTCCGAGCAAGCGAACACTGGAGAATTCGAGCCTGTTTCCTTGGATAAATATGAAACTTTGAAATAGTCCAAGAAGACCCCTGCAATCCCCACTAAATGAGATTTGATTTCTCTTTAAGCTGTTTTTAATAGCTGGAATTACAGAACACTGCTGTTTACGAGCTAATAGGTTTCTGAGCAGGCAGCCTGCTTTGTGCTCACGGTGACAGCATTCACACCTGAATTCAAGAAGCAGCCCCTCGAGTTCGCAGGCCTGCCAGCCAAGTGCAGCCGCGCTTCTGCATGGTGGAGCTGCTGGTCACGCCCTCGTCCTGGTCCCTGTCACAGCCCTGTCGCTGTCTCTGCTGCTTTCCCTTATTTCTCCATGTGTTTAATTTGTCTGCTTTTTTCCCCAAAGCAGTTCTACCCAAATTTTGCTTCTAGTTTGTTGTGTTTTGGAGGAAATGAAGGAGCCCTAGACGGTTTGGACTCTATAACTATTAATTAAGAGAAATGTAGGCCCAGGCCGCCGGAACCGCGGCTGCCCCCAGGAAACAGGTCTTCCCTTGTACATTCTGTTCTGGACCGTGACCCGGCCCACAAAACACAGAAACGCCTGTGAGGTGCAGGCCGCTGGGGTCAAATAGGAAGAGACAATCAGCTCTTTGAACCCCAAGTGTTAACGACAACTAGTTACAATGATGCATAGGTGCAATAATTAGTATTAGTACTGTTTCTAATACTCCAACAACCTGAGCTCCAACAACCTGCGGCCTGAATTTTTGTGCATCTCATCCTGTGGTGCTCTCACCTGCTCTTGGGTGTGGATACGGTCATTCCTGCCCCGCAGACGGGAACCTGAGCGACTTCCTCACTCAGGCCTCCAGGCAGAGCTGGTCAGTGGCTGAGCAGGATTCGAACGGCTCCCTCTGACGCCAAATAAGATGCTTGTCAGCCTGCTGGCCGCAGACAGTAGCGGACACTGGCTGTGTGCCAGGCACCCTCACCTGTTAAATGATCCAACTTTGGGAATTCCCTGGTGGTGCAGTGCTTAGGGCTCCATGCTTTCACTGCCGAGGGCACGGGTTCGATCCCTGGTCAGGGAACTAAGATCCCACAAGCCGTGTGGTGTGGCCAAAAAAAAAAAAAAAAAGAAATCATCTAACTTCCAGCTGTCCTGTGAGGGAGGGGCTGCATTATTTCCCATTTCACAGCCGAGGAAACTGAGGCACAAGGAGTCCTGTACCTTGTCTAAGCCGTGCAGCCCATCAGGGAGGGGAGGTGCTGGGACTGTGAACCCAGGCCGTCGGCTCCCGGGGCCTGTGCCTCCACGTCTCCTAAGTTCTGGAGAGATACCTGCAGCCTCTGAGTCCACTCAACAGACACATACTTAAGCACTTGCAAGATCTCAGTCTCTGTCACCTTCATCTCTGGGCAGAGAAACAACTAGAAACGCCACGTTGGGTCGGGTGAGTTGGGGGGGGTACAAGGGGGCCACTCACTCCCCTTTTCTACCTGTCTTCAGAATTTGATTTTAAAATTATTACCTTTAAATGAAAGCTGCCAAGAGTGAGGTGTCCTTTTAAGTGCAGTTATTTTGCCCAAACCCCACACTCTCCAGGATGGGTTGTCCTGGACCTTGTGCCCTTCTGAGGATGGCCCTGGTCCCTGAGCTGGAGAGCAGGCATTCACAGGTGAATAGAGTGGCTGAGCCAGGAAAAGAGCCCTGAAAACCAGCAAACGAATCCATCCAACCATCTCTCCATCCAGCTACCCACCCCCATCCCTCCCTCCATCCCTCCCTTTCTCCCTCCATCCATCCATCTGTCCATCCACCCATCCATTCATTTAATCATCCGTCCATCTGTCCATCCAGTCATGTATCCATCCACCCATCTATCCATCCACCCATCCATTCATTTAATCATCCGTCCATCTATCCATCCACCCATCCATTCATTTAATCATCCATCCCTCCACCCATCCCTCCATCCAATTACCCATCCCTCTATTTCTCCATCCCTCCCTCCATCTCTCCCATCATCCATCCCTCCATCTCTCCCTTCATCCATCCATCCATCTAACTACCCATCCCTCCATTCCTCCCTCCATCCCTCCATCCATCTCTCCCTCCATCCATCCCTCTGTCCATCTCTCCCTCCCTCCATCCCTCCACCCCTCCATCCCTCCATTCCTCTGTTTCTCCCTCCATCCGTCTGTCCCTCCATCCTTCCATCCAACAACATGAGCTGAATACTCCATGCCTGTGTTAGAGGGGGTACTTGATACAGTGGTGATCAATAGAATCAGTGGTTTTCTTAGAAGGACAGGGGTTAGAAATGCCTTCATAGAATACGTGATCTCTTGGCATCTTCTAGAAAGGGGAGCTGGCAATAGAGGCTCACGAATATTTAGAAAATTTCTGGAACCATGTCTGTGACTTGGAACCCATACCCTCAGTGTCTTTTCTTGTATTCAGCTTATTCTGAGCCCACTCATCACGTCCCTCAAGCCAGCCTCCTTCCTTCCTTTACTCACCTTGTCAGTTTCTCCCTCCTCATTCACAGTGTGTCATGGGAACGTGAGAAATAACAGACACTGCAAGCAGTGTGAAAGCAGATTAATAAATCATTTTAAAGTATTAAAATTGATATTGGGGTTTTCTGCAATATTTTATCATTTGTAGTTTATTAAGCATGTTATTTGTCACCTGGTTAAGTGAGAACAACCAATATCTCATTGGGGGATCTGATTGCTCGACAACCGGAGCCAGCATGGGTTGGAAGAGACAGAATCTCTTCTGCGGGGACAAGACGGACGCCAGCCTGGGGGTCAGCTGGTAGGTGACTGTGTGATGCCTTAGTTTGTTCGCGGATTATGGAGACAGTCCAAAGCCCTCTGCATACCCAGGGCAGGCAGTGTCTCCCTTCAGCAGGGAAGATGGGGGTGGGTGAATCACAGGCTCTCCTGTGCTTGCCATCACCCACCAAATACTTACCAAGCGCCTACTATGTGCAGGCACTGTTGGAAATGATCAGGGTATGTCAGTGAATAAAACAATGATCCCTGCCCCTGTGGAACTTACCAGCTGGCAGGAAGAGATGGATAATGAAAAATAAGCCCAACGAAGACATGCATGTGATAGTAGGTTCCAGGTCGTAAGTCCTATAGAGTTAGAAGGGGGAAAAAGGAAAGGCAGAGCGCGTGTAGGGAGCTCACCAACAGCCCTTGTGTGCAAGCAGCAATGCGGGTTGCTATGGAGCGAGGTCCTGGCGTTTTCCTGGCTGGGATGGCATTTGGATCCCAAAAGACTGGAGCTGTTCGCCAGCCCTGTGAGGTGCCTCTGGGCAGGAAGACCTCCACTCCCCACGCTGTGGAGGGGCTGTGCTACCTGCCAGGACCCTTTCCCTGTCCTCGGGGGACGGGCTGAGCGTGGGTTGGAAAGGCCAGGCCGACCACCCTTGGCCATGGAGATGCAGAGCTGCCCCTTCCCTGCAGAGGATGTCGGGGAAGCCAGGGAGAGGTCATGCCGTCCATCGCTGTTGGACTGTCTCAGCAGCCCGGACAGCAAAGGGCTGCACCTGGAAAACTGCAGCGATTCGGCCGTTTCCTCCTCAAATCATGCTGACCATCCCCCTGTGTCTGGCTTTGAGTTATCTCTGGATGGAACTGTGAAACCAGGGCCTCGTTCCTGGACGTTGCGGGTGAGCTTCTGGCGAGAGCAAGCCTGGGAGCAGCCGTCTCCCAGGGCCTCCTGGGCGCCGGGCTCTCGTCTGAAGCACCTCCTGGATCTCATCCCGGGGGCAGGCTGTGCTTCTTGTCGCTGGTCACAGGGCAGCCCAGACGCGGGGCTGAGGGAGGGTGGGCAGCCCCGGGGGAAACCATCATCACCGGCCACCAGGGCACTTCGGGCAGAGCTGTGGGGACGGGGTGCTAAGAACCAGGAGTGAAGGAAGGAGGAGCTTAGACTCATCCTGCAGAGCACTGCAGAGTCATGTAGCTCATCTGTCTACCACCGTCTCAGGCAAGCACGCCGGCTTCCCCGGAGGAAGGGTGTCAGTCACAGGAATGGCGCCCTCCAAGGGCATGTAGTGGGAGAGGTGAGAGTCATGACTTAGGAGGAGGGACAGGACAGCCAGGGCTCGCTTCTTTTAGAGGCAGCTCAGCATTTTTCAAATGTGCCGTATCCCAAGAATCTTTTGGGGAACCTGATAAAGGTAATGATTTTTGGGCTCCACACCCCTGAGTGAATCCATCAAGATCTCGCGGGGAGGAGCCTGCAAGTTCTGTCTTTTTAATTTTTATTTTTCTAAATTTTACTGAAGGATAGTTGATATACAGTGTTGTGTTAATCTCAGTGGTATAGCAAATTGACTCAGTTATACGTATATATATATTATATATACATATTCTTTTTCATATTCTTTTTCATTCTGGTTTATCACAGGATATTGAATATAGTTCCCTGTGCTGTACAGCAGGACCTCGTTGTTTATCCATTCCCTATGTACTCGTTTGCGTCTGCTAATCCCAAACTCCCAATCCATCCCTCCTCCACGCACCTCCCCCTTGGCAACCACAGGTCTGTCTGTTCTCTATGTCTCTGAGTCTGTTTTTGTTTCGTAGGTACATTCATTTGTGTCATATTTTAGATTCCACATATAAGTGATATCCTATGGTATTTGTCTTTCTCTTTCTGGCTTACTTTGCTTAGTATGATAATCTCTAGGTCCAATCATGTTGCTACAGATGGTGTTATTTCATTCTTTTTTATGGCTGAGTAATATTCCAGTGTGTGTGTGTGTGTGTGTTTATACCACATCTTCTTTATCAGTTCATTGGTCAGTGGAGATTTAGGTTGTTTCCATGTCTTGGCTATTGTGAATAGTGCTTCTATGAACATAGAGGTGCGTGTATCTTTTCGAATTACTGTTTTGTCTGGATATATGCCCAGGAGTGGGATTGCTGGATGATATGGTAGCTCTATTTTTAGTTTTTTCAGGAACCTCCATACTGTTTTCCTTAGTGGCTGCACCAATTTACATTCCTACTAACAGTGTAGGAGGGTTCCTTTTTTTCCATACCCTCTCCAGCATTTATTCTTTGTAGACTTTTTGATGATGGCCATTCTAACTGATGTGAGGTGATACCTCATTGTAGTTTTGATTTGCATTTCTCTAATAATTAGTGATGATGAGCATCTTTTCATGTGCCTATTGGCCATCTGTATGTCTTTTTTAGAGAAATGTCTATTTAGTTCTTCTGCCCATTTTTCGATTGGGTTGTTTGCTTTTTTGTTATTGAGTTGTATGAGCTGCTTATATATTTTGGAAATTAAGCTCCTGTTGGTCATGTCATTTGCAAATATACTTTCTTGCATTCCATAGGTTGTCTTTTCTTTTTTTGTTTTGTTTTGTTTTAATGGTATCCTTTGCTGTGCAAAAGCTTGTAAGTTTGATTAGGTCCCACTTGTTTATTTTCGCTTTTATTTCTATTGCTTTGGGAGACTGACCTAAGAAAACATTGGTATGCTTTATGTCAGAGAACGTTTTGCCTGTGTTCTCTTCTAGGAGTTTTATGGTGTCAACTGTTATATTTAAGAGGGACCTCTGTCTTTGTCTTGCAGTTCTGTCCAAGGGGTTAGGATGGAGCACATAGTTCTCAACAGGGCTGCATGTTAGAACCAACCAAGGAGCTTTTAGACTAATTGCTGGTGCGTAGGCCTTACCCCAGAGAACCTGCTGAAATTCATCGGGTGCGGCGGAGGGAAAGTGGCTGGTGTTCCAAGCTCTGCAGGTGATGGTCATGGGCAAGTAGGGGTGCGGCTTCCGTGTGAAGAGCTCACTGTGTGCCCTGGGGTGGGTGCTGAACCTCGGGCTGTCAGGGGATGTGAGGGCTTTGTCCTGATCTGTCCCCGTGGGCAGGATGAGACACTGGACATGAGGCTCTTTCCATCTCTGTGGGGAGTCTGACCTCTCCAGCCATCCTCTCCCCCTGGCCTGGCCCTGTCTGGGTGAGAAACGCAAAGGGCACGGGGGCCCAGGTGACATGGTGGCCGAGCCGGCCCCCGCCCCATGCGGCCTGTCCGCAGGCCTCTGGTGATGAGGAGGGGCAGCTCAGGGCAGGGGACGCGCGTCAGTGCCACCCTGTCCACCCTGACATCATCCTGACTTACTATGTTGTAATACATGGAACCATTCCACTTCATTATTTCATATTTGAGGACATTTATAGGTTGTCCTGGTGGCTGAAGAGGCAGTGATTAAGAAGCAGTGGCGAATGAGGAAGGCGCTCACAAAGCCTTTTTAATTAATGCACGGCCCAGGGGCTGTAAACCGCGTGCTGATAGCAAACCTATCAAACTCATCCCCTGTGGAAGGGATGAGCGACAGCTTCCCGCAGAACGAGGGCTGCCGGCGACAGCAGTCATCCGAGCAGCGATTAGGCTGCCCTGGGCTTCCTGCGGCGGGGCCGCCAGCACGCACTCAGGCTTTTCTGCAAAAGAGAGTTTCTGCTGCCCCCCTGGGCCCCGGCCCCCACCCTCCTCACCCCCTCCGTTCCGGTGGCTCCGGACTTGAGCATCACACTCGAACTTTCTGAAAGTTACATCGGCTCAGGCGTTTGGGCTGGAAGATGCCCATCATCCTTCTCAAAGCTCCTGTGGTACAAGAATTCTTTTCACCCTGAAATGCTTCCAGAGCCCTGGAGACTTAGTCAAGTCTGGTGTTTTTGTGAAAGGCTTAAATCTGTATGCCTTTTTGTTCTTTCCTCTTCGTTTCACAACACCTGTCGGCAGCTTGGCTTTGGAGGACTCCATGTCACCAGCTCCTCAACTGCTCAGCGGCCTGGCTTCCTTGTTTGGAGATGCAGGGGGTTCTCCAGAGAAAGCCCCCAGTATAGTCCATGCTGGCCACACTTCTCTGTAACCAGGGCTGCTCAGCAAATGCTGTTTCCTGACAAAGTCAGTCCAAAGGGTGACGAGAAATGCAATAACCTTTCTCTGCTCTTTTAATGGTTCCTGCCAGGATTTGGTGTTTAGACACCCAGGAGCAGAGTGAGCCAGTTGGTGACGGACGCTTTCTGCCAGGAGACAGAGCTTCCTTGGTCCCGTGACCAACACGGGGAGCAGGGGTCCCAGTGACAAAAGAGACGCAGCCAGAGCAAGAGAGAGACATCCCGGACAACATAAGGATTGGAGAAAAGACTATCCATAATGAAGTGGGGTTTATTGAATCAGCTGGTCCATTTAGCAGACGCATCAGCAGGACCAGGCATGGAAGAGGGTAATCAAGAGTGTGACTCGTGACACAGTCGAACCGGACACGGAGATCGGGGACCAGCCGAGGAAACCCCGCCGTGATCCGCGGCTGGGCCGCTGCTGGTCTCAAGGAAGCCCCACATCCGGAAGGGTTTCCGGAGGCCATGCTGCCCAGACAGGGTGATTTTGGCAGTGAGTGATTCCTGCTTGTGGCCTCTGAGCTGCGAGGGCTCCCCAGTGGGAGGGTCATGCTGCACAACCAGGGGCTCAGGCCTCCTGGCCACGAGGGGCCACGCTACGTGCCAGCCGGCAGGGCCCATGTGCAGAAGCCGGGATCTGCTGTCACTTCTCTCCCTTCTCCCTGCCCTGGCTGCGTGCGGGCCCCTGCCCGCCCCCGCCTGTCCCCTCTGTTCTCAGCTGGGTCGGGTTACTCTGTTGTTCCCGGGCGACGTGAGTCCTGTGCACCTAGCCCGTCTTCCTCTCGAACCCTCTCTCCTCCCGTGCTGAATCACCTTGGCCGGGCTGCACCCTCCCAATGAGGTTGGCTCTTCGCTCCTTCAGGGACACACCCCCTGCTCCCCTAGAGAAGGCAGCTGCGATGTTTATGTAAAAACGAAAGTTTTAAGAAATCTGAAGAAAACGTTAAGGTGGGTCACACGGTTAGTATTTAATGTCATACATTAAAGAATATATTAATCACAGAAATAATTATGTCAGTACCAATACTTTGCATTTTTTAACAATAGCACATTTTCTCCTAAGAGTTTAGAGGCTATTCGCATACAGTTTAATTGACCTGCTTCTCATATTACCTCCACTTGACATTTGGAGAAACTGAGGCACCTACGAAGTGTGTGACTGAAGCAACACAGTGTATCCAAGTCGAGAGAGCTGCTGGCTTGGCGAATTTTGTGGGTTATTTTTTTTTTTTTTGAGGAAAAAATCTTTATTTTTTAAATTATTTTTTTAAACATCTTTATTGGAGTATAATTGCTTTGCATTGTTGTGTTAGTTTCTGCTGTATAACAGAGTGAATCAGCTATACATATACATATATCCCCATATCCCCTCCCTCTTGCGTCTCCCTCCCACCCTCCCTATCCCACTCCTCTAGGTGGTCACAAAGCACCGAGCTGATCTCCCTGTTCTGTGCGGCTGCTTCCCACTAGCTATCTATTTTACATTTGGCAATATATATGTCGATGCCACTGTCTCACTTGTCCCAGCTTACCCTTCCTCCTCCCTGTGTCCTCAAGTCCATTCTCTACGTCTGCGTTTTTATTCCTGTCCTGCCCATAGGTTCTTCAGAACCACTTTTTTTTTTTTTTTAGATTCCATATATATGTGTTAGCGTACGGTATTTGTGTTTCTCTTTCTGACTTACTTCACTCTGTATGACAGACTCTAGGTCTCACTCTGTATGACAGACTCTAGGTCCATCCACCTCACTACAAATAATTCAATTTTGTTTCTTTTTATGGCTGAGTAATATTCCATTGTATATATGTGCCACATATTCTTTATCCCTTCCTCTGTCGATGGACACTTAGGTTGCTTCCATGTCCTGGCTGTTGTAAATAGAGCTGCAGTGAACATTGTGGTACATGACTCTTTTTGAATTATGGTTTTCTCAGGGTATATGCCCAGTAGTGGGATTGCTGGGTCGTATGGTAGTTCTATTTTTAGTTTTTTGAGGAACCTCCATACTGTTCTCCATAGTGGTTGTATCAATTTACATTCCCACCAATAGTGCAAGAGGGTTCCCTTTTCTCCACACCCTCTCCAGCATTTATTGTTTGTAGATTTTTTTGATGATGGCCATTCTGACTTGTATGAGGTGATACCTCATTGTACTTTTGATTTGCATTTCTCTAGTGATTAGTGATGTTGAGCATTCTTTCATGTGTTTGTTGGCAATCTCTGTATCTTCTTTGGAGAAATGTCTGTTTAGGTCTTCTGCACATTTTTGGATTGGGTTGTTTGTTTTTTTGATATTGAGCTGCATGAGCTGCTTGTATATTTTGGAGATTAATCCTTTGTCAGTTGCTTCGTTTGCAAATATTTTCTCCCATTCTGAGGGTTGTCTTTTCATCTTGTTTATGGTTTCCTTTGCTGTGCAAAAGCTTTTAAGTTTCATTAGGTCCCATTTGTTTATTTTTGTTTTTATTTCCCTTTCTCTAGTAGGTGGGTCAAAATGGATCTTGCTGTGATTTATGTCATAGAGTGTTCTGCCTATGTTTTCCTCTAAGAGTTTTGTAGTGTCTGGTCTTACATTTAGGTCTTTAATCCATTTTGAGTTTATTTTTGTGTATGATGTTAGGGAGTGTTCTAATTTCATTCTTTTACAAGTAGCTGTCCAGTTTTCCCAGCCCCACTTATTGAAGAGGCTGTCTTTTCTCCATTGTATATTCTTGCCTCCTTTGTCAAAGATAAGGTGACCATATGTGCATGGGTTTATCTCTGGGCTTTCTATCCTGTTCCATTGATCTATATTTCTGTTTTTGTGCCAGTGCCATACTGTCTTGATTACTGTAGCTTTGTAGTATAGTCTGAAGTCAGGAGGCCTGATTCCTTCAGCTCCATTTCTCTTTCTCAAGATTGCTTTGCCTATTCAGGGTCTTTTGTGTTTCCATACAAATTGTGAAATTTTTTGTTCTAGTTCTGTGAAAAATGCCATTGGTAGTTTGATAGGGATTGCATTGAATCTGTAGATTGCTTTGGGTAGTAGAGTCATTTTCACAGTGTTGATTCTTCCAATCCAAGAACATGGTATATCTCTCCATCTGTTTGTATCATCTTTAATTTCTTTCATCAGAGTCTTACAGTTTTCTGCATACAGGTCTTTTGTCTCCTTAGCTAGGTTTATTCCTAGGTATTTTATTCTTTTTGTTGCAATGGTAACTGGGAGTGTTTCCTTAATTTCTCTTTCAGATTTTTCATCATTAGTGTATAGGAATGCAAGAGATTTCTGTGCATTAATTTTGTATCCTGCTACTTTACCAAATTCATTGATTAGCTCTAGTAGTTGTCTGGTAGCATCTTTAGGATTCTCTATGTACAGTATCATGTCATTTGCAAACAGTGACAGCTTTACTTCTTTTCTGATTTGGATTCCTTGTATTTCTTTTTCTTCTCTGATTGCTGTGGCTAAAACTTCCAAAACGATGTTGACTAAGAGTGGGCAAACTTGTCTTGTTCCTGATCTTAGTGGAAATGGTTTCGGTTTTTCACAATTGAGAACGATGTTGTCTGTGAGCTTGACATATATGGCCTTTATTATGTTGAGGTAAGTTCCCTCTATACCTTCTTTCTTTAGGGTTTTTATCACAAATGTGTGTTGAATTTTGTCGAAAGCCTTTTCTGTGTCTATTGAGGTGATCATATGGGGTTTTTATTCTTCAGTTTGTTAATATGGTGTATCACATTGATTGATTTACGTATCTTGAAGAATCCTTGCATTCCTGGGACAAACCCCACTTGATCATGGTGTATGATCCTTTTAATCTGCTGTTGGATTCTGTTTGCTAGTATTTTGTTGAGGATTTTTGCATCTATGTTCATCAGTGATATTGGCCTGTAGTTTTCTTTCTTTGTGACCTCTTTGTCTGGTTTTGGTATCAGGGTGATGGTGGCCTCGTAGAATGAGTTTGGAAGTGTTCCTCCCTCTGCTATATTTTGTAAGAGTTTGAGAAGGATAGGTGTTAGCTCTTCTCTAAATGTTTGATAGAATTCGCCTGTGAAGCTGTCTGGTCCTTGGCTTTTGTTTGTTGGAAGATTTTTAATCACAGTTTCAGTATCAGTGCTTGTGATTTGCCTGTTTATATATTCTGTTTCTTCCTGGTTCAGTCTCAGAAGGTTGTGCTTTTCTAAGAAATTGTCCATTTCTTCCAGGTTGTCCATTTTATTGGCATATAGTTGCTTGTAGTAATCTCTCATGATCCTTTGTATTTCTGCAGTGTCAGTTGTTACTTCTCCTTTTTCATTTCTCATTTTGTTGATTTGAGACTTCTCCCTTTTTTTCTTGATGAGTCTGGCTAATGGTTTATCAATTTTGTTTATCTTCTCAAAGAACCAGCTTTTTAGTTTTATTGATCTTTGCTATTGCCTCCTTCATTTCTTTTTCATTTATTTCTGATCTGATCTTTATGATTTCTTTCCTTCTGCTAACTTTGGGGGTTTTTTTTTGGTTCTTCTTTCTCTAATTGCTTTAGGTGTAAGGTTGGGTTGTTTATTTGAGATGTTTCTTGTTTCTTGAGGTAAGAATGTATTGCTATAAGCTTCCCTGTGAGAATTGCTTTTGCTGCATCCCATAGGTTTTGGGTCATCGTGTTTTCATTGTCATTTGTTTCTAGGTATTTTTTGATTTCCTCTTTGATTTCTTTAGCGATCTCTTGGTTATTTAGTAGTGTATTGTTTAGCCTCCATGTGTTTGTAGTTTTTACAGATTTTTTCTGTAGTTGATATCTAGTCTCACAGTGTGTGGTCAGAAAAGATACTTGATATGACTTCAGTTATCTTGCATTTACCAAGGCTTGATTTGTGACCCAAGATATGATCTATCCTGGAGAATGTTCCATGAGTACTTGAGAAGAAAGTGTATTCTGTTGTTTTTGGATGGAATGTCCTATACATATCAATTAAGTCCATCTTGTTTAATGTGTCATTTAAAGCTTGTGTTTCCTTATTTATATTCATTTTGGATGATCTGTCCATTGGTGAAAGTGGGGTGTTAAAGTCCTCTACTATGATTGTGTTACTATTGATTTCCCCTTTGATGGCTGTTAGCATTTGCCTTATGTATTGAGGTGCTCCTATGCTGGGTGCATAAATATTTACAATTGTTATATCTTCTTCTTGGATTGATCCCTTGATCATTATGTAGTGTCCTTCCTTGTCTCTTGTAACATTCTTTATTTTAAAGTCTATTTTATCTGATATGAGTATTGCTACTCCAGCTTTCTTTTCATTTCCATTTGCATGGAATATCTTTTTCCATCCCCTCACTTTCAGTCTGTATGTGTCCCAAGGTCTGAAGTGGGTCTCCTTTAGACAGCATATATACGTGTCTTGTTTTTGTATCCATTCAGCCAGTCTGTGTCTTTTGGTGGGAGCATTTAATCCATTTACATTTATCAATATGTATATTCCTATGACCATTTTCTTAATTGTTTTGGGTGTGTTACTGTAGGTCTTTTCCTCCTCTTGTGTTTCTTGCCTAGAGAAGTTCCTTTACCATTTGTTGTAAAGCTGGTTTGGTGGTCCTGACTTCTCTTAGTTTTTGCTTGTCTGTAAAGATTTTAATTTCTCCGTCAAATCTGAATGAGATCCTTGCCAGGTAGAGTAATCTTGGTTGTAGGTTTTTCCCTTTCATCACTTTAAATATGTCCTGCCACTCCCTTCTGGCTTGCAGAGTTTCTGCTGAAAGGTCAGCTGTTAACCTTATGGGGATTCCCTTGTATGTTATTTGTTGTTTTTCCCTTGCTTTAAATATTTTTTCTTTGTATTTAATTTTTGATAGTTTGATTAATATGTGTCTTGGCGTGTTTCTCCTTGGATTTATCCTATATGGGACTCTCTGCGCTTCCTGGGCTTGATTAACTATTTCCTTTCCCATATTAGGGAAGTTTTCAACTGTAATCTCTTCAAATATATTCTCATTCCCTTTCTTTTTCTCTTCTTCTTCTGGGACCCCTATAATTCGAATGTTGGTGTGTTTAATATTGTCACAGAGGTCTCTGAGACTGTCCTCAATTCTTTTCATTCTTTTTTCTTTATTCTCCTCTGCAGTAGTTATTTCCACTATTTTATCTTCCAGCTCACTTATCTCTTCTTCTGCCTCAGTTATTCTGTTATTGATTCCTTCTAGAGAAATTTTAATTTCATTTGTTGTGTTGTTCATCATTGTTTGCTCTTTAGTTCTTGTAGGTCCTTGTTAAACGTTTCTTGTATTTTCTCCATTCTATTTCCAAGATTTCGGATTACCTTTACTATCATTACTCTGAATTCTTTTTCAGGTTGACTGCCTATTTCCTATTTATTTGTTTGGTCTGGTGGGTTTTTACCTTGCTCCTTCATGTGCTGTGTGTTTGTCTGTCTTCTCATTTTGCTTGACTTACTGTGTTTGGGGTCTCCTTTTCACAGGCTGCAGGTTCATAGTTCCCGTTGTTTTTGCTGTCTGCCCCCAGTGGGTTGTGTAGGCTTCCTGGTGGAGGGGAGTAGTGCCTGTGTTCTGGTGGAAGAGGCTGGATCTTGTCTTTCTGGTGGGCAGGACCACATCCAGTGGTGTGTTTTGGGGTGTCTGTGACCTTATTATGATTTTAGGCAGCCTCTCTGCTAATGGGTGGGGTTGTGTTTCTGTCTTGCTAGTTGTTTGGCGTAGGGTGTCCAGCACTGTAGCTTGCTGGTCGTTGAGTGGAGATGGGTCTTAGCGTTGAGGTGGAGCTCTCTGGGAGAGCTTTCGCCATTTGATATTACGTGCAGCTGGGAGGTCTCTGGTCGACCAATGTCTTGAACTCAGCTCTCCCACCTTAGAGGCACAGGCCTGACACCTGGCCAGAGCACCAAGACCCTGTCAGCCACACGGCTCAGAAGAAAAGGGAGAAAAAAAGAAAGAAAGAATAAAATAAAATAAAATATAATAAAATTGTTATTAAAATGAAAAATAATAAATAATTATTAAAAATAAATTAAAAAGTAATAAAAAAATTGAAAAAAATAAAAAAGAAAGAAGAGAGAGCAACTAAACCAAAAAAACAAATCTACCAATAACAAGCACTAAAAACTATACTAAAAAACACAAAACAAAACGGATAGGCAGAACCCTAGGACAAATGGTAAAAGCAAAGCTATACAGACAAAATCACACAAAGAAGCATACACAAACATACTCACAAAATGAGAAAAAGGAAAAAAATATATATTTTGTTGCTCCCAAAGCCCACCGCCTCAATTTTGGGATGATTTGTTGTCTATTCAAGTATTCCAGAGATGCAGGGTACAGCAAGTTCATTGTGGAGATTTAATCCGCTGCTCCTGAGGCTGCTGGGAGAGATTTCCCTTTCTCTTCTTTGTTTGTACAGCTCCTGGGGTTCAGCTTTGGATCTGGCCCCGCCTCTGCGTGTAGGTCGCCTGAGGGCGTCTGTTCCCTCTCAGACAGGACGGGGTAAAGGAGCAGCTGCTTCGAGGTCTCTGGCTCACTCAGGCTGGGGGAGGGAGTGGTACGGATGCGGGGCGAGCCTGTGGCGGCACAGGCCGGTATGACCTTGCACCAGCCTGAGGTGTGCCGTGTGTTCTCCCGAGGACGTTGTCCCTGGATCACGGGACCCTGGCAGTGGCGGGCTGCACCGGCTCCCGGGAGGGGCGGTGTGGAGAGTGACCTGTGCTCGCACACAGGCTTCTTGGTGGCGGCAGTAGCAGCCTTAGCATCTCATGCCCGTCTCTGGGGTCCGTGCTGATCGCCGTGGCTCGCGCCCGGCTCTGGAGCTCGTTTAGGTGGTGCTCTGAATCCCCTCTCCTCGTGTACCCCGAAACAGTGGCCTGTTGCCTCTTAGGCAGTTCCAGACTTTTTCCCAGACCCCCTCCCGGCTAGCTGTGGCGCACTAGCCCCCTTCAGGCTGTGTTCACACAGCCAACCCCAGTCATCTCCCTGGGGTCTGACCTCTGAAGCCCGAGCCTTAGCTCCCAGCCCCCGCCCGCCCCGGCAGGTGAGCAGACAAGCATCTCATGCTGGTGAGTGCTGCTCGGCACCGATCCTCCGTGCGGGAATCTCTCCGCTTTGCCCTCTGCGCCCTTGTTGCTGTACTCTCCTCCATGGCTCTGAAGCTTCCCCTCCGCCACCCCCTGTCTCCACCAGTGAAAGGGCTTCGTAGTGTGTGGAAACTTTTCCTCCTTCACAGCTCCCTCCCAGTGGTGCAGGTCCCGTCCCTATTCTTCTGTCTCTGTTTTTTCTTTTTCCTTCTGCCCTACCCAGGTACGTGGGGAGTTTCTTGCCTTTTGGGAAGTCTGAGGTCTTCTGCCAGCGTTCAGTAGGTGTTCTGTAGGAGTTGTTCCACATGTAGATGTATTTCTGATGTATTTGTGGGGAGGAAGGCAATCTCCACGTCTCACTCCTCCGCCATCTCGAAGGTCTCCTCCTGTGTTTTTATCTCTGATGTTGGCGAACAGTTTGAACTCATTGCTGTGCACTTTCTGACAGCATGGGGAGGACCTAAGCCTGAGAGGTTGGGGAGGGGTGGTGGCAGAATTCTGTGATTTTCAGTGTTCTTATCTTAGATCCCACTTCCTTCACCATCCACAGACTACCGGGTGTGTTTTTGGAATTAAATTGAGAAGGAGAGTGCATTTGAGAAATAGAACAGAATTCATTCGTAAATGACACATTAAGCTTAGATTTTTGATGCTGGAGAATAGCCTGTCTGCATGTCTATAGATAGGGAAGATGGGCAGCAGAGAAGACAGGGTTTTAACCAGCGAGACTGTAACATAAGCAGTCTGATTCCACGTAAAACCAAGGGAAAAGGATTTCTTAGCCCGAGTCCTGCCTCCAGGACCCTACTCTGGGTCAGGTACAATGAAGGAGCTGGCTGGGAGGGAAGACACCGAGGGAATGGAAATCCTGTATGAGGACTGAATAGGGACAGCTAGTTTTCTGTTTGTCCAAACAGCGCTGGCTCCTGAGAAGTCTGGACACAGAAAGAAGGAAGGGAGAAATGATTTCTGCAGTTCACACCTGCTTGGGGAGAGCAAACACTTGGCCACTGAGATTTTCTAAGGAGATACAGAAATTATTTCTTTGCTCTTAAATTCACACATGCTAACCAGTATCCTGGTGATTTGGGCCATCTCCAACTGCTTCTGCTTTCCTTGTTTTCTTTTTTAAAATTTTGATTTCATTGGAGTATAGTTGATTTACAATGTTGTGTTAGTTTCAGGTGTACAGCAAAGTGATTTAGTTATATGTATACATATATTCATTCTTTTTCAGATTCTTTTCTCATATAGGTTATCACAGAATACTGAGTAGAGTTCCCTGTGCTATACAGTAGGTCCTTGTTGGTCATCTGTCTTATATATAGTAGTGCATGTGTGTATGTTAATCCCAAGCTCCTGATTTATCCCCCCTCCATGTGCTTCCTTGTGTTCTTTTTAGAGTGTGAACTGATTTATCCTTCCCCCTCTATTCTTACCCCTTTGACTGTTATCACCACCCTCCCTGGAGAAGATTTCTGTGTTAAACGTGCTTTCTAGCACTTTCTTCTATTTCTTGTACCTTGAGCTGATCAGAAGAATTGAATCAATGTGGCACCTGCTTGAAAGATATGGAATCAATATGGCATCTGCTAGAAAGAGCTGTCAGTGGTCAGCCAGAGAGGCGGGTCGAATTCAAAGCTCCGAGGAGGCAGGCGTTGCACACCCATGTGTGGGAGAGTCACCGCTGAGGAGGGCTAAGTAGCTCTTACTGGGACCAGGTATCACGCCCTCCAGTTTGGACTACTCGTTACAGTGCATTCACGGGCAAAACTAAATGGCTCCCAAACGCTCAGACATAAGCTGTTCCAGGGGGGCTCAGTTGTGATTCTTGGTGGCTGTGAGCTTCCAAAGCAAATGCACCTCCAAGTTGCAGGGGTGACCTGGCTTCCTGTCCAGGACGGGACGGGTGGCAGTGTTTTTTGGTGACCCTCACATCAGATGGAAGCCTTCTGATTCTGCACTAGAAACTGCAGTCAGAAGAGCCGGGTGCGAGGCCTCTGCATGTGACCCCCTGTGAGCAAGTGAAACCTGACTAAGAACAAAGGATAAAAAAAAGGATCTTTACTTGTCCCAGCCAAGGTTGTTAAGAACCCCAGTGGTGAAGGTCAAATAGCTTCAAGCTTAAGTGGACGGGGAAACCTTCAAGATGGCGAAAGAGTAAGACGTGGAGATCACCCTTCTCCCTACAGATACATCAGAAATACATCTACTGTGGAGCAACTCCTACAGAACACCTACTGAACGCTGGCAGAAGACCTCAGACCTCCCAAAAGGCAAGAAACTCCCCACGTACCTGGGAAGGGCAAAAGGAAAAACGGAAGCCTTTTATCCTTTCTCCTCAACAAACTTCATCTCCCGTCACCCACCTATCCCTCTTTTCTTCTGTTCTCCTCCCTGAAATTGCCTCTCCTTCCTCTCTTTTCTTCCTTTTCTATGTTTGTTCCTACAGGCATGTTTAGACATAGGTAGCTACCAGAGTCATTTGCAGGATCCGTTACAAATAAAGAGAAGGAGGGCCAGGGGTCTTCTTTTGAGACTGTCTCAGATGGCAAATCCTAAGGGATTTGATCTTACCAACTCTCTGCCAGTCACTGCTTGCAATGGTTCATAATCTTATTTGGGAAGTCATCGTTCTCTAAACCATTTTTGCTTTGCGTTAAACAGTTCCCTTTTTTTTGTTGGATTTAGAAAACAACCAATTATTTCTTTTTTAATATATTTATTTATTTATTTATATTTTTGGCTGTGTTGTGTCTTTGTTGCTGCGAGTGGGCTTTCTCTAGTTGTGGTGAGCGGGGGCTACTCTTTGTTGTGGTGTGCGGGTTTCTTGTTGCGGAGTGCAGACTCTAGGCGCATGGGCTTCTGTAGTTGTGGCGCAGAGGTTCAGTAGTTGTGGTTCCCAGGCTCTAGAGTGCAGGCTCAGTAGTTGTGGCTCACGGGCTTAGTTGCTCCGTGGCATGTGGGATCTTCACGGACCAGGGCTCGAACCCGTGTCCCCTGCATTGGCAGGCAGATTCTTAACCACTGCACCACCAGGGAAGTCCCCCAACCAATTATTTCTATTACTGTAACTAGCCCTGATGAATATACTATTGGAGTGAACTTTCGACTCTGTAGATTTCACCTCTTAAGTGTCGAGAGTCGGGTTCCCGGGGAGGCGGGGCTTCGAGAGCAGGTGGTTTGTCAGGGGGCACTCTGGGTACAGTACCTGTACGGGAGCAAGGGAAGCAGGGCTGGGTGATGGGAGATGGCTCTGTAGTCACAGCAACGGCCTCAGCCGATCCCACGGCATGTTCTAGAAGCTGGGATGACTCTTCAGAGTTGCCCTGATAGAAGCAAAGGGGCCAGGCCCTTGCACTGCCACATCAGTCCTCAGCAAGGCAGCTCCCTTGGGTTGGGGAAATTCCTTGGCTGGGGGACTCAGAGGGCAACTTTCTGTCTCAGTGGAGGTGGGGTGAAGGATCCGGTCTGTGCGCAGGAAGATGGATGGGTAGGACTCCCATCCAGTTTCTTTCTGGTCCAGATGTCATTTTGTTTGTGAAGTATCTCATGAGATAAGATTAACTTCTGGCTTTGAGTTGGAACACTGCAACACCAATATGACTATTATTTATGGATGAAACATCATGGTTCTTTTTTTACACTCTCCCTTTTCACTCTTTTTACAAGTTTTCTGTACAATTATGTGACAATATGCATGGTTCTCTCCCCACAAAGCCTCTGCTGGCTCTTTGACAGCATATTTTGTAGCTGTTTATAAGAGACATATAAAGCCTGTTCCAGGGAAAACAAAAAGATATGCTGCTGTATTTTTGGGCATTCATGGCGCATTTTCTACAGGGCTACTCCAGAGGAAGAAGTTTAAAAATGCTTGTTTGTCTGAGCTCACAGATGCATGACCCCTTTGCCATCTGTGTCCGAGTTAGAAAGGTTCATCTGAGAGTGGATTCTGAATCCTTGCTGCCCTTCACAGTAGATTCCTGGTTGCACCTGCGTCTCTGGACAACTGGTCTCTCACAGGTATGTCTAGTAAGTTGGCACGGCAGGAGGGAGTGGAGATAAGCCACAGCGAGCTTTGAGGATCCTAGGAAAAAGAAAACAGTACAAAGGACGGTGCCTGTGGTGTACAGTATTGACGATGTTTACCGGGTGATGGATGAGCATGGCGGACGTGGCGGTGCAGGCTGATCAGGGTGAAATGGCCGAGCAGGAGAGCTGCGAGTGAATCAATCACAGGACCTGCTCCGCCAGCTGGTGGGGTTCATCAGTCTCACAGCCTCGCACGCCAGGCTTATAAATGACCCCGATGGAGGCATGGCGGTGGCGGCCAGGTTTCAGCGACTTCTCCAGCCGAGATCAATAGACCGAGGCGAACAGAAACAGCACAACTCCAGTGAGATGGTTGGCCATGCACTCTGACTTTATTCCATCAGCCGTGCTTGCTTTTATAAACCCGTATATTCTGTGCCCAAACTTAAAGCCTCCATCCAAAAAAAAAAAAAAAGTCTGGACTTAATTTAACATCTGTATGTAGCGTATGTGTGTGTGCTCAAGGGCATGGGTCCTGGACACGGCTGCTGCCCTAAGTCACTGGCTGTTTGACCCAGGTGATTTACTTAACTTCTTTGTGCCTGAGGTGCGTCACTTTTAAAAATGGCAATAAAAAGAATAAGTACTATTCCTTCCTCTTAAAATTCTTCACAGAATTAAATCAGTTAATGTAAATAATTTTAGCAGTTATTATTATGGGATTAGCTCTTGTTGCCTGGTCAACCTCAACCCCATTTAATTTTATAAGATGAGCTTGTGTCTTCCTTTGCTGATAAAGGAATGCCCTGTGCATCACCCTAAATTACATACACCCACATCCAGCCTCATGGGTTTTTTCAGTCTGCGAGGAGTAAGTGTGTCTTCTGTTATTCAAGCTCAGCCTCTCTGCCTGTGACCCTCATCCTGTTCCCTTCCATGTTTTTCTGGGTCTGGCTTCACATCCTACATTCCCACTTACTGTTCTTTCTCTTCAGTTTCTTTTTTTTTCTTTCTAATGGTCCTAGGTCCTTACTCTCTCTATATCTAAGTCTCTCCAATTCAAACACAGTAAGTGTATCAAGCATGTCTCTTGAGCCTGAATCTTACTCTTACTTTTATATTTTTCACTCTCATTCTCATCTACTCATGTTCTAAACTTTATATCTCTACTACCTCACCCTTTAGTCATTTATCTACCAACAGCATCTTAATTATTCTATTGAAATATTAAAGGTATTCTGGTCTATTGAAATTATTCCAGCAGTCACCAGTGGCCTTCTTATTGTCAAATCCAATGGACATTTTTCAGTCCTTCCCTAATAGTGGACTTCTGTATAGTTATTGGTGCTCTTACTCAGTCCTTCTTTGAAATCCTCTATTATTCTGGCTTCCATGACACCAGATTTTTCTGATTCTTTAAAAATCACTTTGAGTGTAGTGTTTTCAGTATTGCTCTTTATAAGTAGTCTGTAACATTATTTTCCATTTCATTTTATATCCAAAAATTCACTAGGAAAGTATTTTCAATTTCAAAAGAATAGGTATTTGTTTACTTATCTTTCTGCCCTTTTTGTTGTTGATACCTAGTTTTATTACATTAAGGTCAGAAAATAGTAGGTATATTTTGGAATATATTGAGATTTTCTTTGTAGTCAAACCTTGATCATGTTTTTTTCAGTGTTTTATGGGCATTTGAAAAAAAATTCTCTTCTTTATATATGTATACATAGATGCAGATTATAGTAAATCAGATATATATGCAGATTATTGTTAATCATACTTTTCAAATAGTTTCTATCATTGCTCATTTTTGTTTCTTTGATTTGTCCATTTATGAGAGTTTCATTAAAGTCTCCTACTCCATTTACTTCAACTATTCTTTCTGCACATGGTTCAGTGCTCTGATAGTTGATGCATGAGTGTACGTTACTGTTATGTCTCCTCGGGGGATTGTATCTTTTCTTTCTGTAAACCGTCCCTGTTGTAAGTCTTCCCCCTCCACTCTGACGTTTCCTCTTCTGCCTCCTTCAAGAGATGTTCCACGAGGTCCTCCTCTCGCCCCTTGCTTTCCCGTGTTACCTGTGTGTCCTGAGAAGCCATCTCTGTTCTTACGTGTCCACACGGCATGCAGTGATACTCAGATTTAATCCCAAGTGCAGACATTTATCCAAGGTTCCAACTACTACAGCCAGCTTTCTGATGGGCTGCTCCACCTGGACGTCCCAGGGGCCCCTTGAACTCAACAGATTCAAAGTTCTCTCATCCCCTTTGTCCAGAAACCATCTCCTCTATAGAGATATTCTCTGGCTCATTTCATGGCCTCACCATTTACCTGGTCATCCAAATAAAAATCTTAAGAGTTGACACACTTGGGTCTATTGTTTTCCTGGGGTCTAAGAAAAAATAACCTTCTGGAGGCAATTGTGATTCATGGTTTAGGGAGAAATTGCTACTGATTTTTCACAGTTGCCTAAATAAAAGAGTTATAATCACCCTACCCCCAGGTGATGGTCTAGTGCTCTTCTTCCAGAAAAAAACAATCTAAGCATTTGGGAGAAGGGGATCTGGCTGAAGACCCCAGGATGTGCCAGGATCCGAGTTAATAGCTAAGTGATTTTGGACAGTTGGCTTCTGAGGACCTCAATTCCTTTATCTTGGGATTATTGTGAGAATTAAATACATGGATAGAGATAATTTTTTCTTGAGCTTACAAGAAAAATTATTTTGATAATCTCATTATCTGGTCCTCGTGATTTCAAAAGTTAACAAACATCATAAAGAAACCAATATGCCTAATATTCAAATGTTATCTTAGACCGTCTTTTTTTTAATGTATCCTTATATCAGGGAGCAACCGCCTCTGGTTTTCTTAAAATAATGTCTCCTTTACTTCGAGATACTTGGTCTACCCTAATTTTTCTTTTCCTTTGATAAATCATCCACATTCATTTAACCTTCTTCCTGAGTTTCCACTCTCCACCCCTTTAATCATTTTCACTGCTCTGTCTTGGATCCTCTCCAATTTCTCTGTACCTTTTGGAAAGTTAGAATTCCCAAACGGAGCATGACACTCTAATAAGGGCCAAGTCGACGCCAAATATAGCTCATGACACTCTTTCTTGTCACTTGAGTGACAGACAACACCATTAAGACTTCTCAGTAGCTTAACAGATTTAAAAGGCACACGCCTACCTTGCAGACCCCAAGATCAAACTCCAGGGACGTGATCGGCACGCACTTACGGCAGGAACGTAATGCTGTTATTGATCGCCTCTGGAGAATGAGGAGGTGTGCCTAGAGGATGCAGCCCCATGCGTCTCTGTGTGGATCCAGGGAGGCCAGCACACGCTTGGGATTTGGAAGAAAAGCATGGCGGTTGAACTTAGAGGGTTTTTTTTTTTTTTTTTTTTTTTTAAGAGCTGATTCTTTTACCATTTAGACCTCAGCCATTTTGGGGTCATCTTAATACAGTTGCAGTGAGTCTGGTTATTTAGCTTGCATGACTACACGTTTTATTTTTCCACAGAAAGCATTTAACTTTCTTACTCTAAATGCAGAGGGTTCCGTAGGGACTAGTGAGGTATGGCATCTGGAGAAGGAGGCAAATTCGTTCTGATAAGTGGTCTGATTGGTGTCCTGGAAAGTCTGAAATAGTAGAAGCTCATTACAAAGTACTGAGATTCAGTGAGCTTGGAACAAATGTAGAAAAGGAAATTAATTTGGGAGTGAGAAGGGTCGAAGATCTTGCTTCAGAAATTTTTACCCGTGTTAGAAGTTTAGGGACATCGTCATGGAGACAGAAAAGTGATGGTTTGAGGAGGAGAGTAGAGTGGGCAGTCCGGCAGAGCGGTGCATATTTCAGATGAGCCTCTCACCCAGGCTTTGCCATGAGAGGCAGCTCTGCAGGCGTAGATCTTACAGCCAGACGCCGGGCCGGGGGCAGTGCCGGCACGTGGGCATTCAGCTGGTATTTGGAGCCTAAGGAAGTTGCTAGGAGGATCACCCGCCACTAGATCCCAGGGCACAAGGTGGCGAAAGTGGGTTCACCACGCTGCTGACTGCTGTCCTCCCCCACTGGCTCGTGAAGGAACCAGAGCCTCGCCTCTTCCCTCCACTGGCCCGGCTGCGGCTGAGCTCGTGCCGAACCGGTTAAACATTCTCCGCGGTGTGGCGTGATGGAGAGGGGGTTGTTTTGGCTGGAACCAGATGAGGACAGGTGGTGCCACCTGCTACAGGCGACTTCCTTCCAGTTGGCTCTAGAGCCGCCATTCTTGGTCTTTTGCAGTTTGTGGGGTGGGGAGATGGCCGATGAGGAGGGAATCTGGAGGCGCTCAGAGGTGTCAGTAAATCACAACGGCTTTCACCAGCTGGCAACCCTTTTCACACGGCGTGGCAGAGGTGCTGACATTGAGAGATGGTTGTGCAGACACACAGCTGAATTACTGATGTTCCAGGAGCCCTGTGGGGGTCTGTTCCTGCTGCAGGTGCCTGAGATCTTTCTGTGCTTCATCGGGGTGGCAGAAAGTGCTTCGCAGTTTCGAAAGCTGAAGTTCCTTGGAGCCTGGAGTCCTGGTAAGGGACCTTCCAGCGGCCCAGACTTCCTGTACCTGTTTCCCTGGTAGACGGCCCCTCAGCCCATTGATTCATTCTCAGAACCTGGACGGCAACAACCTCTGGGTCTTCATGAAGTTCACCCCCAGCAAGCCAGGCAGGCCGTCTTTCTCTGGAGCAGGAAGATTGAGATGCGTTGTCTAGAACTGTCTCTGTTAGTTTTTTTTCTTTTTTAACATCTTTATTGGAGTATAATTGCTTTACAATGGTGTGTTAGTTTCTGCTTTATAACAAAGTGATTCAACTATACATATACTCTATTAGTTATTGAAGGTGACAGTATAATCTCATGCAAGCCCCGTGGTGTCTGAAAGCCCATATGTCCCCATGATGGCCCAGCATTTGAACACAGTTGTGCTTAGCAGTGGGAGGGTTCTCTTGCGGGAGCCCTGGTGCCTGGGAGCAGCTTGCTGGGGACCCTGTCTCTGAGCCTTTCTGTCTTTACCAGCTTGTGAAAGGGATGCTTTGCTCATAAACATCAGGTGGGAAAAGCAGGTGCAGGTGCCGTGGCCACCCCTGGAGGGAGAGGGGTGTCGGGGTGGGCAGAGGGACCGTGTACGCTTGGAGGTTCTACTGGCCAAGCTCAGACACTTGCTCGGCCCTCAGGGTCTGTGCCCAGCTCTGCAGGACGGCAGAGGGGCCGCGCTTGCTGAGAATCTGGAGCGCTGTGTCTTCTGTTCTTGATGGTCTTCCTGCCCCCAAACCTACGCACAGTTCCACAGATCAAGGAGCAGGAGCCGTGCCCCTTCCTGAGGAACCGATCACATTGATCAGATGTCCACGTGGATCGGACACTAAGCCAGATCCTTTGCATGAATTATCTTTGATCCTCACGGCATCCCTATGCAGTGGGTATTATTTCTGCAGTAGCTTGAGCAGGGAGGGAGGTAGACGGGGTGGGGTGTGTGGGATAATGATACCCCCGGGGGTAGGGATGATCACTGTGGGGTTCAGAGGTCAGGGGGTAGCAAGTGTGTCCCTGAGGGGTGAACTGAACAGGAACAGCCAGTTGTGTGGTGTGTGGTCTCTGGGCTTTAGAGGAAGGTGCCTTCTGGCCAGAGCAGGGATCCTGGCAGATTTTGTTTCCCTGGCTAATTGGACATTTGTTCACGCTGTCGCCCCACTCACAGAACCAGGCAACAAAGAGGTCTTCAGCATCCACAGGAGGGGGGGCAAAGCAAAACAAAGCCCAGAGCAGTGCAGTGCTATTAATTCAAATTAGTGACCCTCACCTGCAAATGAAGCTGGTGCCTGACAGATTGCTGGCTCTCGGGGGGCAGCAGAGAACAGGCCAGGGGCTCTGCTCGGCTGGCAGGTGATGGATGCCACCTCCCTGTCCTGCGCCCGATGTGGCCTCTTCCAGGTGTTTCCTGTCTCTGGCAGTGTCCCCTCGCTGCTCCCCTACTGCCCAAAGTCCTGCAGGTCCGTGTGTCGGCCCAGGGGGCTCGCCTCCGAAGGAGAGGCCTGCCGACTGCCCGCGATGTAAAGTGATGCAAAGTTGCACAGGTGGTATCTCTGGAAATTCACTCTGCAGGGGCTGGTCTGAAATGGGAGTGATTTCCGGGCAGCACTCAAGGATGTGTGGATGCCACGTAGGCACATTTCTCTTATTTATCTCTGCCGACATAAAGGTGTGTTTGATTATAAGGCCTCTTTTCATTCATGCCTTCAGCCACTCCGGCAGTACAGATGCAGAGTGAATAAGACAGGGCTCTTGAGAGACAACTTGATCTTCATGAGAAACCCTTTGAAGTGGGTGAGTTTAATCTTACTTTAGGGCTGGGGACTCAGGGAAGTAAAGCAATTCTCCAAAGGTCACTCGGCAAGTAGATGGTAAAGATGGGATTCGAATCCAAGTCCTCTCATTGCAGAGATGGATGTTAATTTTATGTCAGTGATGGGCCTATGTTTCCCCCGTGTACTCTTTAGCATGAAGGGGGACTATTCAAGTAACCGCATTGCAGAAGGATCACAGAGCCTGGGAACTGGCACGTCACCTAATCGAGCTGCTGACTCAGGGCTCCTGTGTGTCAGTGAGGGAGGGGGTGTCAGGAGGTCGATCGCCCCCCGAGGCCCACTCGCTTTCACTGGAAAGGACATGAGGGGGAGAAGGTTGAGGTGTGGGCATTTCACACACACAGCTTCACACGTGGACACGGGCACCCTGTACCGGTTCTGTCACCCTCTCGTCTCCCCTCTGTCCTGTCCATCAGAGATGTATTAGGTCCTTCAACACTTGCCTGCAAACCTGGATCTTTGTCTTCTATTCTATCTGGGAAAAAGGCTTTCTTGTAGGAGTGAATGGAAATCCAGGGGATCCTTGCCCCCATTCTTGACCCAGCCTCCAAGGGTTACTTTTTTGCAATAAATCCAGACTCTCATTTTCTAGACTGCAGCCTTGGTGGTGAGAGGCATTGCTATTTAAATAACATGTTTTCTTTTCTGTGAAGAAGGAATCTCATTCTGCACCAGCTTTTCCATACATCTAACTGCAAACACAAAGCCCTGGGAAAGCGAGTGGGTCTTGGATTTGTCCCGTGTTTGCTAATTGCCTGAGACCTTTCTATTTAAACAAGTGCTTCTTTCATTGCAGACTTTCCACAAACACAGCTTTGGAGAGAGTTTATATTTTTAGGGAAAAGTAAATAGCTCTGCGTTGTGCTGTACGAGCAACTGTACATGGTGGAGAAACCTGGGTGCCGGGCACAGTATCTCCTGCTTTGGGAGCTGTGCCCAAACGCTTCTCTTTGTTATGTCATTTCTTCATTCATTCTTTCAGCCAGTGCACATTGAATGTCTTCTATGTGCAGGTGACATGGTACTTGCAGGGAATATAGAGGAAAAAGAATTTCTAAACTGATCTCTGAAGGACCTCCTGTTCTAGTGAGGGACAAAGGCCACGATCCGGATTATAATGCAGAGAAGAAATCGTATCATGTGAAGTAAAGAGCTGGGACTTCTGACCTCCTCTGGAGGAGGAGAAAGGAGTTCCCGGAAGCTTCCTGGAAGCGGTACAGTTTGGGTTAAGACTTAAAGAGCAGGAATTAGCAAAATGGAAAAGCGAGGGTGGTCTCGATTTGCGGGAGCATTTTTTAAAGGTTCGTGAAAGAGAATGGTGCCTTGCAAGTAGTTCTGTTTGATTCTTTGGGGTCCATGCGGCAGAGCGGAGTGCTGAGGGGTTCCACTGGAGAGAGGAAGGCAGGGGCCAAATTAAGAACTTCCTCGCTTAGAATGCCCACCCAGGGAGGGGGTCAAAATTATCCGAAAGCAGTGGCGTGCCATGGAAGGGCTTTAAGCAGTCGACCTTAATGTGTTTACATTTTAGAAAAATGGAGATTGCACAGGAAAAGGGCAAGACTTTTGTGTTTGATGGGCAGTGACTGAGCAGGTGGGGAAGAGGCGGCCGATTCCCGACATATTAAGGAAGCAGAGTTGATGAGACAGGAAGGCAGGTTGCGTGTAGGAGAGCATGAGGGGGAGGAGGAGTGATCCCCAGGTCACTGGCATGGTGGACTCGGGAGGAGAGGAGTTTGGAGAAGGGGGAGCATGGCTGTTTCTTCCTAGGAGCTCTGGAATCTGAGGGACCCGGGCGGCATCCCAGTGGAGAGGTCCAGGAAGTAGTCGTTCACGTTGGTCTGATGCTCTAGAGAGTCAGACTTGGAAAATACGAGTGGTTGAAAGTGTAAGAGCAGGTGAGATGTTCCAGGAGAGCGGAGAGCACGTGAGTGGGGAGACCCCGGGGAACGTGGGCATTTAAGAGATGGGCACGAAGGAGACACGCTGATCCCCAGAACCCAGAGAGCCAAGGGGGACGAGGTCACACAAGTCAGGGAGGACAGAAATTTGAAGGTGGAGTTGCCAATAGTATCAAATGCTGCACAACACAGTTGAAAAATCTCCATTAAATTTGAAAACGGTGGAGCCCACAGGTAACCTTTCGGAGGTGCTAATACAGAGAAGATGCTTTCAGGAAGCAAGCTGTGAAGCCCAGAGCAGAAACGAGGCAGCAGCTGGAAGGGTGTGTGAGGCTGAGGGGACTGACGCCCGCCCCAGCACACGGGGTGGATTCTGCATTGGTGCCGTCAAGCCTTGTTGGGTGAGGGGATGCTAGTAAAAACCGTGTGTCGTGAACTGGTCAAGCAGTAGGATGGCTGGCTTGAGGAGGAAGCTACGCCAGGAAGATGAAGGGAAAATGCCAGAGTCGGAACTAGTCTTTGAACGTGCTTTCCTGATTCGTACATGAGGAAGAGCTGATCGTGAAACCCGCTTCTTACGGTGCTGTGATTAGGAGAGCAGGCTCTGGACTCTGAAATCCAGTTGCCTTGGTTCAGATTCCAGTTCTGTCACTTACTAGCTGTGTGAGCTTGGGAGAGTTCCTTAGCCTTTCTGTGCTTCAGGTTTTTTGCTTGTAAAATGAAGATCGTGATAGAATCTTCCTCATAGGGTTGCTAAAACAGCGACAAGTCCACACCTTTAAAACACTTGGCACAGTTTCTGACACACAACTAGCACTCAGTAAATGTTAGCTACATTATCCTTACAATATTTTGTATCCATATCATGCTTTTGATCACATGTAATGTTTAAAGCTTCTGCACGCATTTATTCACATTGTGGAACACAGAAAGGGAACTAATTGTGAAAATAGGATGTATTGCATCTGCACAGTTCTTTCCCAGTTCAAACAAACTCGGGGAAACTGGGACCCAGGGATTCACGTGACTTGTCTAAGGAGACACAGCTGGTGGGCAGAGCCAGAACTTACCCCGGGTCACTGACTTTGTGCTCAGTGTTTCTCCTGATGCTGATGATCACAGAACATCAGACTTAAAGAGGACTTTTAGTTTAGTGGTTGAAAGAGGGCAGACTTTGAGGCCAAACCTTCCATTTGATTTAATCCAGGTTTAACCATCACCCTGCCTCTATTCTTTCTATTTCCATACAGCGTCTTTTCGTGAGATTCAGCAATTCCTGTGCCTAAGAAGTTCACACTCTTGATGTTCTTTGTCATCAAGTCTATTTTTATATTGTTATAACTACCAGATGTTATTATTGTTAGTATTTATCCAGTCAATATTTTGGTAATTTATTTTTTTCACACTTTAACTTTCAGATATCAGCATCTGTGTTTTTATCTGTGTTAACAAGGACCTGGCGTTGTCTTGGGCAGCACCTGGCACGTGGCAAGCTCTTCCTTTCCTCCTCGGCCATCTCCTCCTCCTCCAAAGGCACCTCCTCCATCTCCTGCTCCTCCTCCCCTCCCTCTCTTCCTTTCCTCCTCCTTCGTTTCTTGGCCCCGTATGCTTAGGGCAGTGATCCTCAGGTTTAGCATTCATTAGAGCCTCTTGAGGCACACGTTGAGAAGGGGCATCCTGGGCTCCCTTTCCTGAGGTCCGGGCTGGGAACGGTGGTGTTTTCACAAACATCTCCCTTGGGTCGTTGCTGGTAGACCTTCCCTTGAAAGTTGGTTTTCTGGGGAGTTTAGGCGGGAAGGTTGCAGTGTGGAGTGAAGATGTTTTCACTTGAAGGAAAGGATGTCAAACCACAGCATTGGTGCTGTTCCTGCTTCTCCAGTCCCAGGTGGCCGTCGGATTTGAACTGACTCCGCAGTTTAGATTTCCTAGTTTTCTTATTAAACATGGAAAGTAGCTGCCCCGGGAAAGGGCTCCCACAGAGGAGAGTGGCTTCTGTTCGGAGGTGTGGATGAAAACTATCGCTGCCGTATCAGTAAACAAAGGATGTTGCGGCCATTAAGCCATCCCATTACAGCCTCCCCAGTGAGCCCTCAGGGAACTCAGGGTAGAACATGACGCCCCCATCGAGCTCTCAGCCACTGCAACCACACACACACATACCCACCCCACCATGGTGCACCTGAGGAGACTGAGGATGAGAAAGCACAGGACACTGGCCCCAGATGGCTGAGGTGCACATCAAAGGAATGATGTCAGTGAGCCCAGACTCTTGCATCTTCCCGTACATAGAAAAGCACTAAATTCCTTAACCTGAGATATCTGGTTTTCTTTAATTAACATTCTTCTTTTGATGTTCCAACTACCTGGTCTCTATTGCAAAAGCTCCTACATATCCTGACACCCACCTTGCCTCTTTGGAGCAGTTTCTCAGAGTTATCTGAGATGCTCTGTCCTGGACTTAAGGCCTCAGTTTTGTCCGCCAAATAAAACATAACTCTCAACTTTAAGTTGTGCATATTTTTTCAGTTGACGGAGGGCTGGGGTCCACTGGCTCTGAAGCAGTGAAGGGAGCACACTCCTTCTAGCCTTTTCCACACAGGCAGCTCAAATACCTTTGGTTCTGGGCTATTTGAATGTGTCCTGTCAATCTGTTTATTCTTCCGTTGGATAAACATTTCTTGAGGCAGACTTTATCATGTGTGAGAGGGATATGACCATGACTAAGACCCACATCTATTTTCCAGGAAATCACGGTTCAGTGGAGGCATGATGGGTGTGGGGAGCCACGTGAAGTGGAAGAGACAGGAATAAAGAGGTGTAAACAAGAAATTACAAAGGTGGGAGGTTTACAAGTGTCTTCAGAATTCCTTGGGAGGCTTCAGAGGGAAGTGGAAATTGAACCTGGTTCCTGGTGACAGGTTACCGAGAGCGGAGGATAAAGCAGCTTGTTATACAGTAGTATTAGTATTTTAAAAAACATGATTACTTGCAGCTTATCATGGGGTTTAGCAAATAATTTTTAAAACTCAAACCTAACATTCCTTAAAAGGCCTGTGTGGTCCCTTTGTTTTCCGTTTCACTCGGCGTTTGTGGGGAAATACCTGTTGCTCCAAGTAGCAGTCGCTCACGCTGGGGCGGCAGAGGCGTCTCCTCACCGAGTGGTCTGCGGTTGCCTCGTCTCTGGCCTGTCCGTTCCCTCTCCGCCTCCTCGCTGACTCTCACGGATCCTCCCCATGGGCTTGTTCAGTCGCTGGTTCCCGACGCTTCCGTGCATCGGATTTGACTGCTGTGGACAGTGTCTGTCTTTGTGAGTCCCCTTCATCCTCTTCTGGCTCTGCAGGGACAGCCAGCGCACCAAGACGCTGACATTGTTTCCTCAGAAAGAGGAGTGATTAACTTCTTTCAAGGTGCCCCTGTCTGAAGAAGATGAAGGGGGGCTGCTGTGGGTGAGAACCCGACAGGAGCCTTGACTGAGGGTGTTGAGTTGCAGGGCGGTGGTGATGGTGATGATGATGCTGCCGAAGGTCAAGGCTTGAGGAGCGCGTGACTGGCGGGGGCCCTTGCAGGATGCTGACGGCAGGTGTGCAAGCAGAGCTTATCTGGAAGCTCTCGAATTTTCAGGAAAATCAGGGCTTACAACGTTGGATGAATCTCCTGCCAAGTCAGCAAGTGATGGATTCTGCCAGACAGTGCGGGACATCTCGAGAATTTTGATGTCTGCTCATTGCCTCCTTGCTTGACTTACAGTTTTTCACGGATTGTCTATGTTTCATTTTACCCGCCGCCCCTGCCGCCGTGCATCCATGAGCCCCTGCACGGGCAGCCTGTGTTTGGGGACCACAGTAGGTCAGACAGAAGGAGCTGGGGGACTCGGGCAGCTCCTCCACTCGGGCAGCAGCTACGGAATGTGACCCAGCCCCAGCCGTCTGATTTCCCTTCTGAAAAGGCTATGAGATGCTCTAGGCAGGGGGCAGGAGGCTGGTTTCCCTGGGCTGGGTGGGGGCATCCGAGGAGAGCGGGGAGGAGAAGACGCTGTTTACCTCATGTCCTTGCCTTCAGGTGGGACTTCAATTAAATCACACCAGGAAGGTCTGAGTTCTTTATTCAAATGCCAGAAAAAGACCAGTTTCTGTGATACGTTTTAAAAAAAGATTTTATTACCTAGTATACTTTTGCCTTAAGAAAATCATTATGAAAATTAACAGATATTTACTGAATCTCAGTTGTCATTTATTGAGTCATTATACACCCAGAATTGTTTTCAGTGCTTTACATACAGGAGCCTCTTAAAACCAAGCAACCATTGTCTGAAGTTGCTAGACTCAGTACACAGACAGGAAACTCAGGCTCAGGGAAATGACTTATTCAGGGTCACCTGGGCAGCAAGGGAGGAAGTCCTGACTTCTCCGAGTCTGAATTGCGTGCTTCTGGTTGCTCCTCTCCATGGAGTATAGCACGAGACACAGGATATGTTTAAAAGAATAAGACACAGGCCCTGTTTTAAATGCTCACATCCCACGATGGATTCTAAATTCTTCACATTTTATTTAAACCTGATGATTCTCTTTAAGTCTTAGAAAAGAGGAACAGAAAAAATTCTTTGTAAAATCTTAATCTTTAATAAAGACAGTTACTGAGTCACTCTCAAGACCTTTTTGATGGTTAAAGAATCATCATCTGATCTGTCTTTCAGTGGCTTGTCAATTGCTATTGTTTTCTGTGTGTCTGCATTCCTACCGATGTCCCTTATGCGATGTAAAGTCCAGGTGACCTTTGTACAGAGAGTCAGCATGTGCCCAGGGGAGAAATGAGTCAACCGTTCATTTAGACCAACCCTGGTGTCGTCCTGGCCTTGTCTCCCTCCTACACAAACCTTCAACCCTACATCGAGGAACCCTAATTGTGTCTCTAAAACATTATTCGTAAGAGTCATGGGCGTCTTAGCTTCGGCCTCCTTCCTTGCAGCCCTGCCCTGTCCTTCTTTCCCATGGACAACAGCCCATGAGAGCTGTTAAGCGAGGACTCTTCATCCTCTAACTTCTCTTGAATTTGAATCTTGAGCTGAGTAACAAAGAGCTTAAACACACTTGCATTAGACCAGCCTGTTTCTATCACAGGACCACTCCTACTTTCTTGCCTCTTAGACATCTAAAGCTGCCTCTGAAGGTTTTTGCATATTTGCAACCTGAGGACCCAATATCCTATCCCAGAATTCCCCTTTGCTGGAGTCAGCTCGATGTGGGTTCCCTCGCTTGTAACCAAGTAAGCTCAACCGGATCTCTTCTCGGTTACCACTCCTTGCTCAGTCATGTACTCAGTACATATTTATTAAGGGCCTGCTGTGTCCTCTGGGGAAGATGGTTCTGGGCCTCCGTCAGCAGCAGGAGCCGTGGCATGTGCACCTCGGGGCTGTGTGTCTCGCTGGGAGCTGGGTGGGGAGTGTTTGCACTGGGGCATTTCAGCCCGGGCCGGCGGATAATTAATGAGTTTGTTTTTGTGCTGGTGGTTGGAGCTGACACGGTGCCGGCAGGTGCCTTTGTCTTGCTTCCTTCCATCCATCTTTATCGGATCTGCCAGACTCGCCTGTGCTCCTTTTCTTTCTGTCTTTGCATTGAAGGCAGCTGGGGATGGGTCTGCAGGGGAATCCTCCCCGGACAGCCCTGGCAGCGGGGATGTCCTCTGTGTGCGCGAGCCTTTTCTAGTGCTGGTTGTCTACCCGGCCCGCCCTCTGCCTTCATCCGTCACATCTGCAGTGGAGCAGGGGGCTTGGGCATTGTGAGGATGGTGTGCAGATGTTCCCAGGACGCGCTCGTCTTGAGCAGCGAGCCCCATCAGTTTCTCCCTCGTCTGTATCTTCCTTCACGTGTGTGGCAAAGGAGAAGAAGAGATTTTAGCCACTGTGTCATACGAGACTCACAGGAAACGCAGTTTTCCAGCTGTTTTCTTGTTTCCTCCTCTTCCGGAGAAACCTCGCTTTGACCTCTAGACCCAGAGCTGCCTGCCTGCAACATCTCACCCTCCGGCTTGGTTCTTCTTTTCTGCTCCAGCAGCAAAGGCACAGTTCATCCGCTCAAGGCGGAAACCCAAGTCCACTTTACTCTTTCCTATTCTCCGTCCCCTCCGTGTAATCAATTAGCAGTTTCTGCCAACTGCATCCACTTATTATTTTTGCATTGCTACTCCCATGTTATCTCAGACCATTGTCAATTTTGGTCAAATTTTTAATTGTAGAATTAGAAACCAAAAAAAAAAAAATCACATGATTGCTATGGAATTCATATGCATTATTATTTTCCATCTGTATTATTCCAGCAACCCCCAAACGGGAAGCCACGCTTGGCAGTTGGGCCCTATTTCACTCCCTTCATCCGTGTTTGGAGGATCTAAACAAAAGCCTGATTGTTTTATTCCATCGTTTAAAAATTTCCAGTGGGTTCTGACTGTTCTCAAGCCTGGAGAGGGACTTCCCTGGCGGGTCCAGTGGGAAAGAATCCGCCTTCCAATGCAGGGGACGCAGGTTTGATCCCTGGTCGGGGAACTAAGATCCCACATGCCACAGGGCAGCTAAGCCCGCGTGCCACAACTTCTGAGCTCTCATGCCTCAACTAGAGAGCCCGTGAGCCGCAAACTACAGAGCCCATGTGCTCTGGAGCCCACTTGCCACAACTAGGGAGAGAAAAACTGCACGCCACAACTAGAGAGAAGCCCGCACGCTACATCGAAGAGCCCACATGCCGCAACTAAGACCCAACACATTTATTTATAAATAAATAAATAAAGCAAAGAAATTATTATCTTAAAAAAAATAAGAAGACTGGACAAACGACGTAGCATCTTATGGACAAAGTCTGACTTATAGTCAGAGGCCCCCTCCCCTGGAAAGTATCTTGCTGTCCTTCCCCTGAAAGTGAACACATCAGGCTCTAGCCCTGCTCTGCCTTCTGCCCAGGATGTCTTTTCCCACCCGCATCCCTCCTTCACTGGGCTAAACTGTACTCACCGTTCATTTCAACCTCTGCGTCATGTCCGCTGGAAGCCTTTCCCGCTCCTCGTAGCCGGGGTCATGCCCTTCCCGTGTGCTCCCATGTGCCTGTATGTACTCAACGGCATCATCTACTGCAGTGTGTTGGAATTACCACTTCGCAGATGGTCTTCGCACTGGATAGGAAGCTCTTTTAGGGCAGGGCCTGCATCTCATTCACTGTCACTGTATTCTCCAGGCCGACGCTGGTGTATTAGGTGCTAGGTTATTGGAAGGCCACTGGCAGCATTATGTGTTGTTTCCCCTGGATTCTCTGCCAGGCACCTCACCTATAGATTTCTGAAAGCACAGACAGCAGGGCTTTGTAGGTTCCTGTCATGTGCCTGCGCACCCCCCCCCCACTGCAACTAGGTGGTATGTTCCACATTGGCTGGGTCTGTACTCTGTCCATCTCTCTGTACCGCATGGGACTTGATACAGTTTCTGCACACAGTAGGCACCTACTGTGTGCTGGTTCTTGCTGGACACTGGAGGTATCGTGATGATCAAACCCATGTGCTCTCAGTCCTTACAGAGTTCATCTCCTTGCATCAGGGCACAGTTGTGTGCAGTGTGGGGAAATAGCGTCCTCATCTGTAAAAGGACTCATCCCTAGTTGACCCTGAAAGTTTAAGTCCCCTGTGAGGCCCAGCATCCTAGAATTCTAACTCTCAGCCTAGTGTACATCCGCTCTTGCTGAGATGACCATGCACTCAGAGACGTTTCAATGTCTTGTTCTTTCCCAGTGCCTACTCTGGGTTGAGCCTCTCCATTCACACAGCTGAGGCTGGTTTGGGGGCATGGGCTGGAGGTTGGGTCCTGATGCTCGTAAGCAGTCCCTCTTACAAGGCCCAAATCCCAGCACCTCTGTGGTAGACCTGGGAATCCTTGGAAGGTTTCCATGGAGTGTCTGCCCTCGGCACCACTCTGTGCACAGAGCCAGAGGCAAGAAGGCCTGGGACCTTTTGTTCTTGCCAAAGGGCTCGTAGCAGGTTCTGTAAGTTTTGGAGAGAAGCTGAGGCTCTTGATTCCTTTTACTTTTCCTCGTGTGGAGGCTGAGCTGGGGAGACAAGGCACTGAGCACAGGCTTCCTGAATCCCGCCAAGCGGACAGAGTACGGAGAAGGACGTCGGGGAGGCTCTTGGCAGGAGAGGGGCCTCTGCAGCTTTGCGAGATCTAGGTGAAGATCTCTGGAGATGAGGGGCTTTCCCTCCTGGACAGACACCCAGCGTCTGTCCCCTTCGGTTTGTTGTGACACCCAGAGCCCCCGAGAGCACGGTGAAGCTGCGCCCCGCGTCTCCCCTGCTCTTGAGGTCAACAGTGCATCCTGACGGCCGAGGTCTCCTGTGTCCCTCACTCTGCGCAGCACCTCACACCTAAGTGTCACCCATGCAGAGTTACCTCGTCAGCTCCCTGAACTAGGTCTCCTCACAGCAGCCCAGCTGGGAAGCCACATCCTGCAAATCCATTTAGGAAAAGAAAAGCCTATTAACTTAATTTCTTCCTCAGCATTGTTTGTGTCCCCGATCAAAAAAGTGCTCTTTTTACCCTTGCCCCGTCTTCCAAATGATGTCGGATGTTACAGATGTCACCCAGCGGCAGGATTCTCGAGCTGCGGGCTGCTTAATGCTTTGGAAATGATGGAAGGCTGAGAGCCGAGCGCAGTGCGGTGGTGGGGAAAGCTCATTTCCAGGGCCCAGCATCCCCAGCTCATCTGAATTAGGGGGCCCATGAGTTATGGCAGCCCAGTGGCCTTCGGAACAGATGGCTCCCTTGACTGCTCAAGGCAGATCCGGGAAGCGGCCTCCTGCGGCCTCTTGCCTAGCAGGCTCTAAGTGCACATAATGGGGACGTCTCAGAAGACCTTCTCTCTGTTCTTACTTGGGTTAGTGAGGGGCCTTCGTGCTGAGACGTGTAACCTCTAATGGCTGTGGGCCAGATTTAGTGCTGTTTCCCTGCTGCCTTGTTACCCGAGGTTTCCCCAGCCTGGTCTGACTGCTGGAGGGTGAAGAACAGCTGTGCCCCAAAGATTACCATGTTCTCATCCACACAATGCGGGTAAGAAGAACTTTTCTTTGTGAGTTTTAATCAGTGTCATAGTAAATTTGGGCTCCTGTAACAGAATACCATAGACTGGGTGGCTTATAAACAACACAAATTTATTTCTCATAGTTTTGGAGGCTGGAAGTCCAAGATCAAGGTCCGGCAGATTCAGGGTCTGGTGAGGACCTGCTTCCTGGGTCATAGCCGTCTTCCTCCTGTGTCCTCACATGGAGGAAGGGGTGTGGGAGCTCTCTGGGGTCTCTCATGAGAGCACTAATCCCACTCATGCCCTAATTACCCCCCAAAGGCCCCGCCTCCAAACACCATCACATTGGGAATTAGGTTTCAACATACGAATTTTGGGGAGACACAAACATTCAGCCCATAACAACATGTCAGGGCACCTTGTAAGATGTACTTCCCTCAGATGTAAGATGTAATGTTCACTCCATCTTGTTTATTTCCATCAGAGCCTTTATCGTCCTCTGAAATTATCTTCTTTAATTTTTGTTTGTTGTTTATTGTCTGCCTTTCTCTTCCCGACACCCATCAAAGTCTAAGATCTAGAGGCAGGCAATTCTGGATTTCCAGATCCTCTGGATTAATAGGTTACGTTGTAGTAGACCAGCGCTCTCTCTGAGGACAAGTAAAAATGTCAAGTGAAAAACATCTATTTGAACACATCAGAAATGTACCAAGGCATCCAGGACTGGAGGTCCTAAATACCTCAAACGGGAAACCTCAGGGGTGCATTCAGCAGCTCTTTTTCCCTCGGAATATTTGCTGATTCTGGGCTGAAAACAAGGGACTGAGGATTCAGATGCAGGTCTCAGGCAGAGGACCACTGCTGAGATGCACAGAAACAAGAAGAGGTTTTGGCAAGTCTTCTGGGGCTGGAGAGACAAAAATTAGACATTTGAAGGGCCTGGATCAGAAAGGAAATCTGGAGAATTGAGCCTAAAACTTTGCCAGTTTTTGCTCAAGACATGTGCCAGAGTCTCAGATTTCAGGAGACCATGAAACCTTAGCATAAAACCTTTGAAAAACAGAACACAGCCTTTGATCATCTTATAATATAAAGGAGACAAGAATTAGAGTCGAAGGTGTACCAGTGTGACTAGTACCTGGTGAAAATCCCAGGCTCTCAACTGGAGCCTCCAAAGAGCAACCAGAGGTGGGTAGAGCCTGACCCAAACTGTGACCCCTCCTTAAAGGGATGTGTTAGGGTCCAGATCCACACTCTGCCTGAGCAGAGGAAAGGGTAAGCCCTCTCAGGAAGAGTATGACATCATTTAGAGCTGCTACAACTTATTATTTTTGGTGTCATACAGTCAGTAAAGTATTGTCAGGCATGCCAAGAAACAGGGCTGAAAGCCAAGAGGAAAAAACCCAACAACAGATAATAGGAAATTCCAATATTCAAGTCACCTCTAGGTCTTTATCAGACAAGAACTTAGAATAATTATGATTAAAATATTCAGGAAAACAGAAGAAAAGAGGAACAAAAGTAAAATTTCAATAGAGAACTTGGAATTTAATTTTAAACAGTATCATTGTCTGGTTTTGATAATGTATTTGGTAATATAAGACATTATCAGGTATATGGGAACTCTAATTTTTGCAACTTCTTGTGAATTTCATACTATTTTAAAATGAGAATCTATAATATAAAATTTAAAAAAATGAATTCTAGAACTAAAAAGTACAATTGCTGAAATTAAGAATTCAGTAGGTAGGTTTAACATTAGATTTAAGCAGAAGAAAAGAATACAGGTCAATAGAAAACATACAGACTGAAGCACAGAGGGGAAAAAATATGAAAATACAGAAAAGAGGTTAAGGTACGCATCAGACACAGTGAATCTAAAATAATGTAGCTGTAATTCCAGAAGTAGAAGAGAACTAGGATGAGTTAGAAAATTATTTGAATATTTGATGATTTTTCCAAACTGATGAAACACAGCAAATCACAAATTCAAGAATCTATGAACAGGATAAATATATAAAGAAACCTAGGCTCAACACAGTAAATCTGTAGAAAGTTAAAGACAAAATGAAAATCTTAAGAGCAAAGGAAAAATACACATCACCTTTAAAGGAGCAACAAGAAGACAAATATCTGACTTTTTCAACAGAAACAAGGGGAGACAGAAAACAATAAAACATCGTTAATATTCCAGAATAACAAACAAACCCCCAAATAACCCTGTCAACCTAGAATGATGTATCTAGCAAAATTATTCTTCAAAAATTAAATAAAAACATTAACAAACAGGGCTTCCCTGGTGGTGCAGTGGTTACGAATCTGCCTGCCAATGCAGGGGACACGGGTTCGAGCCCTGGTCTGGGAAGATCCCACATGCCACGGAGCAGCTAAGCCCGTGCGCCACAACTGCTGAGCCTGCGTTCTAGAGCCCGCGAGCTGCAGCTGCTGAGCCCGCATGCCACAACTGCTGAGGCCCACGCGCCTAGAGCCTGTGCTCCACAACAAGAGAAGCCACCGCCATGAGGAGCCCGCGCACCGCAACGAAGAGTAGCCCCCACTTGCTGCAACTAAAGAAAGCCCACGCAGCAGCAAAGACCCAACACAGCCAAAAGTGGATAAATAAATAAAAATGAAGTTCCATATATACACTACCAAATGTAAAAAAAAAACCCAAAAAACATTAACAAAATCTGAGAGAATTTGTAGCCAGCAAAGGTTCACTAAAAAAATTACTGAAAGGATTTCTTCACACAGATGACAAATAACCCCAGATATAAGAGAGCAAATACAAGAATAAATAAAGAATGATAATATAAAGCATTAATGTGTGGATAAATATAAATAAATATTACCTGTACAAGACAATAGTAATGTTTTGTCTTGTGGGGTTTAAAATAAATGTAGAATGAAAATACATGTCAATTAAAACACAAAATTTGGGAGGGGAGATAATAGATTTAAGACATTCTAGGGTTCTAGCATTGAAGAAAAGTGCTAGCACTAATAATTTCCATCAGAATGTAGTTAAAGATGTATGTTGTAATCTCTAGGATAACTTCCAAAAGAAGGATAACTAATAAACTAATAGAGGGGAAAGGCAAAATAATAAAAAGAAAATTAACCAAATAATCAAATATTAATTAAAAAGAAAAAGGCAAGAAAGGGGAGAAAAGAACATAAACGGTTCTGTCAAATAGAAATAAACAGTAATCTACAAGGATTTGCTGCATAGCACAGGGAACTATATTCAGTAACTTGTAATAACTTATAATGAATCTAATCTGAAAAGGATGTAACTGAATTACTTTGCTGAACTGAAACTAGCACAATATTGTAAATCAACTATACTTCACTAAAAAAGAGAAATAAATCTAATAGACAGTAATTTACATCTTTCAGTAATTACATTCAATGTCAATGGACTAAATATTGCAAGTGAAATACTAAAATTGCCAGATGGGATATATGCTACTGTAAGAGAAGTGCCTCAAATGTAAGATCACAGAAAGTTGGAAAATAAAAGAATGTAAAAAGGTGAAACATAGAAAGATTAATATACTTATTGGCTCATATTATATACTCAATAGATAGTTGTTGGATAGATACATGTTATCCTTGTTCAAATACTGATGGTAGTGAATAACCCCAAATGTTTTCTATTACTTTATGAAAAGGCATGTTTGATTTCAAAATTCGTGTATTGGTGGTCAGAGATGAACACCCCTAAGACGAGAATCTTAATGGTGATACTTTGTAAAGTTCATGATGAAAGAAAATCTTTTTTGATATTCATAGGACTGTATTGTCTACATACTCAGCTGTTAAAGCTGTTCATTTATTTATTTAGTATCATTTCTGGTCCATCTGCCATTTCTGCTTGATTACAAGCTCTGAAAGGCAAGGGTAGGTTCAGATAACTTCCCAGAGCCCTCGACTGCTAGTCTAGGACCCATGTCCATGAGTTGTGATGAGCATGGCAGATAAATAGAGAGAGAGAATGAACGAGATACCTCTGAAGGAGTGACTGGGTGCAGAAGACTGGGTAAATGTTTCTTGACTTTTGCAAATATATAAAACTCAAACTAAAGCCACTCTACCTTTACTTCCATACAAACATTTCATAGTAGTTAAAAATACACATCCAAATTTGGTGACTTAGTGGATGAACTAAGTTTAAAAATTAATTTTTTAAAAGGCAGAAAATTGTATGAATATTATCATTACAGAGTAATTTATCCAGTGAAATTCATCCAGTAACTTACCCAGAACATTTATCAGGTAGTTTATCCTTCACAGGAGTTTCTTCTTGTTCCAGCTCCTCATTCCCGATCTAGTCACATCCTTATTTATTCAGAATAACCATTGGGGTAACGGGAGATCCGTGGTGGACGTCGAAGATTAGGACCCGAAAGTCTGGGGGATTAGGATTGAGATTCTCATGTTCAGGAAAGTGAAATAACATGCTTCTCTTCCCCTCCCATTTCTCCCACCTTCTCCCACTCTCCTTCACTCCAGACCTTTCTCTCTTTTCATTTTTTCAATATTTACACAACCCAGGTACTGTCTTCTTTACTAAGGGCTGTTGGGGTGTTTTAAGGTGAATGCTGTGTAGACCAGCTGCAGCTGATCATTGAGCCATTATCTGTAATGGTTGCAGTGATGAATAATAGGTCATCTGTGGGTTGAGCCAGGGGGTAATTCCTTGTGCTGTTACTTTATGGATTAATTGTTTGCAGTTGGTCCTGATATGACTTTGTCTCTAAAATAGTACAGACCCCACACCAAAGAAAGGCGCAAGGACTGCTGCGTAAGCTCTCCTAATAGCACGTACTGAACAAAATGTCCTCGGTGGTTTTGAAAATTTTGTGGTTCCGGTTCTCTTTCATGATGTGAGGAAGACTATAAACAGGTGCTTCTCAAACTTTAATTGCCATACCTTGCAAATCACCTGTGGACCTTCCTAACTGCAGGTTCTGTAGGTTCTGCAGGTCTGCGTGTGTGAGTTGAGATTCCCCAGTTCTAATAAGTTTCCAGGTAATGCAGATGGTACCGGTCTTCAGACCACAATTTAAGTAGGAAGTCTAAGAGAAGGGAGGAAAGTAAGACATGATGGTGTAACCTCACAGCCGGGCTGCTTCAGGACTTTCGTCTTTTTTTAAGGATTAAAGACAGTAAATTTTTTTCTTCCTTAAAAATTTTTTTCTGATTATAAAACAACATGATTATTGTGTAAACTTTGAGACATGTGAAAGTACTGTGCATAAACGAAGATTATTTATCATTCCAATCAATCAGTCAGTCAATCAGACCAGTGATTCCTAGTCCTGACTGCACAATAGAATCAAATGGAGAATGTTACAAAATATCCATTCCTGACACTCACCCAGCAGGGATTAAATTAGAGCCTCTGTGTAGGGGACTTGGCATCTTTTAAAAATCTTTCCATGGTGCATATAGCATTTAGAACAGTGAATATAGACCCCCTCTCTGGAAAAGTTCATACACATGATATTTTTCCATGCAATTTCTGGAGTTCAAGGACCCTCAGAAGGCAATATATGAAAATTTAAGAGACTGTGCTTCAAAAGAAAAATCTGAAGGAAATGACGCAGGGCACCCCCACCCCCAGTATATTTCTATTATGGACTGAATTGCTTCTCCCTGAATTCCATATGTTGAAGCCTCAAACCTCTAAGTGACTGCATTTGGAGATACCGCCTTTACAGAGTTAATTAGGTTAAATGATGTCACAAGGGGGGACCCGATTCCCACAGGGCTGGTGTCCCTATAAGAAGAGGACAAGACCCCAGAAGGGTGTAGGCACAGAGGAAAGGTGGCCACCTGTGAGCCACACTGAGAGGCCTCAGGAGAAACACAACCTACCAGCACCTTGATCTTGGACTTCCAGCCTCTAGAACCGTGAGAAAATAAACTTCTGTTGTTGAAGGCACCTGGTCTGTGGTGATTTGTTACAGTAGCACTAGGAAACTAAGACAGATTTTGGTCCCTACAAATGGGGTGCTGCTGCAACGAATACCTGAAAGTGAGGAAGTGGCCTTGGGACTGGGTGATGGGTAGAGGCTGGGCAAGTATTGAGGCACAAACTTAGAGAAAGCCAAGATTGCCTTGAAGAGGTTATCAGAGGGATGTGGGACCTGAAAGGCGATTCTGGTGACGTCTCAGAAGGAAATGAGGAACTTGGCACTGGGAATTGGAGGAAGGGCGATCCATGTTATAAAGTGGCAAAGACCTTGGGCCAAATTGTTTTCTAGTGTTTTTGTAGGAAGTAGATATTGTAATTGATGAACTTAGATGTTTCACTGAGGAGATTTCTAAGCAAAGTGTTGCAAATTATGGGTATAGAAATTCAAAGGTGCAAGCGCTTAACACTAAATGGCCTGCAAATAAACAGTGACTTCTTTAGCGTGTTTTAGAATTACTCCTATGGACCCACACTTTACCCCGATTCTGCTTGCGTGTCTTACTTCTGCTGGGCCAAGCCAAATCTAGAGTCCTTGTTTGCCTGGCCATCTATTGGGTAGATACGGAGGGGAAGTTAAAGATGGCATTCAGTGAAAACTGTTTCCTCAGATTCCCCATCTAGTTTCAGGATTTGATTGGTGTGTCACAGTGGTTCCCAAACTCTGAGCCGAGGCACCTTGGGGTGCTGCAGCCGGGGACACTGCAGTTTATTTGAAATTTTGGAGGAAAATACTTGGACATCTATCAGATGCTGTAAAAACTCCTGGTTCAAGATAGTTCACAGTTTCAATAGCATGTTACATTCATTTTGGTGATTTCGTATCTTTGCAAGCCTTGGTTTTTGGTGTTTACATGATTAAAAAACTGCAAGTATTGTATCCAGATCATTGTGGCATGAATGCATGTGGTAATGCATGTGGTTGCATCCAATCTGATTCTGATCTGGTTCAAGGTTTGAGAAGTTGTGTGGTGCCCCAGGGGTGTGTGTGTGCCATTAGTAAGAATGAAATAAAAGTATATTGTCTTTCAGTTTAAGTTTTTTTTAAACAGCTAAGTTATTAGGAAATAACTTATCCATTTGTCAGCTGGTAACTAGTTAATAAATGAACCATGGGGTTTCCCCTTTGTTTTGTATTGTTGGTGTTGGCATGGGACATTGTGAAAAAGACACCGTGACACTAAGGGTGGTGTGGAGCGAGAGAGTGTGGACTGCGGTGTGGCGGTTCGTCCGGACCTGTGCTCCCTCTGCGGGAAGCAGCCACCCGTCAGGTAAGGCCCAGTTACCCCGAGACCACCATGGTCTGAGGAAGCCCATAGAGCCATGTGGAGAAGCTGCACAGAGGGAGAACGGTGCCCAGCAAACCTTAGGGATTCCGGTCCTCTGTGCTAAGGACAGCGTGAGGAGAGGCTGAGATGGCCCCGTCGCCCTCTCACTGCAGCCACGTGAGAGGTCCACCCACGACAGCTACGCAGATGAATCCTCTCAGACCGTGAGAGAGAAGAGTATATTAAGTCACTGAGCTGTGGGATGATTGTTTATAAACTTTACTTTTGAGGGGAAGGTGCAGAGATTCCCATACACGCCCTGCCCCACACATGCACAGCCTCCCCCGTTGTCGGCACCCCCACCAGGTGGAGTGTTTGTCACACTGATGGGCAGACACTGGCGCGTCATAGGCACTGCAAGTCTATATAGTTACGTCTTGGTGTAGTTACGTCTTGGTGTTGTACATTCTATACGTTTGGATAAACGTGTAATAACATGGATCACTATGGTATCGTTCTTCTTTACGGTATTATTTTCACAGCCCTGAAAATCCTCTGTGCTCCACCTGTTCATCCCTTTCCCTCCCCAAACTCCTGGCAATCACTAATCTACTTATTGTTTCCTTAGTTTTGCTTTTTCTAGAATGCCATATAGTTGGAATCACACAGTATGCAGACTTTTCAGACTGACTTCTTCCACTTAGTAATATGCATTTAAGGTTCCTCCCTGTCTTTTCATGGCTTTATAGCTCATTTCTTTTTAGTGCTGAATGACAGTCCATTGTCTGGATGTACCATCCTTTATTTCTTCATTCACCCACTGAAGGGCATCTTGGTTGCTTCTTAGTTTTGGCAGTTTTGAATAAAGCTGCTATAAATATCCATTGCAAGTTTTTGTGTGGCTATAATTTTCAACTCCTGTGGGTAAATACTGAGGAGCGTGACTGCTGGATTGTATGGTGTGAGTATGTTTGGTTTCGTAAGAAACCTGCAAACTGTCTTCCGAAGTGTTCGTCCCACTTTGCGTTCCCACCAGCAGTAAATGAGCGTTGCTGTTGCTCCACATCCTCGTCAGCATTTGGTGCTGTCAGTGTTCTGGATTTTGGCCGTTCTCATAAGTGTGTAGTAGTATCTCATAGCTTGTAAAATCTGTATTTCTCTGGTACCATACCACATGGAGCATCTTTTCATGTGCTTATTTGTTATCTGTACATCTTATTTGGTGAGGTGTCTGTTAAGGTCTTGGCTCATTTTTAAACCTGGTTGTTTGCTATTTTATTCTTGGGTTTTAAGAGTTCTTTGTATATTTCTGACATCAGAGGTGTCTTTTGGAAATATTTTCTCCTGTCTGTGGTTTATCTTCTCTTGACAGTGTCCTCTGCAGAGCAGGGGTGTTTAATTTTAGGGAAGTCCAGCTTATCAGTTATTTCTTTCACGAATCCTGACTTCGGTGTTGTTTCTAAAAAGTCATCACCATACCCACAGTCATCTAGGTTTTCTCCTATGTTATGTTCTAGGAGTTTTCTAGTTTTTACCACATTGTGCTAATGACTGTAGCTTTATGGTAAGTCTTGAAGTCGGGTAGTTTATAAAGCAGAAGTTGATAACTGGAACAGAATTTGGTACCTAGAAGTGAGGTGCTGCTATAACATAAGCTGAAAGAATGTGGCATTTGCTTTTGGACAAGTGATTGAGGTGGAAGTTGGAATAGCCACAAAAATTCTGTTAGCAAAATCTGGAAAGACTTCAACGAGACCATTGGTGAGGGCTTGAAAGACAGAGAAGAAAATGTTGCTGGAGGTTAAAGAAAAAGGAGCACTTGTTTTATATATGTATTACGTATATGGTAGGAATTTTGATGGCACCATCAGCTGTGATAATGTGGAAGAGAGGAAGAGTACCCAGTGAACACATGGATCTGGCCAGAGAGATTTGCAGGCAGAATGTAAAAGGTGCCAACTGGCTGCTTCTAGCTGCCTGTTATAAAGTATGAGTGGAGAGGAGCTGAAGAAGGAACCATGTAGTTTCAAGCAGAATTTCTAAGACATGTAAATGAACCCTGGCTTACTAGGTTCAAAAATACAATTATTTCTCATCCTCAGTCTCTCCCAGCAAAATCTTCTCAAACTAGAAATGCCCTCAGGGAAGAGATTAAAATCTAGGGCATTATGAATAAATTATGGTTTCAGAGTAAAAGTCTCAAAGCTATAAGACCTTTTGTTGAGACTTCATGAAGAGTTAAGGGCATGCATACTAGTAAGGCTTCTAAGAATATTAAATCTGTGTCTCTTAGACTAGATTTGCCAGAAAAAAATCTGAAGGGACTACCTTGTAGACCCTTAAAGCAGACAAAAGGCATCTAAGGACCTTAAGAGCCCCATTCCACAGTATCTGGGCTCTGAGGCCAATGGATGAAAGAGAAAAGGGACCATCTCAGAAAGAAAAAGGGGCTATGGCTTTTGCATCAGTGAATGGCTTATAATTTGGTATACAGGAAGACTACAGATTTTTTAAAGGAATTATGTCAGCTGGGACTAACAGGAACAGAGACAGTATAGAAAAGGTCTTTAGACTGTCAAGCTTCTACGAGCGGGAGGAAAATGAAGAGGCTTCAGTTTAAAACTAGGACCATTTCTTATGGAAAGAAAATAAAATTCAAGGTATGAACCAAAAGCCCCAAGGAAAGAATGAGAATCATTTTCTGGGAACAGGGCTGGACCCTAACCGAGGAACTAGCAACATGTGCCCAACAGCATTTCAGAATTGCTGTGAAACAGTGACTGCTATGTACCACTGTCTTCTCTTCCATCGGAGCAGTAGGGTATGTTGCAGTTATCCCATGCCTGTCTCGGGTACATGTCAGGGCTGGGTGGGTCGTTGGGCAGAACACTATTTATTTCATAGGAGTCAGATCAAAAGAAAATGCACTCAAGGAGCTGTTCCAAAGGAGGCTCCTTTGCACCTGAACCTAACTTAGATGTTAAGATCCTGGGTTTTGAGCTGTTTCTGCAGTGGGATAAAAGTTTATTGGCCTTGGGAGGGGGCGAGTATATTTTTCATGAAGGAGGGCTGAATTGTTTGGGCCCAAGGCTGGCCTGTGATTGTTAGCGGCAGAGATGCTGAGGGTCACCTTGTCACCGCCTTCCTTTCCTGTGTGCCTGCCTTTAGGCGGGCCTTGAAGCGGAGAGTGCTGCCACGTTCCCTTGAACTTGTACTGGCCTTAGTGACTTGCTTAACTGATAGGATGTGCTCGAAGGGACATCCTGGGACTCCTGAGGTCACACCAGGAAAAGACTTGCAGCTTCTGCTTGAGCCTCTTAGAAGACTTGCTCTTGGAACACATGGAAGAATTCAGGCCCGACATGATAGGTTTGACTCCCCTAAGATGGCCAGGCTGTAAAGAAGAAAAAGCCACACGTGGAGAGGCTGCACAGAGGGAGAGGTTCTCAGCCAGTTCCAGCTGTTCAAGCCTCCCCACCAGGCAGCAGACACGTGAGTGACGAGGTCTCGCATGACTGCAGCCTCAACCAGCAGCCTGATGGACCTCAGGCGAGAACTTCCAGGCTGAGCCCGTCAAACCCCAGAGGCAAGAGAGATGATAACGCCTTGTTGTGTGAAGGTGCTAAACTTTGTGGTGCTTTCCCACAGGGCAGCAGATACCTGGTGTGATTGGTAGCAGCTCATTTTTCTTACTGGCATGTCTGTGAGGGCTCTGCCTTTACAAAACTGTGTGGCAGTTGAGGCCACATTGAATTACTTAGATGCCTAGTCCTAAAGGTCGGATCACTGGATATTTGATTTGTCTTTCTCGAAGAGGCAGTGGAAAAAGACCTGGTTTCCAATCGTAGTTCTGCCACAAAGTAGCTGTGTCTTTGTGCAGCTCAGTATTTAAATGCATTGGGCCTCAATTTCCTCATCTGTAAAATGGGACTAACATTATTCCTTTCCTACCTTACAAAATTACGATAAAAAGTTGAAGTAGATACTGGTTTGAAAATCCCCCACCCCAAAAAGAAAAACTATACAGCATAGCATTAATCAAATGTAAGGGCTTCTGGAGTGAGTCTGTTTGTAGGAAAGAAATTTGGTCTTGATGGAATGATCAAGTTGAGTGGGACAGAAGTGTCCAGTCAATGGAAGCCATGGTCCAAGTCCTGAAAAATCTGTCCTGGAGAAAAATGTACAAACTTGGGGATCCTAGTGTCGTATGGCCAGGGAATGGTGGTCAGAGGCCGAAACATACAATGGGAGGTTGTATTTGTTTTCTATTTCTGTTTGACAAATTACCCCAAAATTGAATGGTTCAAAACAGTATAAGGTTATTATGTCACACTGTTTGTGCAAGTCGGGAGTCCTGGAGTGGCCTAGCTGGTGGCTGCGGCTGGAGTCTCTCCGGGACGTGGCAGTCAGGCTGTTGTCATCTGAAGGCTTGATCGGGGCTAGAGATCTATTTCCAAGACGGCTTATTCCCATACTCTGTTCATAGGAGGCCTCCGTTCCTTGCCTCATGGGCCCCCCTCCCCTTACTGTTGCTTCACGAGTGTCCTCACAGCACGGCAGCTGGAGTCCCCCGGAGCGAGTGATCTGAGAGAGCAAAGCAGAGGTCCCCCCGGCATGGCTGCCATGCCCTCCTGGTTTACACAGGCCAGCCGCGTTCCTTCAGGAGGGGAGAGGACCACATGAGGATGTGGGTACTAGGGGCGGGCTCACCCTGGAGGCGGGCCACCACAAAAGCATGGAGTGTACAAAGTAAGGAAGAGGAAGACGGTGAGGAGGTGAGCAGGAGAGGCAGGAGATGTGGTTCCACGTGACGTCGTGAAATCAGAGTGACAGTCAGCTCACGGGGAAGAAGTCAGCAGGCAGAGTGGCATCGAGAGAGTTGGTGGAGCGGGCGGATTGACGACTGCCCCCGTATCTTCTGTCTTCCAGCACGCCTGTTTCATGAAGTCTCTGATTCTCGTGACTCACATACATCTGGGAACTGGGCTCACTTGCACAGAGTCAGTTCTCTCCCCAGCGTCCTGATACCATCACGAGGGTTCTAGAAGCATGGCGCGGCAAAGGGGTTTAGACATTACGCTGGCCGGGGTAGGACTTGTGTGCAGCCTTGGGCTTGTCTGACCCCTGAGCCCTTGTTCACTCCACTCCATCATGTTACCGTCTTGGTTCCAGGACTGAGGGAGGCCCTAGTGTCCTAACCTTTGGTGCCCTTGCCCCTCTGAGCTTAGTTGCAGGGGCTGGAATTCTATGATTCCATGTTGGGATCATAGCCTTCTTGGTCATTTTTGCTGCCTGCGATCACCTTATTGTGTGTTTCTACCTCATTGGCTTCCATCTCCTTTCATGTCTGAGCCTCATACTTCTTCATTTATCCTTTCTCCTGTTGTTATTTGTCTCTGTTAACAGGGTTATTTATCCCCATAAAGCATCTTGAGAGACAGGGACCGAAGGATGCTGGCGCTGAGTCATGGGCTGTGTAAAGACACTTGGAGGGAAGCTGGGTGCAGAGACACCTCTTCATCTGATTGGAGTCAGAGCTGGGTGACATGGAGGAAGGGTGGACTTTAGACTTCCTTTTCCATGAGCAGACAGAGCTTAGACAGGAAGAAATTCGAGCAGCAGGCGGGTAATACAAATTCCTAAATTTTTAGTGCTGAGTTGAGAATGTAGACTTGTGATTGGCAGGACTCTGACTTGCATCCTATCAAGCTTTCTATCCATTTTACAGAAAGGGGGGGAAAGGAGCAGGTAAGATACAGTTTTGGACGATCATTGGGACCCAGAATCCCAGGAAGCATGGCTCTGTGCCCGGGCACTATCTCTTCAACCTTGCCGCTTCTTCTGCCTATACCCACCCCAGCCCCTGCCAATCCTGATTCAACAAGTACACACATACCTACAGAGCCACACATGGAAAATTATTTCTGGTCAGTTTGTTTTGGTTTCTTGACATCCTTCATCCTTCATCTCTCTGCACATCCATTGTTGAGTGGGACATGACCTTTTCCTGGAGAAAGGCAGTGCAGGGCTTGGCCTTCTGAGAGGTTGGTTGATTTCACGTTTGATGTGGCATCTGGAAGAAATAAAGGAGCTTTAGATATGAGTTGTCAGGGCTTTATTGGAGCATCAGCATTTCATGGGTTTCTTTATGGCAGTATTAAATGAGTTGACATGCCATAAACTGTCCCACATGTTGGCTTAGGGGTGGGGAGCTGCTGAGAGGTAAAGAAAGCCTATCCTGAACACAAGCCAGCTGTCACGTTCCTAAATCGCCAACCCTCTGCGACGAAAGTCAGGCTGCTTCTCGTTCACTCTGCACCCGGGGTTGAGTGGGTCTGTAAATGTTAGAAAGCAGACCATCTGGGTGGCTACAGCTCCTACTCAAAGGGAATGGATGTCAGGACGCCCTTTGAGAAACTATGGACATGGGCTACCAAGGGCTCTCCATTCCTGGAGGTTGCTACGAATCGTGCAGGTCCCTCAGATGTTTTGTAACTCTTGTGATGGAGGATTCTGTCTGGGGGCCGAGGACCAGATTGGTCAATTTGGTTAGTACTGGGGTGGTGACCTGCCCACTCAGGAAGTCCCTGTCCCCGCTCCTCCCTTTCCCCATGTGGGGTGTCTCATCCAAGGGCAGTGGCTGTGTGGGAATCAGACGGCCAGGCCCTGCCCCACTCGTCTGGCATTTTGACAGAAGTGGGAATTATACCCTTTGCCACTCGAGGGCTGTGGAGATTTGAGTGCGTCCTAACAGCAGGCTGGCTTTGCTCGCATTCTAGTTGGATGGGAAGGGCCCTTGGGGATAGGGTTAATTTCTAATGATGCACACTGACCAGAAGGGAGCTCTCGCCAGACACGCCCGTAGTCCTGGGCCCCCAGCCTTCAGACCGTACAGCTCTTCCTGCTGCGATGCTTCTTGACACAGCCCAGCACTGCTGGCGGCATCGTGACCCGGGAGGGAGCGGGTTGGGGGAGGAGTTCCCGTCCCCAGGCCCCACCTGGGCACCCCACCTGGGCACCTCACCGGGGCCCAGTGGTTGTGCGTGAGGGTGAGGTGGAGGGCCATTGTGGAGGCCCGGACCCCTCCCCCTCACGTCAGGGTGATCAGCTGTGTCTGGACCCTGGAAGAGCTTGAAGCCTTTAGCGTGAGGTGCGTGGAGCTCCTGCCGGCGGGTCTAGCTCCCGAGGGAATGGTCATCTCTGCTGGGGAGCATCTGACAAGCAGGCGTAGGGAGGGCAGCAGGAGGCCTGACCATCGGCTCGGCACAGAGCGCTGAAGCCCAGGCCGCTGGATCACGCCCGGCCATCTGCAGGCTCTGTGTTTGCCAGAAAAGGCCTCTTGCTGATGAAACTTTATTTTTCTGTATTCAGGAATGAGGTCCACCTGCTGTGTTGTATTTATTCGTTTGTTGATTTACTCTTATTGTTTTAGGGAGGTAGAGCTGACTTAGACTATTGTATTGGTTGCAGGTGTACAGCACGGAGATTCTGTATTTAAAAAGCCTGGCACGTCCCTTCTTGTATCACGGAGGTTGGGACAGTCAAGACACCCCGATGGGGAGGGGACAGCGGGGCCACGGAAAGGGCCAGTGTGGACCCCAGCCACGCTCGGTGCCTTCCCCTCACACCGCCACGGCCCTGGTTGGGGAGCGGGAGGCCAGCCGTGGGGGGCTCATTTCCCTTGGTCACGGGGGCCGTTGGAATTTGCACTGTGTCTGCTCCGTCTGACGGGGGCCGGCCCTGGTTTTATTCCCTGACTGCTCTGCTTGGCGGAAGGGCCATCTTTGATGTCCAGCATCACAGGTGTCTTCCATGCAGCAGGCGAAATGGAGATTTTTCTCCTTTCTTCAGTGCACAGCGAGGGGGCAGGATTTGGTCTTCACAGACGTTTCCAGCTTCCTCAGGTGTGTGATTTTACACAAGCCCACCGAGGTATATGTGAGCAGGTGTTCGCATGTGGACACAGATGCCTCATCTCGAGGGGCAGGCGGTGCCGTGGGTATCGCATGGATTCTGGCGTACCTGCCTGGTTTGAATATGGGTTCCTCCACTAACCAGCTTTGTGCCTCAGTTTCCTCATCTGTGAAATGGTGTTAAATTAGCTCTTATTACTTTATCGTTTCCTCTTCCTTTGCTGTACACACATGGGCTTTAAAACAAGAACTGTTGGCATCTCAAACCCAGGACACGTTCTCTGCTGAATTCCCAGCACTTGGGAGTTTGTGCTTTTGACCCGTTCTCCCTTGGGTCAGGGTTCCCTGGTGTGGGGAGCTGAGAGCCTTCTGACTGGGGCACATCTGTGTTTAATCTCCTCCCCAGCCACCTCCACGCCCACGTCGCCCCAGCTTCTGTTACCTGCCTTGTTCTCGACAAGCGGGAGCAAGAAGGGAAATGAACGTCTGACCAGGTCCTCTGACCTTTGATAAAGTTTAAGTTTATATGCAGATGTGTTAGAGAGGTGCTCTAATCATACCGGTGTTTATAGGCATGTGCAAAAGCCGCTTCCTCAGTTTATGGATGCTTTAGTATGCAAATCCAATGGGATATTTATAAGCAAGGAATGCCCACCCATCAGTGTAAATCTACATTTCATTTCATTGTGCCCACTTGCCCCTTTGCAGCACCATCTTCAACCTGCTGGTTATTTTTGCACTTGAAAGGCACTATGAAATCGATAATGATCACAAAACACTCAAAAGTGAGGCAACCGTGGAGTTGATATATTTATACCAGGGGAAGTTTGTAAGTTGAAGCTTCCTTCTGTGTAAGTTAATGACTGTATTCATATGTGAGCGAGGCTTGGCTCTACTCAGCAGGCTCACCTTTGCTGACCAGCGAGATCAGAAACTTCAGGCTGTAGTTGAAGCGGCGAGGTCCCAGGTGTGCTCGTGCCCTGCACGGGGGCCCTGGGGGGTGAGGAGGGGCTGAAGTCCAGCCTGTCCTCCACTTGGCAAACCACAGGAGGTGGCCCCGGCCCCGTCAGCCAGAGGAAGTGGCGTCTGCCCAGAAGGGGCACCTGTTTCCAATTGGCATTTTTTCCTAATTTGCGGAAATGCTAAAAATGGCCCTTAGCAAGTATGGGTTCAAGTCCCAGCAAATGAGTAGTTAACACCTCGAACTTGGGAAAGTCAGTCTTCTGACCGGCACAGCCCTGTCTGTGGCTTGTGTTTCGGGGATGCTGTGAGAAGTGAAATAAGATGTCTACCCCACAAGACACGCTCTGAACCCCTGTCTACACCCGTATCCACGTGGGGCTCTGGTGAGGGCCTGGGAGCCCAGACATGAACCAGACGAAGCCACTCTGCTGGCCTCCAGGACATGCCCGCTGACGGGCCCCGCGGCCTTGAGGCTCCCCACATCCATGGCTGGAGCTGGTGTCTTTCTCCTCGCTCCACTCCTCTCCCCGGGTCCGTGCCTCACAGACGGGTACCATGTCGGCCAAGCGCCCGAGTCAGACACGTGAGACCCAATCTCAGTCTCCCCGTGCTCAGTCACGCAGGCCTGTGACTTCTTTCTCCTTCATATTGATATTTCTTCTACACAACTGCCGCCGCTTTTGTTCAAGCTCTCATCTCTTCTTGCAGAAGTGAGGGTGGTGAAGAGGATGGTGATGGTGACATTGATTTGTTCCCGCAGTGGATTTTTACCGAGCACCCATTATGTGCCAAACCCATTTTCCATCAAGACGTTCTCCGTACCCAAGATCATCAGTCATCAGGAAAATGCAAATTAAAACCACAGTGAGACACAGCCACGTCCTTATTACTTTGCCTAAAAACAAAAATGAACTGACAATTCCAAGTGCTGGCGAGGTTGCAGAGCTACTGGAACTGTCACACATTTTTGGCAGAAATGTAAAATAGCACAGTTACTTTAGAAAAGAGCTTGCCATTTATTTTTTTATAAAATTAAACAGGAATTTACGATGCAATCTGGCAATCCTACTCCTAGGTATTTGCCCAAGCTGTGTTCACATAAAACCTGTATGTGAATATTTATAGTCGCTTTACTTATAGTCTCCAAAAAATGTCCTTCAGCTGGGGAATGAATAAATGAACGGTGTTACATCCACGCCACGGAGCACTACTCAGCAGTGAAAAGGAAGGAACTATTGCTACAGGCAACAGCATGGACGCATCTCAGGTGCATTGTGCTGAGCAAAAGAAGCCAGTGCAAACACGCCCTAACTCTGCCATGCCATCCACATGACTTTCTGGGAAAGGCAAAGCTATAGGGACAGAGAACAGATACACGATGCCCGGCGCGGGGTGAGGGGTTGGTTAGAAAGGGGGTGGAGGGTGCACCAGGTCTGCCGGGTTGTTGTGTTGACCCTCTGCAGCCTCACCGCTGACCTGCCAGCTTTGGCTCTCTGCCCATCTGGAGTCTCACTTCCTCCTGGCTGCTGGCGGGACCTTGGGAAACTCAAATCCAAGCAAGGACTCCAGTGGTGAAGTCTCTCAAAGGCTCACTGGTGTTTTCAATGTTCTAATACCTCAGTGGGTGCTCTTCGGTGCCTGAGCTTTTAGGGCACGAGGCCCCTCCCAGACTTGCCCTGCTGGCCCCTTGCCTTCCTCTCCCATTCATCCTCCTCGTAGGCTCTTTAGCTGTTCAGAAATCCTTGAAGCTTATGCGCTTCAGCACTTCTGAGACCCCACGGTGCCCTCCCTCTGTTAGGACCCATCGTCCTCTATTTCTCAGTCTAAGTGGCTCCTACTCTTCTGTCGAAAGCCTGCTGGAGCGCTTCCTCCTCCAGGAAGGCATCTGGTCCTGCTGCAGCTGCTGCTTTCACACTTTACACGGTCAGGAGTCTGCCTGCCTAAACGCTGAATTCCTGAAGCCAGGGACTGTGTCTCCGTACCCCTGACCCCTGACACAGTCCTGGGGACAGGCAAGACACACAATAAATATGTTTCGAGCAGAATTGCTTTCTAATTGTCAACTGCAATTATTGTCTTAGAGTTAAGCCTCTTACCATCTCAGCATGGAAACACGTATACGCGATGCATCTGTTCTAATTTATTTGGATCCGCTATGGTCTTTTCTCATATCCTTGTGACCAGTGACTTATGACCAAGGGCCGAGGGGGAGAGTGAGAGCAGGTGGGAGTATGAGATCACGTACAGGGGCTTCCTTGGGACCATCAAGTTCTGGGCCCAGGTGTGTTAATCTCAAGTGGGAAAGATGAATGCTAGTGACAAAGATTCCTTGCTTTTTGGAAAATATGGCTGTTAAAGAATGCTCGACCTTGGGACTTCTCTGGTGGCGCAGCGGTTAAGAATCTGCCTGCCAGTGCAGGGGACACGGGTTCGAGCCCTGGTCCGGGAAGATCCCACATGCCGCGGAGCAACTAAGCCTGTGTGCCACAACTACTGAGCCCGCGTGCCACAACTACTGAGCCCGCACACCTAGAGCCCATGCTCCACAACAAGAGAAGCCACCGCAATGAGAAGCCCACGCACTGCAACAAAGAGGAGCCCCTGCTCACCACAACTAGAGAAAGACTGCACACAGCAACGAAGACCCAATGCAGCCAATAAATAAATAAATAGATAGATAGATAGAAAGAATGCTCAACCTGCGTGGAGCATGTGGTATGAACCAGAGCGGCTAAGGGTGCAGAGGTTTGCCCGAGAGGTGATTAGGGGTGGTCAGTCGTCTGTCTCGACGTGGGCCAGCTGGCATCCGTGAGGCTGCTTTGTGGTTAACGAGGACGAGGCCTGCAGCCCCGGGACCTCCACGTCAGCAGCAGGGATAGCTGTTAGGTGGACTTCGGCTCTGTGAGCGATCAGGAGGCCTGGAGGGACGCGCCAGTGGGTCTGAGCTGTGTAATTCCCTTAACTGCCCTGGCTGACCTCGTTATTAAGAACTCCTAACTCCCCAGTCTTGTTAGCCAGAAAATCACTCTTGCTTCACATGCAGACATGCATCTGCATGTATGTCTTTCATCTTAGTCTCTTGTGGTCCTAAGTTCTATTTAACAAAAGCAGATCTACAAACGTGGAGGGCGTTTTGATATCCTCAGAGTCAACATCCATCACTGATATTACAAGATAAGATCTCCGAGAGCATGCATCTCTGGGAGGGGGAAGCCTGAGGAAGGCTGGTGGGCAGGGGGCTCAGTTCCCAGCTCGCCTGTAGAGAAGCCGCCTCTGTAAGCCCCCCTTCCCTCCGCCCGGGGCTCCTGCAGAGGCGATGGGCTCCTGATCACCCGTGGAGCTCCTGCGATGCGCGCCCCTGACTGCCATGCTGGAAATGTCAGCCCCAGATGGTCTGCTGGTTACATTCTCTCAAAACAGCTGAGAGCCCCTGCCAACCGCACTGTGGAGGGGAAAAGATAATTTTTCAAAATGCTGGTTAACAGAGCGACATGTACTTGAGCTGGAAGCAGATTTTTTTCCTCCTCCCTCCATCCGCTTGCTGCCAAACAACCTACGGTGATTCAAACTTGAGAAAGAAGCTACTGGCTTTACCGAGAGACAGTACTTCAGCGGAAGGGGACGGACGGTGTGGTGGCCAAAGGGTGAAGCAGCCCCCAGGGGGTGTCGGAGAACTCCTCCCGCCCGTTCCTCCAGCACTCGAGGCTCTGACAGGTCAGCACCTGCTTGCCAGCCTGGGATGCTGCTGCCCGCCCTGGGTGGGCTCAAAGCCCAGCAAGTCTGCTGGGACTCTCTTTAGGCGCCCTTGTCTGGCCTGCAGGGCCCACTCCAGGGACTGGAGATCCAGAGGTGCCCCATGACCTCCTGTGAAATGCACTGAAACCCCAGGAGCCAAGGGTGTGATCAGGTGGGGGCTGGGAGACTGAAAGCACTTTTGTTCTTTTTGTTCCTGGTGCTAAGCCTCCTCTTGGTTCCCTGACAAGCCAGGAGGCCTGATCCAGCCACGTTCCAGCCCGTCCTGAAATGAGGCAACCAGCTGGCCCATGTTTGCCTGAGGAGATGAGAAGCCTGAATGCTGAGTGGTAACTGAGTCCAGGCCGTTTTCTCGGATCCCACCTGAACACTCGTGCTTCTGATGGTGCCTGGTGTCTGCATTCCAGCCCCTGTCCTGAGAGTTGAAGAATTTCACCGTCCACTGTTCCTGACCTGCATGTGTCAGGGTCTCCAAGTACAGTCATGTCGAGGGGAGCTTAAGAGCCTTCAGTTCTGAACCCACTGTCTCATTTTAGTTTTAACTGAGCCCATCAAATAGGCAGCATAAACAAGAGAACAGCAGAAACCTAGGAGAGATCCCCCAAACTCGCCCTGGATCTTTCTCTGGATGGAAGAGAAAAATGGCCATGTTTGGATATGTGATCCGTGTTTGGATAAGCTGACTAATGTAAACCTGTGGAACTTGGTGTTTCCTCTTCTGAAACCTTCCAGGTTTGGATCTCTGGGCCGGAAGTGCCCACTGTGAACTCGGAGCAGGAGCTGCAGGCTCTGCAGAGCCCTGGTCCTCACCACCCCCGGCGGGTGCTGCATGCCAGGCTTCTCCTGGTCAGCACGTCATGGACACGCCTCCACTCTTGAGGGCCCTCCAGGGCTGCAGCCGAGCACCCTTGTGCTGAGGGTTCTCGCCTTCCTGCCCTGGGTGCTCATGCAAGAGGGCAGTCGTTTAGTGGCCTCTCTGCGGGTGGTCTTCCCCCTCCCCTGGAGGGTCCAGGAGGCTGCCCGTGTTTCTTCTGAAGCTCCAGCCCCACCTCTTCGGTGCATGCAGAGGTTTCTGGCTCTAGCCTTGCTCTCTGCTGTCCGCTCCCACCCTTCCTTCCCCGTGGGCTCAGGCGGCCTTTTTGCAGTGTCCTTGGCACATGTAGAGTCACTGTTTGCCTGTTGATCCATCATCGGCCAGCAGGTGTGGGTGGGAGGTAGGTGGACCTGGCACCTTAGGAGCTACACGGCGTCTGGACAGCCGGGTTACTTTCCCAAACCCCACTGGGCCCTGCAGGAGCCAGGGTGGCTGATGAGCCTTAACTTTGAGGGCATGGAGTCAGAAATGACAGACCTGAGCTTACTGGGACCTCCAGGGCCCGGATTTATCTCAGTCCCAGGACCTCCATAATAACCTTCTATCTTTACACGTACGCTCTTAGTTTCTGCTCTATTAATGGGCATTTCTTTACATTTTGCTTCCTTAAGCATCCCTTCAGCACTGTGGCTGTAACGCTCTAACACACACACACACACACACACAGGCACACAGGCACACAAGCATATTTATAAGTACATTCTTTCAGTTTTTAAAACTCAGTTGCAGACTCTCTAGCAATACTTTTTTATCTTCTTACTGAAGATATGTCTAGCAGAATTTACTCAAAGCACATATATTAAAAGCAGGTATTATCTTTGCCTTTAAGAAACATTCAAAAAAAAAAAAAAAAAAGAAACATTTAACCACCCAGAAATAATTTCAACTTCTAGATTTCTAGGTATACTCTCAAGAGAAATAAAAACATATACCCCCCCCCAAAATTATACAGGAATGTTCATGGAAGCATTATTCATTATAACCAAAAAGTGGAAACAGTCCAAGTGTCCATAACTGATGAATGGATAAATAAAATGCAGTACCTCCATTCAATGGAATATTATTTGGTCATAAAAATGAGTGAAGTACCAATATATTCTGTAAGATAGGTGAGTTTCAAAAACCTTATACTGAGTGAAAGAAGCCAGACACAAAAGACCATATAAAGTATGATTCCATTTATATGAACTCTCTAGAATCTGGAACTCTGTGGATGCTTATAGCTGCATACCTTCCCACTGATTGTACTGATGGTTGCCCCACTCTGTGAACACACAAAAGCTAGTGTGTACTTTTAATGGGTGAATTGTATGGTACGTAGATTATATTTCAATTATACAAAAAAAGAGAAATACTCAAACAGGAGTCAGCACAAACTTTTCTGCCTAAAATCCAAGATGAATTCTGCTGGTTTGTTCTCCCTGAAGCACCCGCACGAGGCTTCTTGTCTCTCCAGGGGGCACCCAGTCCAGAAAGGTGGTCAAAGGGAGGGTCTCCCTCCCCGGTAGCCCTTTAGAGCAAAGCACAGGTGACAAGCGTAACCAGAATCAAATGTGAAGCCCTGGCGCTGGAGCAAATCTCTCTCCTGACATTTGCCACTTCTTATATAACGAGTTGAGAGATTTTTATCTCCAGGTTTGACTGAACAAAAATAGCATTAATGCTGCGACAGTCTGTCCGCTGGGTTGCCTGCACTCTATTTCTTTGATGAGCTGGGAGGGGAGATGGAGACGCATATTGGGGAGATGTGGGGGAGGAGGAGGTGCTCCTGCCAGAAACCTGGGGATCGTCTCTGACACACCACCACACTTGCCCCGGGGGTCTGACCAGTCACCAGGTTCTGGGAGCTGCCACCTGAATGGGTACTTCTCTCAGCTCCCCTGGGCCACTCGAATCTAAGCCGCCATCCTCCTCCTCCTTCATCAGGAGCGTCCTCATCATCACTTTTTCCCTGACTTAACCATAACAACCTTCTGAACTGTCCTCCTGTATCACACCCAGCTTCACTCCCGATCTCACCTGCCACCTCCTCCAAATCTATATTTCAAACTGTGATGAAAGAGAACGTTTATCCATGCAAAACTGACCTTGAAATTCTTTCCAAAACGTATCCCTTCCAGATTCTTCTGGATAAAGTCCAGAGTCTCCTCACGGTTTAGAAGATCCGCCTACCTCTGTAGCTCACTCTTCCCCTGATGCTCGAACCAACCCACAGAGCTCCTTCCAAGCTCCGGGCTCGCGTGCGAGCCGTTCCTTCCGCCCCATCCCTCCCCCAGCCTCTCCATCTCCGAATGAATCTCTCCTTGTCCCTCAAGCTTCAACTGAGTATTGCCTTCTAAGCAAAGCCCCAGCTCTTCCCTCCCAATGTCATAACGTGTCCCCCTGCGAGTGCATCCCTCTCTTGCCTTTGGAGCCCTCATTACAGTGAGAGTGAGTTGTTCATAGAATTACTTGTGTGGTGTCTGTCTCCATAACTACACTACACACTTCTAGAGAAGAGGAATGTGTCAGATTATCCTCGGTGCCTGACCATGTCTGGACAAACAGTTTAAACTCCATCACTGTCAGAAAACGGTGGCAAAACAGCAACCGGGAGGAAGAGAGGGAGGACGAATGGGAAAGCTGGCAGGAAGCGGAGTCAGCAGGGCAGCCCCTCACGGACGAGGCCACCTGGTCACTGAGGCTTGTTGAGCCAGTGCCTGACCACGGGGAGCGAGAGGGGCCAGAGCGGAGCCGGAGAGCTGGTGTGAGTGGAGGTGCTGGGTGGTGGGGCGGGGGGGCAGGACTCGCCGAGGCTTCTCGCGTGTCCAGGGTGTTCTGGCAGCGCCCAGGTGTGTGGAAAGGGAGCCCCGAGGGCGGCAGGCAGGGGAGTGGGACGGGGGCTCAGATGGCCCTGTCCCTGGTAAGACATTCTCTGAACCTAACGAGATGGGAGGAGGTCATTCTGGCCTCCAGGAGAAGCACCATGTGCGGCTGTTCTCTTCCGAGGAAAGTGACCATCTGTCGTCCTGCAGACGTCTGCTCCGGGGCCGGCGCTGGTGATGGTGGCTGGCGTTCCTGGGATCACAGATTTATTTTATGACCCCCTACCGTGGCAGCAGAGTCAGGCCTTTCACTCCAAGTGGGGTCCCTTTCTAGGCTGCCCTGCCTCTAGCCCCCATGGGAACGTACTTGCCCTGCCCTGATGCATCCTCCACAGTAGAAACCCGGGGTCTGCCCAAGAGGCAGCCGTTGTTAGTGGCTGAAGTCAGACACAGATTCACTTCAGTTCCAGCCCTGCCGCTCACGCTGTGACCCTGGCACTTGGAAACCGCCAGGCCTCAGGAGCCTCCTTTGCAAATTGGGCACAATTATAGTACCTACCCCCGTGTGGTTATCAGAAGAATACAGTGAAATGTTCCATGCAAAGCCCTTAGTGCTTGGAAGAAAATTCAATAAATATTAGATATTTTGTTAGAAATTTGTCCTAGTGCCTCATTACCCTTCATGCAAAGGCCTGTTTTATTAGTAACTTACGACCTGATTGTCTCACAGCTCTACTTTGTGCCAGTTTTCTCCTGCAGTCCTTCAGATGAGCGTAGGGAACAGATGGCCATCATCTCCTGACGGTGCCTTTGGGGACAGGTGTTCAGGAGGTGAAAGACTCGGACTTTGTCACCACGTCGACCAGTTGGCCTTTCCCGTAAGCCTCAGGTTGCGTTACCTGCTCCCATCTGGTTTCTGGCAGATGTGGAAGAGGGCCATACGCCCGCCTGGACTTGGATGAGGACTCTCGGTTTTGCTGCTCAGTAGAGCTGAAACCTTGGCCAAGCCACCTGATTTCCCCAGATCCCACTTGCCTCATTTATGAAATCAACCTCCGACCACCAACCCTTTGTTCTCTGGGTTGTTGAGAGGATTAAGCAAAATCAACGTATATAGAGGCCTAGAACAGAGCCAGAAGCATAGTAGTCACGTTATACATGCCACAGCCTCCCAAGGACTCACCCACAAGCCACCCAAAACTGTTGCAGCTTTTAGGACTCACCAGGGTATTTCTCACCTTCATCCCTTTCCTTTGTGTTATTTCCTCTTGGAGTGACTTGTAACATAATTCCACAACTTAATTTACTTCCACGTATCTTTCCAAATTTATCTGTAAGTGAAAATGAAAAGATAAGCCTTAAATTGGGAGAAAATACTTGCAATTTGTATATCTGATAAAGGACTTGTTTCCAGATTAAATATGGGACAGAATTCGAAAATAAGAACATAAACAATAGAAAACAGACACAAGAATTGAATGGACAGTTCATCAAAGAAGATGTGCAGATGGCAAACAACACATGAAAAGATGTTCAATGTCATTCGTCAGCAGGGTATGGAAAGTAAACCACAGTGAGACCCCTCCACACATCTGTTAGAACAGCTCAGGTTAACAAGCCCGACCACAGCAAGTGTTGACAAGGATGTGGAGCCACTGGAATGCTCCTGCATGACTCCTGGGAGTATAAAATGCTACAACCACTTTGAAAAATAGCCTGGCAGTTTCTGTGATCCAGCCAATCCACTCCCAGGCATTTGCTCCAGAGAAATGAGAGCATATATTCATGCAAAGACTTGCACGAATGTTCACGCAGCTTTGTTTGTAGTAGCTGAAAACTGCAAGCAATGCCAGATGTCCCTCTTCAGGTGAATGGATAAACAGGCTCTGAATAGAGTCAGACAATGGAATGCTGCTCGTGATAAGCAGGGATGAACTGTTTGTACACACGACAGCATGGGAATCTCAAAATAAGTATGCTGATGGACAAAGGCAGACAAAAAGAATATGTACCGTATGATTCCATGCGTATCGAATTCTAGGAAGTGCCAAGTGCTGTATGGCGACAGAAAGCAGATCATGGTTTTCCTGGGAAGGGGTGCGAGGGGCAGAGAGGGATCACACGGGTATGGGGAGACTTCAGGTTAGTGAAAATGGTCATTATTTTCTCCGTGGGGATGGTTCTGTGGGTCTACTACACGTGTGACAAAATGCATAAAATTGTACACTTTAAGTATGTTCTGTTTATTTTATTTTGTGTCAAATATATCTCAACAAAGCTATTAAAATTGTTTTTAAGTAAAAAAAAAAAAAGGCAGTAAAAGAAAAAAGGAAAACTTAGTTCTAGCGTCCCGTCTTTGAGGACACTCCTCTGGCCGCCCCCAGGCCCCCGTAAGGCAGAATGTGTTCTCTCGGACCTCAGACATCTGCTACAGCACCTGCTGTACCGGCCTGGAGTTCCTAAGGTGCTGTCTGTCTCTGCCACGAGACTGTGAGCAGCTTGAGCACAGTGGTCGTCAGGGGCTCTGACATTTGTGTCTGTACAACCTGACGGAGGTTCTCCTGCCTGAGCGTTGACTCCAGACGATCATTTGTCTTCTTTGAAACTATAACCTAAGATGATTTTCTTAAAAATGTGGAAGCCATATCCCTTTAGCCAAATCTACTTCCTCAGTGAAATTATTTCAAAGTCAAAATTTAAAACACACCTATGTATTTAAGAAATTATAAAAACAATGGCTGTAAATTCAAAGGAAGCTCTAGGTCTCTGAAGGACAGTAAATTCATGTTGGAAAAGCAGTGGGTGTGGCTGAGGAGAGGACATTTAGGGCTGGAGGCCGTTCAAGATACTTGTCACGAAAGCAGCAAACTCTGACCAAGCAGCACCTTTAAAATGATCCATGGTGGGGTTTTTCATTTTGGAAGGCAGGTTTATTAGTGAAATTAATATAAGTAGTCATATCTGGAATTCTGTTTTCTTGCTAACGGTGCTGTGATGGGTCACGCTGGGTTAAGATCCATCTTATTGCTGTGAGCGCGCAGCTTACCTGGGCTGCTCCCCATGATGCCTTTTGGCTTCCTGCCCTCGTTGTTCTGAGGTTGTGCTGGCCGTTGAGGGTGAGTTTGGGAGATCCTTAAGTTTCACGTCACAGATGACTGTACAGAAGTGAAACAGTCATTGCTTTTTACGGAAACGGGGAGAGTAAGCGACAGGACAGCCAATGAAGGGACACAGGCCTGACTCCTCCCAGCAGCTCCCCACGTGATAGGGTTGCCTTCGAAGAAGGCTTCTCACCGTCCTGGCCACGCTCTCCACCTGGTGGGGGGGTGTGAACATGTCTCACAAATCTTATTTAAAAGTTTCCACGTGTGACACCTGATTACTGGGACTATTGGTGATGCCACCTTTTACTTCCTGCTCTTAGGTGGAAGGGTTCCTTCCCACTGTGTCACACTGTGTCACATTGCTGTGTGTACTCAGTGGACACCACTTACAAAATCAGTGCCCACAGCTGAGGCTGTGGAATGGCCGAGTTGCGCAAGGGCGCATACTTGGTACCAGGAGACGGTCTGGAGGAAAAACAACACAGTATGTTTTTCCCTAAGAAGCAATTTGATGTTTTTATCCTGAACGTTGCCAGGGCCCTGTGTTGTTTTTGTGGAAAACCAATGGAATGAGGGCGGTGAATGGAAGGTCACTAGGTTTTGGTGGCTTGGGGCTACGCACACACCTTCCCCCTCTGCATGTGCTTATCAGGTAAACCTCCTTTTTGGAATCTTCAGTTAACGTAGTTGTTTCCACTGGTCCTAATAAAGGTGCAAAATAGCCAAGTGTATGACTTTCCAGGCTCATTGGAGGTAGTGAGGAGACCAGGAGTGAGGCTGGTGGGGCGGAGGTGGCCTTGGGGACGGTGTGGGAATATCGGGCCAGGAGAAGCACAGACGGTGGGCCTTCAGCTCCTGGAGAGGCAGCCTAGCGCCTGGGGAGAAGCAGGGGCCGTGGCAGCAGCCTGGCCTGAGTTCTAACCGCCGCACAGCTGCACGTTAGCCGTGTGTCTGCAGGCGAGCTGCTCACCGTAGTTTCCTTCTCCATATAATGGAGATTATAATATCCACCCTCATAAACCATCGATACTTGATCAGATGACTTTGAAAACGCTGGGATGGGAGCTGGCACATAGTAGGTCCCAAATAGGTATCGTTTTCCTGCCCTCTTTCTGTCCTTTTCCTGCTCAACCACCGTGAGCTCCCCATCTTCCTTCGCTGCGTCAGAAAGCCGCCCTCACTGCTCTGCACAGCAGGGTGTGGGGCTGGGATGGGAGCAGACCCTCCATCCTCCCGGCCCCATCAGAGGGGCAGCCTCTCTTCCCCAGGTGATGCCAGGTGCCAGATGACGAGCGTGAAGGTGCCGGCGAGAAGTCCATTTCCATCACGTTTTAACTGAAGAACTAGAAGTGGGTGTGTCCCCTGCCCTCACGCCAGTCTTTTGCTCAGTATGAGTGATGATACACAGCACCCCTGGCCCGTCTTTAACTTCTCGCGAAGTGGGATTTCCATTTCAGCGGTGGACAGGACACTTAGCATGTCGGGGAGACCGGGTGTGAAAGTTTTAACGATGCCATTTTTATCAAACTTTGACCTGGTGTCAGGTTCTGTGCAAGAGGCAAAGAAAACATAGATAAATAATACCTGGTTCCCTTCCAGAGGGAGGTGGGGTTCACGGGGGAGACGGGTAAGGTGTGACAGGGTGGAGAAGGGGGACCCCACCTTAGTCAGAGGCCAGAGCTGTCTGGGAACCAGAGGAGGCAGTCCTCGAACCCAGTCCGAGGGATAGATAGGAGCTGGTCAGGTGGGCAGAGAAAGTGTCGCTTCAGTAAAGCTTAATATGGATGTGATCTCGGGCAAGTCATTTCATAATCACCTTAAGCGACAAGTTTGGGGCTGCCTTAGCCTCTGTGCCCTTTCTTGGCTCTGATACTCTGTGGTTGTGTGTTTGGTCTGGGGAGTAGCTTGCTCTGCTCCCCACTGGAGCAGCCCCCTAGATGGAACTAAGACTCCACTCCGTGTGCTCCCCAGCCCCACTGTCAGGGCAGGGAGTTGAGCCTCGGGGACCCGGCACGGGTTCTGCACCTCGTGCACCAGATGCGGGCCCTCACGGCCTCCAGGACCGAACCCCTATACAGGGAGGTTTACCACTCGGGCTGCCCCGCAGCCTGGGAAAAGGGGTCTCCGAAGAGTGTTTGGGAAGATGGAGACCAGGGGCTTGGGGAGAAAACAGGAAGTATCCTGAGTGGGCCTCCTCCCAGGAAGCCCTGCTCCAAGCCTTTCTGATAAGGTATCTGACAGCTTTTCTTCTAGAAACGAAAGCCCCTGTTGTACACATGAGTGCAGGCGCCCGGCTGCCAGGGAAGCTGTCGGAACAACTGTGCCCTCGTGCGGATAGGCTGTCAGCCTCCCGGCCGCCGGCACTCTCAGCTTCCAGGGTTGCTGCCTCGCCGGACAGCGGCGCTGGAGGGGAGGAGGACTTCGCTCCCCTCTCTCTTCTCCTCCAGTAGCTCCAGGACCCTGGGACCTGCCACCAGAGTGACACAGTGATGGAGGCCAGGGCTCCAGGGCCTGAGCAAGTGGGCAGGGGGCCCAGGAGGCTAGGATCCCCCAGAGGCAGCCCCCGTGGTGGTGAAGAGCTCGGGCTTGGAGCCAGAAAGACCAGAATGTTGTAACCCAGACTCCACCACTTACTCACGTGGTCTTGGGCGTATTACTTGTCTTGCTGAGCCTTGATTTCTTCCTGCTTCTATAATGGAGATTTTAATGGCACCCCCTCAACTAGGCGTTTTGGAGGATGGAGCATCCCCCCAAATGATGAAGAGTAGGTGCATAATTAGTGTCTGATGAAGTGCTGATAAATCTCACCTGTCATGTCATCCTGACGGTTGTCATCACTAACATCCTGTCTTCAGGAGACTAGGAGGGGTTGACGGAGGCAGAGGGGGTGATACAAGGAGGACAGGGAAAGGAGCCTTACCTGCAACGTCCGTCCCCTCAGAGCACCCTGCTCGAGCAGGTAAATGGGCACCTTCCTGAGACATGCTTTTCCTGCCGCTGGAACGTAGCCGTGGCACTTTCTGTCCCACTGGAGTGTTTGGAATCATCTTTGCAGGGGTAACGAGAAACAAGGCAAGCAGTGGAGTTTCTCCAAAATTGTTGGGTGCCAACATCCGACGTCTCTGTTCAAAATAGGAACCGCCCCAGCATGCGGCGTTATCTGTGTAATTGGCGGGATTAGCTGACCTCCTCTTTGTCACACTTCTTTTCGGAGTCCCTGCTAGACGGTCCTGTCCAGCCCCTCTCTTTTTAGCGCACATAGAAAACACTCAAATATTTAAGTGATTGAAAAGCATCCTCGTTTTCATACCCAGGCCAGAACATGTTCTTATTTGTCATACTCTCGTGGCCAACTGGCTCTTGGCTGGATGTCTCCAAGCTGATTAACCAAAGGCCTTTCAAACCCAGTGTGTTCCACACTGATCTTGACACTTTGTCCACTCCCCGCTGTGCATGACCGTGTACCCAGGTAGCAGCGAAAACACATTCAGGTCCAGCCCACATCCAGTAGGTTCTATCCTCTGAGCATCTCTTGCATCCATCTTTGCATCTCCATCTCTGCTGCCACCTGGTATGGAAGACCTTCATCCTTTCTCCCCAGAGTTATCAGGAGGGCCTCTTTGAACCTGACTTCTTCCTGGTCGTCCATCGTCTGCCAACACATCAGGGTGTTTCGTCTTAAGAATGTGAATCTGGTCGTGGTGCTGCCCGTAAAGTGTCAGCAGTGCCTCACAGCCTGTCTCTTCGTGAGGCCCGTATAATTTGCCTCCGTGATCTGACCTCGAGGTCAGTCTTGCCTCTTGCTGCTCCCCTCCTGGCATCCTCAACTCCAGACATATTCAGTTATTTGCAGTTTCAAAGTACCCCATGTTGTTCACGCCTCGGATGCTGTGCCCTGATCTCCAGTCCCCCAGCCTCCACTGACCTGTCTGCCTGCGGAAACCCTCACCTTTCAGACTCCGCTCCAGCCTTGAAGTGTCGCCGATGAAGCTCTTCCTCAGTGCGCCCCACCGACCACGTGACAGGTGCCTCTCCCGTCAAGTCCACGCTAGGCTACGAAGACTGTGTCACAGATATCTAATAGCTCCTTGCCCCTAGTTGTTCACGTATTTGCTTCGTCTGCCAGATCGAAAACTGTTTAATCAGAGACAGCCTCTAACTGTCTTTCTTTTCACTTTTAGTGTTTAGCACACCCTTGGCACTTAGTAAGTGCTCAACAAACGTTGGCAGAATTACTGATTCCAAATGTGTGCCAAGGGATGCGAAAATCAGCCTAAACTAGCCAAATGCAAATGGGGCTGTGGAGAGTCCAGGGGAGAAGGAAGCAAAGGGTCCTGCGCTACTGTGTGTCCCCCGTCCCCCCAGCCCGGGGTGGGCACGGGCACCCCCTCGGGCCTCCTACTTGGAGAGGGAGAGTTACCCATGTCCCGGCTGCTGGGCCCTGAAGCCCCCTCTGTGCCCAGGCCGTGTGCCCCCGGCCGCTCCAGCCACAGGTGAGCGGGTAGGGGAACCCAGGAGGCCTGCCCGAGGGAAGAGGCAGGACTCCTTCCACGTGTGACTTTGGCTCAGGGACCCCCCGTCTGCCTTGTCAGATCTCACTCGACCTACAGTGCCAGCCGGGACCTTCCTTCTTCCCTTCGTTTCCCCGCTTCTCCCTCACGTGGCACCTATGTTGAGGTTGGAGGAGTCTCCCAGGCTGTTTCATCCCCCTCCCCACTGTCCTTCACAGCCATTTCCCAGGCAGTGTTTTGTACTTCTCATCCCAGCAATGTGGGTTCTTGGGGAGCCCAAATCGATGTAAGTGATACCAACTGCCACGTATACCAAAACTTCTGATTCTATGTTCAGGGACTGGCGAAATGGCCATTGGCTGGCTCAGTGGCCCCTGTGGGTCCACTGTAACCTGGGTTTTAGCCACACTCCCCTTACTACCTGGCCCCCACGAGCTCTAGAGTGGGCACGCATAAATTCCCACTAACAGGCAGGAGGACACACTGTGTCTCTGCATATCAATGTCCACTGGTCCTCGATATGTCTGGACATTTCTCTTTCCCCGCAGTGTGGTCACCGGCGTAAATGGTAGAGAACTGGGGGCCATCCCGGTGTACCTGCCATAGCTTTGCAGGGTCCCCGCCCCTAGTGAACCAGCCAGCTCTCCACTCAGTGGGGCCCTGGGTCTGACAATCAACTCTGTGTGGGGACTGAGCAGGGCGTTGATGTGCTGCTGCCTCGGCCTCCTGCTCCCCCATCTTGCCTTTGTGTCGTTGCTGTTATTAACATTGGCTGCCATCTGTTTTGCTTGGTGCACACTGTAATCTATTAACCAACTCTGCGACTCCCCACGAGTCAGGCCCCCTCGGCCGGTGCTCCCTCCTTTCCAGGCGTATAGGAATCCTGGCTCCTGGCTTTCTGGCCTCCATACTCTGGGCCCCGTCATCCTTGTGGAAACTAACCAGCCTGGTTCTGTGAGCATCTCTCCTACCATTGACCTTGACCTGCAGAGGTCAGCATCTTGGTGATGCTGAGTGGCCCCTCACCAGGGCATTCCTCAGTGGATGGTTGTCCCCAGGGCCTCTCGTGGATCGTAAACCTCACCTGTTCCAGCAAGCCCACTCCCTCCTTTGTTCCGTCTTCCAGCGTCTGCCAGGATAACTCCAGCATTTCCATTCACTGGGGCAGGCACCCCTTTTCCAGGCTTCTAAGAACCCCTCAAGCAGTGAGTTAGCCCATCCCCGGATCCTTGCCAGGCTTTTAGGTCCCACGTCCTGAGAAAGTGCCCCAAGCCAATGAATCCTTGCTTCTCTGTCTTACACGTGAGCCTCTTTGTTGGGTGCCTGACCCGAGGGCTCCCTCCTGGCTTTGCTGAAGCTTCTCGTGCGTTGTTGCGGTCAGCGGCCTTTCGTCATTCCTTCCCTCGCTCCCTCACGGGCCCAGGCCTGAGTTAGGGTCTGACAGCTCCCCACTGCTCCCTATTTTCCTCATGGGTGTTTCCCCTAACAAATCTCTCTAGCATCTAATGCTGTCTTGGCATCTGTCTTTTGGGGAAGACCCAGACCAAACAGGACTAAGACATATATTACCCCCTGAATTTGCTCAGTAATGTTCTGGAGGGAGCTATTTTTAACCCTATCATCAAAAGGAGGGGGCCGCAAATAGACATCCAGAGGTGTACCCAAAGTCATACGCACGGGAGATGGAAATCAGAATTTAGTCCTTGACATCAAATCGGGCAGTTTTTGCTGTAGTGGGATTTGTCAGAGAAGGGCTCCTGAGGACAGACAGTAGGAGGATAATTGGGGGAAGCAGAGTTTTATCTTAATAGACAAGGAGGAAGAAATAACGACCAGAGACAGGAGTAAGCAGGTTTTATGTCTCCGTGTGTGTGTTTCCTGTACACACCTCAGAACTGTGTGTGCATGTGTATGCACACACATCTGTGTCCGGATGACCCACACACACACCCAGAACGCGTACAGGCCGCGTGCAGGGCGGGGGCGCCAACAGTGAGAAAAATCCATCTTCGGTAACCTTCTCCAAGATTGTGCAACTTACCAGATCTGGAAAAAAAGCTCTTTTAACTTTAATACACACTTAGTTTTTCTTTTATGTTTAGTGTTCTATTTGCGATGGGTTTTCTGTCAGTTGTGTGCTCAGGGGTCACCCCAGTCTCCTGAGGGCCCAGCGCCCCCCGGCCCCGCCTGCCGTGAAGGAGGGGTTCTGCGGTCTCCAGGCCTCTTGATGGACCACTGAGCCCATGGTGGGGAGATGCCTCACCCCCGGGGAGGGTGACATGCTTCCCTTCTCTCTGGCTGGCTGGGGGCCGCTCCCGGGAGGATTCCAGGTGGGTGCGGAGACCACTGGGCAGTGACAGGGAAACAGTGCGGGCCCTGGGCCGTGACCGTCTCCGTCACTTCTGAGAGGGACCCCGCCGCTCCCAGAGGAGGGATGACAGCTGAGCGCCCAGGCTGCCCCTGCTCCGCCCCTGCGCTGAGCCGCAGCCGTGGTCGCAGCTGTGGCTGTGAGCCGTGCTCCCGGGGAGCTGGGGGGCTGGCAGCTCCCGGGCCACGTGGCGGGTGGGAGCCGGGGTGGGTGAGGGGCAGAGGTGTCTCCTCTCCGTGTGCAGGTCACTGAATGAGCGGGTGTGCATGTGCTGGGCAGACCCACGCCAGGGAGTGCTGCCAGCTCGCCTCGCCTCGCCTCGCCTCGGGGGGGGGGGGGCTGCCTGAACACACGTGCGTCCTCCAGGCTCTGCGCGTGCCCCAGGCACCGGGAGTGATTCTGCAGGAGGGCTGCCCCTGCCCAGCCGCTGTCCTGGGGCTGGCACTGCCCTCGGGGGCTGGGGCCGGGTGCCAGCCCCGCCCAGCTCTGGGGCCACTTTACTCCCCTGCTTCCCAGCCTCCAGCATCGTAAAAGCTGCGCCCACAGCCAGTCTCCTTCCCTTTGTTCTGTCGACAGAAGGGGCTCGGGGTCTTGAACCAATGTTCACCCCCACCTAGGCTCCCTCCCCCTGCAGCTGCCCCCCCCGTGGGGTCCCTACTTCCCAGATCACTCCCCTCGCCCACGCCCTCTCCCACCCCAGGAGTCAGTCCACGTGGGCTCCTTTGATGGGGCTGCCCTCTTGCAGAGTATGCACACCCTGCCTCGTAAGCTGGCGGTCTGTTCCTTGGTCCATCCTTTCCCTGCACCCCCCCATCCAGAGGGACCCTCGTGGCGTTTGTAAGGCTGCAGAGCCCTCTCCCTGGCACTTACCCCTTCCGTGGGTCATGTGGCCTCCAAGGACCCGTCCCTCTTTCTGTGAATTTCCTGGGTCTTGGCCAGGTCCCTCTCCACCGACCTCTCCCTCCGAGTGTGTTATTTCTAAGGCCCACTTCTCTGCCCTCCTTTTACTACTTTTCTTCTTTTTTCATGAAGTAATTTAGGTGACACTAAGAACATCTGTTCAAAGAGCATTTAAAATTTTTTTTCAAAATTTAGAAAGGCACAAAGAATAATATAACTCACAGGAATATCCTCCCCACGCCAAATCAACAACTTAGCATTTGTCTCCTTTGCATCTAATGCTCTTTCTTCTTTTTGAAGGAATAAAACATTACAGAAAAAGTAAAGTTAAAGTTCCCCTCAGCTGACACCCCCGTTCCCGTGGTCTCCAGTGGTTCCGAGGTGACGCTGCACGTTGTGTTCACGGCATCCATGAGCGACTCAAACTGCAGCTAGCGTTTGTCACCGGCCACCTGGTTATTTGGAGAGATCTGTATTTATGCCTTTCAATTGCTAGGTGGTATTCTAGCATTACATAGACTGAATTATTTTTCTGATGCCTTCTCCTATTTATAGAAATTTACGTTCTTTCCAATGTTTTGCTAATAACAACAAAAAACATGCTACAGTCAACATCCTTGCTTGTGTTTTCTTGTGCACATTCGCAGGAGTTTCTCTAAGGCATATATTCAGAGGGGGGAATTGCTGGGTTCTAAAGTAGGCATATTTTCCATTTTGTAAAATACGCCATTTTTCTCCCTCCAAAGTGGATGTACCAATTTATATTCCCACTCAGAGTTTAGGAGTATCATTTCACCCAAATCCTTGTCAACACTTGATATTGTCGTCCTTTAAAATTTTTGACAACCTGTGGGTGAAAAATTACATCTCATTGTTATTTTAATTTGTATTTTTCTATTATTAATAATAGCTAACGATTGCATGGCACTTACTCTGGGCCAGACACTGTTTTTTGGAGCGGTTTACGTACGTTAACTTATTTAACCCTTACCACAGACCTTTCAGATCGTGTCTCTTGTTCTCATTCTCCTTCTGCAGATAATAAAGTGAGGGTTAAGGCCTGGCCCGAGCTTTTCCAGCTAGGAAGGAGTGGGGTCACGTCCAGACTCGCCTACACATTCCACTGGCTTGGCCCCCGGGTCCCCAATTCTGACGAGGCCCAGTTCTCCCACGTACGCTGATGGGCTATTTGTATTTTCTCTTCTATCAGGTTGATTAGGTAATTAGTGTTTTTTTTCATTTTCCTTTTCTTTGGTGAGAATTTATTTCTATAGCTTGGACAGCCATCCTTTGCCTGTTGTATAGGCTGCCGCAGTAACTTTTTCCAGGATGGCACTTGTCTGTTAACCTCATTTATGATCTTCTGCCTGTGTTTTTGTTTTTGCCAGAACTTTAATTTTTTCCTTCTTGACCCAGTTCTGCCCCGTTTCCACTGCGTTGGTGTGCTGGTGACGTTCTCCAGCCGATACCGATGTCACACACAAGTTCGAGAGCTGGTTCAGCAGTTGCTTCCAAGGCGTCTCCACTCATCCCCCTGTTCCCCTCACTCCAGACGCCTGCGTTACCCCATCTCCTCGAGTTTTCTCTCCCTTCCGTCTTCTCCAGTCTCGTAGACAGCGCTCCTCCTTAAAATCACGTAGGCTGTAATTCTGGATCGTTTTTGCATCCCCCTCTCCTCTGTTCCCTGTGTTGAATCAGGAGACAAACTACACAAGGTCCTTCAACACAGAGTTGCGGCTCCCACGGCCAGCGTCCCACCTGGCTCCGGGATCCCTCAGCCCTCCACCACGTAGCAGGTTCCAAATGGCCTGCCTAAAACGTCAAAAGCCTTCAGCAATTCCGCATTTTCTCCTGGTACTTTCTTTTTAGCTCCACCGTGACCTGGCTCCCTCACTAACTTGCCTCTTACTGCTTTTCCGGAAAACACCTCCGTTCCAGTCCAGGAAAGCGGTCCCTCCCTGATGCGGGAACCTGCCTCTCCTCGTTCTAGGACTTAGCTCGGCTGCCTCCTCCGCCTGGAAGCCCCCCGTCCTCTGCGCCTGAGCGCTGCCGGCCCTCCTTGCCCCGCTGTCCATCCACCTCCCCGCTGAGGTCTCCATGCTCCAGCCCTGCTCATTTTCTCCACCCCCTGTCACATCCTTTGGACTACGCCTGTAGTGCTTAGTCACATGGTCCCTTGAATTGTTATTCGGTGGCTTCTTTAAGCTGTATTGTTGGATCCCGCTGGGAAGGGACTGTGTCTTAAGTTTCCCTTGTGCCATCAGAGCACCCAGCTGAGTGTGATGCACACATACGGGCTTGCGTGTGTGTGACATGGCCAGGGCTCGGGAAGGTTTTCCTCACAAAGATACTGGTACATCTCCTGGCAAACAAATTCAGTCTCTACCCTCCACTCCCTAACTTAGTAAGGACACAGGGTTCCCACGGTCATGGGTGGGTGGACACTTCTAAGTGCTCCTTCTAAAAGTGTAAGGTTTATCATTGTGTCTTTGTGCGACCAGGCGCTGAGAACAGAAGGCTCTTCTCTTCCGTTGCCTCTGCCGTATGCACTGTGCCCCTCCCCGCTGCCTCCCTTCACCAGACACCGGGTCCCGCCCGCGAGGCAGACTTGGCAGTGGAGAGGCCGCTTTCTAGCCTGTAATCATAAAGGAGCGTGAGCGCCTGTTTACACGGTGAAGGAAGAGCTAGTAGCCCCTTAGTACTTGCTGAATGAGTGAGGGTCTTAGCACGAGACACAAGTTACTTGATTCCAGTTTCTCTGGGTTGATAATGAAAAAAAGGGGATTATAATTTCTGCCTCTTTCCTGACTCTGAAAGTAGGCCTCATAGATGGTTCCCAGGGAGGAAGGTTTCTGAGCCAACCGGGGCCTGCTGCACCTGCCACCCGTCTACACGGAGCCCAGGTGGTCTGCCGACCCCGGCTGCACCCCGTCCGCAGGAGGGATGGAAGCGTCCTTCCTCACCTCTGCACGCTGGCCGCCCACCCCACCCTGGCATCTCAGCCTCTGTCTCTCCACTTCATTCTTGGGTTCTTTCTGTCTGCCCAGCAGCCATGCTTGGACACAGGCATACCCTGGCACCTCTTTCGAATACATTCAGGCCTGCGTGCGGCGACTTGCTCCCGGGCCAGCCCTGGGGAGCATGCAGACCTCCGTGTCCAGGCTGCGAGTTCACACCGAGAGGGCCGTGAACTTGTGCCTTTCCCCCTGGAACACGTTCATGCATGTGGACCCCTTCAAACCTAGACACGGGGATGACTAGGTCCCCAAACAGCAAACCAGGTGCAGAAGGAAATGGTCCGGGCCTCTTTCTGTCCTTTTCTGTCCTGCAGAACTCGCCCACCTGGTCACCCTCCCGTGAACCCTGGGACCAGACACGACAAGGGCATGGGTTTGGTTCCTTCTCAGGCCTGTTTTCTTTAGCCTCACCTTTCATATAAATGGACATCAAGCCCTTTTGAGCCTGGAGACGCCCTCAGCAGCTGAGCACTTCCGGAGGGGTGGGGAGGAGGATCCAGCAGCATGAGGGCTGCATCTCGTGGAGCAGCCATTGATCTCGGAGACTTCTGCAGGAGATGCAGGTCTGTGAGGCTGACCCCTTTGCCTGAGCACAGAACATCCTCCTTACTGCCCTCTGCCCTGCTTCCACTGTCCTTTCTTACAGGAGAAACTGCTGTCAGCATCTTTAATAGTTAAAAAAAAAACCAGAAACAGACAAAAAACCCTTTTTTTCTCAGGTTCTTTTTGTGGATGCATTTCAGCACCCTGAGAAATGGTAACTTTATTCCTATACGTGACATGTAGAAATGGTATAATCAAATCATCCAGATGCAGATCAGCAGAAAGGCACATCCTGATCGAGCGGGGTGTGGGGACCAGGGCCAGTAGGATAGTAGGGGTCCGGAGGGGAGAAGTGGGAGGTTCACACCCACGGGTGCCAGTGCTCAGGGGGGCCATTCCCGCCGTCAGCATCTAACCCCGCATCTCGGGGGAGCCAGGACCGGGCTTGGCTGCTGTGAGCAGGTCATAGGCCTTGAATAAAACCCAGTGCACCCGATACATCCCCTCTCCTTCCTGGAGCTGGAGCTGTCTAGCCGGCATGGTGCTCTCATAAAGTAGATGCTGAATAAATATTTCACGTTTAATACATGAACAAATAAATAGGAACACAGGGAACGTTTGTTGCTTGCATATTAGACACAGGTCAAGGGGGCCTCCTAATTCTGGCTACCTAGCTTGCTCAGGTGGGTAACTGTCAAGTCCCCAGAGGTGTCTTCCGAGGACTGTTCCGCTTTTAGAGGAAGAATAAGCTGGAGGTGGTGAATTAAATTCTGATTTAAGAATCTCATGTTGGAAGTTTTCTTTCTCTGGCCTTATCTCTCTGAGAAAAAGGAACACAAAAGGAGATCAGGACAGTGTCTGCCAGCTGGTGGGCAGACCTGTGGTCTCTTCCTGGGCAAGACTGTTTTCTGGCCTTCCTTGCAGTTGGGGCCATGAGGTACCTGAGAATAGAATATGGCCAATAGGAAATGAATGGAAGAAATTTATGCCACATTCAGGCCAACTCCATTATAAAAAGAGAAGGGATTTCATACTCTCTCCTCCGTGTTTCTTCCTCATCTGGGTTGACGTGGATGAGTGTGGTGGCCTTCAGGGTTCCTGAACTGGGAAATGGGGGGCCACAGGCTAGTAGGAGCTTAGGTCCCTGACTCGCCACTTGAGGAAGAGCCTTTTGAAGATTGGCCTGGTACTGTCTAAGGAAAGTGCTAAGAGTAGGGGAAGGGGTGTAGAGGATGAGAGAGACAGGGCCTTATTCCCACGGAGCTGTCAACTGATTCTGAGAGTTTGCTGACCTGATTTGGACTCAAATATCTCGCATTTCTGACTTCAGCTTGAAAGCTGGATTCAGAGCTCTCAATTACTTCTCCCACTTCTCGAACCAATCCCTGTTGTTTTCAGTCCTATCCTAGTAACCTGACATAGATCGGTAGTTTAGTTGAGTTGATTTTGGTGCTCCTGACTCTTGGGCCCGATCTTGACTCAGATGAGGCCAGCCACACTGATTAACCTGGAGAGGTCAGTTCTCCTTCCTTGGTGAAACCTGGATTTGTGTTGGTTCCCTGAGCAACGATGCAAAACAAATTCTGTTGGCTGGAGAGACAGCAAACAGTACAGCGTGACAGCAACAGGGCTCCTTGTGCTCCATCCGCCACTTCCAAGGTCTGATCACTTCTACATTATGCAGGATGAGAGCCTCCGATAGGTGATGGCAGTGACAGCTTATCCATTGCTAATGGGCTCCGGGTGCCTCCTCCTTCCTTCATTAATAGCACGTGCTTCACTGTTCCAAAGTCTTAGTCCCCGGGAAGAACCTGGTCCGAGGAGCCAGCTGCATTCTGATGTCCGGACGGGATTGGAATGTTTACACGTGAATGGCGTAGCTGGAACACATGTCTCTTACAGGCCTGTCTGTGCACAAGACGAGGCATAGGGACAGGGAGCTGAAGCGATTAGGCACCTGCATTGAGTGCCTACTGTGTGCAAGGCAGGGAATTACATGTGACTGGAGAGGGTACGCAGGGGGTAAGAAGACCAAAACACTGTCTCTATCCACTGAGGACCTCAGTATCTAATGTGGAAGAACAGCACATAGGTGCTTGTAAAAGTGTCAATTTAGCAATAGAGACGTGAACCGGGTCTACTGGGAGGAGAGATGGGGGAAGACTCTCTGGAAGAGGTGACACGTGAGCTTGGTGGGATGAGTAGGAGTTTGCCAAAGGTTGGTGGTGGTTGGGTGGAGGAGGTGTCATGCAGCTTTTATTTTATTTTTATGAATTTATTTATTTATTTATTTATTTTTGGCTGCGTTGGGTCTTTGTTGCTGCGCATGGGCTTCCTCTAGTTGCGGTGAGCGGGGGCCACTCTTCATTGCGGTGCACAGGGCTCTAGGTGCGTGGGCTTCAGTAGTTGTGGCTCGCGGGCTCTAGAGCGCAGGCTCAGTAGTTGTGGCACACGGGCTTAGTTGCTCTGTGGCATGTGGGATCTTCCCGGACCAGGGCTTGAACCAGTGTGCCCTGCATTGGCAGGCGGGTTCTTAACCACTGCGCCACCAGGGAAACCCTGTCATGCAGCTTTTAGACACATGGCCTAGCTTCAGCAAAGACATGATATTTAGTGTATATACTAAGTTGTGTACATATATACATTAACATGTACATATATACATACTAATATGCTGCATACTTAACAACAGTGTGTTCAGGATTTTTGTGGGTTATCTCATTTTTTGGAAATTATATTCTTACAAAATGACTTATTAAATGATTAAAAGTGATTTTATTATGCTTTTCTATGATCTCCCACATTGACAGTTTCAAATAGGGAAAAAAATACAATCCCTTGTCAGCTGACGTGGCCCAATTTGAGTTCAGATAACACGTGCACTGTAGTAACCATCACGTATTGAATATCTTTTACGTGCCAGGCTCTTCACATTTAAGTGTCACAACAATTTAATGAATTATATATTATTATTGCCATTTTATGTGTTAGGGCTCCGAGGCTCAGAAAGGTTAAGTGACTATAAGTGGCGATGCAGCTTAGAGATCAAGTAAAAGAATGTTGAGTCCAAAAATAGATACACATCCATATGGTCTTTTGATGGGGAAAGGAGTCTTTGAAACACGTGGTTTGATTCAACTGAGGATGCCTGGACGAGAAAGTATCGGTTTGAATCTCTATGTAAACAGGGTGACTGGACCTCCTGATGGTTATTGCTAATGTATGAGCTCCCATCTATGGAATGCTTTTAAGAGGAAAACCTGGTTTCTCTGTGATTGTTTATGGTAAACAAACCTGGACTCTGTGGTTTTCTGCTAGAGAATGTTTGCGTCACCTATGTAATTACCAGGCAATTCTGGAATATAAAATGGTGATGATTCATGAGCAAACTCCCTCACTTTGTGTAAGTGGTGCCCTGTGGGGTATGCATCACTTAGAAATCTCATATGTTAATCCTGGGATGGCACACATCCTAATGTAGCAAGAAAGGCACATCGATACATCCCACTATGTGTGTGCATCTCCAGAGAATTATCCTGAATGGAAAATGCCAATCTCAAAAGGGTACATCTGTACAATTGCATGTATATAACATTTTTTAATGCTGACGTTTTAGAAATGGAGGGTAGATTAGTGGCTGCTAGAGATTAGAAATGAGGGGAGGGAGCTGGCTGTGGTTATAAAAGGACAAGGCGGGGTAGTGATGGAAATGTTCTTTACCTTGAATGTTACGGTGGATACACAAACCTACACATGCAATAAAGTTGGATAGAACTAAATACACACAGAAATGAGAACAAGTAAGACTAGGGAAATCTGAGTAATGTTGGTGGATTTTAGCAAAGTCAAGATCCTCGTGTGTACTGTAGTTTTGTAAGTTGTTACCCTCGGAGAAAATGGGTAAATAGTACAGGTATCTCTGTATTATTTCTTACAACTGCATGCAAATCCACAATTATCTCAATTAAAATTTCAATTAAGAAGTCCGATTTTTGAGTCAGTATTGTACCACATAACACTTCCCACACTTGTTACATCATTTCCAAACCGTAGTGATTATGAAACAGTGCATCTCCATTTTACCCAGCACTAACGTGGTGCTGTTATTTAATACCTTTCACTTCTGCCTCCATATAAATCCTGCCCCGCAATGTAGTGTCTGCTTTCAACACAGGTAACTCTCACCTTGCATAGTTTTGATATACACAGATTTCCATTATCACATTTACTTAATACTAGTCTTCCAACAACAAAATTTATATATCGGTTTCCCGTGTATTAACTGTGAATAACTGTATAAATACAAACTTTACTTCCAGCTTTCCCATTCATAAATCACAACATAAATAACAGATGTACCTCGGGTTAGATCCCCGAACATGTCACTTCTTGCAAAGTCTGTCCCTGATTATGGCACCGTGCATCTGTTACGTAGTGTATACACAGATAGCAAAGCAGGTAGTGGTGTCACCTCTTTGTCTCCCAGTGACAAACCCACACAACATTGTACAAAAATGGATAATCAAATGAGGAAGTTGTCCAACAAAGAAAGAGGAGCAAGAAAAAAATGAAAATGAAGAAGTAGTTGACCATGGGACTGTTGGCCCTGCCACCACTAGAGACTCTGGATATCCAGCCAAAGGACTTAGTGAAGACAAAATCACCACCGTAAAAGAGGAAAGCTGTTGTGATGCAGAGGGGTAACAGTGTCTTAGAAGAAGTAATGCCACCTAAGAAAATCATATTAAAAAACCTTCGAGATACTTCATGACATTGAAAGCACAAAGACTTAATCAGTTAGAAACTAATGCAAACTTTAAAAAGAGACTAGATTTTTTCCAAGGCATAGAAAAGATGCCTACTCTGTATCATAAGTTACGTGAAGAGAAAAAGGAAAGCACTCCTCAAACTAATCTTGGTAATTTGTATTTTTTAACAAAGAAAATACTTCAGTTCTCAATGTTTCTCATGTTTTAAACTACAGTGTACTAAATAGATACTAATTTTACTATTTTTTAACTCTCCTGTACATTTCTGTAATCAACAGTAGGAGAGTTAGTATTTAGACAAATAATTTTAAAGGTCATGGAACTATCTTTTTTTTTTTTTAACATCTTTATTGGAGTATAATTGCTTTACAATGGTGTGTTAGTTTCTGCTATATAACAAAGTGAATCAGCTATACGTATATATATATCCTCATATCCCCTCCCTCTTGCATCTCCCTCCCGCCCTCCCTATCCCACCCCTCTAGGTGGTCACAAAGCATGGAGCTGATCTCCCTGTGCTATGCAGCTGCTTCCCACTAGCTATCTATTTTACATTTGGTAGTGTGTATATGTCCATGCCACTCTCTCACTTCGTCCCAGCTTACCCTTCCCCTTCCCCGTGTCCTCACGTCCATTCTCTACATCTGCGTCATTATTCCTGTCATGGAACTATCTTAGTTATTACCCATTGAATATGAATTTTGCACAGCTTCAGTGTGCTAATTTTTATGATCCTCTGTCTAGCACCGTGAAAAGAAAGGGCTACCTGTAGTCAGGTGGTTTTTAGGAAATAACGAAAAGGAAAAAGCCCAGTGTTTTATATTTCCTTATTGACCGTGAGTATCCGTCTGGCATTGTTCTTCAGCGCTCCTTGAATCTACGGGTGAAAAGTTCTTTCAGCTTTAGTTTATTTAAATATGTCTGCATTTCACCCTGATTTCTGAGGGGTATTTTCACTGGGTGTAGGGTTCTAGGTGGAGGGATGATTTTCTTTCAGCACTCTGAAGATGTTCCATTGGCTTCTGGCTTCAGTTGGTTCTAAGCTGGAAATAAATCCCGTAATCCACATGGCTGTTTCCCTATATGTAATTTTCACCTCCAGCCCCACAATAGCTGTTTCAAAATTTCCCCCCTTTTTTTTTTTTTTAGTAGTTTTCCTATGTTGTGCCTACCTATGATTTTCCTTGTATTTATCTAGCTTGGGTTAGTTGAACTTATTGGCTTTGAAAGTTGATATTTTTCATCAAATCTGGTCCATATTCAGCTATTATATTTTTTTTCAAATATGTTTTCTGCTTCATTCTCACTCTCTTCTCCTCTCTACATCTGTTATGTGTGTGTGAGACTGTCTGGGTTTGTCCCTTGGATCCCTGAGGCTCTGCTCATTTTTCTCTAATCATTTTTTCTCTCTTTCTTCTTAATATTGGATACTTTCATATATTTTCAAGTTTACTGACGCTGCTGTTACCTCCAATCTGCTGTTAAGACCCTCCAGTAATTTTTATAATTCTAGCTATTGCCCTTTTTCCTTATAGAATTTGGTTCTTTTTATTTGGTTATTATTTATAATTTTCATTTCTCTGCTGAGAATCTCCTTCTGTTTTCTCATTAGACCATCCTTTCCTTGAATTTTTAAAGTTCTTTGAACATATTTATAGAAGTTGCTTTAAATCTTTGCTAAATCCAACATCTGGATCATTTGAGGATGTTTCTATTAACTGCTATTTTTTAAAATTATTATTTATTTATTTATTTTTATTTTTGGCTGTGTTGGGTTTTCGTTTCTGTGCGAGGGCTTTCTCTAGTTGCGGCAAGCGGGGGCCACTCTTCATCGCGGTGCACGGGCCTCTCACTATCGCGGCCTCTCCCGTTGCGGAGCACAGGCTCCAGACGCGCAGGCTCAGTAGTTGTGGCTCACGGGCCTAGTTGCTCCGCGGCATGTGGGATCTTCCCAGACCAGGGCTCGAACCCGTGTCCCCTGCATTAGCAGGCAGGCTCTCAACCACTGCACCACCAGGGAAGCCCCTATTAACTACTTTTTTTCCTTTACTGTGGGTCATATTTTCCCATTTCTGAGCATATCTAAGATTTTTTATAGTTTAGTGGACATTGTTGATGGCACATTATAGAAATTGGATTCTGTAATTTTTCTCTGAAAAGTGATCATTTTTACTCTAGAAGATAGTTCAGTTACTGACTGATGGACTTGCATTTACACAGAGTTCAGTTTGTGCTTTATCGGATGATCTGAAGAAAGCCCAGGGTGGTTCCAAAATCCCCCAGCCTGGCAATGCTCAACCTCCAGATTCTCTCCCCTGAGGACTTTGTCAGTGCTCCTGTGTAGACCCTGTTAGGGCGGGTCAGGATGTCTTATTCTAGGGCTTGGTCCTTGATCCTAAGGCATGGCCTCTCTGGTGTCTCAGCTGGATTCTTGGAAAATTAACAAGATGTGAATGAGGTCTCTCCACTCGAGTGGGGCAGTTATTTCCAATACTCCCCAGAACTGCTTTAACTTAACATCTCTCTTCTGTCCTCAGCCTGGAGGATTTGCTCTCTGGTAAGCCCTGTGTAGTCTCACCCTGGGCACATGCAACCCAGACTTTGGGTATGGATTTTCGGGGACCCGCTGCATACACTCCTGGCAATCATCCCCCCACAGATGTGCTACTTCCTCCTCTCTGGTTCTTTGCCTTAAGGATCCCAGCCTCTTCAACTACCTCAAAGTCTGATCTCTGCATCTCTAGCCCAGTAGGGCTACTGTATTGGACTCCAACTTGTGTTGCTAATGTCAGGAAATTATCCACAGGCAGATCTAAAGTACTCATGAGGCTCCCTTGTGAGTTTTTCTTCTCTCAAAGATTGGGGTCTGGGGCTGCCTGTTGTCCAGTGCCTGAGAACAATTGCCTAATAAATTTCATTCAACTTGTATGGTTATTTAAGGTGGTCAGGATAGTCCATTACCAATGACTATGTCTTGTTCAGAGTTGTGGCCTCACATCCCATTTTGAATTGATCAAAGTGCATGGGAGATGATCACTAATTTGGCATAATTGTGGTCCCTGGAACATCATCTACATGACAGCTCCTGATACCTGGTCATTAATTTTATAGTCAGTCTGAGTTTTTCTAAGAACATCTTTTTTGTGTGTGAAAGTTATGAATCTATGTGAAATTCATCCCAGTGTTGAGTGGACCTAGGAAATAAAACTCGGTTTTCATGTTCCATATGGTTACTGCACAGTTTCATGAGAATATTAGGATGACAAACAATGAAGTAAACAAAAACATACAAAACCATATTCCCTGGGTTCTAAGGTGCACATTAGCTCTCATTTTAACAGCTCTGAAATGTTGATGTATCTTACAATAGAAATTAAAATTTTTTTTGCCATCACAAAAAGCTAAAATAAAACTGATGATTTGTCTTAAAACCAATGGAATTTATAATCAAGAAAAGATATTTGTAGGGATCTAGTAAATTATACTCTTCTCAGTTGCTATTTCATTTGGCCCCAAATTTCCAAATACTTTTCTATATAGCGTCAGTTGAAATTGCCTCTTTTCTTCACAGAAGATAAAACAATAGGAAATTGATTTTTTTTAAACATCAGTGAGTGTAAGGAAAAATATCCTGACTTCAACGTGGCTCTACGTTGAAATGCATCTGCATATAAAAGTCTGGAAAAAAACCCCACAAGTTTCTTTACATAAAGGACAACACGTGTTGATGAAGACAGTGATGGTGGAAGATGGTGAGTGTAGAGGGGTCTTAGCCGGGAATAAGGAAATTGATCCGAAGACCCCTGAGGGACTTGACTTTTGAACTCTAGAATTCCATTCCCAAAGTCCTGATGTTAATTCCCCCATCACTAGGCATCTCCTGACCCACACAGATTAGCTCAAATTATGATAGTTTACTATGTAAGATTGATTACAGGCATATCGTTCACCTTTCACGGAACCCCATTTTTACCATGTCGTCATTCCTTGTTTAAGGAAAGAAATGCTTCTCCTATCTTGACAAGTTTATCATTGCACGTCTGAGCTAATTATCTCTGTGGGCTCAGCGTAGCTCCTAGAGCTGATAGATTATTATCATGTCCTCTGGAAAAGATGCATGCCACACATGTGCAGCTGTGTGCCAGAAGGAAACAGTTTTTGAAGACTTTATCTGCGTAGTTTACTGGCAATTGCATGTTGCATTCAAAAGACCACTTGAATGCATGACAGTGTGTGCTAAGTAAGACCATGTATATAAAGCCATGTATGTATAATATGTAGTATATATTATGTGTAATACATACGTGTGTGTGCATTGAGCTTGCTTTTTTATGTAGCTCAAGGTTCGTGATGATCTCATCAATTTGATCTCTTAGCTGAGATCTAAGATGTTCTATTTCTCAGCTGTTTATCTCTAATTTTTCTCTGTGTCAGGTTCAGAATTTAATAACTTCTCTCCTTCTGCCTGTGTCTTCTAATCTAAACCCTTAAGGCGACTTAGCAGCTAACAGGAGAGAGAAGGAACATTCTTTCTGTAACTGGAAACTGAGGGCTCCATTTTCATTACGACTTTAAATCTGCCCAAACCACCCTGCTGGCACAGAAACTCAGAACAGAACGTCACCAGGGATGCTTTTATCCGAACCACCAGCTTTGTTGCTCTTCTCTTTTGGGGAGAACCTACACCAGACTTTCAGAGTTGGAGTGACCACCTGGAAAACCACAGGGTTGGAACAAGCTTTCAACCTTCCCACAAGTGCCCCTGGGTCCCCAGGTCTCTGTGAGCACCATCTTTTTTCCTGTCTCCAGGAATCAGACCCGTGGCTTTGTCCAGTTGATGTATTGAGTGATTGGTTGATGATGCTTCCAGGCTGGCGTGAGTACCAGCTGGATGAATTGAGAACTATCTACATGGCAAACGGCCCTTCTGAACATGTTGTAAGCTCTCTTTCTCTAAAAAATACTACCAGACCCAAAAAATGTAAGATTCTTGATACTTTAAAAAAGTGGAATGTGGTAGTTACAGCATATGAAAAACTGGCTGGGTAAAGAGGGAGGCTACGGAGGAGGCCTGCACGGCCAGCTCCAGTCCACCGTCTAAATGGCCCGTTGCTTAGGCCCAAGTCCTATGTGTGATGTTTTTCAGCCTCAGAGACCTTTAAATCCCCATGGTTCCCAGTTGCTTATTTGCAGTGTGTTCTCTTAATTCCCCTGGCAGACATTTTTTTCACACATTTGGAGGTTAAAAGGAAGGGGAGAAAAAAACCATCCAAAACATAAACCCCAAACTACAAAACATAAGTAGGAAATGTTGAAGCTGGGAGCCTGGTTACCGTGGCAACTCGGGGTTGCCAAGCTCCCCTCTCAGAAAGCTGGACCTTTGCTTGAATTGGTTGCTCCTCGGATGGGCCTCCACCACTAGGTATGTGGCTCCAGCCAAGTGCATTGAAAGGGAGAGCGGGATTTGGAACTGTCCCATCTCCTGGGAGCATCGTAGACATGAGAGCTACTGATTCCTTTGTTCAAATCCATCTCCAGCCTGCATCCTTTCTCTGGGGGAGCTAGAGAAGGCCAGAAGCTTCCTGGCCATAGTAGCTGAGAAGAGACATAAAAAAGGCAGGGAATTATCTGGTCTCTACAAGAACAAGACTCTATAGAGCCTCGGTGAGACAGTTTTGTTCTGCTGATATCCTTCCCAACAAACATGTCTGGCATCTTTTCCAGGGACAGGGAACCATACTAGTTGTGAGGAATAAAAATAGCAGCTATTAAATAGACCTCACCCTTAAGATTCTTGTGGTCTCCTTGGAAAACCATGGCATACATGAGGTAGCAAACGATGAGCACAGAGAACGTTTTCGGAGGAGCTGGAAGATGCTAAAGGCAGGTGACTTGACAGAGAAGTCAACACAGAGAAACGGGCTAGAGCTCAGGGCGGCAGGAAACGGGGGGTGAACCCAGGTCCCAGCATCATGACGCGGTTGGAGTGACGGGCCTGCCGGGTGTCGGGGTGCTCACAGAGGAGCACGATGGAAACGGGCTGGGGGTGTCGGTTGCGGTTCTGTTCTGAGAGGCTTTGAAGTAAGACTTCTGATTGAACGAAGCACCACCGAAGCTTTCTCAGCAAAGAAGTAGGTTGATGTAAATAAACTTTTAGGAAATTTAATGTGGATGGAAAACTGCTACAAAGAAAGATGTTGGAAAGAGAAGAACCAAAGGAGGGGGCTCACATGATACTCTTCTGGTTTGATTTTATTTACTCTTTCATGAAAGCTTATTACATTCTGGATGCTTCACAGAGAAGGCGGAACCATTTTTTGAGCCAAGTTTTTGTAACTCTTTCTTCCTCTTTTATGAAGCAAACTGGAGTCCACTGGCTATGTCCTCGGTTTGCAAGTCTCAGGGTCCACCATATATCTGTCAAAAACTAATTTTGACACTTACATCGACATTTATCTCAGAAAATGGAAGTTTGGCATTTTCTGTAGCAGGAAATTACATCTTTAATCCATTAAGCCCTGTTGCCGTACCAGTCTCCCGCCGCTCACTGGGAGATGGACCCCTTTGTGAGATACCTTTGCACGGGACGCTGCAGGATCCCACTTTCATTATTCAAGATAAGCAATATGAGTTCTCCCATCACAAGCCTGTTACAGATTTTATGCAAAAGAAACATGTTATCATCATTTTATTCCTGTTACTACTAGTAAGAAAATTACATTTCAGTTCTATGATATTTTTAATTTTCCAAGTACATCTAAATAAATAATAAAACTCTCTGAACATCTACCAATGGTGGTAAACACCAGTATGAATTAATGGAACATCTGAACTCTAAAATATATTTTGAAAAAAGAAATGCCATTAACAGGAAAAAGCCAATTCAAGCAGTCCTTGTCAAGGATGCTACCTGCTGGTGCAGAGTACCAGCCCTGCTCTTATTTTCAGAGAAGTGTTGATACAAGGCCACCCAAATAAGTAATGGTTTTCATGTCAACCGGTACCATTGGCAGGAAGAACCAGGGTCCATTCCAGGGCACGGCTGACACTGAGCCACATCCAGTCTCCCAGTGGTGCCGTCCACACCACACTCCAGCTACCCTGCAGCCGATATCCTGTGTCATGTGGACACGTTAGGTATTGCAATGGAAGGAAAACAGAGACGTAGAGCGGGGAGTATCAGGACAGGGCAGGAGAGGGAGTTTGTTGCTGAGCAAGGAATCAGTACTGGTTCCTCGCATTGATCCCAAACTAAAGGGCATTGCTTTCAAATGTATATGCCTATGCCTCAGCTCATAATGATCCTCAGAGGGGGAAAGGTGCTTAAAATAATGATAATTTTCATGACCTCTGTTTCTGTTCAGCATCATTAGAACACAGTGAGGTAGCTATTATCATCCCAATATTACAGATGAAGGAACGGATGCTCAAAGACATCAAGTGACTTTCTGAGATCACACAGCTGGCGGGTCTGGGGGTCAGGATGCAAATGCACATGTGACGGTACACAGTGTGGCTTTGCCTATTCCGTGAGCAGGCCCGTAAAGAAGAATTTGCAATGAACGTAGAAAATGAGCTTAAACTAATGCTTCTAAAGAGCCTGGTGAGACTTGGATATATTATGCTCTCATAGGAAGCAAAACATTTTCCCAGTGATCCCTAACACAGGGAATTGAAAATTCAAAGCCCATGATGTCTCGACAGGAACTAAAAATGTGCGAAAAGGGCCAGGTGAACGATCATGAGAAGCTGCAGGGCTTGGGGTACTCCAGCGACCTGCCCTGCTAAAGACGGCAGAATCGATGCTTGTACAGACACTGGTTGAAGAAAAGAGTTCAGTTTACTATTCAGTACCCTAGCTTTTCAAATGTACAGAATTATCACATAGTGATATGTAGTGTTTTTTTCCCCATCGAATACGTTAACAAGACCACAGCCTTGTCCAAGCATGAACTAGTTGGGACCAAATCAGAGAAGACTTTTTAAAAATTTAGGCCCAGAGCAATGAAATTAGATATCTTAGGAAAACGCTGTAAGCCACCGTGCAGTGCTGGGCTAACTTAGAGAGGAGCCACTTCGTGCCAGGCTACACAGCCAGTTACTCATGAAGTTTGTGCCAAGGCTCAGAATGGATGGGGTCCAGACGGCGGTGGGCTAGGAGACAGCCTTGAGTGCAGGTCTGACAGGGTAGAAGCTGGATAAGCTTGGGCAGCTAAGGCCACACTAGGCCACGTGTAAAAAGGAGAACAAATGTGTATAATATTCTGAATAATGAAAAAAAGGGTTGTAAAGGATTCTAACATAAATACTCATAAATGTAAAAAGATGCTTACATCTTTATGAAATCGAAAAGACATTAGTCTGGTGGGAAAGTAAAATCATGCAGTCACTGAGTAAGACCCAGCAGTTTTGCTCTCAAGTATATACCCCAAAGAATGAAAAAAACAGATGTTCAGATACAAACTTGTACTTGAATATTCACAGCAGCTCTATTCACAGTAGTAGAAAGGTGGACTCAACCCAAATGTCCATCCACAGAAGAATGAATAAACAAAATGCGATGTTTGCATACAAGGGATGTTAGGGATGGAAAGTTACGTGGCCGCTGGAAGGTGTGGAGCGCTGGGCTGGCACCTGCTACAACAAGGAGAAAACGTGAAGACACTTCCTTGAGTGAAAGAAGCCAGTCACAAGAGACTACACATTATACGACTCCATTCCGGTGAACTGTCCAGAACAGGCAGGTCTATGGGGACAGAAGGCAGGTTAGTGGTCGCCCAAGGCTGGGGAGAAGGAGTGGGAGGGGCGGCCAAAGGCTGCGGGGCTTCCCTTTGTCGTGATGAGAAGCGTGTTGGTGCAGATTGTGGATACGCTAGAAAGCATCAGTCGTGCACTTTGAATGAGTGTGTTGTGTGGGGAGTGAACTACATCCCAATGAGGATTTTTTTTTAAATTAATTTATTTAAAAAATTTTCATTGGTACATAGTTGATTTACAATGTTGTGTTAGTTTCAGGTGTACAGCAAAGTGTATCAGTTATATATATACATATATCCACCCTTTTTTTTAGATTCTTTTCCCGTATAGGTCATTACAGAGTATTGGGTAGGCTTCCCTGTGCTGTATGGTAGGTCCTTGTTAGTTAACTATTTTATATATAGTAGCGTGTCTATGTCCATCCCAACCTCCCAATTTATCCCAATTCCCCTTTCCCCCTGGTAGCCATCAGTTTATTTTCTACACCTGTGACTCTACTTCTGTTTGGTAAATGAGTTCATTTGTACCCTTTGAATGAGTGTGTTGTGTGGGGAGCGAACTACATACCAGAAAAGATGCTTTGAAACTGGGCATTGGTGCCATGTGGGCCTCCTGCTGCCTCTTCCCGGGCACCTGTGGCTTCTGTTGATCATGATAACGGCCGGGCTCGGGTGGCACCTTTATTTCAAGGACGTCAGGCCGTTTGCAAACACTAATTAAGCCTGTGCTGCTGGCAGATGGGTAAACACTGTTTTGCTTCTCAGATAAGCATTCCAGGAAAGCCGCTTGGGATTCCTGCACCAGTGCCTCCTGCTGGCTGGCTCTAGAGCATTCTGAAGGATGTAGGAAGGGAAGCATCCTTACTGGAATGTCCACCAGGCACTTCCCGGTTGCTGGAGGACATCCTGTGAGCCCTGTGTGTCACTTACCTCACGTGTCAGCTCAGGAAGTGAGGACCGTCCCAGTATTTCATGTGAGGAATTGAGCTCCAGAAAGGTTGAGAGCACCGGGCAGGGGTCTTGCTTCCAGGCAGTAGACACCCACTCTGACTTGTAGCCACCAAGGGTTTAGAAGGACACCTGACAGCACCGAGAAGCACAAGGCAGGGGCCAAGGGAGGGGCGTGGAAGTCGAGAGCACAGCAGACTGGACCACCGGCACCCCACCCCCATGGCCCTGGAGACGCCACTGCAGGCCCTGCCAACCCTGGGTGCTTGGGGTCAGGACCCCAGGGTCCTAATTGGACTCCTGCCCCTATGATGACTCTCTGACTGTCCCTGTACTTTGTTACACTTTTTCGTGTCAGAGTTCTAAGCCTACACATCCAGTTTGCTGAGCTTGTCACACGGCTCCCCTGCACGGCCGAGGGGCAGAGAGGGGGAACACCGCTCCAGCTTACCTTCCAAGGGGTGGGAGGGCCTATCCTGGCCTCCCCAGAGCAGGGGAGGTTCAGGTGCTGGGTCGCCAAACGGCACAGGAGATGTGAGCGCAGGTCTTCTGGGTCCACGTCTAGGGCTCCTTCTGTGTCGTGGCTTGAGCTCAAGCCTGCCTCATCCACTCTGCTCACTGACTAGGCCTTGGGCAGCTGTGGAACCTGTTGGCGAGAGGGAGAAAAAGGCCCCACTCTGCCTCAAGTTCAGGCCAGTGGAGGAGATGGGGAAGGAAAGGCATCTGAAAATGTGGCGTGTCATGTGGAGGGACCTCCAGGGACTGTGGCACGTCGGGGAGGGGTCCACAGCCCAGGCCCTGGGGCGTCAGGGAGGGCTTCCTGAAGGATGGTACGGACCAGCGTGCAGACTCACTTAGGTCCAGGTGTTAGCTTCCGATGGACTCTCTCCTGTACGTTGCACGGTTTCCTCTTTCCTGTTAGGCATTTGCTGAAAGCATAAATAACCCTCCTATTGTATTTATTACTCTTAACGGAAAGGATTCTTAACATAGCAACAACACCGTACATGACAGCGGAGATGGGTTTCTGATCACAGAGGCTGCCTCACCTGTCAGCGCCTCACCTGGACATGCCTTCATCCCTTCATTCGTTCACGTGTTCATTGGGCATCTGCTCTGCCAAGGCCAGTTCCAGACACTGAGGGTGCTCACTGCATAAGACAGAGTCTGCCTTTATCCTGGCGGGAAAGGCATGCAATAGACAAGTATATAGTCCCGTGTCGGGTCCTGGGTGCTGAAGCAGGGTGAAGGCCAGAAATGAACATGGTGGGTGCCTGCTGCTTTAGACACAGGGGTCAGGGGACATATACGTGGTCAGTGTCCGTAAGCCGAGCCCAAAAAATCTTTCTTATATCTCAGTGGAGGGAGGGAGGCCAGAGTTTGGAGATCTGGAGGGAGGGACACACGTGGCGGTTCCTCTGACTGGGTCAGATTGACGGCTTCTCCAAGAGGGGAGGCTTTCTCTACAAATGATATCTGGCCACTTACGTGTTAGTTACTGCACGGAGTGTCCACGTGGTCCAGTGTGTAGGAAGCAGGCAGGTGAGGATGAGAGGGAGGGAGGCAGAGGCCAGACGATGGAGGCCTTGGGCTCACCCTTGACCCTTGACGCCTGCCACATGCTGGGCACACACACTGGTTGGATCATAAATACACATGTCAGGCCCTGGGAAACACCGAGTCGCTTGAGTGGAAGGGTGGAGATGGGGTCAGATCTGTGCCATAAGAAGGTTTAATCTGGTGGCAGGATGGAGACACTGTCAGAGGTGAGGGCAAGCTTGGAGTTGGGAATACTGGTCAGCACGGTCCTGCAGACTCCAGGTGACAGGTGGTGGGGCCGGAGGGGAGGGTGGGGTGCGGTCTTCTCCCTGGTGGTCATGCCAGGCGTGGCCCTGGGTGCAGAGAGAAAGGCCAGCAGTGCCACCAAATCTATACCATTTATTGAAAACTCCTGGGAGAAGCCAGTCTACTTTTTTTCTTTTATAGACTTTGTGAAGCCCTAAAATATACCAGTATACTCAGTAACAGTTGTTTTAAATAGATTTAAATTTTTAATTTTGCAAGTTTTTCGCCATGACTGTGTCCGAGGTGGGTCTACTCCCAACCTCAAAAAAGGATTTTTGCTTCTCAGTTTGCTCTCCTGTTGCTTGTTGGATTCTTACTGGAGCTCCGTGGGAGGGAGGTCAGAGTCTTCATGAACACCTTCCTTTTTATTGGTGCTTCTCTGAGGTTCCTTCGCCCCTGAGGTAGTAGCATCCAGCATCCCACCCAGCCACTCCACAGTGTTCTGTCCTCTTGTCCTGTCCTCTGTCAGAGCTGTTTCATGCAAAACTCTTTCCTCTCATGAAGCCACAGTGGGAGCCCGAGGGCAGTGGTTTGCTGGTGTTGGATGGTCCGGCCCTGCTGGAAAAGTAGCTGCCGCTGAGCTGCACGATACCCGTCCCCCAAGACGGCTGGTGCTCTAGGTGGGCATCCTGCCCCCTTCCCCGGTTCCCATTAGGGACATCCAAGCACACTGGGGGACGGGGTCTTGTCTCCTCTCTGGGCTGGGCAGGGAATGTACTGCATTGTATTTGGGACCTTACAGCATCAGGAGACTCAGACTGGGGTCTTCTCCCGAGAATGAAAACTCTTTCAGACTCCATCTAACATAAAGTTTCTGGCTTTGGTAACTCTTTCCTTCTTCCCTTCCCTCCATAGATTATGGTCCACGACATGCCCTTGTTATAGACTCCGGTGTGCAAAGGAAAATTAACTTGGCTTCTGCCCTGAAATTGCTCCGTCTGTTGGTAAAGAATGATAAATAAACAGATGACTAAAATATAGAAAAATAAGAGCTCTGGTAGAGATTTATCTTTTCACTTTTAGGAGGTTTTTTTAAGAAAAAAAATATCAGAGAGGCTTATAAATTTCACTTTAATTTCCTGTTGGAGTGTTTACAGATAATATTTTAATGCTTCGCCAACCCTACGTCAAGAAAAAAAATGTCGCCTCCATCTTCTCGTGTGTATTTCTCCATAAGAGTCGATTGCCTAGTTCAGGAGTCACAGACACAAGTGTCTTCCAGGGCCAGGCAGGGACGTGAATGAGTGCAGGGCCTGGGGGTGTAGGGGGAGGGACCAGGGCAAACGGAGGACTGAGTCTCTTCCAACGCGGGCAGCTGCTCCTCAGAGCGGGCAGATTGTCGCCAGGCAGAAATACGCTTCCAGTGATGCCAGCTCTTATAATTTTTCAAGAGAAGCTGGGTTTTATGTGAAATCCCTGATTTTTAAATGTTAGTAATGAACTCAAAGTTTTAAAAAATAGTGCAATGCCAACGCCATTCTTCCTGGGCTGGATTGTCCAGAGTGAGAGCACTTAGTGCCGTAGAAGAAGGTTTGCCGCATCTCCTACGGATGGGACGTGACAACCAGGGCAGAAATGCCTGGAGTTATCGAATAGCTCTCATCACAGATAATGCCTTTGTTTTGGGAGACAGAAAGGGAAACTCAGACGCTTGTCATGTGCTTTCTTCTCCTTGTCGTTGCAAAGCACTTTGCAGTGTTTGAAGAAGAACAAACAGCTCAACTGAACAGCACTATTTTTTCTCTGAAGATGAACCAAATCCAGGACACACCCAGTGGAGGCGTTGACGGAGGCTGACCGTCTTCCTGGTCCCCCTGCACCCAAACCAAACGAGCCACCCAGCGAGCGCCAGGCTCCTCTTTGCAGAAGCGAGCAGGAGTCCCAGGCTTGGGGAGCTGGCTGGCCCGGGAGGGGGGCGTTGCTTCTCACAGCAGGTCCACCCAGCCCCCTGGTCCTCGGGCTCCGAGGACCCCTGCCTTCCTCCTACCCCGCTCTCTCGCCTCCGTGGATGCCGGCAGGAGCCCCTGGGGTCGGGGGTGGCCTTCAGAACCGTGCCCCTTCTGGGCCCAGTCCATGACCCTGGGCATCGCTGAATGTCTGTCTTGCAGCTACAGCCTAAGGCGGGGAGACGTGCTTGATCCTGGACGGTTTGACATGAAACTGGTGTGACTTTTCTTGGAGGAGGAGTAGGCCGTGATGCTGGGAGCAGCGGAGGCCTGTCGGGGATGGGGAGTGCTGGGCGGGCCGCTCCTGACCCGGGCCCCGCTCCTCGGCCGGCTGCGTTCCCCACGCCGTCGACGGTGCCGGCTGCCCTTTTGCTTTCCACCAGCCAGTGGCTATAAATACAGTCACATTTCCCACATACTGTATTTATGTTTCAGAAAATGTCTGCGTTGCATACGTAATGGAGCAGATATAATTATAATATTTCAAAACTGGCCAAATTTCGTGAAATATAAAATAACAGATGGCACCACACAATATTGGTGCGGTGCGCTTCATTTAAATCCTAACTCGAGCCTGAAAACCTTCCCAGTTGGTGCGGGGCAGTGATGACAGTGTGTGCTGGGAGGTGGGGGTGGCCTGGTCCCCTCCCCTGTCCCCTCCACGCTTTCCTTTCCAGGGAAAGCGGAGTTACAAAGATGCACATTCCCAGGAGTCTCAAGGGTGGTCTTGTCGATCTACCAGTTTTATGCTGCTTGGGTTTCCTTGCGCCGAAGAATAGAAAGCGTGATGTCCGATCTTGAGCTTGGACACCAGACAGCCCACCAGACAGGGCACCCGGGTGTCATGGCTGGTCTGGACCCCTCACAGCCGTCCATTCTTATCTTAACTACCAAGAAGCTGTTGCTGAAGTTTAAAACCTTCAGACACGTGTTTTGCACCCTCGGCTGCGGCTGCACTGGACCTTCCTGTGCTGGGCTGTGCACCTCGGAGAAGTAGCAGGTGGACCTGCTTCGTTTCGAGTCCATTGCTTGTTCCCACCTTCCCCCGAAGCGGACACGATCCGAGATCTCCCTGACCCTCCACAGGCCTGCGGGGCACTGGGGTAAGAGTAGGAAAGTTGGTTCGCTCTCAAGGGCACAGGCTTGTCTAGAAGGAAGGCTGGGTTGCCAGACACCCTCACTCAAAATCTCTGCATGACTCAGATGAGGATTCCTATAAGCGTTTGTGTACAATCCACGTTCTCCAAGTGGTAGCATTTAGCTGCTGCCTTTTTTTTTTTTTTTTTTCCATCTCAACTGCTCTTCCCATCTCACTGAAGAAACCATAAAATTTAGCAATAAGGTTTCAGACTCCCAAATTCATGAAAAAAAGAGGCCAAGGAGCCATGGATGTCTGTGGCCGGCCCTCCTGACCTGTACGTGAAGTCTCGTGTCTCAGCCTTTAGGGAACCAAAGGGCGGCTGGATAAGCCCCACCTGGGCTCCCGCAGTGACTGGGACTTTGCTCCGGGTGTCCGATCATTCTTTCCCTGTTCCAGTCTTTACTCAGGATGAGCTTCCAAAACCTTCTGGAGAAGTTAGAAGAACTTACGATGCCGCCTTCCCGTTAACAGCACGAGGAGAGTCGAAAGGTAAAGGCATTTCGTGTTCCGTCTCTGTCTTCAGAGAACAAACTCACAGATGAGGTCCGGGTTAACTTGGAACCGTCTTCTCCATACACTGGAACATGTCGGTCTGTTCTTGAGTTTTCTTCCCTAATGGGCCGTCTAGGCTGGAAACGTGTCTATTCTGTTGTGCTGTGATAACGTGCAGGGAACACAGAAACCTCTCGATCCATGTGTGTGCTGGGATGTTTTCTCCGTGGTGGAGTCGGGGGAAGGCCAGGGCTGGGCACGGGCTGTGGAAGGGGGCTGACTTCCCTGTGAAAAGAGCTGTGGGGCTGTGGCTGTACTTTATGATGCGTCTGTATTTATCTGGGGAACCACCAAGGGACCACAACATAAAAACAATCAGCAGGTATGCTTCTGAATCCTGCGTTTACCCTTCTGAAGGGAATTATTTCCTGCAGTTCCTACCCATCCCAGATCCTTGGGAATCAGTAGGTCAGGAAGTTGACCTTGGACCTAGTGTGGTCACAGATGTTACCTGAGAGAAGACCTCAACGTCTTCCTATGACCCTAGTGGGTAGAACACATTTAATGGGTGAGGTGACATCTTAGCTCAACAGAAGGAAGTACGTTCTGATAATCAAGGGGTCCAAGACTGAAGAAACTACCTTAGGAGTAGTGAGTTCCCCATCCGTGGAGGAACCCAAGTAAGTCCAGGTGGCCCCTGGGTTTTGATGTGGTAGGAGGAACTTAGAGCCTTGTTTCTCAAATTGTGGTCCAAGAACCAGAAGCATCCGTGCCACCTGGGAGCTTGTTAAAAACGCGGACTCTTGGGCCCCACCTAAGACCTGCGACTCAGAATTAGCATCTCGGCAAGATTTCCCCCAGTAATTTGTACGTGCGGCAGAGCGTGAGAAGCACTGTTGTATGGATTCCTTCTCAAGTTCGGATCTGCTTCTAAGTGAACTAGGCGAGATGCACGTGTTTACCACGAACGTAGACTTGCTTCACACTCAGCACCCACTCAACCAGAGAGACCATGTGTCAGGAGGATCTGGAGAGACTCCCAAAGACGCCTTCACTCAGAAGCGTTTCTAAAACAGTGGCATTAGAGCGTATCTTCCTCTTCTCCTGCCCTTCACGCCACCCTGACCTGCCATGTGTGCCGAGATGCACACAAGTTATTCCTTTCAGGCCGAACATTGAAGGACCCCATGAAAATGATAATGTCTTAACGAGATGGGGTGATGCTTTAAGCCATTATTGCCAGTTAAGCTATTAATGTTAATTGGTGCATCAATTTACTGTCAGAGAGCAGGGCTTATCATCTTTGTATCCCTACCACTTAGCATGTTTCCTGACAAATATTAATCTGTAATTTATTTTCTATGACAGCTCTTTCCAAAAAAAAAAAAAAAAAAGGATTTGGGGTGGCATTACCTGGACTGACAAATCCTCATTGAAAGGGAATAGCTCAGACTCTGGGGGAATAAATCGTGTCTGCTGGTTGGAAGGATTCTTCCCAGCGGAATTCCTGAGGATAACGGGTCCCAGGAGATGCGGACAAGCGTGGGTGGTACCCGAGAGAAGCACACACATTGGAAGCTCAGTGATCCACAGGGAGACAGCATCCCAGGGCATCCCTGCCTCTTGCCTTCCTCCCATGGGCTCTGGAACGTGGATTACGTGCCAGCGCTTGCAAGTTCAAGTGTGATGTAATGAAGTAGCTCAGATCATGGGCTCTGGAGCCAGAATATCTGTGTTCAGGTCCTGGCTGTGTAGCTTATTAGTTGAGTAATAGCCTTGGGCAAGTTCCTCAACCTCTTTAATCCTCTGTGTCTAAATCTGTAAAATAAGGGAAAGAGTAGGACCGACCCAGAGCGTTTTTGTGAGGATGAAATGGTATAACCGCTGTGCTTTGCAGGGTGCCCAGCACAGAGTAGGCGGTGAGTGAATACTAGATGCTCTGGTCACCGGCGTTGTTTTTGATGGCATGTTTCCCAAGCCATACAAACTTGCATTTGAATGGACGCATACACTTAGTAGCCTCAGAAAGTCACAAGCCATATTATTTCTTAGCACCACTTAAGATTTCCGAATCTGCCATTTCCTCTGACGGGCCTGTGTGCTCCTGGCTACACATGTCAACGTTCTTTTGTAAGTGCACACAGTTTCTTGGACAACCTTCCTTTGCATAAGGCTATGGAAGACCCACACTCCCTAATGAGAAAGGGGCAGGGCTGGAGGTATTTCGTTTGATATTCATTGTCATATGGTTGTTAAATAGGCTCTCCAGGAAATCTTCGGGCATGAGAACAAAATGCTGAAGATGGAACCAAGTGGAATAAGTTATGACCAAGTTTCCTGCACCTTTAAACAATCCTGCGTGAAGGAAGTGAGTGGGGTCCTGGAAAGGAGGTTGACACCTTTCCCTTAAAAAGAGATCTTTTTGTGAGGAAGGCTAACTTGTTTAGCAAGGAGGCACCAGTGTCTAATATCATTTGACCTTTCCATACCCTTGTGCTCAACTGCTTCGAAGCAGAGAATTATACCTCTCAGCTCTTTCTAAGAAATGGAGAGCCCTGGGTACAAGTAATTAGGGTCCAGTGCCTCAGGCTAGGTGCCCTGAGGGCATTTACCAGTTTTCCCACTAATTTCCTTCTTTTGTTCCAGGATCCCATCCAGGACACCATATTGCACTTAGTCATCATGCCTCTTTAGTCTCTTTTGGTTCGTGTCCAACACAGAAATCCAATTTTGTCAACAAATATCCCCACAGGCCTGGAGCGGGATGCTTCCGCTTGTCCATTACTTTACAGTCACTGAGTTCCGACCACGTGCGACAAGTGAAAGTGACTGAGTCCCTGCCCTAGAGAAGTTCACCAGCTGGGGGTGGTTACATACAGATAGGTAAAGAATTAATGACTGTACCTTGTGATACGTGCCGTCACAGGAAATACACCAGGCGCTATAACATCCCTGGCAGAGGGATGACTCTTGATCCTTGCCAGGAAAAGACAACGGCCCAATGTGTATTTTCGGGGATGGACCTCATGGTCAAATGAATCCACTGAATTGGGATGTTCGTTTTTATAAGTGATATGTTTCAACCCTGTCTTGAAAGAAAAAAAAAAAAAATGCCTGTGAGCATTGCTCCTATGAAGCAATGATTAAACAGAGAGTGTGGGGTGGGGGGAATTACATACACAGAACCGAGCTCCTCCAAACCAGCTGTGAAGTGCAGATTTGGGGTTTCCTGGGACAGAGACCTAGATGGGTCTGGAGATCCATTTCCACTGTATCTTGCTCTGCCTTTTCAGAGCTACATTTCTTGAAAAGTTGCCTTTATATGCTTTCTCTTTTTCCTCGCCTTCCACTCACGCCCTGACCCACAGTAGTCTGGCTTCTGTCCCTTTGTTTTACAAAAGAATTTTCACCAAGGCAATTAACGACCGTCCTGAAAACAATCTAATAGAAAAATGTTGACCACCATGTGCCCCGTTTCCTGGTACCCTTCCGCATTGCTGATCACGCCTTCTGCAGAGTCTTTCACCTCTTGGATTGATAACCTGTTTCTGTCTTCATCCGCCTCCCCTTGTCCTCGGCTAGTCCTTCTTTAGCCAGAACATTAAAAAGCGTTTTTCAGACTCAGTTCTAGCTCCTCTTATCTCTGTCTGTTTTCCTGAGATTATCTCATAGACATCAGCAATCGCTTCAGTTCCTGTTGGGATTAAAAGGTACAGTTGATCATTTCTCTCTTCCACGAAGGCCTGAACCAACTGAGAAATACAAAGTCAAGCAGGCATCAAACTCTCCATTTTATTGCGGGTGAAGCTGAGTTGCAGACTGCAGTCTTGAGTCAAGTCCAAAATGAGCTCCTCACTTTATACCTGTCTTTCTCCCAGTTGGTTTTATTCACTCAGCCACAGGCAGAATAATTTGTCAACTGGAGCTGTAGGCCTCCCCTTGCAGAGACAGGACCTGCCAGGGGGCTTGGCATGTAGAGGCGGAAGGAACAGAAAGGAAAACACACACAAACCACAGGTAGTCCTTTTAAGGCGAAAAAGGGAAGAGAGAAACAGAGGGAGAGAGGGAGGAAAAATGAATGCATATAAGCAGAGGCCAGAAATACATTAACCCTGCCCAGTAAAGAAGCAGGGACACAGATGTGCCACACCTTTGTCTTCTCCCTAATGAGATAAATCAATCTTTGTTTTTTTTTTAAGATTTATTTTTTATTTATTTAACTTATTTTTGGCAGCATCGGGTCTTAGTTGCGGCACGCAGGATCTTTGTTGAGGCACGTGGGATCTTCATTGTGGTGCGCGGGCTTTGCTCTAGTTGTGGCGCACGGGTTCATGAGTGCGTGGGCTCCGTAGTTTGCGGTATTCGGGGTCTAGTTGAGGCGCACGAGCTCAGTAGTTGTGGCGCATGAGCTCGGTTGCCCTGCGGCATGTGAGATCCTAGTTCCCCGACTGGGGATCGAACCCGCGTCCCCTGCATTGGCAGGGGAATTCTTTACCATTGGACCACCAGGGAAGTCCCCAGATAGGTCAGTCTTATTCCTATACGGGTGAAAAACAAACAGCGAGAAGTGAAGCAAAGATGGCGGCTTCTTCTCCAATACTTTTCCTGGGGAGGCAGAAGTTTCCATTCCATGAGCTTGAAGAAACATACCACGAATCACCACCTGCACTGGGACATCCTTAGTCAAATGCTCTGCTCTGAGCTGCAGGTTTGTATGTTTAATTTCTGAAGTGATGTCCCCTCTTGGACGTCTCACGTGTAACTGCAACACAGCTTGCCCCAGATAATCACCCTAGTGACCAAGTGTGGAGCTCTTACAGGTGCCGGGCCCTGCGCTAACAGCTTTATGTAGACGCTCTCATTTGAGCTTCAGGTCCACTGTGGGCGGTGGGCGGGGCTGCTTCAGGCAGTTGAGCAGAGTTCTCAGCACACTGCCCGTGAGCAGTGGATGTGGGATTAGAGCCCAGGTAGTCTGGCTCTAGAACTGCCAGCTGGGCCATTATTCCGCTTTCTCAGCTGAACCCATACCTGCTCTGTTAATCCACGCTGCTCCCCTCCACCGGGTCTGAATCCAGTGAATCCTGCCTCAGTCATTGCCATAATGTCCATCAAGAAACACAACTGGGAACCAAGGCATCAGTCTTGAAAACTCCCCTTGGCTTGTCCCCGTCTCCACCGAGTCCCGTGGATCACGTCTCCTGAAAACCTCCACCGTCCCCCTGGGGGCGTCCACATCCATCACCATCGTGGAAGATGACGAAGGAGGCGCTAGCCAGGGAGACGCTGCGCCAGGTGCCCCAACAAAGTCCACGCGGCCTTCTCCTCAGCCCTGGCCTCTCACTTAGCAGCTCCACGTCCCAGGCACGGCAAAGATTTGGGGGAGAATCGTTCATTCCGGGGAGTACTTGGCATGTCCCTCAGCAGAAAAAAAGCAAGAACGCTTAGTTCATGATCTGCCCTCGTGGGGACACAGCACGGCCCTCTAAGCAGGGGCATCTACAGGTGAGCATCCTGACGGCCCTGGGAGCAGGGGCATCTGTGGGTCAGCATCCTAACGGCCCTGGGAGCAGACGCGTCTACAGGTGAGCCTCCTAATGTGTGAGGCCTTGGTTCAGCTGAACTTCCGGGGCCTCAGAGGCTCTTACATCCTTCAGGGAAACGCTGAAAGCAGAATCGAGTGCGTCAAACACAGGTACCTAGCGAAGCTTGAAGAATCTAATTTTGCAGGAGGACATCCCCTAAGTGCTGCAGTTCTGCTGCAAAGTGAGTCAACCTTCTGCTGAGGAGGGAAATCAGATTCCTTTCAATCTCGGGCGATCCACAATTTCCAGGCCAAACAGACAGAGCTTGAGTTTGTTTTTCCCTGTCATTACTGCTCAGTCCGGTGTTTCCATTTTAAAAGGCGTGCGTGTGGACTGAACCAAAGCCGGGATTATTTAAAACACTGTGCCTGCTGATTCATTTAAATGGCCCCAACATCTCTGGCTAATAGTAAGTGCATTCTTAATAAAGCACACAGATTTGGCCGGGCCTAGAGAATTTAATATCAGTTGCAGCAACAGTAGCCCCGGGCATTTGAATGACTTGTTATCATTTTCTGACGGTTTTCCCACATGTTCCTCATCTGCTCTCTCCCTTCCCTGGGAATGCAGAGCAGGATGGCAGGGCCGCGGCCCGTTCCGTAGGGACTCAGTCTTCTGTTTGGACCCAGCTTCCTGTTGTGTGCAACAGTGCCAATTAAATGCTCAGTAAACGTCACTTGAAAATAAGCTAACATGGCCCACAGTGAGACGCCGACTTAATTTTCCACGTAGAAAGACACATTTTGAGTTGAAATAATGCCCCACGGAGGACGAGCTCCCAGCCCCCAGCAGAGCCAGCCCATGTCTCTGTGCAGCCGCGGATGGGTGCTGGGTGCTGGGTGTGGTCCCTTAGAGAACAGGCCTTCCCTGTGCCCGCCTGTTGTCTCCCAGAAGAGATGAACGTGGGATTAAGTGTCTTATGGCCAGAAATGTCAGAACCTAGCGTGTCGCCTAGGCGTGTGGTTCCTAGCTGTGCTCTTTCATCACTTGGGCTTTATTTTAAAGTGGTTAAGAGCACAAGCGTTGTCACGTGGTCTCCGGGCCAGCCTTTGCTAACCAGGCCTCCGGCCTCTTCTGCGCGCCTGTCCTGCAGGAACAGTTCCTTGGGCCTTGAGCCTCACACAAAGGGTCAGTGTCAGCCCCGCCTGAGCCCATCAGTGGAGGAGGGGTGATGACTGAGATGCAGTCTCTGTGCCGGACCCTCCAGCACCAGCACGTGGGCTCCGGGCTGGGCGGGGCCAGAGCAGCAGCTGGTGTGATGCAGAGGCGGGTGGAGCTGGGGGGGGGGGGTGGAAAGAGGCACAGTTAGAATTCTCCGCCGTCGCCTGAACATGGCCCCCTGGTAGCCGTGAAGTCAGGCAATGTGTGACTCTGTGTTTCTCTTTTCTTCCCCCCCCTTCTCTTTTTCTTCCTCCAAATGCAAATCAATAGACGAGTATTCACAGCCCAAAAAGAGGTCAAGGAGAGAAGAGTAGCCTTTTTATCCAGACAGGAGCACAGGGAGCAGCCCCCCCCACACGGGGGGGGGGAGGAGGACAGGAAATGGGGGGGAGAGAAAGGGGGCGGGGAGAAAGGGGGGCGTATCTGGCGAGAAGACGATGGACATTTGGCCGTGGGCGTCCTCACATCTTCCTGCACTCCACTTCCGAAAGGGGTGATAACTTTTCTCCCTTACTGGCTGGAATATTTACACTCTTGCTCAAAAGCTGTTCTGGGAAAAAAAAAAATTGCTACTTAGGTGAACATCGGATGCCATTTTCTTTAATAATTGGCTAACATTTGATCAGTCATCTGTAAGTAGAAGGCTTTATGATGATGTGAGATTGGGTAAGATACGGTCTTGAGCAAATCTAGCCAGTTTCTGGGCTGGGTATGAACTAGGGTGATGCTTATCTGATTGGAAACAACAACGAGAACAGTCGTAACGGTTGCACGGGGACGTTCATTGTTGGATCAGCTGACGGGAGAGGCTGCCTGTTAGGAGATGTGCCGTCTAGTCCTGGTGTCTCCCTTGACTTTGGGTCTCTTGGGACACACTGATGCTGGAAGCAGCCCGATGTGCCGGGCGTTGGAGAGTTGTGTGGGACCTTCCCTGAGTCCAGGTGCTAAGCGCACTCCGTCACAGCGGGCCAGCCTCCCTCTTGGCCTCCGGCGTCTTCCAAATCCCACAGAGACGGTAGCCAAGCGTAAACAAGGTATAAACCCCAAATACAAAAACAAAAAAATTGGAAGAGGAAATAGAAGTGGGTGTGAACTTTTCTTGGAAAAAGAATAAAACGAGTGGCAGGTGATTGAGTGGAGTAAAGAAGGCTGAGGTGGGAGGATCTGTGGAGGGAAGCGGTAGCTAGAACCATGCGGTGTGCCACTGAACCAGGAGGCCCAGGAAGGGCACCAGAAATGGGGAGGCGCCAAAGACAAAGGGTGGGTCAAAGTCTGTGTTAGCCGCTCCACCTCGAGAATTCTCTGCTTCCCCACTTCTGCATGAGTGGGAAGTCTATTTTTTGAAGGAACTGAAGAAGAAAGCTCCGGGCTCAGCCCCAGAAGAGAGCTGAGGGTCCCACTGCAAGCCGAGAGGCGGAGGGTCCCCACCCTGAGTGGAGAATCCCCCAGCCTTCCTCAGGACGCGGGAAGCCAGGACTTTACCCCCTGGCAGGAGAATGGGGAACGCCTCCAGCTCCAGACAAAAAGAGCCACATGACTAACACTTGGGGAAATGGTCCCAAGGCCAGTTCCTGGCCTCGTCATCTTTAAAGGGTCCACAGGTAGATAAACTCCATCGATAAACACAGAGATTCCAGTCAGGCTTTTATTGTTTTGCTCTTAAATATGAAAGGAAGGCCAAAGATCACCAGATAGTTGAGGAGGCTTTCCTGCGGGAAAGACAAAGATGGAAACAAATGAGCAGAGTAAAAGGACTGAGGAAATGGAGCCTGAGCCGCCACACAGGGGAACTCTGGAAGCTATGATTGACATCCTCAGAGAGATATGAGAAGATACGGTACACAGGGAACAAGGTCAGGCGCTATATAAAAAATCAGACCGCAAGAAGACGGAGGGAAACTAATCATTTGTAATAGAATTTTTAAAAAAAACAGTAGGAGAACTGGAAGTTAAAACCAAGGACATCTTGATAAATGAAAAGGGAAAATATAAGAAAATTAGGGAACTAATCCAGAAGCTTAACATCCATTTAATAAGAATTCCACAAAGAATGAATAATATAGAGGAGAGAAAAATTTCAAAGACACAATACAAAAAAATTTTTAAAATCCCAGAATTGGAGAACATGAATTTTCTATATTGAAAGAGTATATTGAGTGCCTGACACAATGAAAAAAAAGAGACCCACATTAGGAAACATCTTTGTGAAATTTTGGGCAGCCATGGGTGAAGAGAACACCCTCAGTGTTTACTGAGAGAAAATAGAGCCATTTCACGTACAAAAAAATACAAATTGACATTCATCAGACTTTTCAGCAATAATGCTTAAGCTTAGAAGAAAACAGAGAAATGGCTTTTCAACATTTGGAGACGATATTGATTTTAAACCTAGAATTCTATTTGCAGCTGAATTAACTATATATAAGTTGAGTGAGATTAGAATAAAGCCATTTTCAAATAAACAAGATCCCTGCCGGAATGACCACCTATGTATGCTTTCCCAGCAGACTATTAAGAGATTTGTTATATTAAAACAAGGAGGAACACCAAGTGGAAGAAAACCTAGATCCAGACGACAGGAGAGAGACAGGGGGTCCCGTAAGCTCTTAGGAAAGGGAAGTCCCAGATGACAGCGGAGGACCAGGGAACAGAAGGTCCAGAAAGAATGCCTTTCAAATGTGGTGCCTATAAATCACTAGACGAATTTTAGGATTCTGCAGGGAGTTTGGGGAGATTTAACAATAGGTCCATAGAAAACTAAACGCATGAAACAAAAAGGCAAATATTTCTGGGCAAAGCAAAAAGTTCTACTAGAAAGACAAATAATCATAACAATGTCAATGCTAAAAATTGATATAGTTGAAAATCATGACATTTATACTGGGTTGGCGGAGGGAGGAGCAGGGTAGGGGGTGGTGATCAGGGCTGAATCTTCACCTTCTGTAGTAGGAAGTCGTTGGATAATTGTTAAAATTGTTAAATCAAGAAATATCAGAATAAGCACACTTTAAAAAAGAAATAAGGAAGCAAATACCAGACAAAACAGCTAAAAGAGATGAAAGTGGTTGCTTCTGAGAAATGGCATTTGGCATGCAGTTTTCAATCATGAGCTTTTAGTCCTAGTAACTTGAAAAAACACATATGTCATGTATTATTATTATTATTTTTTGTATTGAAGTGCAGTTGATTTACAATGTTGTGTTAGTTTCAACTGTATATAGCACAGTGCTTTGGTTATACATACATATATATATGTATATACATTCTTTTAAAAATTCTTTTCCATTATAATTTATCACAAATACTGAAATATAGTTCCCTGTGCTATACAATAAATCCTTGTTTATTGTCATGTATTATTTTTAAAATTTATTTTTTTTATTGGAGTATAGTTGATTTACAATGACTTTTTTTAACATCTTTATTGGAGTATAATTGCTTTACAATGGTGTGTTAGTTTCTGCTTTATAACAAAGTGAATCAATTATACATATACATATGTTCCCATATCTCTTCCCTCTTGCATCTCCCTCCCTCCCACCCTCCCTATCCCACCCCTCTAGGTGGTCACAAAGCACAGAGCTGATCTCCCTGTGCTATGCGGTTGCTTCCCACTAGCTATCTATTTTACGTTTGGTAGTGACAAAGTGAGAGAGTGTCATGTATTATTTTGATTAAAGTTTTTTAAATGAAAAAAATAATGTGCGATGCTGGCAGCCGTGTAGTAAATCATTTTTTTTTTTTTTAAAGCATAGGATTTTTTAAAAAAAATTAAATAATTAATTAATTTTATTTTTGGCTGCGTTGGGTCTTCGTTGCTGCGTGCGGGCTTTCTCTAGTTGTGGTGAGTGGGGGCTACTCTTCGTTGCGGTGCACGGGCTTCTCGTTGTGGTGGCTCCTCTTGTCGCAGAGCATGGGCTCTAGGTGCACGAGCTTCAGTAGTTGTGGCTCGCAGTCTCTAGAGCGCAGGCTCAGTAGTTGTGGTGCACGGGCTTAGATGCTCCGCGGCATGTGGGATCTTCCCGGACCAGGGCTCAAACCCATGTCACCTGCATTGGCAGGCGGATTCTTAACCACTGCACCAGGGAAGCCCGTAAATCTTTATAAAGGCTTCATGTGAGTACATCAGAGGACAGAAGGGCTTCAGGCTTTGGGGTCAGCTCTGGGTGCGAGTCTCACTTCTGCCAATTCCCTGGGGCCCAGGGATGTCCTTGCTGAGGTGTCTGAGACCCGTGAGAAGCTCTATTTGTGGGAGCTATTCATACCTATCAGCCACCAAGCAGGGAACTGACACATCGTGGGTGTTTCAAAAGCAGTATTTATTGTTAAAGCTCTCATGGGCATGACCGAGCTATTCTGTGGACATATTAGAAGTTTGGGGACGCATAGGAATAGATGAAGACCTGAGACCAGAGGTGAGACCCCCACCGTGAGTGGGTCCCTGGGCCTCAGAAGCAGGGTTACTCTTCTGGCCATGAACCCGTCACTTCATAAATTCTTGCTCCTTTGAGCTAAATGGCACCTTGTGGTTTGAAGGAGTGCCTTCCAGAGTCTTCAACTTGCTCTCAGGGATCAGAGCCCAGGAGGCTCCAGTTCAATCTGGAATATTAGAGCTGACATGGCAGAGTCAGATTTTAATCTGTAGTATTTTATCATCCGTCCTTTTTTATTTTTTTACGGGAAGAAAACCCAGTGTTACAATATCTAGAACTCCATCCTTCCTGTCCCTTCGTTGGGCTCCAAGTGCGCTGATCCGTCATCTTCAGGCTGTTTACCTGCTGATGTCAGCGCAAAGTTGGTAAATGGAAATTGCTCGAAGAGCCTTCGGTGTTCCGCAGGTCGCTTCCCTGCCCCAGGGCTTCTGCTTAGGCCATGCTTTCTGTCCAGAGCAGTTTGGGGTCCCTGCTCCTGGCCAGTCCCACCCCAGGCCAGCCTAGAGATCACCTCTCAGGCAGTCTCCCTACCACCTCCACCTGCCCTCCTTCAGGTGTGCTACTGTCGTTGTTTTGTGCTTTCCTATCGACCTATATTTTTTCTCCATCACTTATCACAAATGTAATCAGTGACATGATGAGTTTCAGGTGGGTGAGGACAGGCTTCTAGCTTGCTCGATATTACTTCTCCCGTACGTCACACACAGTAGGTATTTACCCAGCTCATAGTAGGTACACGGTGAATGCTTATTCCACGAATGAATGAATGAATATATGAAGTACCAAAAGGCAGTCTCTTCATCCATGCGGTCTTTTGTATAAATATTTTAAAAATGTAGATCAGAGGGAGTCCTTGAATTCCTTACACGAGGTCATAATGCCAGCAGGGAAAGAGGCAGGCTGGGGACCCAGGACTATCTCTGGGGAGAGGACCCACCCTGACCCAGCTTTGCGTGTTGCCCATCAGCTCTAAGAATCCGTCACTCCGTCTGAAGAGGGTGGCCTGGCAACTCTCCCTGGTCCAGAGGAAAGACACGTAGGTGTGCAGGAGTGAAAGTGTGACAGCCAACCTTGCCACACAATTGCCTGGTTTCGGTTGGGTTGTTCCCCTACCTTATGGCTATTTAAATACAGTTTTGATGGTTTTGTTTGCTTTAGAGGGAGGAAAAAAAAGATTCATAGAAGGTATAAAATTGCATATTATTTACCTCAGAGAAGAGAACAGTCCCCCTAGTAAATATGCATTGAAGCATTTTTATTTGTATTTGTGTTTTTTAAGGTGTTTAAACAGATCTAGTAGACCGTAATATCTCTTTTCAGAGTTGGTGCCATCTATTGATTAAATATGTATTTATACATGTCTCCTTCTACTTTTTCTTTAAATAAAAGAGACATATATTTTTATCATTTAATAGACCTAGAAGAATTGATCAGTAAAAAATACATATTTATGTGTTTCCTTAAGAAAGATTATTAGGCATACAAATTTTAAAAGCTAAAATATTGTTATACGTTGATGTTTGTTAAACGTGAATTTAATTAAAAGTGCAGGGTGTGCGTGTGTGTGTGTTAGGGAATAGTTTGGTTGAAGAAATGGGATTTTTTTTTTTAAAGAATCAATTTTACTTACATATTTATTTTTGGTTGCGTTGGCTACTCATTGCTGCGTGTGGGCTTTAGCTGCGTCGAGCGAGGGCTACTCTGCATCGCGGTGCGCGGGCTTCTCATGGCGGTGGCATCTGTTGCGGAGCACGGGCTCTAGGTGCACAGGCTCGGCAGTTGTGGCTCACGGGCTTAGTTGCTCCACAGCCTGTGGGATCTTCTCGGACCAGGGTTCGAACCCGTGTCCCCTGCATTGTCAGGTGGATTCCCAACCACTGCGCCACCAGGGAAGTCCCAAAATGGGATGTTTTAAAAACACAAATATAACTGATGGGAAATAGAGAAAGAACATAAACTTCGGAGTAAGAAAGACCTGGGTTCTCTGCTACTTTGTAACCTTGGAGAAGGCACTTGGTTTTCTCTGCCCTGGTATGCATCTGCACCTGTGGAGGGAGGAGAGCAGTGAAGGATGGGTGGGAATCAGAGAAAATACACACGGAGCGCCCAGCATTGTGTCGGGTCCAAGAGGCTGAAAAAGGTTGATTCCTGTCCCCCATCAGCTCACCGAGGGGTTGCGTGTGTGTCCTTCCCGAGAAGGGCCAGAGGCTGTGCCCTCGGAGCCTATCGGGACACAGCACACCCTTGGGGCTCAGGGAAGCGTGTTGAGTGCATGCTTGGGTGCGGGAGCCACGGATGCTCCCCCCGAGGTACAGCCCTGGTGGGGACGGCAGGCCTGGGCTCAAACCGGGTCTCCGTGCATGCACCCTCTGCAGCGCTGGGGAGTCGTTTAAAGTCTTCGAGTACCACGTGGCTAGTAGTACCTACTACATTGGCTGGTTGAGAAGATAAATACGGGATCTGTAGGCCAAAGACAGAGGACCTGGCTCGTGGATAAAAGTGACAGTGCTCGACATTCATCATTTCTTTTTAGGGAGGCATTCACTTTGAAAAATAGAAAAACCTGGGTTTGAATTTTGGCTGTGTTACTAACTAGCTGTGTGACCTTGGATAAATCACCTAACTGCTCTGAATCTCAGTTTCCTTATCTCACAAAAAAGGTGTCATTATACCTTCTTGGGAGACAAGGCTAGGGGTAAAATATGACGATATTTGAGAAAACCGTGGTCCCCAGAGGGTGCAGAAATGATGTCTGTTATTTGTATGAAGCTGTCAGTCACCAAGCCCTACTAATTCTGCCCTTTTCCCCCGGCCCCTGCTTTTCCTCTTCCACTGCTACGACCTTGTCCCAGGTCCGTCAAATCTGGGATGACCCACCAACAAGTACTCCTGCCTCAACCCATGCTGTGCACTCTACACAGATTAAAATCCATAAATTATTTCCCGTTTGTTTGTGGCACTCCCTGCTTAAAATGAAATTTTTTTTTCCAGCAGCAATAGGGAATTTCTAAATATTGTTTGTTTAGAATTCAAGGCCTTTTCCACTCTGCCTTCCACCTACTCCCCCAAGGCCTCTCCCCATGTTTCCCCAGAGGGTTTTGGCCTGTTCTGTTTCCCCTCCCTGGGGCATCCGTCTCATTTCAGTGGCCCACCTGATCCTGCAGCCACCTCAAGCTAGTTCTGTCCTGCAGATTTAGCCACTAGTGACAATTCTGATGAATAGGATTCTGGCTTTTTTCAAGAATTCACACGTGAATTTGCTTGTGAATGACATGTTTGCAACTACTGGCTCTGTAGAATCTGAATTTAATACTTAGTATGTACATGTCCTAGTATCTTTTATGTAGCGTTATGTTAATTTTTCGATGGTCTCTGCAAATATATTGTGTACCCTTTTCAGACAAGAGCAAAGTACGTTCTTTATATTCCCAGCCTTTAAAAAAGGACTTTAAGTACTTTGTAAGTGCCAGGTGATGATACTATCACCATAGTATAGAAAACCTTTCAGACTTGTTAATAACGAGGGAAGTAATTGATTGTTTTACTTCTTTAAAAGGAAATGGTCTTAATTTTGTAGAAATGGAGGCACTCAGACCAAAAGAACTCACTGGCAATTGGTGGTAGGCATAGCTGCTTAATGGCAACTGTGGGGGTTTGTGTTTAGGACAGCTCTGGGTTTGACTGCTGACCCTCTTAGCTGTGTGGCCTTTAGCCAGTTGCTGAACCTCTCTGAACTTGAGTTTCAGGCTACTAAGATCCAGCAGTAGTGTTGCCACGCGGTGGGTCTATGATGAGGATGAGCTAAGATGGTAACTGTGAATGCGTGCCCACGCAGGCTCTTGGGAAAACATTGGCGATCGTGGTGAAGGGGAGGGAATACTGTCTCCCATAGGGTCGGTCACTCACCTGCCCCTGCGGTGAGCCGCGCACACACTGAGCTGGGGGGGAGTCCAAGCCACCGTGGGGTCTTGGGAGGACACCCTGGGACAGAAATAGTTGCGCCCTGCGTGCCCAGCCCCTTCTATAATACCCCCTGCTGTTCTTTTCACAGCTCCTCAACACTGAGCGGATCCATCAGAGGGGCACCTCCTCAGCAAGCAGAGGGCACAGCCCATGGGGGGCCAGGGGGCCTGGGGGTGGGTGCCGCAGGCCTTCCTGAGAGGAGGTGCGGAGCAGGAGGAAATCTGCCGCACGGCACACCCAGAATACCATCCATGTGAGCTGCTCTTCCAGGGGCAGGGCCGACTGGGCTGTGAGCAGGAGAAGCCAGGACGGAAGGCAGAAAGCCACAGGTTCCTTCCGTGGCCTTGTCACCTTGGAGATGTCCCACGACTTCAGCTGGTTCCTGCCTCCTTGCCGTCTAGTCTGAACGCACCCCGCCTGTACCGCAGTCGCAGCGGCTGTTCCAGCGTCTAGGGCATCCAGTCTAGGGAGAGCTTGAGGATGCTCTAATTGCGGGGAACCTGGCCAATTCTCTTCGCATCCTTGTTGGAAAAAACCCTAACGCACCCATCTTCCTGCTGGGAAAACTGAATTGCTTCTGATTTAACCGTCCGAGTGACCTCCGCATGGGCCACGGCTCCTGCCCTCCCAGCCTGGAGACCAGGAGGAGGAAAGATGGTGAGGAATTGGCACAAGGTTTGGTCACACTGCCTTTCTTGTCGTGCCCTGAGCCCTGCTCTGTGAGGTCCCCACTGCCAGTCCCAGCCCCTCCCACTGCCCACGAAGGCGCTCCGGTGCCCACGGAAGGAAGCCCTGCGCGCTGGCATCTCCCCCAGAGAGCAGTGCACACGCGTGCTCCGGGCGAGGGCGAGCATGGGGCAGACCGCAGCTCCCCGGAGCCCAGCCTCCCAGCTGGAAAGTGCCCGCGTGTCGCTCAGGAGCGCGGAACCAATGCGAGCCTTGGAGGAGGTCTGCTCCGCACCCCGCGCAGATCGGTGCTGATGGTGCTTGCCAGTTGTGTGTCTGCGCGAGAAAAAACCCGAGACGCTGCCTGCCTGCTCCCTCTCTCCTGCTCTCTCCCTCCCTTTGCAAACATTGGATTTAAACCTGCTCAGAATTCAGCACAGAGGAAGGCAGCAGCGGCAGCCGGCCCAGCCGCGGGGACACCGCAGCCTCAAGATGCACCACCCCGCCTGCTGGATTGTTTTCTCCGTGACGACCGCCCTGCTCTTCATCCCAGGTACCCAGCAGGGGCTCTCGGCTCCCCCCGGGCGGTTCCGAGCAGAAGGGGAAGGGGAAGGGGAGCCCGGGTGGGGGGGGAGAGGGAGTAGTGTGAGCTACGTGTGTGGGGAGAGGTGGGCTCGCCGTGCACACACCGCTTAGCTCGTCGCTCCTGCACGCACGGGTGCTTGCAGCTCGGGTTTGGGGTTCGCCCTCCTTCCAGGCAGTGGGTCTGGTGAGCTGGGTTCGAGATGTGCACCTGCTGTGAGGCACTGCAGTTGCTGTGCAAGGTGCCGGCTGGCTTTAACCAGTTGTGGTCCCAGGGGTAGGAGAAGAGGGGCTTAAACTCCCAGGGATAAATCTTTCTCGCCGCTTCTGTTGGGACCGGCAGGATAGAGGGGACATCCTGATTCCTCTCTGCGTCTGCTGGCATCTCTGTTTTTCTGTCTCTCCTCCTTTCTCTCTCTCTCTCTCCCCCTCCTCCCTCCTTCCCCCCCCCACACATCACCCTCTCTCCTCACTCTCTCTCCAGCCCCTTCCTCTCTCCTTCCTCCTCCTTTGCTCCTGCATTTCTCACCTTAACACAGTCCTGCCACCTCCATCCTTTCTTTATCCTTCCACCAAATGGGCAGATTGTGCCTCTGAAATTCAGAATCCCGTTTCCCCCTCCTTCTCCCTGCATCTGAAACGTGAATGTCCCTGACAGAATTTGGAATGTTCGTATCGGGGGAAGGGTGGGAATCTGGGTTTACCTGGTCCTCCTCAGCACCTTCCCTACCTTACGGAGCCATTTAAACGTGGTCCCACCTATCAGAGCAGTTACTTGTTTGCAGTGACACAGGTAAGAGGCTGCAATCCTGCCAGAATAGGCTTAGTGGAAGTGTTGCAAAACCCAACACGTTGTAATAGGTTTGATAATTGCATGCGTGTCGTTCGCAAGCAGACAGCTGAATGCCTGCAGGCATCCTTCAAACAATGCTGAAGGGACGGGTGATGGCTTCCAAGGGTTTAGGCCAGCATCCAGGGGTCTGTGGGGTTTCTGCCCTAAACCTCAGCCCAGTGAGAATTTCATTTTTTTTTTTCCCAAATTGAGACACATGCATTTGGTTAAACATAAGCTTAAACCTAAAATCCTGTGCATGTATACACAGACATAAATAATAAGATTCTTAAGCCTTACATATCCTGTATGGGTAAAACACACAATTTTACATTTTTATATTCAGAATTAATTGGTTTCTGTGTTTAAGAACATAAAGCCCTAAGTATTTCTAAGCTACCAAAGTGAAATCAGAAAAATGAAAAGTTTATTGGGAAGAAGGGAAAAGAGGATGGACTAAAAACAAACAAAAAAAAGGAGTAAATCCATCGTTTAACGTTTTGTAATGCTGTTTTACAATTGCACTTTTTCTAGCAGAGATGGGCGCTGCGTAACCGCGTTCCAGGCTGTCTGCTTTAGGCTGAGAAGTTAGAGCGGGTGGGGGAGTGCTGCTCTTCTTCTTCCAGACTCAAGGCTGGGAGGGGGTTTCAGCAGGACCAGCTCAGAGGGGAAGGCCCGCAGGGCACTCAGTACCGGCTCCAGCCTGGGAGAGGGAGCCAGGTGGGCGCTCTGGGTCTGAGTGAGGGTCCAGACTTTCCCATGGGTGTGAGCCCTGGCCTGGGTGACAACTCTGGGCCCCCAGCCCCCGTCCTCCCGCTGAGCTGAAGCACAGCTGGCAGAACGGCAGCACTCAACCCCTAGGGATGCTGGTGGTGGGTTTGGGCTCCTCTCGTGGAATCAGAACACTGCACTTCCAAAGGGGGGAGGGAGCGAGCCCCAGGAGCTGGAGCTGCATTGCGGTGCACCCTGAAGGGACCTGGAGCCGGGGATGCTTCCCTCTAGAGCTCCCAGGCTCCTCTCCCCTGGTGGGGGAGCACCCGCACCAGAAGTGGGCCCTGCTCCAGGGCATGGCCTCCCCCAGCCCCCAGCCCCTTGGCCTCACCAGGATGAGCTCAGCAGAGGGGAAGGCATTTCTGCTGGAGGGCTGCTCTTTCCTGCTAACTGTGCTGGAAGCTGGCCCGAGCATCTCAGCTGGAGGAGGAAAGTTGGCTTTGGAGGTGCCCGGAGGAAAGGAAAGCATCACCTCGGGAGGGTCCCTGCGGGAAACGGGACCTGGCTGTGTCCTAAAGTTCTGACAAGCGAATGGCTTACTTGTGACTACTTCCTCGCCTCTTTTACTTCCTTTATTATGTGTTTATAGACTTTTCCCCTTTGTTTCTAATGATGCTTTCCCTCCCATCAGGGTTAATACCAGCTCGTTAGCCATTTACTTTTCCTGCTTCTGAAGACAGAGGCTAATGCAGTAACGTAACCTTGACCTGGTTGGGCCTCGATGCCATTTCACTCTGCAGCCTGTTTCTCAGTGAAACACATTTCCATCCCAGAATAATTTTAAGACTAATGTTGTTGTCGCCTGGTGCCTTCCAGGGGGAGACCGATGGCCATAAATTGCTTTTCTAGGCAGAATCTCTGGGACGGGAAAGACAGTAACAAGTGGAAACCATAATGAGCCCACACCCAAGATGGGGAGAGGTCTCTGTTGACAATTTAATTGTCACTCCAGGCTTGAGATGTTCCTGAGACCCTGAGCGCCGAGAGTGGGGGGACTTTTGTGGTCCCGGGCAGGAGGAGAGATGGGCTTGTGGGTCTGGGGGCTTGGTGAGGGAGGAGTGGGATGGGAAGCAAGTCTGGGGAAGCAGGAGATGAAGAGTGCCGGGGGTGCAGATTAAAATGCAGAACCCCTACCCCGCCTCAGACATGTGTTGCTAGCAAACACCCCCGGTCCCTCTCAGCCCACTTCGTGTGTACTTGAGAACCTGTCCACGGCCTGCAGCATTTGAGTACAGACCCATCTGTGCCTGCCTTTTTCCCTCTAGCCTGAGACATGGCAGGGCAGCATGGAGGTGGGCACAGGGGCTGCTGTCTTTATGGCCAAGGCTCAGTTTCCGAAGCAGAGCGTAGAGTCACGCCAGCTGGGAGCCCAGCTCGCTGATGGGAGGATTGGGTCTCCAATCTGGAGGGCTTCTGTTCCCACGTTGCGGTCATTACCTCCTGTTTGTCCCCTTCTCCTCAGGTTGGTTTGGTCGGCTCAGGGTGTTCTCTGGGCCTCAGTCTACCAATCTGTAGAATGGGTTCCAGCAGCATATGCTTCTTATCTCCACCTGCGTGGAGTAGCCAAAAGCATAGGTTAGATGATAACAAGGTGAATGTAAAAAACCCAACCTGGTCTCCTAGTCACAGGGCAGAAACAGGGGGGGGTTGTCGCACGGGACGGGAGAGGGCATTCCTTCTGGTGGAGCAGGCTGAAGGCAAGGCTGACCATACCCACTTATATGTGTCATTGTCACAGCGCTGGGAACTAACGGTCCAATCTCCCCCTTCATTTATCCAACAAGACTTTATACAGGTTCTGATTAGACATAGTACAGTGAGTAAGTACTCTCCTGCCTCAAGAACAGAGGTCCATAAAACAGGGAATTATTCAGTGTGTTCCTGCCCTTGGACCCTGACGCCGTAGGCCCATGGACTTTGAGCTTCCTGGGCCTTGGTTTCTCTGCGTGGAAAACTAGGGCAGCAGACACACATGGCCCCTTTGGTCCCGATGTTGCTCTGCAGTATTTTCGGGTGCTCTGCACATGGGCTTGTGCATCAGCTTCGGACAGTCGGTGCTCCGGGGGCGCTGTCACCTGCAGCCTCTGGGCTGTGGCTGTCCTGTCCCAGGCTCACTGGATGGGGGCCCCTGGGCTGCTGCCTGGGCTGGGAGAGAGGAGACACGGATGGCCCAGGCTGGCTGTTCCTGTCAGTGATCTCAAGCATCAGCCCACAGATGGCCAGTGGCTGCCAAGCCCGGCTGTCTGCGGGGGTGGGTGTTTGCACCTCCAGATGCTGGGTGGCACCTTCCAGACACGGGGGCCGGGCGGGCGCTCGGAGGAGGGAGACAGGCTGGCATCGCCTTGGGATGGCACCTCTCTCCTCTGCCAGTCCTCTGACCCCGCTAGAGGTGCCGAGCTCCGGGCCCTGCGACACCTGCCCCTTGAGCCGTTTCATGCTCTTGATGGAAAACTAAGACTTTGCTTCTCAACCTGGGAGGCCTTGGCTGCCTCAGCCTTTCCCTCAAGTGGGGAGGCACTAACACGGGGGGCAAGGATATAGTTCCATTTGCTAGATTTCTACACCACTCAAGTCTACACCCTGAGATGGAGGTGCTTGTAGGGCCCGGGGCGGGACTGAAGGTAATTCTGAGAATGGGCAGGGATAAACCCTGTAACCAGAGATGAACTTGAAGACAGATGTGCTTGCTCTTCCCTTCCTGTAGGTGTGAGAATACACACTCCCCACTCACTGTCCTCCTCTCATGTCCACACACACACAGACAGACACACACACACGCACGCACGCCTCCAGGTCAGAGCTTAGCTGCCCTCACAGTCATATCCACAGCCCCTTCAGAAAAGTAGCCTCTTCCTCTGGACTTGCGTCTCTGCCCTTGCAGAGCTCCCTGCTGTAGCCATAAGCCTGGGTGCTCTCCCCGTGGGCGCTGTGGCAGCAGGCCTACATGCTGCCTGTACCGCCCTCAGCCATGGCCGTGTGCGTGGAGCGCCGCCCCAGCGATGCAGGGACCCCGTGCACCCTCACCCTCCTGCCACCTTTGGGCCCTGGAGCCTGGGCGAGGCCGACCTTGCACTCCTTCCTCAGCACCTCTGTCTGTCTGCCCAGACCCCGTGGTGCTGAGAGGCTGGGGACTCCCCTGCAGTCACTAGACTAACTAAATTAAATGTTTGCCAAAGGCTTTGAGACACCCCAGGGCAATGCGCTGGGTAAGTGCAAGGCATTATCATTATGATGCAGGCACTTTCCTTTAATGAGCAGAGACGCTGTGCAGAGACACCCCTGAAAGGCCCAGATGGATCAATGCACTGGGACACGGGCCACTGATTGGAGTGGCTGCTTGCGTGTTCCCGGGAAATGGTAAGTGGCAGGCGGACGGCAGGCCGACACCCACCTCCGGAGAACCAGCATCTTCCACATCTCAAGGGACAGACTCTGAAACAGCCTGAGTGGTCATTCGTGAACATTTATTTGTAGGGAATTTACAAACGCAGTTTCACCACTCGTGGGAGTTTGCTTAGTGATTATACCAAGCATAGTGACAGTTTTGTGCTTTGTGGTCTACCTGGGAGATTTATCTTTGGTCTCACTTGCTTCTCAAAGAGATCATGAGATAGGCAGAGCTGAGCTTGTCTTTCCTTTGCTTAAAACCCTATGCAGACTTCTGGTTGCCTTTGGAATAGAGTCCAAAGCTCTCAGCCCGGTCCCCGGGCCACAGCCTGGCCCCTGCTCCGTATCGCTCGGGAATCAGTCCCTCAAACGCACCGTGCTCTCTCCTTCCTCAAGGGCTTCCCCTGGGAGGTCACCTGAGCTTGGAAAACTCTGATCCTCCCTTCATGATGTTTCTGGATAAATACCCTTTCCATCCTTCAGGGCTCAGCTTAAGTTTCTCTTTCCCAGGAGAGCATTCTCGATGCTCGTTTCCTTCATTACTGCCAAGTCCAGGATGCCAGGTTCCTCCTCCCTAACACTGTCGGCCCATATATTTTACAGTGATTCTTCGTGTTATGCCTCGCTTTCCTCCCTGGACTGCAGTCCCTCAAGGTAGGGAACGCATCCATTTTGTCCTCCCACATGACCTCGGTGCCCAGCACAGTGACGGACATAGAACACGTGCTCACAGAGCATTTGTGGAGTGAACGAGTGAGCGGATGAATGGATGGACACGTGCATGGGTGACCAGCCAAGCTCACACGAGTACTAAGGGTCAGCTTCTCTGTTCTGTCATTCTGTTCCATCCGTTGAATGGTCAGGCATCTGGGCCCCTGGGCTGGCCTGCCCATCAGCTTCCCCATCTGCAGAGCGAGGACAGACAGGCTTTGCTAATGGGAGGCGGAAATGTATGAAGGATGCTGTGGCGATTACTCATTCCAGTGTTCATGCCTGTCAGTGAACACCAGCCCCGAGCTTCCAACCAAATACGCACGCGGCGGCTCAGAGCTGGAGATGGTGCTTTTGGATTTCATGTCGTGTGTCGCCACAGACACGCCTGAGAGTGAGAGTCTCTCCGTAAACACAAACGTGGGCCCTGATGTGGGCCGTCGGCTGCATAAGAAACAAAATCACTCACAGGTTTAAGCAACTCCGGGTACTGATGAAGTGGCCCGGTTATTAGAAATTTAGAGTCATGCCTGCCGTGCCAACAAGTACACGCTATAGCAGTACGAGGAGGAATTGTGACCACAAGAGGTAGGATGTTGGGTTAGGGACAGGAGGACACTGATAGCATAGGGTGAGTCATGCTTGAGCAAGTGACACTTAAACGGGTTCATGTTCATACGGACGAGGTCAGAAGGGCTCAGTAAATCCGAGGAAATGGAAACAGGGCTTCTCGTGTCTGTTACCGAGTCACTTCTTATAGCTGAGCCGATTTCAGACTTGCTCGTTCATGGCTGTGGGCTTCTGAACAGCAGGGGTCTGAGACGCCTTGCTCCTCTCTGACGATGATGCCACAAGTACCAGGCAGGTTCACTTGTCTGACATGTTGTTTATTGAGTGATTACTATGTGACAGGCACTGTTCTGGGCACTGGGAATGCAGTGCCTGAACAAAAGTCTTCCTGGTCCCTGCTTGCAGGAGGTTCATAGCCTCGGGAGTTCCCTGGCGGTCCAGTGGTTAAGACTTCACCTTCCAATGCAGGGGGTGCGGGTTTGATCCCTGGTCGGGGAGCTAGGATCCTGCATATCTCGTGGCCAAAAAAACCCAAAACATAAAACAAGCAATATTGTAACAAATTCAATAAAGACTTTAAAAAAATGGTCCACATCAAAAAAAAAAAATCTTAAAAAAAATAAAGAGAATCATTCTAAAAAAAAAAAAGAGGTTCACAGCCTCGCGGGAGAGACCGAGTGCCTCAAATATGTGTCCCTGTGGAGGGAAGTGAGAGCTGCTACACATCTATGGGAGGAGAGGTCTGGGCTGCCCATAGGAAGGGCTTGACTTGCCGGGGAGGCAAGATCACTTGCCCGAGAAAGTGACCGTTGAGCTGAGATCTGAAGGATGAAGAGCGGAATTTATCCAAACCCCAGGAAGAGGCAGAGTGAAGAGGACATGCAGAGGCCCCGGAGCAGAAGGGACCAGGGGACGTCCTCCTGCTTGGCTGGAGTGTAGAGGAAAGGCGTGTGCTACACGATGAGGCCAGCGGCCCTGGACGCTCATGTTGGTCATTTTGGTCTTTATTCTAGAAGTGACAGAACCCCACTGATGCGATGCACCTAGTGGGGGTGAGGATCTCGCCTTACATAATTGAATCTTGTTCTTGTGCATTTTGAAGAGTGAATTAGAGGTGAGCAAGCTTGGAAGGGGTGAGGCCCCCAGAGTAGCTCAGGTGGGAAACTGCTGGTGGTGTCGGATTGGAGAGACACAGGTGATGTGGAGCCGCTGCAGGAAAGTCAGAGGTGCCCCAGATGTGTCTGAAGAATCCGAATCTAAAGGAAACCCACCGTGAGCACCAGCAGTGCCTTTGGGAGCACAGAGAAGAGGATCTGTCCTCCACGTCCTGCTTACACACCATCCGTTCAGCTCAGGTGTGATTTTGCCCAGAAGCAGAAATAAGTTGTTTTGGAAATTCCATCATTCCTTGAAGTCTCATAATCTCAGTCCCTTCACTGGTGTCCTCTCGGGGTCTAATGTAGGAGCTTAAAATGGCATCATTCATTTCCCAATCTGTCAAAGAGATTGCAGAGAGCTCTAGCTGTGTTATCTGCTGGATCTTGCCCAGGGTTATTTGCTCCTGAAAGAAACCAGGCATTTTAGGGAAGCTTTGATTGGACTCTAGATTGATTTAAGGGCACGAAGATGCAGCGTTTTCACAAATATTATTGTGATGTCACAAGAGCATGCATGACCTTCCTGTAACCACCACCACCTGGGTGAGTCATATTAATTTATGTAGAAAAGCAGAGCCCTCGGGACTGAAAGGGATGCTGGAGATCATCTGTCCCTTCCTTTCATTCTACAGATGAGAAGACTGAGGCATAGGGAGTCCGGCATCTTAGCTAATGTCACATAGTCAGCAGGGACCCGACCAACATGTCGACACGGAGCTTCAATAACCTGTGTTCATAGCCCAGCTGGTGTCATTTCAGCACACGGGGGGCTGAGCTGAGCTTCGCCTCCCTGTCGGATCCCCTGTTGGAAAATAGACTTGTCACCTCGGCTGCTCTATTTCCCCGAAGCTCTCTCGTCTTGGTGCAAAAGGAGCGTGTGGAACAGGGTGACTCCCCGGTACCCAAGGATTAAGGTGACGGGTCGGAAACGAGAGAGAAGCCTGTCTTCCTCAGAGGCATCCTCATACTTGGAGCTTTGTAAATGAACTGGGAGACTTCTAGAAATCAACTGATCCTTGATGTGCAGAAGGAGGTGCTCAGGGTGGTACAATGTCAAATTCCAGGCACGTGTCAGCCTGTCCTGTTGGGTCCACACACTGCAAAAGGCACCTGCTTTTATCATCACCGGACCATCAAACCCAAGAGAAAATACACACCGAAAATACCATAAATGTTACATTAACAATTCGCGGTGGAACGGTAACTGACGGTGTACACGGCACCTCCCCGTACATCGAGGCTGCTCCGTGTGACAGTGGGTGAACGCCCGTCCTCCCCCGTCCCGCTCCCTGCTCTGCCCTCACGGTGGACCATGCGGGCCTGGGCACGATCGAGAGATCAGCTCAGAAGAGCTGTGGACCGTGCAGAACAGGAAGCGGGGCTCAGATTCAGAGCAGACAGGAAGGCACTGGTAGCCGTGCTCGGGCCAGGCTCCTACGGGCATTTCCCTTCTAGGAAGACAGGCCTGAGGAAGCCTTTGCTTCTCTGAATGAGCCAACCTGCTTCTTCCGAAGAGCCCGGTGCCAAGGGAGCCCCAGCTCCTTGAAGGGAGAAGAATGCTGGAAGAGAGAGTGTGGAGATGGAAATAGCCCGTCAGCCTCCAAGGGAAGCTGGAGTTGCCTTGGGAGTCCCCTGGCTTCATCCCACGGAGACAACAGTGCCCAGTCTTGCTTGGCACCGGGGTGGATGCCTCTTTGGGTGAAGCCCAGATGGGAAGGGATGGGGAAAACCACTCTCACGATTCTGCATCTTTTCCTGACGGGCCCTCCCCTCCTTTTGTTTAGGGAGAGATTTTTGGTAGTAAAAGGGCCCTGCCTTACAACTGCCCCCAACAGTGTCCATGAAGATTGGACCACTTCTTTATTATGACCCGGACAACTGTTTCCTTTCTTCTTTCATTTATTTATTTTTACTGTTAGGTGTAAAATGAGGTACAAGGCTATATTGTACAACACGGGGAATAGAGCCAGTATTTTATAATAACTATAAATGGAGTATAACCTTTACAAATTGTGAATCAGTATATTGTACACCCGTAATTGTATAATAGTATACATCAACTATACTTAAATAAAATATTATTTATTTTTATGGTGGATGCTGAGCCCTTCTGCCATCCCCCGTGGGAGAGTGTGGAAGTGGGACCCGGCCTCTGGCTTTGCCTCTGCACTTGTGAACTGGCGGCCTTGGGCAGACGGTTGGACCTCTCCGAGATTCTTAATCCTCTCTACCAAATAGGAGGAAATAACTCGTTTACCTACTTCCTGGGGCGGCTGGGAATGTCGTAAGGGATGCAGGCAGGCGTGTGGGGCTCGGCGGCTCCAGGTGGCAGGTCTGGGTCTCAGCACGTCCCTTGGGTTGGCGTATGTCTGGGCCTTTCCCGCTTCTCCTCCTGTGTCAGCCTCCTCACTCCTGACGCTGTCCTGCTCTGGCTGTCACAGGCCGTGGCGCACACGCCGGAGTGCCCGTGACGGTGGTTCAGGAGGAGGAGGCCCATTTCCGGGCACTCCTGTGTTCACGTCCCTAGGCTTGGAGCCCTGTTTGCTTTGCTGCTTCTCCTTTTTCCGGGGGAAGTACTGGAAGTGGTTTGTGTTTCCCCAGCTGAGCTGCTCTGGCCCCGCCGGGTCTCTGCTTTTGGGCTGAGGTGAGAGAAACCCAGATGGGGCTGAGAAGAGCGAAGTCCGGGTGGAAAGTGCTCCGCAGCCCTGAGATCCGGCGGCCCCATGCGCCCGTCTGCCGAGCTCGCTGCCACCCCTGAAGGTAGACTTGCAGGGAGCGGTGCGGGGCTGAGAGGGACCTTAGTGGGCGGGGGCCTGCTTGCTCCCCTGACACGTGCTGCAGGAGACCGACCAGTTCCTCCCGCCGCGGGCTCAGCCGCGAGGCCCTAGTGACCCGAGTCCCTCCGTTCAGGCACAGGAGACCACAGACCCTGCGCCTGTACCGGCCGAGTCCAGTGTGAGAGCCAGGGACGCAGCTGTGTGCTTGGCTGGTGAAAGGCGGTGAGGTCCAAGGTCACAGTCCTGTCTCGTGTCCTCCCTAACCCCACGTGCTCAGCTTCTCAGCCGCCTCAGAAAGACCCAGCCTGAGTGGAGATGCCGAGCGGGCCCAGGGATCCAAGAAGGGCCCCAGAGACCAAGCACACCGCCCACAGTGAGAGGTGAGAGGCTTGCTGTCCGTGTCACCGGCTGCCTTCTGAGTGGCTCAGCCTGCGGACCCCCCTGGAGGCCAGGTCCCCGCAGGGGAGTGGAGCCTGCTTGTACCTTTACCACGTCCTGAGTCTTCCTCTGGCCCGGGATCAGGGCAGGGGAGGGGTGCTCTAGCTTGGAACTAGAACACTGGTTTTTCATCAGATTTTAGTTTCCAAAATCAGATTTTATGCTGCAGTTGAAGAGCGGAAGTGGTGGAAGAGCATTCAGAAGGATGGTGGTGGGGGGATCGCAGTACACTGTAGATTATTTTTCCCCCGTAAAAGCATCCTATATTCTCCATAATTCTTTATTTTCAATTCTTCATGACAGTTTTTTTGTTCCGCTGCTTTGTGATGTGACATCTGGGAAGGCAGTGACTGGGGTAGGTTTTCAGTAAAGAGAAAGTTGCTCTGTTAGTTTGACTCGTCTTCTGTTAGGGTTCCTAGGTATCGGCTAAGGGCCTGGTTACCATCAGCAGATCTCTCTCTCTTGTGTTTGGACGTGACCTTGCCCCAGGAACTGGGTACATAAGAAATATCTTCATATTCTCTCGAGATTTCCAAAGGCCCCTCTTCTGCGTCGCGCTGAACGTGGTGGAGGAGACGGGGTCAGCGTGAAGGCCGAGAGAGCAAAGGTTAGGGCTGGAGGGAAAGTCAGGGACAAAGCGGAGCTGGGGTTGGCTGGACGCCAAAGACAGGGAAGGGTGAAGGCCAAGCACCAGGCCACTGGGCGACGGGGGCGTAGGGAGGAGACTGGGCAGAGGATGGGCCGCCACCCAGCACGTGGGCAGGGGAGCCGGGGTCTCAGCCCTGGGGACGCCCCTCCTCAGAGCAGAGCCCCTGCCCAGTGCTGAGGTGGTGTGCAGACGCTTTCTGTGCCTATCGCCCTCTGGGGCAGAATCCCCTGTGGGCAGAGCCCTGCCCAAGGCCTCAGAGGGCGAGCCAAGCAACCGAGAAACACCAGGGGCCCCAGGCGTGAGCACAGGGTATCCTGGTAGGTACAGCGTCGGCCTGTCCCTGCTCCTGCCCCTCCCCCTGGGGGCCTTTAGCCCAGAGCCCCACAGGCTTGGGTGCAGTTGAGTGGGTGCAGTCTGTGCCCCACTCCCGGACCCCAGCTGTCTCTGATCAAGCAGAGTAGTTCCACTCTCACCTGTTTCATACCATCACTTTCTACTATTTAAAAAAATTAAGACCTACTCTATGACCAGTGGTCTCCAAACTTCTTTGTTTTAGAGCCTGTACACACAGTGTATTTTTTTAAGCAGGAATAATCTATGTTGCTACACATACGAGATGACCAAAAGGCTAAGATAAAAGTAAATAAATAAAAACAGGAATTCTAATATTCCTTCCCTTCATTCAGCGTAACACTCAAAGCATCCCTGGGGGCAAGCACCACTCAGGGACCAGCGCACCGGCTCAGGGGACTGGAGTCAAGACAGAAATGTCACATCATTGTTGGCAGAAGGCTTCTAATGGCGCTGCTCTGGCTGCTTCTCTCTGGGACTCAGCATGGGATGTGTCCTTGGCCACAAATCACTCTGGGTGCTGGTACAACACAGTTGCTATGGCAGACCCCATCTTGGAGCAGCTGTCATGTCCTTCAACAATTCTGTCTTTGTGGTAAAAATGAGTAACATGTCAGTGGATACAGACCAGTATTACAGATGTTCTCTTGTTTATCAAAAAAGACCATTGAAGGGAAGTAAATGCAAAACAGTCTTTGGGAGAGAAAAAGCTAAACAGGGGGACCTTCCGTTCCAACTGCACGTGGTTCCTTATCCGAGTTCTTGCCCTCTTCTCCCTCTGTCCCAGCTCTTCTCCACGGACCACCTGCTGCAGAGACATCCCCCTGGGGGAAAGTCCAGCCAAGGGAGGGTTGGAATTTTTCGCATAGGTATTAGGAGACCACAGTAAGGGAGACGCACAGAAAGGAGTAAAGTAGGAAACTTGGCGGCAGTGGATGCATTTTCCTGTGCGTTGTCCCAGCGTTGGTGGCAGCCCCCAGGATGGGGCTCTCGGGTCTTCAGCCCCTGCCTCTGCTCTCTGAAGCCCACAGCTGTGTTGGCTTTGCAGCCACGCTTCTCACGGCTGCTCTTGGCCAACGACCAAGCCAAGCAGAGGTGCTGGGTCATGGCCGTTCTTGGGAGACATGGCTTCCTTGATGGTCGACTTTGGCCTGAGGCTCCCCAGGGGCCTGGCCACACTCTCCTTAGGAGGACACTGCGTCCCCATGTCCACTCAGCCTTCCTGCGGCCTCGCTTTCACACTCCCCGGGTCAGAGGGCCCGGGTCTCCAGCTCTGTCCCCATCTTCTCTCCCAGGTGTTCCCCTGGCCCATGTCTTGACACTTCGTCCTACCTGACGTCTGGTTCTGGGGGGATCCAGGCTGACATCGTGCTGGGCCAAGAGCAGGCCTGCAAGCCGAGGCTTTGCTCCCCATTCCAGCCCTTCCCAGTTCGATGTCGCACAACCCAACCCGCTCTGCAAAGCTGAGCCAGGACTCACGGGCAGGCCTGGGAGAGCTGCGCAATTGTCAGTTCCGGAAGAACTTGCTTTTCTGGACTCTCCTAGCCCTGGCCCTTGGAAACCCTCCTCTGACCCTGAGTAAATGAGACGTTTTTATAACAAGTCCCCCAGATTCTCGCCTGGGTTTCTGGCTTCACTGGACTGATGATAAAGGTGCTTACCTTCTCCCTCGGCAGGACCCGAGTCCATTTGGAGATGCAGCACACACCTTGCGTTCTTTCCTGTCTTCCTGGTTTGTTATCTGGAGCACATTCACTGTGTCGCTCCTAAAGCGGGCTCTCCCCTCCAGTGATGCTTCCATTGTTAATTGTTATGGTCACACGTTAGCTTCTGGAACGGCATTTCCCTGATGCCCCTGTGGCACCGGCACTCTTGACACTTGGCAGGACACTTCCTGGTTGTGGGGTCTGCCCGCTGCATTGCAGGATGTTTAGCAGCAGCCCTGGCCTCTGTGCATCAGGTGCCAGCAGCACCTCTCCGGTTGCGAGAACCAAAATTGTCTCCAGGCATAGACTGATGTCCCGTGGGGCAGAAAACTGCTCCTGGTTGAGAATCGCTGTTCTGTGGTTGTAAATGGTCAGTACGGTATCCTAGCAACCCTCTAACTTATGTCAGTTTTCTTTCTCACAGCTAATGAAGGACAGCCATCTCTTTTCATCCCATAGGCTTGCACCTCTGATCGGTTCTGGTTTCAAGCCTGTGAGAAGCTTCTAGTTCTCAGTTTATTTGTCCCACTGAAAATCCGATTGATCCCAAGCCTGTAAATCAGGTCATCAACTTCCTCATCTGGGCCGGGTGCTCTCTGACGAATGCTTTGTAGGAATGGCTAACAAGAGGAACACATTTGATACGAATACCGCTAGGCATGATGGTGGGGCTGTTCTCTGGAAGGCTACATCTGGAATAAAACAGATGTGAAGAGTCTTCAGCCATAACCACATTATTAGTTTCGCTGGACTGACTCTCTCAATGAGCGTGCCATCTTTATTAGCCAAACTGTTGCAGCATCTTTAGGGCAGACTTAGATTTTACTCTGTTAGCTTGCGGGTGGTCAGGAGTGTGCGTGACAGCCCAGATAAGATTCCTATATACAAACGCGTAAACCTAATCTAAAATGCAATATCTAAGATAGTGGGTGGTAAATAGTAGCGTAGACCTGCTCACGGTGATGGCAGTAGTTTTGAGATCAATTAAAAATACTGAGCCAGTTTGAAATGAATTTCCTACAATCAAGAAGTGAGAATGGCGCTAAATATTAAAAAGGACTCTTGACTAAAGTGTTTGGGCTGCTTATTGATGAAAAGGGGGCTCTTTGGCCAGACACTCAGAGTGTCCTGGGCCTACCCTCAGTCACTTGGTGACAGGGATCGCCAGGAGCTCCAGGTGCGGAGGGTGGGAGCAGACACAGGTGAGCTGGAACGGAGGAGGCGAAAACCATGCAGGAGTGTTTGGGGAATTCCTTCCTCTTCAGTCCCTTTGGAAGTGACCTGCAGGCCAAAGCACCAGGCCCGTGTTAGAGAGGTCAGTGTCTCAGGGCTCCAAACCTAAGGAGCAGTCAGATGCCTGCTTTGTAAATCACTGCGGCAGAAGGCAGACCAGGCTTTGTCCAGCCACCTCCCTGCACTGACTGCTTGTTTCCACGTGAGCCTCTTTGACAGCCTGTAGACACCGACGGTACTGGAGCTCTAAGTCCTCACGGATGCCCGGGGATGTGGTCCATTACCATGGTCCGGGATGCCTTTCTCACGGCCTTGACCGGTCCTGGGGCTCCTCTGCACCTCGCAGAAGTGTTCCCGGGCTCCTTGGCCATTGCAGAATCCTTTGTAGCCCTGGAGGGCCTTTGGTGTGTAAGGACTGACCCTTTGGGGTTCTGAATCGTATTTCTTTTCTATACTCAGCTGGTCTTCTGGCCTGATTTCTCTGCTGCTGGGTTGTTGACAACACTAATTTTAGAAGCTACACTGTTAATTTCTGCGATCTAGCTCACTGATTAGGATCTTTTCACGAACCCCATTATAAATGCCAAATTTGGTGTAGGTGAAAGCTGCTTCATGGTGAAACTCCACATCGGACGATTAATTCGACAAGGTCCCGCGGGCAGTGGGCGTCTGGTGAACACTCAGCCTCTACCGGGCGCTGGAGGCTCGGGATACGGGGTCACTCGGGAAGGGGCAGCCCGGAAAGCCCGCAGGCACGTCGCAGTGTGCTCTCCTGCAACCTTCTGCATAAACCGCCTCCTGGAAGCACACAGAGGGAAGAACATGCTCTCGAAGCTTCACCAGGGAGGTTCCCGGGCATGGGGGGCGGGCACTGGAGCCGAGTTTGTAAAGGGCTGGAAGGTCCCCTCGAGGAGAAGCTGGCCAAGACCTGCATGAGCCACGTGCAGGATGCCCGGGGCTTGGCAGGAAGGTCAGAGGCCGGGGAGGCAGTGAGAGAGGTGGAGGGTGGTCTAAGGGGTCCTCCAGTCTGCAGCACAGAGAAGGTGCCGGGCTCTGTAGCCCAACAGCCTCAGGCAGAGGAAATACAGGGGAAGGGGTAGGAGAAACGGCCAGAGAGGTGGGGTCCCCATTCAGTGAGCCTTGTCGTCCTCTGTCAGGAGACTGGCTTTACTCTGAGTTGGATATGGGGCTGTTTCAGAGATTTGAGCAGAGGAGTGCCACGACCTCACTGCTGAAGGTGGAAGCAGGGAGACTAGTAGGGGGCTACTGCCGTGGTCCAAGCAAAAGATGGCAGGGGGTGGACTAGGGTGACAGCAAAGGAGGTGATGGAAGTAGCTGACAGGCATCCAGTGAAGGCCGAGCTCCTGGCCGATGGGATGTGAGAAGAGAACAGATTCACGGAGTCTTCCGGATTCTGTGACCGGAGCAACTGGAAGGATGGAGTTGACGGCAACTGCAGGGGGATCTGTGGGTTTGGGGGAGAATCGGGAGTTGACTTTGGACACATTGAACTTGGTGCATCTACTGGGCACGTAGAGCAGGCAGTTGGATGTAAAGAATTGGGAGTGTGTGTGTGCTTGTGCACGTGTGTATGTTTGTGTATGTGCACGTGCGTGTGTGTGCATCCAGGCATCCTCGCCTGGATTTGCTGGCGCACAGGTAACATCTCCAGCCTCAATGCTGACTGAGATTACAAGAGGAGGGAACACAGAAGGAAACGGGAAGGGGTCCAGACCCTGAGCTCCGGGAACTTGAACTTTGAAAGAGGTGGAGGAGATGATTACGTGGATGAGCATCCGTGGTAACATGTCGACAGGCTGGTAAAGGGCCGAGGCAGCAACCAACAGGTGGGTGACCTGCAGTCCTGTTAGGCACGGAGCTCTTGGCCACATGTCACCCGTCACTGCAGGATTTGACTCAAGGACCACGGATGGTGTTATTATTAGGAAAGTACAGGCCCTGTTCGTAATGTTTTCTTAAGTATTTAATGACAGGGTGAGAGGAGAAGCCGAAGGCTGGGGAGGCCACGTCTGTGCCCACAAATGGTCAGCGTCATAAGGGACCTTAAAGTCACTGGAGCCCAGTGGGGAGGCTCGTGTGGGTTCACGCAGCATCGTGCGGGACGATCAGGTACAGAAACGAGGTCTGATTTGTCCCAGTTCAGGGTGCTTTCCACACTCTTCCCTCTTGGTGAGAGTTTACTGCGGATCCTACCAGAGAAATAATCCTGTGAAGACCGGAAGGCGTTTCTGCTCAGCCTGGAATGGCAGGACTTGGAAAGGGTCGTCCAGGTGTTGGTCCTAGGCTACTCAGACCTGCGTCTCGCGGCTGTGCGCGACCTGCGCCGCGACCAGCCGGGAGCGTCCGACGGCCGCACAGAGGCGCGTCTGCATTTCTAGAGGCGCAGAGCTACAGGCAGACCGTCAGCAGAATAACTGCTCCCTGTGGCCTCAGTGCTGCTCCTGACGTCAGAGGTTTGGCTCCTGTGTCTGATTTAAGGGGGAAGTGTGGGCGTGAGATGGATCCCAGCTGCCTTCAAGAGGAGGAGCCCAAGAGGCGGTGGTGTCTCACCCAGAAAAGGCGATCCGTAGCTACTTCTGGAATAAATATCCAGTGGGTGACTCCGTCAAGTGGAAACATCCCCTGCAAGCCGGGCAGCTGGAGACGAGGGAGCCCCTGAGCTGCTAAGTACCCACACACCCTCGGGCCCCGTCTTAACCTCCCTGGGACCTGGATTGGAGCCGCTGGTGTAGATCAGTGGGAGAAGGCTAACTGAGCAGTCAGACAAAGCATTAGAGGACTTCAGGGCAGCCTCAGGGTAAACGCTGAGCGGCGTGGCCACCCTGCTGCAGAGCGGGGCCACGGGGGAGTCAGGAGAGGGTCTCGGGAAGCACAGCCCCTTCTATCTGTCCCGTCCTCCTGACGGGGGTTGCTGATGCCAGGCACGAGGGGTGCCCAGCCAGCCTCCGCCCCGTGTTGGTGACCCTGGGCTCTTTCCCGGCTGTCGGGTGTGCGCCCATTGGCATCTGGCTGCTGACACAGGCAGATGAGATCTGGGGTGCGGAGCCCGCCTGGGCGAGGTGAACTTGACAGAGCTCTCCGTCACCTCCCTTTCTCCCCCTCCTCTGTGTGACCAGGGGCTGGGGCCGATTCCTTGCTGGGCCAGAGAGCGCGGCACTTAGAGCAGCCCCTGACCCCCGGCTGATGGCTGTAGGTTGAACTTGCAGGTGGAGTGGGTCAGGGTCAGGGCTGTGGACCTGCAGTCCCGCTCCCAGACGTGGGGCCCTTTCTAAGCCGGCCTCACCCCCTCCACGTGGGAAACGGGGCAGAAATCACCCTGGATCGCTATGCTGAGTGGACCAAAGGCTCAGGGAAAGAAGGTACCAGTGTTTAACGGCTCTTGTGGTCTTTGCTACTCGCAGTGTGCTTCCTGGGCTAGCAGCGTGGAATGAAGACTCTCGGCGCCCCCAGGTATAGCCCACTGCTCTGATCTCAGCCCAGAAACAGTTTCTTCCAAGCAGCCTTTTTTGGCACCTTCACCCAATAAGCACCTCTCTCCCTGTGAACTTCCAGAGGGATGGTTCTCAACCTTGTTGGCACATTGAGACCGCTGGGGAGGGGGGAGCGCAAAACACCCAGACGCGCGCCTGGGTCCTACTCCCTGAGATTCTGATGGAATTGGTCAGGGTACAACGTCAGGATTTTTTAAAATCTCCTCTGGTGATCTTAATATTGTCCCTGGCTCATTTGGGATTTTCATGATTTACCCTCAGGACGATCACTTCAAAAAATGTCTTTACCTTGTGCCTCTAATCAGAGACGGAACCACTTGGGCACAGGAACTCTCCTCCCGCTCCCCGAGTGAGCACACGTGGTGTTGGAAGGGATGGTGGGAGTCAGGACCCCGAGCGCTGGTCTTTCATGGCCGTGTCTGGCTGCGTGACCTTGGGTGGGTCACTGGACTTTTCTCAGCCTCAGATTTCTTCTGTACAAAAGGAGGTTGCACTGAAGCATCCCCTAAGGTGCCTGCCAGCTCTGACGTTTTGCAATTCTAACGAGCACTCAGAAAACGGGACTGATTGCAGCCAGCCCACGGCCTCGAAGCCTGGTGTTGGACGCATTTTAGCGTGTTTCTGTCATCCTCCGGCGTCACGGGAGTAAGATGCTTGTGATCCTCACCTCTGAAGGTGTGTCTTCTCAGCTGGACGTTAGGCCTCTCGTGAGGTCATTCTCACCAAGCCTCCTCCTAGTGCACGGTCCCGCTCGGTCCGAATTGCAGCAGGGAATCCATCAGGCCCTCGGAACGGCTGGCTTGGCCCTCGAAAAAGGTCTTCTCTGTCCTGATTCCCACCCTATGGAGCAACGGGGAAAGTGGGCACACTTTTTAAATCAACACTCACAGGTTAGGAAAGGGATGTGGGAGAAAGATCAGAGTGCAGGAACTAAAAAGAAGACATAAATCAGAGAAGTCAGATGCCTGCTGGGTTTGGAAGGAAGAGAGTGGGCGAGCACGCACGCTGGGGACTGCAGACTCAAGTGGAGAACGTGATGGCCCCAAGGACGGCGTCCTCCCCAGCCCTGCACAGAGGCCGCAGTGGAGACACGCACAGAACAGGGCCTCCGGCCGTCCCAGCACGGGGCACTCACACACGCTGATTGACCAGCAGCTCTCCTGCTTGGGGTTCCAGGGTAAAGCTTTTCTGCTACCGTCCTTCAGGCAACGCCCTTAGTTGCCTCTCGCAGCGATGCTGTCTCTGACTTGACCAGGGACGGCTCGCCCCACCTTCTGGCATCTTCCGTCTCCCCAGGAGTTCACCTGGAACAAAACAAACCAAACCCACCCACGCATCTCCCGAGGGATCACGATGACAGAGCAGGTGCAGGAGCTCGCAGCTTGGGGTCTGCGGGCTCCTGCAGCGAAGCCCCCTGAGGCCCTTGCTCATCACCGCTGAGCAGCTGGGGGCTCTTCTTAGGGGTCAAGCTATTAGCAGGCCTTTGGGAATTAACCCTCTCACAGCTCTCCTGGGGTTCTTAGTTCTGCTCCTTAAGACTTAGGCAAAGTAATTCAAGAATTTGGACTGAACCGAGAGTTCAGACGTGTGGCTTTTAGTCTCTTTGCTCTGGACTGTGGGAAATTGGGCGAGACATTTTCTGTGCTGGGGGCCTCAGTTTTTTTCAGATATGAGGAAGGAACTATCATATCTGCCTTAGTCACAACACAGGACTTTTGTGTGGTCCAGGGTGCTGTTGGTAGAGAGAATTTAGAAAACAGGAAGGACTATCATGCTAGCAGAGGGTACTATTACTCTATCATGGTGCTTCCAGTTGGGTTGGTTCATACTTGTTAGAGGCTTACTGTGTTTGGTGAAAACAACAGCCCTTGATCTCAAGGGGGAGAAATTGGTGCCAACTTCCGATCAGTAGGAAGTGGTCCCCCAGCCGGTTTGGGCTCCGCAGGGAAGAGGCCAGGACTGGTTATGGATGTGTGTGTGGAGAAGGAGGCCGAGGCAGGAATTCAGCCACTCAGTCATGGCTCCTGCAGGGAGGGGCTTCGTGGGGCTCTCATGGGTCGGGTGGGCAGGCACGGCCGTAGTCGGAATTAATGTCCTTCCTCGAAGGAGCCAAGGGAAGGATTTGTTCTCTTCCTTTTGGGGGCACGGCTCACACCATTGCTTGTTGTGGTCACAGTGTCCATAGACTAGGCATTAAGGGCAAATGTCCAGTGGTGGGAATGAGAAAGGCAGGAGGTGGATATCATGTGCCTGGGGCCAGATTTCTGGGGTCAAGTCTGAGGGGCCAAAGGAAGTGGGTGTAGGTGAAAGAGACAGGAAAGAGGGAGGGGTCAAAGGGCAGCAGGGAGTAAAGGGTCTGAGAGGCAGGGAGGGTGAGCCCCACAGATGGTGGGAGGTCAGGGAAAGGGCTGAGCTGACATCAGACAGAGTCGCAGTCAGAACCCGTCTCGGTACCAGACACGGGGCCTCCTGGTGTAACCGAGCAGGACCGTATGGGGCCTTCCCGGGACAGGCCCTCGCCCGTATCCTCCGCTGGGCTCCTCTCTGAAGTAGCCAGATCATAGTATCCGACGCACACTTCCTGAGCTGCTTTACAGATGCTAAAACCACCACCAAATGGAAGGTGTTAAGTACCTGATGACCGTGAGCACACAGTCCCCGGGCCTCCTGGAGCCTCAGGATTGATCATGTTAGCCCTGTGACCTCACCATCAACCAACCAGAGAACTGTGCACGAGCTGCTCGCAGGCCCTGTGACCCACCCCCCTCACCTGGCCTCTAAAAATGCTTTCCTGAAACCCATCGGGGAGCTGGGGTCTTTGGAGCACTAGCCGCTCTGGGCCTTGCTTGGTCCTGCAGTGAATGCTACAGTTTCCTTCACCACGACTCCGTGCCGGTAGATTGGCTTTACTGCACTCGGGCGAGTGGACCCAAGTTTGGTTCTCTGCCTGTGGCCACCCTTCTTCAGAAAAGCCGGGGCTGCCCTGTGAGACACCCCCGTCCCTGGTCAGGTCAGTTACCTCTCTGCCCGACGGGGCTACCTGCCCCCTCCTCTCAGGGGACCATCTTCCAGACAGTCTCCAACTCAAAAGACCATTTCTTTATTCCTTTTACTTAGACGTGAAGCTCTTCACAGACACGTGTGAAAGGTGAGGTCACTTTCTTATCTTCCCAGAGAAGGAATTCGGGGGTCAGTGAGGCCACGCACCCTTTCTAAGGCCCCTCGACACGGGCGGTGGCCGAGCGCAGCAGCTTTGGCGCCCAAGCAGTGCCGTCCCGCCGCCCGCTGCCTGCCCACCACGCCAGCTCCATCCATCTCTCCTGCCTCCTCTGGGGCGTCTCAACCTTTCTTAGTCTGTCTCATGTAAGGTCCCTGTTGGCCATTTTTGCTTCTGTATTTTAATGGTTTGGACTAATTTCCACTTTATTTTTGTATTTATTTTAACACAATCACTTATAATGAGGCTAATGACATTTTGTCTCCATGGTGGTGCATTTTAATTTGGTCTCGGAAATGTCAAAGCGATCAGGCAATTTGGTATCTCGGAAACACAAAACGTGGCGGTGACAATAGGCCCTTCCATCATTGCATCTGCTTGTTATCTGCAAGCTCCCGAGGCTGCCCTGTCCCACTGGGCCGCGTCGCAGCACTGCCGTGGACGGGGACAGCGGTAAAACATCGCCAAGACAAAAGGCGAGGCTCCCGCAGACAGGCCCTTTCCAGAAAGCACAGTGAACACAATTAATCAGATCTCAGCACTCAGCAAAATTCGCCACTTTGGAAGTGAGTGTTATTTTCCCGGTGGCATTTCTGTGCCAACCCTTGTCCTTCCCTCCCATCCCGCAGATCTCCTCGGAGCTGCCTGCAGTCACCTTTCTCTGCGCTTTCCCATTCTTTCTTTAAGACAGCGCCGGCTGTTTCTGGTGAAGTAAATATTCTAGGCTTTACCCCCCCGAGGTTTCTACCTCATATTCTTCTTCCTCTTTTCACAACCTTTTAAAAATGTAAGAAACATTCTTAGCTTGCAACCCATATGGATGGTCAGGCAATCTTGAATTGGAGGGTGTTGAGGGAAGCGTTTAGGGGTATTTGGCTGGTGAGTTGAGTCCCGTTGCTTTCAGCGAGGAGGTCATTGGAGGCTCTGTCCCGTGTAACAGGGCCCCAAGTGGCCAGCTGGGCTGAGGTTGGGGTGGGTGGACTCTGATGGCTGAGTGTCGGCAAGCGCCTGCAGAGGTTGCTGACTGTGGCTTTGTTTTGACTGTGCGATCCCGGCTTGGCGGGTGTCCGTCAGGAGGCCTGCCTTGTCCCAAGTTTGTCTGAACTTGGAGCTCTCGCCCTAGAGCTGCCCAGCCTGCGCTTGCATCCTTGCCACCCCGCTCTCCTCTAGCCAGCCTCCTCTGCACCCTGCTCTGCCCTTGGCGGGAAGGAGACGTTGTTTCTGCAGACGGGCCGGTGCCGCTGTCTTGGCTGAGAGCACCAAGGCTTGCTCCGTGGACGCTGATCTTTGAGAGGGAAGCAGAACGGTGCAGGGGAGAGTCTGTGGTGAAACCTTCAGGGCAGGGCGGGGCAGGGCGGGGCAACTCCGGCCTAACGCAGACCCAGCCTGTGTCCTAGGAGGCGGCCCTCACTGGCTTCTATTTGGAAGCCACTTTGTCAAACTCTTTGCCAGCTTTCCCACGCAGCAAAGATACTTTATCTCTATAAAGCAGCACTAAGTGGACAGTATAATATATTTCACTTTTAATAAGGTGTTGCCAGTTGCACAGACTCTGTAGAGCAATTAGTGTCAGAAGCGCTAAGCAATGGCGAGAACCGCATTCGTGTTTACAGACGGGAAGGATTTACAGCTGCGTTTGGAGGAGCGAAGGGCGGGGGAGGAGAAGCTGACCGGCTGAGGTTAGTTAAATCCACTGCCCGCCCCGCCCTGTGTATCTGAAACTCCCTGAAGGCAGGCGTTGATGGTGCTGCGAGGTTCCTTCCTGGGGCCGGGAGGCCGCGCTGGTCCTCACAGGCTCCTGGCCAGGTAAAGAACACGGGTTTAGGGCTCCCACAGATCTGACTTTCAAAGTCACCTCTGCCACGTGAAGTAGACTCCTAGGCAAACGTATTTCTATGAAGCTCATTTTCTGTGTCTTTGGAAATGAGATGAGGAAATTACGGAGTTTAGAACATGGAGCCTCTTTGCAGTTCCGCCTTCAGACCAGCTGCTTCCTTTTACTCTCTGTCATTCCTGCCCCATCCTTGCTGCTAAGGATGGGGGCATTTTCAGAAATCATGTCTAGGCTAGATTATTCAACTTGGCCCAGTTTGCTCAGAACTGTCCTGCTTTCAGAACTGGGAGCCCTGCACCCTGGGCACTGTCCGTCCCAGGCACCCCAGGATGGCCAGTCACCCTAAGTCTAGTCAAGAAGTATCTCTCCTCTCACAGGGGATGGGCCCAGGTGTCGCTACAGCCTTTGAATCAGGAATCCTGGCCGTGTGTTTCACTGGACACAAAACACAGGCGCAAACGCCCCTGAAGGAGAATGGCTGAGGGAAGCTTGTCTTGCAGCGAAGTGCCGGAGGATCTGGACAGAAAGTCAGAGGCTCTGGCTAAATGTTCTTAGATTAATTTCTTCCCTGAAGATGATGCCACAATTGCTCCTTGGGAGGGAGAGGACGCGTCTGTGGTTTTTTTCCTGTGCTTCTGGGTGTTGAGGGTGTGTCCGTGGACTCATACACACCTGTGGATCCACTTCCCTGAACCGTGCACGAGACCCTCAGCCCAGCCCACGCAGGGCGGGCGGTGGGTGGAGGCGAAGACCCTGGCCCAGCGAGGAAGTGCCTCGGCTTCTCGGCGGTCCTGGTGCCCGGCCGAGGAGTTCAAGTGACCCTGGGCCTCGTTCTCAGGCTCCGACCCGTCTCAGTGTGGACCTGGCAGGAGTTCTGAGGCTCTGCTCCCGCTCCCGGTGAAGTAAGCACCCCCTTCAGTCCCTGGGGAGGGGGTGGGTGTGTAGCGGAGAGGAACTCTCCCCCCGTTGTCCCTGGTCTGGGGGGTGGATGGGGGAAAGGTAGTCTCCTTGGATTACTGTTCCAAGCTCATCCCATGGGAATGTCGTCTTTCCTTGAATAACAAGACAGGCTTTATGGAGGGCAGAACACCTTATTTAAAACATTAGTTCAAGTATTTGCTGGATACCTACTCCATTCACGTTTTATAGGGGGCAGGATGCTGATATAAAAAGCTCATGGAACCAATTAATTTCGACCACAGAAGCACAGCCCAGCCCGAGACTTAATTTTGATCAGCGTTACTAGGACCCGCCGTGTGTTTGGACACCCCAGGCCGAGTGGCACAGGGTGGGGGGCTCCTAGGAAACCTGCGGGAGGGCGAAGGCCCCCCAGGTGTGCACGGTTGCCATCACCACGGGCTGCCCGTGGGAGCCAGGCGGGACGTCTGGGCTCTGCCTCTGCCCTTGGTCCTGCTCCCCCACTGCGGGTGAGGGTCTCCCCGCAGGGTGTACGGCCCGTCGGGGGCACTGGGGCTCGGGGCCCTCTGTCCAGGGTGGCGTCCAGTGGGGTCAGGCTGGCGCTCGCGCAGGCCCACGAGGACCACCCCAGCTCCAGGTGCCCCCGCCCGCGTGCTTCCCTGGCCTGTTGCGGTCCCGGGGGCCCCTCTGGGTGGTCCCTGTCTGCAGCCTCCTCGTTGCGTGCCTGTTGCCTCCGCTCCCCCCACCCCCGGGCTCCTCTCTTCTCTCCACCTTCCTGCTCAGTTCAGTTCAGTCCCGTCTCTGGGTTTGTTCTCCAGATGCGAAGGTTTCTATTTTCACACCTCGGTAATTGGTGCTATCTGTTGAAAGTAACTCTGGAACTCCAGCCTGCTGGGGTCAGGAGGAGTGGAATTGAATTAAAGGGAGTAGAAATTGGCTGGAAGCAGGAGGAAGACTTGAGCGGCGTGATTTCTCTCCTCCAGGTGGCTGGCAGCCTCTGAGCCTTCGGAACCACCTGGCGCGCGGGCTCCCAGCTTTGTTCCCTCCCTTGATGGGAGCCCCCGGGGGTGGGGAGGGGGTGGAATGAGGAGGCTCCCCGCCTGGCCCTCCCCCGCCCAGGGAGGGGCACCGAGGACCCAGGCAGTTCTCGCCCAGAAAGAGCATCGTGTCAGTGAAAGGATATTGGAGCGATTAAATACGCAAAACACCCCCTGTTCTAGTAGTGCAACGGCTGGGAGAGACGCTCACAGGGGCCAGGGGTCTCTTGGTGACAGCGGCTAATCCATCCAAGTCACGCCGGCGTGGCCGCCACAGTGCCGCCGGCGAGGCAGGTGTGGCCCCTGGTTGGTGCTCGCAGAGGCTGTCTCTGCCCACTGGAGAGGGAGCAGCGGTTTCTGCTTTTTCTCCTTTGATGTTACAAATCGAGTTGATCCTTAGATTTTAAAACACTTGTTTTCTGCTGGTGGTGGTGACCATCTGTTTCTGATCTCCTGGAAGATTCTTCAGTGATTGGAAATATCTCTTCTCCAACAGGCAGCAGATGAACGGCCCTTGCTCGCGGCTGTCAGGTATCTGTTCTCCCCCCCAGTCCTTCGGCAGGTCTGCCTCCAGGACAGGGATGAGCTTTGGGTGTGATTCTCAAAAAATCTCAGGATCTCAAAGAATGCACTTCCCCTTGGGGCCCAGGAAAGGTCAAAACAGTGAACTTCCTCTGTGGCCAAAGGGCTCCTGTTCCCTCCCCCGCCCTTGGAGGAATGCACACACCCATTTGTATGTTCTGGTTGGGACTGTATCACATGTCGATGGTAGAATATTTGGATAGCAGAAAATACGAAGAAAATAGAAGTTATGCTTTTCTACTGTTTGGGATGCCGATGGAGGTTTCACAGATGGAAACTCCCTGACCCTCCTTGTGGTTCCAGAAGCTTCTCCTCACTCCCCACTTTCCACAAAGGCTGCTGTGGTTCCATTCGGGTGAAAGGGTTCAGGAGGCGTCAGGAGGGAGCTGGGCTGCTCTTCTTCAGTGACTGGTGGGCAGAACTGCCCCGAGCCGGTTCCCTCACCCGTGAGCTGGCAGTGACCTGCCCCTCACCACGTGGGGCTCTTGGCGAAACTGGACACACCGCCCACCCCAGAGTCCTTCAGGCTCCAGAGCCGCTCCGCAGTGATGTCAGCTCCTTACGTTTAAAACTGCCGCAGGCCAGGCCCCATCCTGCCTTTTTCCTAGAGGTTTAATCTCTAACCTTCCCCCTCTCCCGCCGCGTTCCTCCCTGGGACCCGAGCGAGCTACTTTTCTGATCCTTCACATCAAGCGGGCTCGAGTCCGTGTACTCTGTCTGCCTAGCATCTGAGATCCGCTGCACCTGGTGCTGGGCTGGCTGTTAAGCTTCGTCAGGTGTGAAAGTGGGTGGGCGGAGGACTGAGGGAGGTTGTCTCAGGTCTCGGGGCCGCATCAGCAGGGCAGGCTGCTGGGAAGGGGCCTGCGTGTTGCTGTGTGTGTTCTCGGCGTTGCTCTGGTCCCGAGTCTCTCTCTGATTCTTTGGTCTGTGTGCGTTTCCCTGCCTGGTCTGTCTCCTTTTCTGTCTTTCTGTTGCTGGCCCTTCCGCATTTGGCTCGTACTGACGCAGAGCAGGGAGGGCTTCAGCTCTTCCCTGCAGGGGAGCGGGCGGGTTGCTCTGAGGAGCCCCAAGTCCCCCCGACTCTGGACCGGACCCTCCCGAGCTCCTGGACCTGCTCAGGCGTCTGGAAGGCAGGGGGGCCGCTGGCCCGCCTGCCCTGCGTTCCCCCCAACCCACGTGCAGAGGTGCGCCCCTGGCCGTGGCCTGAGGTTGATACAGGTGCAGCTGGTGTTCTCTCTCACATTGACCGAGGCAGAGGCCAGAGCCTGAGAGGCCCTCTGACCTTGTGCCCTGGTCCCTGGAGATGACAGGCCGCGTGCAGCGCGTCCCTGGATACACTTGCGGTGGGGACGTGCTGGTTAGTTTCTCAGGACTCGGAGGTGACCCAGGTTTAATAAAGAGGATTCATGGGTTTGAGCTAAAGGTCCTGGCTGTTCCAGGCAGATAGCCTCTTCCTTCTGAGACAGCCAGCAGCTCTCGGTCTGTGCCTCCTCTTTGGGGAAATGGCTCACATGCCGCCTTAAAGGGGCCTCCTTCCCTTCCCGCTAAGCCGCCTGAGGTGGCGGTGTGCCCTGCAGCCCCCTCACGCCCAAGGGGCTCCTGGCGACAAGAATGGCAACAAAAAGGACACTTTCATTCTGCTGGTGGCAGATAACCACCTTTCTGAAAAGCATTTTGGCCACAAGAATTGAAACCTTTAAAAATGTCGCGTCTACCCTTTCCCACGGCAAGTCGACAGCAATGATTTTCTTGCAGGATAATTAAGGACGCCTGCAAAGATGTGTCCGCCAAAGAGGATGGGGACAGAGATGTGTAGCAGTGGGGACTGAGTTAAATGTATGACACTGCATTTGTGCATTGGAATCATGGGCATTAAGAAAAGATGCTATAGAAGCGTCTTTTGAAATATGTTCACAAGTTCTAAAGCACCATGTGTAGTTAAACTCATTTTTGTAGAAACGTCTGCTGCCTGTGTGTACAGGTGAAGAATGTGTGCCTGCATGACTGGATAGCGAAACTCAGCAGTTTTGTTGTAGTGTTTGACTTACCCTCACTTTCTAATTACTTCCGTAACTGTGTGTCACTTGTAATGGTAGCAGAGCAAAGTGGGATCTGTCGGGGGCCCGGCAGCTCCTCCGGATGCGCCCACCCGGGCCCAGCCTCTTCCCCAGGAAATACGGGTGCAGCTCCCGACAGGTGGGAGGGGGGCCTCTGGGTGACAAAGCCACGAGCTGCTCAGGGTCACACTGGTGATGACTGGTCCCAGGCGGTGCTTCCGAGAGTCCTAGGAGAGTGGGGCCCCCTGCCCGGGACACCCCACCTGGGCCCCCGGGGACCGGGCGGCCCTTCCCCAGGGAGCAGGTCTCAGTCGAGCCCTCTGCCTGCCCCAGGGCGAGCCGGATCGCTTCCTAGGGTGCCTCTCAAGTGCACTTTCCTCTCCCGGCTTCCCTGCCCCACCCCTCGCGTGGGTGATGCCGCCTGCCCCCCAGGAGTCTGTCCTGTGTCCAGCAGGAGATCCTGCGTCCCGGGGGCCTCACCCTTAGGACATGTCCCCCGAAGCCTCCATCAGCCACGAGGCACTTACTCATTTCCCCTTCATATTTATTTAAACTTTTTAGTGGGCACTGAATTTCGACTTTTCTGACATTAATTGCCTGCTTACGTCTTATCTGTCTCTGGTATTATTATTAACATCAGGACTACTTTTTATTTTCCCTTTTGACAGTTTGGCATCATTGTCTCCAACTTAATTCTTGTGCAACCCTGGGGTGTGTGTTTATCTATGGCCATGTCTTAGTTTGCTATTAAAAAAGTGTTCTGAGCAGCTCATTTTACCAATGATTTTAGCCTCAAATCTTCATGATGCTCTGGTTGTTCCTCCTTGCTTTTATATGCTAGCTGTTATCCGGAGTAGAGAAAGGGCAAAAAGCTGAAGTGGAAAGAGTTTGTCTCCTCAGAGACCGAGTACTAAAAGGAAGGGAGAAGAAAGGCAGAAAGCACTATGCAAAGCAGGCCTTCAGCACTGGACACGTCTGTGAAACGGAGCCTCTCCCGGAGGGTTGCAGCCGGCCCTGGGCGGAGGAGTCCATCGGGCGGCTGTCGCTCGGGGTGGGCCCCAGGCTGAATCCAGCCCTAGCTGCTCTGAGGTCCCCACCTCCTCCCTTGTGCCCACTGACTGGCCTGGCTGGGTTTCCCCTTAGAGCAGGACAGGCCTCATGAGACCCACCTGATGTAAAAACCAGGGTATCCAGGAATGACGTGGTTTCCCGAGTATCGGAATTGAATATATGATTACATCCTGTGTGATTCTAGTGCATTGTTTCTGCTGTAGTTACCTGAGCTCCTGTCCTGCTCCCAGGCTGTTACGAGTTTTAATCAACCTGTAAAGCTCCCCGTGGGATCCTGGGATGGAAGGTGTGAGCGAGAAGCACAGTCATTCTGCTACTTCTGCGTTTTCCTGATCCTTTTACTCCTCTGGCCCCATTTTCTTTCTGGCATATCTGTTCTGCTAATCAAATTGCAGACCCTCAGTGTTTCCCCCTTTTAAGCTATATCATCTGTTTGTCTGTAGCCAGACAGAGGTTCTGTCTCTAGAAGGAATATTTCAAAGCATGCAGTGCTGGGTCGCCTTCTGTCTCTGGGTGGTCTTCTGGGTTCCTCGCCTACCTTATGGGTACTTGTCTGTGTTCTGTCTCTCCCAGTCTTCCTTAATGTCCTTAATGAAAGAGAAAGTAGGGATTCCTGGGCAGGGATTTACACACACGATAGTGGAATCTTGTTTATGAGCAGGAACTAAGCTATAACCAGATAGTAGATATTTTCCCAGCCCATTGCAGTGTTTTCGATCAAATGAGGTGTTTTTCTCTCCTCACCTCGTGTGTAGTGATGCCTTCCAAAAATGAGTGAAGGAGGCACTTCTTAAGGCCGAGTGATACTGAGGGTGAGGTGGTCACGGGACTAGGATGGGCCGACACCAGCGAACTCCACACGGGTGGCCAGCTGCCCAGGGGCCAGCCTAGCCTCCAGGCTGCCTTCTGCACCTTCGCTGCTCCCTTACTTCACCCCGTATTTTAACAAAGATCTAAAGGGGAGGAGGCAAGAAGCCATAAATATCTCTGGGAAGCAGCCTGTCTGCTGCATGTGGGCACCTGTCTGGAGTATAGCAGGGTGGCCTCCATGACCAGAAAGAAGCAGGACTGCACAGATGCTGGTTTTCATTCTGATCGAGATGGGAAACAATTAGATGGGAGGCTACTGGGACCTCTTCTGCAGGGCAGTGACGTGGGCTGACCCGGCTTTCAGGTGGGGACAGCACCTCCGTCCCTTCGGGGGACTTCCCCTCCTGTTGGCGTCTGCGGTGCCTCTGGAGCCTCATTTTACTTCACTGATCCGCCATCCTATCCCCCATCTTATTTCCCCAATTGCTTTCTGAATCTGTTAGAGAATGTGAGATGCAGAGATGAAATTGTAAGAATATAAAATATTCAAGTTTATTGGGATATAAACAGACTTACAACATGAGTAAAATACTGACCTATGAAAAAGCAGGTCCTTTTGGAGTTTTCTCGTCACTTGCCTGTGGGCCTGGTTGGGAATCAGAGTGGTGGGTGCCTGCTGGGAGTCACAGCGTCATATCATTTTATTTTTATTTTATTTAGTTCCGCTCGGAACTTTGGCTTGTATGGGTTCCTGGTGCGGGGGTGTGCTGTAACAACCAGCTTTCTGAAGGAGAAAAAAACAAACCCTTATTTAAAATCTCCAAAACTTGGAGGCAACCAAGATATCTCTCAGTACGTGAATGAATAAACAAACTGGTCGATCCAGACAATGGAATGTTATTCAGCACTAAAAAGAAATGAGCTATTGAGCCATGAAAAGACATGGAGAAAACATGAATGCATCTTACTAAGTGAAAGAAGCCAATCTGAAAAGGCCAAATGCTGTATGATGCCAAGTCAGTGACATTCTGGAAAAGGCAAAACTGTGGAGACAATGAAAGGATCAGCGGGTGGGTGGGGGATGAACAGAGGGAGCACGGAGGGTTTTTAGGGCAGTGAAGATACTCTGTATGACGTGACGATGGATACGTGTCATTACACATTCGTCCAGACCCGCACAGTCCACAACGACCCGGTGAACCCTAATGTAAACTGTGGACTTGGGGTGATTACGATAAGTCCATGCGGGTTCAGTTGTGACAAACGTCCCACTCTGGGAGTGAGGGATGTTGATATTGGGGGAGGCTCTGCATGTGTGGGACAGGGGTTTTGGGGAAATTTCTGTATCCTTTCAATTTTGCCATAAATGTAAAACTGGTCTAAAAAATGCCTTGAAAATAATCCCTGCTTTGTAGCATTTGCTAATTCCACGGTATAAAAACTTCATCCATGGCTGATTTCCAGCTACCAACGTGCACAATGTGAGGTACCTAAATCCCCACGAATGTGACGTACCGCTTTGCTGTCTGCTAGGTTCCCACATACATGAGTTTCTTTCTAGACTGTCACTTTGACACAATTGATCTATTTGTCTATTCCTGTGACTGAACCATACTACTTAAAATTACCATGGCTTGGTTAGTTTAATAAATGTTCCTTTAAAATAATGTCTTATTGATTAGTCAAGCACCAACCTCACTGGGACTTTGATTGCGATTACTTTAAATGTATACACACACACACATTTAGCATCTCTACAATATTGAGACTTCCCAATAAGACCACCCATCCATTCAATAAGTAGAGTCTGTTATGTGCCAGAGGCCATCGTTGACTCTGTGATAGACCAGATTGCCACAGTTCCTGCTCTTACAAAAACATATATTCTGGAGGATGAGGTCGGGAAGCTTGGTAATGAGCAGGTGAACAAAAGGAAAATGTAAAGCCCATTTCAAATGGCATAAATACTATGAAGGTTTATAAAATAGAACACAGCTAAGGGGGAGTCTACTTTGGATTGTTTACTCAGGGCGGCGTCTCTGAGGAGTGACATTTTAGCTGAGGCCTGATCACAGGGAGACAACGGAGGAAAAGTCTGAGAAGAGCATTCCGGACAGGACAGCCAAAGACCCTAAGATGGGAACCACCTTGTCAGCTTTGAGAGATTAAAAGAGGCCAGTGGGGAACATGGTGCAGTGTGAGGTGTTTTCCCAGCGATCAGAGATGGAGACAAAGATCCTCTCGGGTAGGGTCTTCTAGGCTGCGGTGGAAGGTTTGGATATTATTCTAAACACAATAGAAAGCCTTTGGAGGGATTTGTGTAAAGGGGAATGATTTGATTCACAACTTAGCAGCCCATTCTCATTTCCGTGACAGGCATAGATTGTGTGTGTGCTGGGAGAGGAAAGAAAGGAGACTATTTAGAAAATTGTTGCTGTAATCAGGATGAAAGATGACGGGGCCCTGGATCACGGCGGTAACAGTGGAGCTGAGGGATGCTCGTGGGTTTTGCATATGTTTTGGAAGTAGCACTGGAGAGCTTTCCGATGCGCTGGTTGTGTGGAGGGAGAACCAAGAATGGAGTGGCTGCAAAGAGCTCAGGCTTGAGAAACTAATTGAATGGGAAGGTTACAGAGGGCGGAGCACGTGGGTGGGTCCCTTCCACGTCCTTGTGGACCCTGCTTTTACTCTAAAATATCATCCCAGTGGAGAGGTCAGGAAGTTGTGAATCCTGAGTTCTGGGAGAGTTCTGCCAGCGACAGTTACGTGAGAACCATCAGTGTGAGGGAGCAGGGGTTGAGATAGCAAGACAAACCCGATGGTGCATTTCTGAGCAAGATAAAGAAGTGTTTCAAGAAGAGGTGGTTATTGTACGGAATGCTGTTGATGGTCAAGTTTGGAGGGCAGAGAACAGGTGCTTCAGACCTCAGGAATTGGTAATTGGTAACCTTAACCAGAGTAATTAAAATGGAATGGTAATTTCAGAAGCTTGACTGTCGATGAAAGAATGGGGCTTGGAGAAATTGAAATACAGTCAGTGTTCCTTATTGCATTGGTTTCATTCTGCAAAATCACTTCAAACACTATATTAGTGATTGTGGAACTATTGCTCCCACGGGAAGAATGGTTATGTTCCTGTGAGCCTCTGGGTACAGCCTTTCATCAGCTGATCGATACACAAACTTATGTGCATTTCCGTTTAAAGACACCTTGTTTAATATATACTGTTGCTTCATTACCATTGAGCTTGTGGCCCAAAGCACTGTAATTTATACCTGGACAGAGCTTATCTACACACATTTCCTCCATAAGGCACATCTTAGCTTTCTTGCTGTTAGGGACACTGCAAGGCACTTCAGTACTACCCTTGGGGGCTGTTTTAAACAGTGAAATCACCAACAAAAAGCACAAAAATGGGGAAACTGTGGCACTGAATAGACTAAGAAAAGGACAGTTGTTTAGAGTATGATTTGCTGAAACGAGGGCACATGTGTCAGGGCGAATCACATTTTGTGCTGCTCAGCTCATGTCCAAGAATGACTGCAAACATGCCGTGAGTATTGATTTTGGGGTTACAGATAAGTTTTAGCAAATAGACGGATTTGCCTACATGGAATCCGTGAGTAATGAGAGCTGACTGTATTAACTAACTATAGGTAACTCTTTGGAGATGTTTCTCTGCAAGGTTTGGTATGGTAATGGAGGTCTTATTTTGCTTTTACTATTTAAAAATTTTTTTTTATTTTATATTGGATTATAGTTGATTTACAACGTTGTGTTTCAGGTGTACAGCAAAGTGATTCAGTTATACATATACATGTATCTATTCTTTTTCAAATTCTTTTCCTATTTAGGTTATTACAGAATATTGAGCAGAGTTCCCTGTGCTGTACAGTAGGTCCTTGCTGATTATCTGTTTTATGTAGAGTAGTGTGTATATGTCAATCCCAAACTCCCAATTTATCCCTCCCCCCCTCAACCTTTCCCCTCTGGTTACCATAAGGTGGTTTTCTAACTCTGTGTTTGCTTTTAAAAACATGCGTGATCCTAGAGTGTGTTTTTAGGGTGGGAGGACTGACCCAGTACAGAGAGAAATTTGACAATGACCACTGACCAGCAACGTCTTCAAGAACAGGAAGGAGGGAATCCGGGTCATCAGTGTAGGAGGAGGCTTTGATCAGAGCAATAACATGGTGAATTCCCTGTCAGTCAGGGCTGTTTTTATGTCCTCTTATAATTTTTTATAGTCTTATTCACACAGTTCATGTGTATTTATTATTAATTCCTAGGCATGCTATAACTTTTGGTGTTGCGAATGGGTTTTCCTTATAATTGTACTTTATAACCACTTATTGCTGGTGTAAAGGAAAGCTATTGATTTTTGTATGTTTCTCTTATATCTAGTCAGTTTTTAAACTCTTAGCTTTGATAATTTTTTAAAAAATTGTTTGCATTTCTAGGAAAACAATTATATTGTTTTTAGATAACATATCTCCCCTCAGTGTTTATTTAAAATCTCTAGATGGATACTCTTTTCTTGTTCATAATTTTATAGAATTGCCTTCTGTGTTTCAAAATTTAATATGAACTTTGCTACTAGTTTTGCTATAAAACTTTGTGAGCTTTAAAATATTTCCTTTTTTTTGTATTTTGTCTAAAACATTCTTTTTTTCATTATGAATGATTGTTAATTTTAACAAAAGCTCATTTGGCATCTAACAATATTATTACATGATTTTTCCTTCTATATTTTAATGTAATGACTTATTTTTTTTTAAAGTTATTAATTTTATTAAATCTTGTCCCTTGAGTATATGTCTTTTTTTTTTTTAAACAAGTTTTATTTATTTATTTATTTTTTAAATTTTATTTATTTATTTTTGGCTGTGTTGGGTCTTCGTTTCTGTGCGAGGGCTTTCTCTAGTTGCGGCGTCCGAGGGCTTTCTCTAGTTGCGGCGAGCGGGCGCCACTCTTCATCACGGTGCGCGGGCCTCTCACTGTCGTGGCCTCTCTTGTTGCGGAGCACAAGCTCCAGACGCGCAGGCTCAGTAGTTGTGGCTCACGGGCCTAGTTGCTCCGCGGCATGTGAAATCTTCCCAGCCCAGGGCTCCAACCCATGTCACCTGCATTGGCAGGCAGATTCTCAACCACTGTGCCGCCAGGGAAGCCCTGTAATGACTTATTGTTGATAGATATTCTGTAGTTGAAATCTGGTGTGCCTGGCATAAACCCTACTTGGATTCGGTGCAATTTCAAATATGCTGCTGGATTTTATTTTATTATTGTTTTACGTCACATTATTTAGTAAAATTCATTTAAAATTATTATTTTCTGTAGCCGGTTTTAGTATGAAGGTTGTAGCCTTCTTAAATGGGTTGGGAAAGTTCCCAGTCGTCTTTTCCTGTGGTTTTCACCGCCTCTTCTGTGTCGTCATCCCCTGTTGCTTTCTTTTCTTGGGTTCATTCCTTGGCAACATAATCCACTGCTTGACCATGAATTTGGGCATCACTTCTAGGTGTGCATTTGCCAATCTTCCTCTTCATTTTGATTCTCTGAGTTGTCAGTTCAATTTTCAACTGCTGGTTGGTTTCTCTCTCTCTCTCTCTCTCTTTTTTTTTTTTTTTTTTTAAATTTAGAATCTTAGGTGGAGAAGATTTGGTCTCTCATTCATGGGACATTACCATCATTGGACCATGTATTAAGTCCCCTTTCTTGTTTTATTTATGTAATTATTTCCTGTTATCTCCATTTTCCAAATGCCATTCCCCTCATAAAGAACCATTTAAGTGGATTTAATGTATTACCTTTAGACTCTTATGTATATATAGTTTGCTTAACATAAATGGTATTGTGTTACATATTCTATACTGTTTCTTTTTTTCTTCACTGTCTTAAAACTCAATATTTCTATGTGATGATCTAACTTCTAACTACTCCTAACTCTCAGTGGGGCACATCTATCAAATTATACGCATCTACTACTCCAGTGTGGACATTAGATTACTTCCAATATAAGTGCTGAGATGAGTATCTTTACAGGGTCTCCCTTAGAGACCCATGTGAGGATTCTTTTGGTTTGTATTCTCAGGAGTAGAATGCATGGTTGCAGGGTGTACATCACTTAACCTGCCCTCCACGATGGCAGCTGCGGTGTCCACCTCTCCCCCTGCAGGACCATGGGGTGTCCTTCTCACCACTGCCTTCAATATTTGGCTTATCCAACTTTCTAAATTTGGGCAGCAGAACAGGCATAAATGTATCATTTTTGTCTTACTTTGAAAATTTTCTGATTGCCAATTTAAGTATTTCCTCATATACTTGTAAACTCTTTGTGTTTCTCCTTTAAATTCCTCATTTAAATTCTTTGCCCACATTTTTGTTAGGGTAATTGTCTCCTCCTTATATGCATTCCTTTTATAGTCTAAATACTAGTCTTTTGTCAGTTTCAGGCACTTCAAATATTTTTTTCCTACTCTCTTGTTGCCTGTTAATTCTATCCATCACTACTCAGAAGTAAATTCCTAATCTTGGTGTGACTAAATTCATAAACCTTTGTGGACCATTCTAAGCTTTTGTTTAAGCAGTTGTTCTCCACCTGTAGGTGTAGGTCACCAAGGTATTCTTCCATATTTTCTTCTATTACATTTTTAGTTTTACCTTCTCATTTTTTCTTAAACTATCTTGCATCTATCTTTGAATGTAGAGTTAAATAGATAACAGTTTTATTTTTTTCCAAATAATCTGATTTTCATAACATCATTTTTCTTTTCCCCAATTATTTATGTTGCCATCTTTATTGTATCTTAAAGCTCTAGCAGCTCTTTTCAGTGGTAACGAGACCGACAAATTTTGCCTGCAGGTCATAGGAGACCGTGTACACCTTCATCCTCATACCCTCTCACCCTGTCTCCCCACCATCCTCAATCCCAGGGGATACTCCCTCCCCGCGCCACCCCCCCCGCCCCGCCCCAGGACTGAGCCACTCAACATCAAGGCACAGCCTGGACACTCTAGGGGTTTCCTGTGGACGTTGTTGATATTTTTGTTATGTAACTTGGTAAATCCCATGCTGTCCTCTGTGTTCTAGTTTCCCCGTGGTTGATTTTAGGAGAGGGAGTCAGAGCCCAAGCGAGCTGGGTACCTTGATGAGGAACACCTTGCTGGATGCCATTGGCCACCTCAGACCTGGGACAGCTGGATTCAAAGTGACATTCCCTCTCCTGACAAGAGTGCTGGCGTTGTCATCAACCCAAATACCTGTCCCCTGCCCCACTGGTTTCTGTAAATCTGGGATGCTGGTTGTGGTTAGGTAGAACAGCCTAGGGCCCTCGTGCTGGATCTGCCTGGAGAGCTGTGTGGCCATCGGCTGGTAACTTCCCCTCTCTGGGCTTTGCTGTTCTCAGAAAACAAGCTGATTAGATTCCTCTCCTCTAAGGACTTGTTAAGCCCTAATGTTATATTTGATTAGTGTGAGCCCACTGGGGACAGCCTGTTTCTGCGTATAGAAGGTGTCCAGTGAATGTCTCTTAAAATAGCCTCATGATGAAATCCTGGCCTGAAATTTGCATTATACTTTTACATCCACACACACTTAACTTCTATGAAGTCATTTAGCATCAGTGGGCTGTGTTAGCTTAGTAATAACCTTAGTCCTTCTTGTCACCTGTGTACGCACAGGCCTGGTAGAGCCCCATGTGTGCTTGTCCCCCCGCCCTGCCCCCAGGGTGAGCACAAGCCCTTGCATTCTTTTTTTAATACGTTAATTAAAAATTTTTTTTTTATTGGAGTATGGTTGCTTTACAATGTTGTGTTAGTTTCTGCTGTACAGCAAAGTGAATCAGCTATACGTATACATATATCCCCTATTTTTTGGATTTCCTTCCCATTTAGGTCACCACGGTCACCACAGAGCATTGAGTAGAGTTCCCTGTGCTATACAGTAGGTTCTCATTAGTTATCTGTTTTATACATAGTACTGTATATATGTCAATCCCAATCTCTCAATTCATCCCACCCTCCCTTCGCCTCTTGGTGTCCATAAGTTTGTTCTCTACATCTGTGACTCCATTTCTGCTTTGCAAATAAGTTCATCTGTACCACTTATCTAGATTCCACATATAAGCGATATTATATGATATTTGTCTTTCTCTTCCTGACTTACTTCACTCTGTATGACAGTCTCTAGGTCCATCCATGTCGCTGCAAATCGCATTATTTCGAGGCCCTTGCATTCGTGATAATCCCAGTAAGACAAGACGGTAAGACTTCTTGTTCATGCCCTGAGACTATGTAGTTCATTTAGATAAAAGTTAGTCAATCATCTCATTCATATTGTACCAGCTTTCGGTACAGCCCTGCGGTAGATGCCTCCAAGCTTAAAAAAGGCATACATGATCCTCTGTAAGTAGTTTGCAGTCAACTTGGCAAAGTCAGGTACGGATGATACTGGCGCAGGTGCATAATAGCGTGGGGAATTAGTACAGGAATGATTTCAGGGGAAGGAGACGGTGTATTGAGGAAACATGATTGGCAGGAGCTTCACGGGTGATGCGGGGTTTAACCTAGGCTTGAGGAGAATGGTTAGGATTTTATCCTCAGAAAAAGAGACTGAGAGATGCCACCTGAGGGCGTCTTGATGGGGGACGGAGCAGTGCACAACCTGGGACACACCGAGGACAGTGGGACCAACCAGTCAGGAGGCAGCGGGTCACCCAAGCCATCTCGGCCACACCACCAGTGGGATAAGGGTGGTGCCCGTGCGTGGTGGCCTGGAGCTCAGGACGGGCAGAAGGCAGTCGTTCCGGGTGAGGATTCTAGACGCGGCCTCCAGGTTCAAGGCCTGGGTCTACCCCTCCTGGGTAGGTGTGAGAATGAGGGCAAGTTAGGGAGCCACGTGGACTTCAGTCTCCTCACATGTAAGATAAAGATAGTTTTCATAGTGCCGACCTCAGAGGATGTGAGACCCAAGAGAGCTGCCCCAGCTCAAGACTAACAAGTGATGACTGCCCGGCCCCGAGTGATCAGCACGCAAGCTTTGGCCAGCTTTAGGTAGAAGTGACCAACGCTGAGACCAAGGGATCAGATGGAGGGATGGGAGGCCTGGATGTACCTGGACACTTGCCTTTAAAGGGAAACCGATTTGGGGTTGAGTGGGGCGCCTGGAGCCTTGTGTCTTGGGTCAGGGCACACAGAAATCACTTAGGTCAGGAAGAGCCCCCTTTTGGAGCTTTCTTCCTTTTCCTGATGTTGAAGTGAGAGGCATCCTGGGCTGGCTCCTTGGGTGGTGCCTGGAAGGGAAGCTCAGAGTTCAAGGTTCTTCCAAGGCCAGGCCAGGCCAGGCCACAGCACTGTGGATGAGAGGGCTGGGGATGGTTCTGAGCTGGGATGTGGCCTGATTGTGAATACGGATCAGCCGTGGGGTGACGTTCACTGATGGCCACATGGGGACTGCCGTGTGCGGGCCTGCTTCCCAGCACATCTCACTGGGGTGTGTGAATTGGTTGGGGTCCAAATGGGCAAGTGCCACACTCAGCACCTCAGGCCGGGGCAGGGCCGACCCTGCTACACTTCACCTGAGTCACCATGGGGCGTGTCTAGAGCACTGCTTCCCGACCTCTGAACTCCCTCAGGGCTGTCGTGCAGGTACACCTCCTGCACACCACGTCTGTGCCACAGGGGTTCAAGGCTGGAGCTGCGATTCTGCTAATGATGGTAACGTGAGACAGTGGGCATTTCCAGGTTCTTAACTCACCTGGCTTACCTCCTTTAACCTGCTCCCGTCATGACTTGGGCTGATGTAGGGGAAGCCTACCCAAGAACGTTCTTTATATTTGGGACACCAGGTCCGGTGCCCAAAGAGAACTGCATTTGCTGCGGCGGCCCTGAAGGGTCACTGCACTGGGGAATCACCCGGGCTGTGCTCGTGGACAGTGGGACACCTGGCCGTGGTCCCAGTTTCTGACCCAGTGGGTCTGGGGTGGGGGGCAGGCACGGGTACCTGTTACATGCACCCCTGTGTGGTTCAGATGCAGGTGGTCCTGGCCTCCCCCGCGTGGAGGAGGACTGATTGGCTGAGTCTTGCTGGGGCCAGGCACTGCCCTAAACTCTAAACAAGTTATTGTATTTAATCCTATGCATCCTTTAAATGGAGCACTGTTATTATCTTTATTTTACAGATCAAAAAAAAAAAGAAGCAACACTATAGCCCTGAGGCTTAGGTAGATTAAATGATTTGCCCAAGATAACAGTGGCACAGAGTGACTGCATAGGATCAGGTTGGTTCGTGGGGCTTTTTTCACTTAACTCTACCCCTCAGGTGCTCCAGCCCCCGGGGGCAGTTTATTAGATATCGGGGAACAGAGTAACAAAATGAAAAATGGATACAGCTTCTGCTCTCAAGGAATTCAAAGCCTAATATTGGAGACCAGGCAGAAGCAAATGTTAAATGAGGAAGCATGTAATTGAAATGTCAAAATAGTGTATCAAATGGAAACACTGGGCAGAAATTAATTTTTTTTTAGTTGTCTGTAGCTTAGGTTAGTCTCGATGGCCTTTGAAGGTGGTTGAACCTGTACCCAATTATAGGTCTGTCGTTTGTCTTCTATCACTTCTGGAAGAAAGGTGCTCGAAGGAAATCAGTCATCTGCAATGATCCCCGTAAGCATTGCAAGCCACGCCCCCGGGGCTGGGATGTAGGGGCAGCTGTGGGCTGCTCCTCCCCCACGTGGCATCACAGACCCATGGCAGGGTCCGCGCACTGAGAACCTCAGACACACTCTGTTCTCCCACATGCAGGCTGGAAGATCTTTGGCCAGATTGCCCTGGTCTCTCAGTCAGCCAGCTTCTTCCTCACCAACACAAATTCCAACTTCTGTGTGAAGGAAGGAGGGATGGGACTCTGGGGGGGGAAAGCCAGGGAGAAGCAGAGTGAAACCTGATGGTGAATTCGGGGAGGAGCGGGGAGGAGGCCGCCTCAGAAGGCCGTGTCCTCCGTCCTCCCGCTCTTTCTCAGAGCCCTGGATGCTCTCTGGGTGGATTGTGGCTTCTGCCCTTTTACCCTGCTCCACCCTACCCTGAGCAGATTTGCCCCTTTTTCAATAAAGGCAAACCAAAACTAAATCTATAATTATCACTACTAATTCCACTTAATTAGTCACAAGCCAGCCACCAAATTGGCTTTCTCATAATTATCTGATAAGCAGTAAGCACATCTCATAGATTATAATTAACACTACTTAATTAAAATCTAATATTCATACACCCTTTCCTCCAAATACATCTAATTGGTTGGGTTCACAACAGCAGCAGAGAAAAAGTCTTCTTTGGTTGCCCCTCCATAAGGACTTCAAATACCTACTTTCTTTATTTTCAGTCCCCTGAGAGCACTGAGGGGGAGTTACAGATACTGTTGCTGATTTATTCTTTCAGCAAGTTCTACATTTTCTCCCTGGGGGACTGAGGAGAGCTGCGGGTCTCTCCTCTCTCGGGAGGCGTCTCACCAAACGAAGAGACCGCCCGCTGGGCGCGGTGGCCACTTGGCTGACGCGTGCCTCACGCCAGGGAAATCTCAGCTTCCAACGTGGCTTCTTTACATTCGTCCCGCAGCAGACGGTCTGTCCACCTCCGAACTGGGGGAAAAAAATCCTGTCCAACTTCCTAGTGCCATTTTTGGAAATGAGTGGGATTCAAAGCCGTTTTGAAGTTCGCAGTGGCTGTGCTGTGTGCTTTTCAGCCACCGCGGTCCCTGGCTGGGCTGAGATCACAGGTGTCTGGTGTCTGATCCCTCGGGCGCCGGCTGGGGTGAGAAGCAGAGCCGTCAGCATCTTGAAAGGGAGGAGACTCTATTCTTGGTGAGGTTGCTGGCCGCCCGTTCCTTAGAGAGCTCGGAGGGCAGGTTAAGGAGGAGCACACGGGGCCGTTTCCTGTCCTTTCCGAGCTCCAGCTAAACTGACCCGATGGCGGAGAGTCCCAGCCGCCCTTCCCGCGCTGGGGCGGGGCGGGAAGGTGGGGAGGGCGCCTGGAACAGAAGGGGCGGAGCTCGGCCTCACGGGAGGGAGGACCTGGGAGGGAGGCCAGTAGAGGCAGGCTGAGGCTGCTAACGCAGCCGTGTGTTTCCCGACGCGCTGCTCTGTCCAGCTCAGGGCGTTCTGTCCACCGTATCCTGTTCGTCTCACTGTCCTTAGTGCCTCGTCTAGTGCCAGGAGATGCAAGGAAATGGATAGATGGTTTCTGTATTGACACCTAGGTGCCGGTGGTTTAATACTGACGTTTCAGAATCTCAGACAAGGCCTAGGAGAGTCAGCGGAGGTGTGGGAGGTTGTCACCGCCGCCTCTCCTCCAGGACACTCACGCTGCTGTGAATCATGCCGTACACATCTGCCCTCCCCACAAGGTTATGCCTCAGGAGAGCGAGACCTGGGGCCAGTTTACTCACTGCTGGCGTCTCCACCACCTCCATAGAATCCAGCAGGTGATGAGTGTTCATTATGTTCCTGTTAATGGCTGGATGGATGAATGTCCTGTGACTTCTTTCCTACTGGAAAAAAAAAAAAAAAAAAGGCAAATCCACTACCAGTTATTAAATATTTAATCCTGAACTGTGAGGTTGCTCTCATTTTCATTGCTCCTAAATTTCTCCCATGAAGTCCATCTGGATCAGGAAAAACTCACCACCCACCAAGCGGGAGGGAAGATCTACCTGTGATGTATTCCTCTACATGCTTCTTTCTCTGTACCCAATCAAAACATTTGGCCAGCGGGTCCATCTTTAGCAATTTAAACTGGCTTTGGGCAAGGAATTCTCTGTTGAGCTGTCTATTTATTCATGGCCCACCAGGGAGCAGCTATAAATGCCTTGGAGCACGATCCTGTGTGTTCAAAATTACTTTAATGGGTTTTTGGCCCAAATGCCACTGTCTCCTTGTATCGTGGGTTCCTGTTGACATTGCCAGGTCGGTTGGGTGGTGACAGCTGCGTGGATACAGGGAGACCTCTGTCTGGGCCATCGTTTTGCTGGTGGCCCTGAGAAGTCTTTGAAGCTTCTCGTCTTTTATCCTCTCTCCACTCCCAGGGAGCCTCCGAATGAGCACAGCTTGCCACCTGCCACCCACTGGCCGGCGGGGGGCTCTGCTGCCATCTTGCCTCTCTCATCCTGCCCCTCACCCGGCAAGGGCTTTTTTAAAACTTCAGTGTCTTGGCTGAATGCATTTTCCTCCAGTAGGAAGGATCTCAGGGGAGACACTCTGTTTATTCTGTTCCTTTGACTAAAGCTGCCTTGGCCACCTAATTCCCCATCCATGCTGGGCTTTCTGTGATACCCTGGGCTTGAATAAATTATATTTTCAAAGGTTAAGACTGGATTTCAGCAGTCGACTCTCCTGCTGATGTCTTGGTTATTTTCTGAACGTAAGAAAAAGAGGGAGAGCTGGTGGGTTTACGAAGGGGAGAGCTGTCTTCTGCAGTGCTGTCGCAGGATGGGGCCGTTAGTTATTTTGCAAAATCTCAAACACTGTCTTCTCTGGGCTACTGCAGCAGGACAGAGGGGGCTATTTCTGCTGGTGCTGCTTGTTCTGAAAGCCTGTGAGCAAGGCCTGGCAGCTGGGGCCTTGTCTCTCTGCCTGTACCGTCTAATGCCAGAGGGAGGAAATGGGTGGAAAAAGAAGTTGGGGAATGGCAGAGGAGGGTGTAAAAAAGAGGAAAGAAACGGGTGATCGATTCTCCCCTGGTCTGCAGCCTCCACGGAGCAGGTATCCGCTGCATTTGCATCTTATCTGGCTTGACATACTTGCCTTCTCTGGGACGTGGTATTAAGTGGCAAAAAGAAAAAGCACACACACCAAAAAAAAAGAAAATATTTCTGAAATGCCCAGTTGTGTAGCAATGATATTAAGTAGCTACAGTGTCTGTGAACACACTGCTGTAGAGAAAGGCGGCGAGAGCAGGACTTGTTTCAAGGCCTGGGAGTGAAGGCGGAGTGTCGCAGTCATCTTCAGAAACTTCAGCAGCCTCAGTAGCTACCCATGCGTGTCGCAGGCTCTGGCTCCTGGGCAGACGGGAGCATGCCCTCCCCTGGGCCTGCAGGTCCTCCCACAATTCCTCAGCGTCCTTCCTCTTCCACATCGTCCCTGAAGGAAGTAGGTGCTTGCTGTGCACACTCGAAGGCCAGAGTCCCAGCACGCCCGAGGTCCCCCACCTTCCTCTCCCGCATTCTCTCGCCGCGCCTGCCATCTGTCCTTTCGTGCGCAGAATGAGTCTGAAATATGTACGTTCAGGCCGAGTCTCGGAAGGCAGCCAGTCCTCCGAGCCCCGGGTGTTTACAGCCTTTTGGCGTTTTGCCTTGACTGTCCTGAAGGGAATCCGCGGTTGTGTGGACCTGTGACCGCTCGAGGAGTAGTTAGGCTGCATAGATAGAAAAACCTTTCAGTCTGGAGTTCTCAAGAGTGGTGATGTGAAATGAAGGTGCAGACTCATCATAAAGATCATTTCTCCTCACTCCCACCCACGCTTCTCCTTTCATCAAATACTATTTTTTTTTTAAATTTTTATTTATTTATTTATTTTTGGCTGTGTTGGGTCTTCGTTTCTGTGGGAGGGCTTTCTCTAGTTGCGGCGAGCGGGGGCCACTCTTCATCACGGTGCACAGGCCTCTCACTATCGCAGCCTCTCTTGTTGCGGAGCACAGGCTCCAGACGCGCAGGCTCAGTAATTGTGGCTCACGGGCCTAGTTGCTCAGCGGCATGTGGGATCTTCCCAGACCAGGGCTCGAACCCGTGTCCCCTGCATTGGCAGGCAGATTCTCAACCACTGCGCCACCAGGGAAGCCCTCAAATACTATTAATTTAACCTCTCGAGTGTTTCTGGAGCCTCTCCGCTTCCCTCCTTACCCACTGCCCGTATCCTGGTTCACTCTCCATCATCCTTGCCTGGTTCAGGTCAGCGTGGTCCTAACCCCTGGGCCCATCACCACTTGGGAGTGACTTGCCTGTGATACAAAGCTGTCCTCCTTCAAGGACCCCTGGCTGCCTTCGGGGAAAAATCAACTCCAGAGCTTGACATTGGCTAGCTGCACCCCACCTCCCCCTACCACCTTTACATCCTCATGTATCACTGGTCCCCTCGCCTCCCGCCCAGGCTCTGACTCTCCAGGAGTAATGACTGCCCTGCCCCGACCCCAGCCCGGCCTTGAGATGCCCATCCTGTGCTTCCGTGGCGCCTTTGGTTTTACCTGTCCTTAGACTTACAACAGTGCAGCTTACTTGCCTTTCTTCTTTCTTCTCTTGTATTAGACTGTGATCTCTATGAGGAGAGCCACGTTTACCTAGAACAGTTGCTGATTAATAAAAGCTTGCTGAATTCATATGAATGGCATCTTGAGTTGCTCACTTTAGAAGTAGGTGGCAATCTGATAAAATTAGAGAAATGAATGACAGCCTGCGACTTCCAGTCTGTGCTGTCTGTGGTTTCTCATCTGGATGCTGCTGTTCTCTAGGAGACTGTGATACCCTTGGCTTGAGCCACATCCATATACCCTAGTACAGGCCGGGACTGGCAAACTAAGAGCTCCCGAGGAATATTAAATTAATGCTTACGTAGATCATGTAACGGTTTATTTATAATGACAAGACAAACCGATTAACTTATCAAACAAAAATAGATAAATAAGAGCAAGTAGAACAAGGAAAACAGAATGCAAGAAAGCAGGAGACTTCTGTGTACCAGAGAGGAACCCTCTTTCTTTTCTTAGCTGGTCAATAATAGCGTTGACTTAACCATTTCTAGCTCAGCCCATTTCAATGATTTTAATCCATTCCAATTACAAAGATCATATTATTAAAGTATTGCTTTCTAACACACTGTGCTAAGGACAGTGGGCATTTGTAAATTCTCACAGCGTCTCTCTCCTCTTCTGCCGGTCACCAGTGTACCCGTAGGGCGTGGGCAGCATGTCCTCACAGCAGCTCAGCCTGGGTGATTTGAAACACTGGCCACGGCCCTGGCTCCGGAGATGGGCCAGTGACCCTGCGCTGCTGGAAGCACTGACCCCTTCTCCTTCTCTGCCATGACCAGCTCAGAAATCAGCCTGGGCCCCATGTTCCACATCCCCTCAGCTACGCTCCACTAAGCAAAAACGCCTCGCAAGCAAGCACGGGAAGGGCCCCCAGTGTGAGATCCAGCTCCCCGAAATGTGATAACCTCAAAAATACCTTCTTTCAATTAGATGGAAGGTGGCATTAGATTAACTAGTGGCATATATATGTATACATTTTTATTCATTTGTCTTTTAAAGATTTATTTATTATTTATTTTATTTATTTTTGGCTGCATAGGGTCTTAGTTGCGGCACGCGGGATCTTCATTGAGGCAGGCGGGATCTTACCATATGGTGCGCCGGCTTCTCTCTAGTTGCAGCGTGCAGGTTTTCTCTCTCTAGTTGAGGCGTGCAAGCTCAGTAGTTGTGGCGTGTGGGCTTAGCTGGCCCACGCCATGTGGGATCTTAGTTTTCTGACCAGGGGTTGAACCTGCGTCCCCTGCATTGTAAGGCGGATTATTCTTTACCACTGGACCACCAGGGAAGTCCCTATTCATTTGTCTTGAGTACTTGTAAGACTAAACACTCTTCCCTAAAAGGAGCCAGGGTACTGTGGAGTGATGGTTGGCTGATTCCAGAACTGGGGCCTTGGAAGTCCAAGGTGATCCTTAAATATCTTATACCAGAAAGCAAGTGTTCAGAAACTGATGAGAATGTGTGAAAACTACAGAGGCGGCAACTTGAAGGGGTAACAAATGGCCTAAATTTGGTAAAATTTGAGCACTAAAATATAAAAAAATAAAAATAAAATAGTGGTGGGTTATAATATGTCTAATAAAACAGAGTTCATAATATTACTACAAAAAATAGAGACAGGCTCTTCTTATAGAAGAATACCTGCCAATAGATATAGAAGGAGAGCTAGAATTATAAAGTAACTATTTCATAATCACCAAAATAATTTAGGCAAGTATCATCAATGGGTATAAAACTATTGGCTGAAAGTTATTGGAATAGGATATTCACATAGTCTCAAAGTATCACCCACAGATTGTATATTGATTACAAATGAAAACATGTGACACTTTGGAAAAAGTTGAAGGCACTTCTTCATTAACCGAACATATTAGCATTTCCAGTAATGAGGCGAACTATACTCCAAGTCTCCTGATCCAATGTACCAAGAGTTCACAACATCACCCACGTGGTATTCTTGGTCAAAAATGTGTAACCTGAACCTAATCATGAAACAGTCACATAAATCTAAATGGTGGGACAATCTACAGAATAACAAGCCTGAACTCTTTAAAATGCCAATCTCATGAAAGATTAAAGAACAACAAAAGGCAGAAGACTGTTCTTGATTAATAGAGGTCATAGAGACATATCAGCTACATACGATGCACCATCTCTGATTAGATTCTGGATCAAATAAAGGAAACTATGTGAGACACTGGGAGAATTGAAACATTGACTATGAGCCGTAGATTAGAAGCTCTTCTTGTATGGACATCAACTTTCTTGAATTATTGTGGTGTTCTCAGGAGACGCTGTAGTGTGTGGGGATAAGTTTTTATCACCGTGTCTGCAGTGTACTTTGAGCTGGTTTGGTGGGGGACAGAGGGCCTGGCCGATGGGGACACGGAGAAAGCAAGCACACGAGGCAAAATGTTAACAATGGGTGAATCTGCGTGAAACATAAATGAATCTTCATGGTAACATTTTTTTCAATTATTTTGTGGGTTTGGAATTTTTCAAAATAAAAAGTTAAGGGAAAAAAATTTAAAAAAAGAAAAGGAACAGAGCGGGCCCCCCACCAGTCCCATGAGCTGAGTTCTGAAACTTGAGTGGAGCGCTGGGAGATGCAGGGCACGTACCTCACAGGACTCCCTTGCCCCTTTGACTCTCTTCTGGTTTCACGGGCCTTTGTCCTCTGTATTTTTTTGCAGGGACAAAACACAAAGTCACGTTGTTCACTAACCAGCTCCATTTCCTTGTCTCCCACATAAGTGCATGACTCAGCCATCCAGCCTTTAAAGGGGTTCAGATTATTTGAAACCACAGATAACTCCAAGTCAGCCAGACTAGTCAGCGTCCCAACTTTAAAATTAGAAAGAACGTTTTCTCAGAGACTTTTCTGCTCCTGGAGGAGGCTGGCCTCTTTTCATGAGAAAGACTCAGTGAGCTCTGTTGTCCGTGCAGACCCTGGCCCTGGCTTTATTTAACCCTGGAGTCTGGGCCAGGTCTCTGTGCTGCTGTTCTCAGCTCTCAACCCTCCTGGCCCCTCTCCTGCCTGCGGTGGGAGGTTAGCCATTGAAAGAAGGCCGTAGTCAAGACCTAGAGGTGGTCCAGGTAAGACTCATGTTCCCTGAGGACAGCCCATCCCCTCTGAGCTCCCAGGATGGACCAGAGGGAGAGACAGTCTCGGGCACAGAGAAAGCACCGCCTCCCTGGCTCCTCGGCCCTTGGTCAGCGGTGGCCCTTTGCACACCGCTGGGGAGGCAGGTGGGCTAAGGGTGGGCAGGAAGGGTGACTGCAGGCCGCGCTCCTGGCCCTGTTGGTAGGATCAGGCTAATGTCTGCACACCCGGGGGGGACACTGCCAGTCCGCAGGGCCCGCTCACAGGTGTCTTTGGCCAATCTTGGACTTTCATTTGCCAGAAACACTGGAGGATTAGTCCTCACAGGTGAGAAAAACGAAAGGATTCCTTGCAGTGGGAAGACAAAGTATAATTTCCACGGGCTGCTTCTGGATGGACGTTGGGACTGTGGGACTCGGCTGGAGGTCTCAGCGTTGGTGCTCAGGCAGACGCCCTGCGGAGCCACGGCGACGTAGCCCCAGCCGTGCTCCCCACCTTCCAAAGACTGAGCGGGGTGGTGCGGTGTGGTGGGCTCCTGACCTAAGGCTGGGGCTCATCATTACTGCAGGGAGAGCTTGTTCTCCACCTCTGCCCAGGGGGCCAGGATGCTCTAAAGTCACTGTCACCTAAATGCTGTCTTGTGCTCGACTGGGGACGTGCAAGTCGTGTTGCTTCCTACAGCAAGCATGGCCCGTTGCCTCCTATTTCTCTGTAATCGTGAGTAGATAATGGCGAGAAGTGTGTCTCTGTTGAAGAGACCACATTGTGCCATTCAGAGTGTCGCCAGGCAAAGGCTGGGCCTGGCTTCTGGCATTTGCAAGGATTTGAGGATTAGTGCTAAGAGTTGTGTGCAGAAGAGAAGAGAAACTAAAGACCCTCGTCTCTGAAAGCAAGTGCTAAGAGTGTTCACTTGTCTTCTCGCCGGAGGCCAAGAAACAAAAAAATCCACCAACTTTCCATTCTCACTCCCTGCCGCCCCCGACCCCAATCCAGACCCAGAGCCTCCTGCCCTCGGCATTGCCCAGCGGCAGCTGGTCTTTCACGTCTGCATCCGGATCCCTGACATAACCTGTCTGATCTTAGCCCCCCTGCCAGGGCACCTGTGACCTCCTTCTGTTTGCTACTCTGTTTCCCAGATGTTTCTGGCAGAAACTTTGTTTCAGCTCGAGTAGCACATGAAATACACTGTGACTGTTCTTTTGCTCATCTTATTCCATATTTCCCTCTTTTTTGAATCACACGTGCCAAAATTTAAATGGCAGAGGAGGGATATGACATCTCAGAAGTGGCCTTCCGTTCCCATGCCCCAGACAATAGTTCCTCTGTCCTCAGTTATTTAGTGTCCTTCCCAAACTCTCCTGTGCGCAATCAAATATTCTCTATCTCTCTCTCTGTTCCCATCTCTCTCTCTCTTTCTCACACACATACCACAGCATATATAATACACCATATTCTGTATCTTGGCCTTTTACTTACCGTATTTCTTGGAGGTCATTTCAGATCAGTGAACAGAGAGCTTCTTTACCCTTCTTACATCTCCCTTTGGTTGCTTCTCCTGTCCGTTTTTCCGTTTCTCTGAAATCTTTCTTTCAGATTCTGACTTCAACGCTGCTTCCTCTGGGAAATCTTCCCCTGTCACTCCAGCCTCCAAGGCTGAGCTCTAGATGATTTGTTTTCTGAATTACTCGTTTGCCACATTGCTGCCTGTCTTTAATGTGCTTGGGTCCTAGTTTCCCAGAGAGACGGTGTGTGATGTCCTTCAGGGCAGGGGCCGTGTCTTCTGCTTCGTATCTCCTACGATACTCCGGCATCTAACAGGGGGCGTTGTCCTCCACAGAGGTGCAGTTAGTTTGATTTGATGGACGGCTCAGGGAGCAGACTTGGTCAGTGCTGCCTTGACAGAGAGTCTGTGTCCGGGACCAGGTTCGTTTGCACCGACCCCGAATGAGTTCTCCAGCCGACAAAGCCTTCTTGGGCATCTCTGGGAATGAGTGTGCACTCGCTGCACAGGGCCCACAGGACAGCCTTCCTGTGCTCGTTCTCCTTCCACCGCCGGCTGCTCTTTCCATTTTTCCTCCAGAAGTCAGCCAGTGAGAAGGCTCTGCTAAAGCGCCACGTGCAGAACAGAAAGATCTGCTCTGGGTCAGACGTGCTTGGGGTCAGGCCCTCGTCCACGTGGGGCTGTTGGGACCCCAGCAGTTCTGCTGCGGTCAGGGCTGAGGACGAGGCGAAGCAGGGAGACCGCTCTCTGCCGGCGTCCTCACTGCCCTCGTCCAGGTGACGCCTGCGTGGACCACGGGGTGGGGAGGCTCTGGGGCTCCGGCGGGAGTTGCTCCTCTGAGAGACCATCCCCGGGTGAAGTATTGATACATCACTTCACGCCCGTCTAGTTACTGCTAATAGACTGATTAATTCAGACTTAGGACGCATTCCCAAAGGAGCCATGGTCAAAAGCTGTGCAGAGTGTTTCTTTTGTGAGACAGTCATGTTTTTTTCAAGTTGGGAATCCGCACTTGGCTCCTGGGACTTAAGAACAAATCTCCAGTTTCTGGGAGTTTTACGAATCGGAGCCCGGGTGCAGAGTCAGCAGCTCTGGGAAGGCTGCCCGTGGTGGCGCCAGGATCGCAGGATGGACGGATAGATGCTCAGCGTGGCTTATTGTCATCTCATCTAGGAAGACGGAAAGCAAGCAGTCAGGAAGGTGACACACACAGTAGTACGGTCCAGGTGTCCCAGTAAACATTTTTAATTGTTTAGGGACAGGAGAGATTATAGTGGACTGAGATGGTTCAGGGGAAGTTTCACTGACGTATTGGACTTGAAAGACCCCTTAGATATATATATATGTATAACTGAGTCACTTTGCTGTACAGCAGAAATTAACACAACATTGCAAAGCAACTATATTTCAGTAAGTTAAAAAAAAAAAAAAGACCCCTTAGAATGAGCCGGATTTTTGAAAGAAGAAAGGCAGGAAGAGAGAAGGAACAGATGTGAGAGGTGAGATTCCAGAGCCTGAGTTCTTATCCTCTAACTGCCAGGAGGGTGGTGTAGCTGCAGGGGGGGCCTTTGTGCAGATTAGGACAGAGACAAGCTTCAAAAGGCCGTTGGGTTCAGACCTAGGAGAGTGAAGGGGAGTGAACTTAGAATTGTGGGTTCTTCCCGAAAGCCATGAAGAACTCCTGATGGGTTGGTTCTGGAGGGAAGCGATTGTTAAGGAAAAGCAGAGAGACCGTTGTAGAATGGATTGAAGTGGGCTGAGGCTGGAGAGAAGAGTTCAGGGTCACTTACATTGGTTACTTAAGGTGATTTGTCTACAACCCAAGGGAGGTATTAGGGTACCAACATTTAGGAGAGAAATAGCTCTTATTTAGTCATTCATACCGTAGTGGGAATGAGCTGACCAGAGTCTTTATTTACGGGAGAGGAAGTACATCAGCCAATTCTGTGCCAGGTCAGGGTGGGTAGGCACCTGGGGTCTGGGCCAGGCGGGACTTCTGCTCTGGTCCCACCGGGGGGCCCAGGATGCACGTTCCTAGTTATCAGTGATGATTGTCTTTCTACAGCATCCTCTGCTCTCACCTGAGGAGAGTCGTGAACACATTATACTGATTACCTCCACCCAGAAGGAGAGGCTGCAGCTGATTTCAAAATGCAGGGGAAGGGGCTGGGGAAGGGTGAGCAGAGCTGTTGTGGAGAATTCTCCTGACTGCTGGGCAGAGGCTTTTCCTCCTGGTGTCTCAGTGGAACTCGTGGTACCTGGAAGGGCTCTCGGCCAAACATGATTTTGTCCTAATCCTGTTTGCTTTTTTTTTTTTTTTTAATTGAAGTATAGTTGATTTACAATGCTGTGTTAGTTTCAGGTGTACAGTGAAGTGATTCAGTTATACCTATATTCTTCAGATTCTTTTCCATTATAGGTTATTATAAGACATTGAATATAGTTTCATGTGCTATACAGTAGGACCTTGTTGTTTATTTTATATATAGTGGTGCGTATCTGCTAATCCCAAACTCCTAATTTATCCCCCTCCTTCCCTTTGGTAACTACAAATCTGTTTTCTATGTCTGTGAGTCTATTTCTGTTTTGTAAATAAGTTCATTTGTATCATTTTTTTAGATTTCACTATAAGTGATATCATGGTATTTGTCTTTCTCTGTCTGGCTTACTTCACTTAGTATGATCTCTAATTACATCCATGTTGCTGCAGATGGCATTATTTCATTCTTTTTTATGGCTGAGTAATATTCCATTATATATATATGTATATATATATATATATATATATATACACACACACACATACCATATCTTCTTTATCCATCTATCTGTCAATGGACACTCAGGTTGTTGCTTCCATGTCTCCTGTTTGCTCTTTGAACATTTTCTCCAGGGCTCCGCTGTCGCTTTAAGTCTGGTGCTGGAAGCCCACGAGAGGTGGTTGTCCAGCTCTGAGCGGACCTGGGGCCCTGCAGCCTGACTGCCACGGGATGAATCCTCCAGGGCTGCAGAACTGCACTCGCGGCACCCGGGGCGGCCTGGGCGTGCTGGGAACGTGGCAGAGCAGCCTACAAGCAGCATCCTCCCTCCCGTGGGGAAGGAGTGGTGGGGGCAGAGGTCTGGGGACCACGCATGTTTAGCCCACGGGAGGTGCTGAACAGCAGAGTGCTGTGACGGGGCTGGGCTCTGAGGGACAGCGGGGGGTGGCAGCAAGGGTCACGTGCAGTCTTGACCCCTGACATCAGTGACGGGCGAGGGGAAAAAGCCTTGAGTTTTGTCATTTGTTTGAAAATTTTTACATCTTTTGAAACTACAATACCAAAATGTGCAGCTAGCCCTTATCACCTAATATGTCATTTACTGAGGGCATTTACTGCGTGCCAGGTACCAGGCATCCTACGTGAGAGGTTGTCTGCCATCCCCGCTGCAGGGCTGGCAGGTCACAGGCCAAGTGGCAGAGGGAGTAGGTGGCTGAGGGGGAGGAGACTGGATGTCTGTTATTGTACTGTACAAATAACCTATTATGTAAACAAGCCTCCACTGTTCCCCCTCCTCCACACTGCTTCCCAAGGTTCAGACACCAGATTGACCGATTCCATCGCAGTGGCCATTGTCTGTTTTCAGCTTAGAGGGTGGCAAGCACTGGGCAACGGGCCAATGGGCTGGGGCATCGTGGATTGGGGGTGCAGACGGTGTGGGTCGCTGCGGATCGGGGGTGTGGACGGTGCGGGACGCTGCGGATCGGGGGGGCGGACGGTGCGGGACGCTGCGGATCGGGGGTGTGGCAAGAAGGGCTGGGGAGGCAGAGGCGTGGACACGGGGCCCTAGACGCAGTTCTGCCCTTTCCCTCAGTTGGTGAGATGAGAACGACCACCTCACCCACAGGTGTGTGAAAATATTGATCAGATAAGCTGCCTGGAGTACCTGCCATGGGGGAGGGGAGGTACTCAATAATTCTTAGTTCCCTCTCTTGTCTTTTTCTTGGCTTTTTGGTGTTTGGTTTTTTGTTTTTGTTTTTGTCTTTTTTTGAGGATTTTCTTCTCCTCTTAAAGTACTATTAATCCAGTGCTTGGGCCATTATAGGCATTCAGTATATAACTTCAAAACAGTAAATATGTAGAAGTATACAAATATTTTACTCGACTTGCTAGAGAACTGTCTTGAGGCTCCTGTGACTGCTCAGATCTGGGGATGCAGACGGGGTCGGAGAGTGATTTGTAAAACCAGGTGTGAAGATCCTGAAGGTGTCCAGCAGATCACGGTGATAACTTCCGTCCATATCACAAATTGTATCACATTTTGCACTTGAAAAGGAAGGGCATGTGTGCCTTATCCAGGCTCTCGGAGGGAGGGCAGGGATCCTGTGTGCATTTTGCCTGCGGTGGGCCTGGTGATGTGATGGCAGGAAGCCAGGTCTTAGGACTGCCCTGGGAGTAGCCTTTTCCTATTCCCAGAGCTCCCAAACCTCATGGAGTAGCAGGGGGTTAATTCGTGGTTCACAGATGTTTCTCTGCGTAACATGCAAAAAAGCAACAACTTCCTCAAATGAATTTTTTTGGGAAGGGGAAAATAGCAGTAATTGACTTTTTTTTTGAGCATTAAACTAAATATAAATACCTGTTTTAACAAAACAAGAACTCTTGAAGAGAATATGGCAGAAGCATCTGAAGCAGTGGGTTTCCGTGTTTTTCCATGGGCTCTAAGGATGAAATGCTTCTTTGGGAGTCTCGATGCCATCTGTCTTACCTGTTAGGTATCAGCTAGGACACCCCGTCTTCCTCTCCCTTCCTCATGTCCCCACCTCCTTGTCCCCTAATTAGTGATTCTGAAGTATTAGTGCATTACAGTTGAAATTCATCTAAGTTTACTGTTACATCTAAAAAATGTTTTTGTACATTTTCTGAAGTGAACACAGATGTGGCTAGTATTTGTACTCTAAATATGAGTTACAATTCCTCGGCCGGAGATTGAATATTCTCCTAGTTCAATCCCAGACTATCTTGTTGGCCCCATTTCCCACGCTTCCCTAGAAGAGCCTTTTGCCTCAATAAAACTGGTTTCCTTGTTTCCTTATCTTGTGCTTCCACTGGCCGCCTGCTCACGAATCCTGCCCATTTGGGAAGGTCCTTGTCCAGGTTCTGCTTTTTCTGGAACATCAATGATCAGTCAGTCAATAAGCATAATGACCTCGCCTTCCTTGAATGCAGATTTAGCCTTTATTCCATTTTCTGTGCCAGTCACTTGTCCTGGGTGGTCTTGTGACTCCTCTTTTATTTCAGTCTCAGTCTACATTGTTAAGCTTTTTAAGCATCTGTCTTGTCTTCTAGCAGATTTCTCTCCTAGAACTCTGTCCCCTGCCCTTTCTCTCCAGCACACAAAGCAGAATACTTTACGTGTTGAGGAGTTTGCTGTATACTCTTTGCAGCAGTGGTGCCATTGTTGACGGGTGAAGAGGGAGGGCAGGGTTGTCTGACCTTTTCCTCTGAGATGTCGTGATTGGTTGAACGAAATAATATGCAGAGTTGTGATTTAGATACCCCCATGTTTGAAGTCAAGTCTACTGATCAGATTAATTTCAGCAAACATTTTATTTTGCAAGGCACTGCAGATAAACAATAGACTAAGACATTTTTAACCTCTGGAAACATTTAAGCTTGAACTCAGGAAATAAACAAGCACATTTATAACCAAAAAAAGACAAAAAAGTGAATATGACAATATGCTAACTTCCGTGTGCTGGGTTCAGTGGCCCATTTCTCATAGGTTATCTCCTTAATCCTCCCAGTATCCCTATGAAGTCGATGATATTATTATCTCCATTTTATAGTGTAGGAAACTGAACCTTTGAGAGGCTACGTAATCCCCTCAAGGTCGAACAGTTAATGGAGGAGCTGGGATTTGAGCTTTCCTCTGACTCCGGAGCCCAGAATCTAAATCACCAACTTTACATTTTCTCAGAATTCCATCATGAAACGAATGATATTATAAAATATGTATATGCTTATTGACTTAAGACATGTGAGGTCCACAAAGGGAGGAAGCTTACTGTTATAACCCCACATCACCACCCGACATAGAGTTGATGCTCAGAAAAGTGTTTGTTGGACAAATGAACTAAAAATCTTGTATACAATAGTGGTGGACTGAATATGGTGCCCCGATGATGCCCAAATCCAGATCCCCAGAACCCATGAATAAGTTACCTTCCATGGCAAAAGGGACTTTACAGATGTGATTAAGTCAAGAATCACGGGATGGGGGGTTGTCCTGGATTTCTTGGGTGGGTACAATGTAACTATAAGCATCCTTATGAGAGGGAGGCAGGGGGCCAAAATCAGTAGCAGGAGATACCTGCAAGAGGTTGGTGCAATCTGAGGAAGGGGCTGTGAGTTTGGGCTGCCTCTATACTCTGGAAAAGCAAGGAAACACTCTCTCCTGTAGCCTCCAGAAGGAATTAGTTCTGCCAGCACCTTGGTTTTAGATGTCTGTCCTCCTGAACCATGAAAGAATAGGTGTGTGCTGTTTAAGTCGCCACCTTTGTGGTAAATTGTTACAGCAGTAATAGGAATTCTTGTTCACTCTGGTCTTCACTCTGCCTGCCCTCATCTGCTGTCAAAGCGGCAGCCTTGGGACTTCCCTGGTGGCACAGTAGTTAAGAATCTGCCTGCCAGTGCAGGGGACACGGGTTCAATCCCTGGTCCAAGAAGATCCCACATGCGGCAGAGCAACTAAGCCTGTGAGCCACAACTGCTGAATCTGCGCTCTAGAGCCTGGGAGCCACAACTACTGAAGCCCACGTGCCACAACAACTGAAGCCCGCGTGCCTAGAGCCTGTGCTCTGCAACAAGAGAAGCCACCGCAATGAGAAGCCTGCGCACCACAACGAAGAGTAGCCCCAGCTCACCACAACTAGAGAAAGCCTGCACGCAGCAATGAAGACCCAATGCAGCCAAAAATAAATAAGTTAAAAAAAAAAAAAAAAAGCAGCAGCCTTTACAGAGCAAGAAGGGATGAGTCCATGGGCCTGAGGTCAAGGCTTCGGTTATCCTCACCCCATCCTCTCACTCGACCCAAAGTCAGGTCCTCCTGAATGTCCCTCAGATTCGCTGATCTCCACTCTCGTACCCTACCCCTAACCTTAGTTGATGCTATTTTTATCACCCCCTTAGATTTCTGGAAGCTTCCTAACATCTCCTGTCCCCAGTCTTCCTGATAAAATCTGTTTTCTGCTTGTGTCATACCGGCCACCCTGATCTTTCCTGGTTTAACACGTTCGAGAGCTAGAATTCAGTATAGGAACTTGGGTCCTCTTCAGAGATAGCATCTGTAAGGTTTTACTTTAAAATTTATTTCGTTAAATTACATTTTAAATAACACTGTTGTTGTCAGGTGGAGTTCTTACCCTGTTGCTAGGAGTATAAACGGCAAATCCTTTTGGAAGTGTAACATGCATCAGAAAGCTTTAAAATAATGCTTTAAAACTTTTCAGTCATTTTTGTTGTGATAAAACAAAATTTATCACTTTCATTTTTGAGTGTGTATTTCAGTGGCATTCAGTATATTCACTCTTGTGTGACCATCATCACCATCCATCTCCAGACCTTTTATTATCTGTCCTCCCAAACTGAAACTCTGCACTCATGAAATAGTAATTCCCCATTTTCCCCAGCCCTCATCCCTGGCAATCATCATTTTAGTGTTCGTCTCTATGAATTTGGCTATTTTAAGTACCTCATCTAAAAGATATTATACAGCATTTGTCCTTTTGTGACTGGCTTATTTCATTGAGCATCATGTCTTCAAGGTTCATCCATGTTGTAGCGTGTGATAGAATTTCCTTCTTTTTTAAAGATGGATAATATTTCATTGTGTGAATAGACCACATTTTGTTAATCCATTCATCCATCAATGGACACTTGGATTGTTTCCACATTTTGGCTGTTGTGAATAATGCTGCTATGAACATAGGTGTGTAGGTATCTGTTCCTGTCTCTGCTATCATTTCTTTGGGGTGTATACCCAGGAGTAATATTGCTAGATCACATGGTAATTCTATGTTTAATTGTTCGAGGAATCACCAAACTTTTTTCTGTAGTAGCTGCACCATTTTACATTCCAACCAGCAATACCCAAGGTTTCTAGTATTGACCATCATTTGCACATTTTCTGTGAAGAAATGTCTATCAGGTCAGTTGCCCATCTTTTTAAAAAATTGGGTTGTCTGTTCTTTGGGTTGTTGACTTGTAGGGATTCTTTATATATTCTGGATATTAGTCCATTATCAGATTTGTCATTTGAAAATATTTTTTCATATTCTGTAGATGACATTTTCATTGTTGATAAAAACTTTTGCATAGAAGTTTTAAATTTTGATGAAGTCCAATTTATCTATTTTTTCATATCCTAGAAACATTGCCAAATACATTATCATGAAGATTTTTCTGTTTTTTTCCAAGAGTTTTATAGTTCTAGCTCTTGCATTTAGCTCTTTGATCTATTTTCAGTTAATTTTCATATATGATGTAAGGTAAAGATTCAGTTTCATTTTTTAAAATATGTGGATATCTGGTTTACTTCAGTGACTTATTGAAATGACTGTCCTTAATCCATTGAATGGTCTTGGTACTGCTGTCAAAAATTATTTGACAGTAAATGTAAGAGTTTATATCTGGACTCTCTATTGTATTTCATTGGTCAGTATGTCTGTCTTTATGTCAGAACCACACTGTTTTGATTCCTGTAGCTTTGTGGTAAGATATCTAGAAGTGTGAGACCTCCACCTTTGTTGTTTTTTTAAGATTGTTTTGGTTATTCTGGGTCCCTTCAGTTTCCATGAATTTTAGGGTGTACTTGTCTATTTCTATAAACAAAATCATTGAGATTTTGATAGGGATTGTATTGAGTCTGTAGATTGCTCAGGGTTATATTGACATCTTAACAATATTAAATCTTCCAATCCATGAACATGAGATATCCTTACAATTATTTAAATTTCTTGCAGCAACATTTTGTCATTTCCAGTGTACAAGTATTTTACCTCCTTGGTTCAGTTTTTCCTAAGTATTTTATTCTCTTTTATACTATTATAAATCTAATTGTTTTCTTAATTTCCTCTTCAAAATATTCATTGTTAATGTATAAAAATGCAGTTGAGTTTTGCATGCAATTTTGTGTTCTGTAACTTTACTGAATTTATTTATTAGTTTTAATAGTGTTTGTGTGTGTGTGTTTAGAATGATTATGGTTTTCTACATAAAAGATCATGTCATTTATGAACAGAGCTAATTTTACTTCTTTTTGAATTTGAATGCTTTCTATTTCTTTCCTAATTTGTTCTGACTACTACATTCAGTACTATGCTGGATAGAAGTGGTGAAAGTGGTGTCCTTGTCTTGATCTTGGATGAAAAGTTTAGTCTTTCATGATGAGGGTGACTTTTGCTTTAGGTTTCTCAGAAATGGCCTTTCTTATGTTGAGGTAGTTTCCTTCTAGTTTGTTGAGTATTTTTATCATGAAAAGGTGTTAAATTTTGTCAAATGCTTTTTATGTACCAATTAAAATGATCATGTATTTTTTTCCCCTTCATTCTATTAATTGCTGGGTATTACATTGATTTTTTAAAAATATATTGATCCATTCTTGTATTCCAGGAATAAATCCTGCTATGTCGTGGTGTAACAGGATGGTTACTATGCTATTGAATTCTGTGTGCTGGTATTTTGTTGATGCTTTTTACATAAGTATTTATAAGGGGTATTGCTTTGTAGTTTTCTCTTCTTGTGGTGTCTTTATCTGACTTTGTTATCAGGGTAACATGGATCTCATAGACTAAGTTAGGAAGCATTCCCTCTTCAATTTTTGGGAAGAATTTGAGGAGGATTGGTGTTAAGTCTTTTTTAAATGTTTGTGAAAATTACCAGTGAAGCCATGTGGTTCTGGGATTTTCTTTGTTGGGAGTTTTGATTACTGATTTAATCTCCTTACTAGCCATAGGTTTTGGATTTTCTATTTCTTCATAATTCAGTCTTCATAGGTTGTATATTTCTAGGAATTTGTCCATTTCATCTAGGTTTTCCAATATGTTGGCATGTAATTGTTCATAGTACTCTCTTATAATCCTCTTTTATAAGTTCTCTATTTCCTTATTATACTTTATTATATCTTGGTTACTAATTTTGCAGAAATAATTGTAAAATTGGTAATAATTTCCCCTCTTTCATGTTTGATTTTAGTTATTTGAATCTTCTTTTTCTTTTAGTCAGTCTAGCTAAAGATTTGCCCCCTTTTTTTAAGAAGAACCAACTCTTGATTTCACTAATATTTGTTACTGTTTTTTAATTTTACTTCTCTTTAATTTTTATTATTTCCTTTCTTCTGCTAGTTATGGGATTAGTTTGTTCTCTTTCCACTTTCTTAAGCCCTAAAGTCAGATTGTTGATTTGAGACTTTCTTTTTTTTGTTTGTTTTTTGAAAGGAGGCTTATATTTTATTTCTTAGAGAACACAACTAAAGATTAGAAATAATGACTTTTGTGTCTACTGTCACCATAGTTGGAGTCACAATTATGAGTGGGAAGTTTTTTTAACATCTTTATTGGAGTATAATTGCTTTACAGTGGTGTGTTAGTTTCTGCTTTATAACAAAGTGAATCAGCTATACATATACATATATCCCCATATGTCCTCCCTCTTGTGTCTCCCTCCCACCCTCCCTATCCCAGCCCTCTAGGTGGTCACACAGCACCAAGCTGATCTCCCTGTGCTATGTGGCTGCTTCCCACTAGCTATCTATTTTACATTTGGTAGTGTATGTAAGTCCATGCCACTCTCTCACTTCGTCCCAGCTTACCCTTACCCCTCCCCATGTCTTCAAGTCCATTCTCTATGTCTGCGTCGAGACCTTCTTTTTTAATGTTAGATTTTACAGCTACAAATTTCCCTCCTAACATCACTTTTGCTACATCCCATAAGTTTTGTATGTTGTGGTTTCAATTTAACTTGTCTCAAGATATTTTATAAATTTCCTTGTAGTGTCTCTTTTGGTTGTTTAAGAGTATATTGTTTAACTTCCACATATTTGTGAATTTTCTAGTTTTCCTTCTGTTGATTTCTAGTTTTATTACATTGTGATTGGAAAAGATACTTGGCATTATTTCAATCTTTTAAAAATTACAACTTATTTTGTCGTATAACATATAGTTTAATAACATATGGTTGATTGTGGAGAATGTTCCTTGTGTACTTGAGAAAAGTTTGTTTTCTGTTATTGCTGGGTGAAGAGTTCTGTATGTATGTATTAGGTCCAGTTAGTCTATTGTGTTGTTCAAGTCCTCTCTTATTAATCTTCTGTCTGGTTTTTCTATATATTATTTAAAGTAGGATATTGAAATATCCTCCTATTATTGTAGAGCTATTTATCCCTTCAGTTCTGTCAATGGTTGCTTCACATGTTTTGGAGCTCTGATGTCTCATTCATATATGTTTATAATTGTTATATTTTATTTTATTTATTATTTTGTGGTGGTAAGAACACACAAGATCTGCCCTCTTAACAATATATTTGTTTTATCTTCCTGATGAATTGAACCTTTTATTATTATATAACATCCTTACTTGTCTCTTGTAATAATTTTTGACTTAAAGTCTAATTTGCCTAATTTTAGTATAGCCGCCCCTACTCTCTTTTGGTTACAATTTGCATGAAATATCTTTTTCCATCCTTTCACTTTCAACCTATTCATGTTCTTACATTTTATTTTTATTTTTTAAAATATTTATTTTAAAAAATATTTATTTATTTACTTATTTAGGCTGCACTGGGTCTTAGTTGCAGCATGCGGACTTCTTAGTTGTAGCATGCATGTGAGATCTAGTTCCCCGACCAGGATTGAACCTGGGCCCCCTGCATTAGGAACATGGAGTCTTACCCACTGGACCACCAGGGAAGTCCGTGTTCTTACATTTTAAGTAACTCTGTTTCAGACAACATGTATTTGGATACTGAGAACATCCACTAGGTGCGAAGGAAACCCTCACATTGCATCTGGTATATAACCCGGGTGTGGACTATGTAGGAATCACAAGACTGAGGTTGGGGCTAGGAACCAGATAACCTCTCAAAAGAAAAATGGGTTTAAATAAAGAATAAAAGAAGCCACGCTACCCTCTTTTGTTTTTTCCTGTTCTAAGAAGATTGACCCCATATTCAGGATGGTCTGGTAGTAATATGAGACAGTGCATTTTCAGATCTGCATTGACAAGAATGTTTTATTGCAAAGTTTCAAAATTCAGTAGTTAACTTTTAAAATATGTTTGTAAGAAAAGAGTGCTTTTCAGCTTAGTGAAGAGGGCAAGACAGGCTTGGGTTTTGATTAATGAGCTTTGGCTTTAGGGCTGTGTATGTTAAGTCAAAGGAGAACATCCTGTTAGTAATGTAAACTTCCAAGGGAAAAAGTAAATAATCCTTTTGGGGGAAAAAAGGTAGATCTCATATTTGTTTTCTCTCTCTCTAAGTGATAGAAAAAATTGAAACCTTAAGGACCATTCATTCCTTTTATCCAAGTCTGGACCATTCTGTCTCCTTTTGTAACATCAAAGGAGGAGATATTGGTGAGTGACAAGTGACATCTTTGCCATCAAGATGTGTTTTTCTCAGTCCAGTCAAGATAAATGAGTGTTTGACTTATTCTTAAACTTCTTCAAAAAGGTTGTAATATCACTTCCCTCAAATAAGTAATCTCTCCCATCACATTTACAGTCAGGATATAATGTTTTGCTTTCTTTCCCTTTGCATTTTTTTTCTTTTGTCCTCTGGAATTAAATTAATAATAATTGATCAGCATCTTACTCAAGACAATTATAATATATTAGAAAATACTTGAATTCTACCCCAGGCTTCTCTTCACCCAGCTAAATAGTTCCAAAGCTCTTTAACCTTTCCCAGCACAGTCAGTGCTCGATAAATATTGATCCCATTTTTCAGTATTCTAAGCACTTGGGACTGGAGGAAATTTTATCAGCATACCTGGGTTTGGCTGTATTTGTTTTGTTGCTAACCTAAGATTATGAACCCCTTTAGGGCAGAAGCCATGCATGCCTTTTAAACTCTTACACAAACAACAGTGTAGGGATAGGAACACACTGGCCTGTGATAATCTTGCCACTGATGGGCCTAACTGATGAACACAACATTTTTAATATCCCATATTGGTGACATGGCATCAACGAATATGTTAAAGATGAATTTTTAGAGCCCAGAATTCAAAACCCTGAGGCAGTTAAGATGAGAACAAAATGAAACTTGATCTCCAAAGTTCTGCAACTTTGATTACCCTGGTAATCAAATCAAAGAGCCTGAATCTGGCTCTTCTGGTATGGATTCATAACATCCTAAGGAGAACTGCCAACCCTCAGGATTCCTGCTTGGGGAACATAGCTGGATTCGATGGCTTCCAAATTCCCTTCCAAACCTGAGATGATGCGATTCTGTGAGACCCCAGTGGATATAAATTCTGTTTTCTGCCACCAGATTCCTGTATGAATGGATTTCCTTTCATCTACACCCAAATATCTAATACTGTCACTTTAGACAACCATGTGTTTGAATTCACATGCAAGCTCTGTCCCCAAACATTCTTGTGTATTTTGGCTTTCTTTTATCTCCATCTGTGGAGAAATGCGATCTATTTCTGTGTTACTTGTGGACATGTAGGTCTCTTATCTGTGGCACAGCTAATGCTGTGTAAGGATACAGTCATCCAGAGACCATCTTGAGAATTCAGGGCTGGTGAGCGGTGCCCTGGACGGAAGTGAGAAGTTGGGGCTGAGCGGTATGTGGAGCTGGGGCACCCACACCAGCCCACAGATGCCCGCAGGATAGTGGGCTGTCAGCTCAGCCCAGTGCAATGAAAAACAGCGATGTTTCAAAATACGCATCCGTTTTTAAGCAATCTATACATTTGGCTTGTCTTCATTTTTGGTACTTGTTTATCACAGGAGAAAAAACAAGCTTGTAGGGAAATTAAATAAATCATCTCTGTAAAAGGGAAAAGCAAAGTAATAAATTATATATACTTTTTTCCTGTGTCAGAGTTTAACATTTCAATATCTGATCAAAAGTTTAAAAACCCCTTTTTTAGGCTTACAGTCCATTAGTTAGATGGGTTTTCTAAATGCACTTAGAACCTCATTGTGATTAAATTTTCAGTTCAGTCACCACCCACTTTATTTTTATGGGCTTCATAGGAGAAACTTTAAAAACATCACTCAGTGCTCCAAACATTGCTGGAACTTGGTGTACTTTGAATGGTTTTGGTTTCCAAATTCGATTCTGCTCCATCTAGATTGGGAGAGGAGTGATACCTAGGCTTCCTCTCAGTCGAAACAGCCCGTTCAAGGCTCCTCTCAGCCCTTACAAAGCACACAGCATGTCTTCGTGGAGTGAACTGGGATCTGGGGTTGGCCCTGTACTGCATTTATCCTTAAAGAAATTACTGAAGGTAATAAGTGCTTGGTTAAGATTTCCTGGTTTTGTTTAGTTCAGGTGTTGGTGGTAAGTGGAAGACCTGTATGTTGATCTTCACTTTTACACTAAGTAGTTTTGAGATGGTTAGCAAATCACACCTAGATCTTTCACAAAAGGCTTGGAGATGATTTAGGACCAACCTCACATGTGATAGAGGAACACGACACTGTCCACTGAGGTTCAGCGTCCCATTTAATGTCATAGAGAGATTTTTGTACTTAAGATTTGGTTTTCTTGACTCGGTGTGCAATACTCTTATCAGACTATCTCCTACCACACTATTTAAGCTGGTTAAGCTCCAAGGTAATACGTGGTGACCAGCTTTACATGATATTTTTTTTTATTAAGAAGGCAATAGAAGTGAAATTATTTTCAAAGATATAAAGTAAATTATTAAAATAAGACAATTATTTGTGCCTTGTATAGTGTGTTATTTTTCTGCTGAGTTTCCTCTTTGTTGATACGTTTCCCTTTCTATTCTTGAGCATAGTTATAATAACTGCTTTCCAAATGCTTGTCCCCCAGTTCTATCTTCTGGGTTGTCATAGATTTGGTTTTCACTGATTACCTTTTCTCTGGATTATGGGTCACATTTTTTTTTATTTTAGTCTAGACATTCTTACCATATTCTGGACATTGTGACCATTACAAAACTCTAGATTCTGTTGTGCTCTCTGAATATATTGATTTTTTTGTTTTAGTAGGTAGTCAACTTGACAAGATTTAAATTCCAAACTGTCTCCTCTGTGGTGGGCGGCAATAAAAATTATTGTTCAGTCCTTTTAGCCTGAGCTGGGTGGCTTGTATTCTTCTCTGCACATGAGTTCAGGGATTGGCTAGAGATTTAAACAGTTTTTTTTTGTTTAATGCAGAATTTAGGACTTTGCTTCTGTGGATATCTCTTTCATGGGATTTATCCCCTCAATTTGTAGCTGCGGTGGTCACTTCAAACTCTTCTGGTTCTGCAAGACAGTAAGATCAGAGATATTATTTCAGCTTTAGTAACTCCATTTGGTGCTGACCAGACCGCCTTCAGGCAAAAGTTTGTAACATATCGGAAATTTACCCAGTGCCATTCCATCCCCTTCTTTTTTTTTTTTTTTTTTTTTTAAATAAATTTATTTATTTATTTAATTTTTATTTTTGGTTGTGTTGGGTCTTCGTTTCTGTGCGAGGGCTTTCTCTAGTTGCAGCGAGCGGGGGCCACTCTTCATCGCGGTGCGCGGGCCTCTCACTATTGCGGCCTCTCTTGTTGCGGAGCACAGGCTCCAGACGCGCAGGCTCAGTAGTTGTGGCTCACGGGCCCAGTTGCTCCGTGGCATGTGGGATCTTCCCAGACCAGGGCTCGAACCCATGTCCCCTGCATTGGCAGGCGGATTCTCAACCACTGTACCACCAGGGAAGCCCCATCCCCTTCTTTTAAGTGAATTCCCTTCAACTTTTTCCTGATTTCGTTTGCTTGCCATTGCCTTCAGGTAGTTTGTTGGGTTTTATTTCCCCCTGAATTTAATGTGTGTGTGTGTGTGTGTGTGTGTGTGTGTGTCAGATTTGATAGCTATTATCTGTGTAAAGGTTAATCCATTAGAAACTATTCCTCCATTACCAAAAAGAGTAGATTTTTTTTAAATGAATTTCTTTCAGGAGTAAATTTTATGAATTATTTTCAAGTTCTATAGTCTTCCTCCCCCTTTACATACAAGATAAACACTCCTAATATAAATATGGTAGAAAATCTTATGTAACATACATTCTTATTGTATAGCTTGAATATCCATATATATGGTATATTTAATGTTTATGCTGTATGTATACATTAGATATAGAGAACACATATATATCATACTTTTAGGAATATGCACTATATATCCAATGCTTTCTTTTGTTACCTGGGCTGGCACACCAGACCTTTGATCTGCGTATGTCTTTGTCAGCGTCGCTGGAACCTCACTGGATCACCCTGAGTGACTGGGGCAACTATTCTAACTTCAGTCTAACCACCGTCTCTCTTCTCTGCTGTGCTGTCTCCACCTCTGCTTGTAGCTGTGATCTTTTTATTTTTACCATGAAGCTACAGCACAGACAGGAGTTGCTGCCTACCCAGCCTAATCTTCAAAGTTAGCAGAGAAGGAATCAATCTCTTTTTTATAGTTTCCATTTTCCTCCCTTTCTTTTCTTTCTGGACAAGTCCCATTTTTCTCTGAGAATTGTTGCCATTCCCACAGGGTGTTCCAAGGCTCTTTCTGGCCTGTCTCCATTTTATATCCCTGAATTAAATTTGAAAGGTTGGTGATAGCCTTTTTGCTGAGTTGAGTCAGTGTCAAAGTAAGAAAATTTGAAAGAAAATGGATTTGTACTGGTGTGTCTTCTGTTGTCGGAGGGCAGGTCAACAATTCCTGAGTCACTAGAGTTTCTACCTGTTACGTTCTGAGGATGCCTTGTGAGATAAGATGATTTGACTTCAAGTAATAATAAACCTTAAATTAATGGCTTAATCAATAGGAGTTCGATTATCTCTTATAACAAGGAACCCAGAGTTAGGAAATAGCCAATCCAGCATCTCCATGATGTGAAGACGTTCCCTGCCCTTCTCCTGGCTTTCCCTTTATGGTCACAGGATTGCTTCAACTCTTAGCATCACTTCTTCACATGACAACATCCAGAGACAGGAGCATATAAAAGTTGTCCCTGTACTTTTAAAAAAATCAAATAGGAACACATTTTCCCCAGATCACCCAGAAAGCTCACCCAATGAGCTTTTTCAGGCTCATTGGCTAGAAGTGAGTCGTTTGCTCTCTGTAGACAATTAATGGGAAAGGAGAATGGAATTATTTTCACTGCCTAGACTAGGTAGAGCAGGTTGAATAGCTCCCTTCCCCGAATTTGTGTCCACCTGCAATCTCAGAATGTTATCTTATTTAGAAAAAAGGTCTTTGCAGATGTACTTAGTGAAGAATATTGATAGGAAATTATCCTGGATTTAGGGAGAGTCTTACATCCAATGATAAGTGTCCTTATAGCAGGAAGAGGAGAGTACACAGGGACACAGAGAGGAAGGGCAGGTGAAGATGGAGGTAGAGATTGGATGGATGCAGTCACAAGCCAGGAACACCAGGGGACCGGAACCTGGCCGAGGCAAGAAACAATTCTTCTCTGGAACCTTTGCGAGAAAATGGCCCTATCAATACCTCGATTTCAGACTTCTGGCCTCCAGAGCTGTGAGAGGATAAATTTCTGTTTTAAGCCATCCAGTTCATGGTATTTTGTCAAGACAGCCCTAGGAAACTAAGGTACCAGAGGTTGGCAAACTAAGGCCATAGAGCAAATCCTGCCTATTACCTATTGATACAAATTAAATTTTATTAAAACATAGCCTCACCCATTCATTTATATATTGCCTATGGATGCTATTCTGCTGCAGCGAGAGAGTTGAATAGTTGTTACAGAGACCTTGTGGCCAGCAAAGCCTAAAATATTTACTCTGGCCTTATGCAGAAAAAGTTTGCTGGCCTTTGGACTAGACCATTTGTGGTTCATCTCCTAGGGCTACAGAGAGGCTCATCTTCATGAGAACACTGCTTCTTAACACCTGAACAAAATGATGTTTTGTTAGAAAAGAAGGAGAATGATTTACGGATAGACTACCAAATGTCTCATACCTTGATTAGTTCACGGGCATGTGACCACGAAATCTGGGTTATACACGATAATAAGCTAATACTCATTAATTATCCACACTTGTAGTTTTAATCTAGTACATTCAACAAATTCATAGGTTCCCATATAGTTTTTGTTATTAATACAGTTGTCAGTAGTACTATATTTTATGTGCTAATAGGTTTCACCTCTATTAGAGATCACCTCTATTGGTCTCTATTGTCGGAAACTAGGAAAGGATTCCGAGGTTCCGTACGTGCAATATAAATAAACCATAATATTTACAGTGATCATCTTGATTTTGTAACTTGTGCATACAAAGTACAGGCTACAAATGTTTCTTTTATATCTCTTGGTCTCCCGATGATGGCATCCAAGATGCGGAGTTAAAAGCACTGAAGATGTCTAAAATAAGCAAGAAAGGTGTGCAACCTTGGTCATACAGCTCACGGGCTAGAATAGAGTCCAGGAAAACATCCTTGTAGTAGACGGTCTGTAGATTTTTGGTAAAGGTGCCAAGGTAATTTAATGGGTGAAGGATAAACTTTTCAACAAACGGTGTTGGGACCATTGGAGATCCACAGGCAAAAGGATTAATTTTTGTGTATATGACCTTTGCCTCACACTCTACACAAAGATTAGTTAAAAATGAATTATAGACCTAGTGGTAATAGTTAAAACTATAAAAATGAATAAAATGTGGAAGAAAATCTTTGATCTTGGGTTGGGCAAAGAGTTCTTAGATATGTACCAAAACCATGATTCATAAGAGAAAAAAATAATTTGGACTTTTTCGCTACACGTACCATTAAGAAAATGTAAAGATAAGCCACAGTTTGGGAGACAGTAGTTATAAATCACATATCCAGACGTGTACACAGAGTATATAAAGAATACTTATAACTCAATAAGATGAGCCAAAAGTTTAAAAGTAGACAAATGATCTAGATAGAAACTTCCCCAAAGAAAATATTTGAATGACAAGAAGCACATGAAAAGATGACTGACATTATTATTCATTGGAAAAATGCGAAGTAAAGCTACAATGAAATATCATTTCAGTCGAAAAAGACAATAACAAAAGTTGGCCAAGATGTGGAGAGCCTGGGATGCCCATACACTGCTGGTGGGAATGGAAACGGTATGGCTACTTTGAAGAGAGTTTGGCGGTTTAATAGAAACTTCAGCATTAACTTACTATGACCCAGTAATTCTTCTCATAGGTATCTACCCAAAAGAAATGAAAATATATGCCCATAAAAAGACTTGTACACAAAAGTTTATAGCAGGGTTATTCATACTAGAAAAAACCCCAGAAGCAATACAAATGTCCATCAGTGGGTGACTGGACAAAGAAAATGGTATTCCATCCATTTGAAAAAATTATGCTATAAAAGACAGCAGCCACAAATGACAAAATGTTGTATGATTCCATTTTTACAAAATGTCCAGAAAAGGTAGATCTATAGAGAAAAAGTAGATTAGGGTTGCTTGCAGCTGGGGTGGAAATGGAGAGAAAAAGCAGCTGGGAACGTGAGGTCTTTTAGGGTGTCGGGAAGGTTCTAAAACTGGATTGTGGTGATCACTACACAACTCTATAAATTTACTAAAAATCATTACTTTATACTTAAAGAGGGTCGATTTATGGTATGTAAGTTATACCTCAATAAAATGGTCTAAGAATATATAGCAAAGGAATTAAAAAATAAATCTGCAAATATCCAACAGACACCATGGATGCGAACTAAAAGTGTGTAAAGTTTGTCAATTGCTAATATCTCAGCTAGAAAACTGATTTTTAAAAAGGCTAAAAGGAGATTGGGAATTCTTGTTCTTGTTAAAGAGCTGTTTAAATCCCATCACCACTGTGTAGCTCGGAGCTGATGCCTGAGTTTCCTGGCCTCCCACTGACCCAGAAAGCAGAGTAAAAAGGTAAGAATCCTATTAGCTGAATGAGCAGAACATACTTTTATAGCTCTTCTCTTTATTTCTTTTATCTTTATACCATCCTGTGAGGTAGGTTGAATAGATATTTTGGGCCCCTTTTAGGTCATAAAATCGCAGACCTATTACTAAGATGAAGTCCTGTCTGACTTTTTAAACAGCCTTTTTTTTTTTTTTAAGGTTTTGTAAAACTTTTAATAACCATAGTAGTAAAAAAGAAATGACATGACTATCTATGACACTGAAGTTTAAATTTAAAGACTTAACATTCTGTTTAAAAATATTAAGGAGGCATATTTCAATCTCACTTCTGCTCATTTTTTTTTCAAAGAGAAGATGAATTCCAAGTACAAAGCTATTTGAGGCCCATCTTCCTTTGCTTGCTCAACCCCATCTTTACGTCACTCTAAGCAGCTTCATGGCACCAACATCACATGTAACTCCTTCACTTCTTCTCCTCTTCTCCTCAGAGACACAAAGCAAGGCTGTCATCCTGGAACGAATCTCTGTTTAAAGTCTGCTCTGGATGCACAGAAAACCAGCTTTAGGACAACCTTTTTAGCCAGGAGGGAAATTACACTTCAGAAAATGATTATTTTGAGAGTTTCCCTCTTTTTCCCAAGTTGAATCTAACTTAAATTCAATTTGACTACATTCTCCAGGATATGAATGATGATAGAACTTAGTCACCAGGTATAACCACCCATGGCAATTTTTAACTATTTAGTAAATGCTAATTAATAAGTCTAGTAAACTTACTAATTTATCTCCCTTACTCCTCGCTCCAGTTCTCTGAGGAAGGGGCTATTATTATTTCCCCTTACAGGTGAGAAAATTGGGTCTTAGATTATATTTAGTCAAAGGTGGCACAGTGCAGACTTAACCCAGGTCTGCTGAGTTCTGAGTCCACGCCCTTTGCCCCGTACACGATCCTGACTTGTCATCTGACCTGCACAGGTGTCCAGAGAGGGAATTGAACAGCACCAGCTCTTGATGCCACCATCCCTTGGTGCCCCTTCTCACTCTGTTTGTCAGCTCGTCTGCCACAGCAAATGTCATAGATGGGCGGGGGTGGGGTTGGTTAAACAACAGACATTGATTTCTCACAGTCAGGAGGCTGGGAAGGCAAGTCAAGATGCTGGCAGATTTCAGTGTCTGACGAGCCCTCTTCCTGGTTTTGCAGGTGGCCACCATCATGTGTCCTCACGTGGCCCAGGGTGGAGTAGAAACCTTTCTCTGTCTCTTCTTAGAATACCCCTGTTCTCATCATGGCATCTCTACCCTCACAACCTCATCTCAACCTAAGGCCACTTCCAGATACCATCCCATTGTGAATTAAGGCTTCAACATATGAATTTGGGGGGAATACAAACGTTTAGGCCATAGTACTTTGTAATTCTGTAGATGGGTGTGGTCATTTCTGTCCACCATCCAAAGACTACCATGCACATAGCTGTGTAAGAAAAAAAAAAATCGTGGAGTTAGAAATAGATCATATATTAGGCCGCAAATTAAGTGTCAAAAGATTTTAAAAGGTAGCTGTGATACAAAGTATCTGCTCCAACAGAATGAAGCTAGAAATCAATAACAGAAGTAAAACTTTAATTCACTAATTTGTGGAAATTAAACAATACAATCTTAAACAACCAATGGATCAATGAAGAAATCACAAGGGAAACTGCAGAACACTTAGTTAGAGACAAATAAAAATGAAAACATAGCACACCGAAACTGCATGTTTTTTCAGTGTCATGATTGAACATTGTCTATTAGGCTACCCAAGATTTAAATTTACCTAGTTCTCAAGGGGCATGATTCTTAGTTTGACTCACTACTTCTTATTGATTAGGCTACTTTATCACTGTGTAAATATTAACTTTTATAAAACTGATATCAGTGAAAATTATTCTTGTCCAAAGCAGGAAGAGATGACCCTAGAGGTTACAGTTTTACTGTTCTGTAGGACTTTAACCAGTTTTGTATCTAGCTGAGCAATTCTATTCTAGCATTTGTTCAGTCTGTTATAACTGTTCTAACTCAGTCTCTCAAATCCTCTTCGAACTAGCTTTACCATTTTTTTGGTCCTCTCATTCATGAGTTAAATAAGTCTTTACATGGCCTCACTTAATATTTGTGTAAAGGCATGTTTAACATTTTGAATATTCTCTGAGAGCTTTAAACTTGAGAGCAGGAAAGCTGATTTCTTTTCCTATGTCACCAAGTGACTAGTGTATTGCTTTCTCTCTCAAAACATATTAAGTGCCGCCCTCTTTATTCCCTGCTCCTCTTGCTTGTACGGCTTGGAGAAGGCAGGAGGGAGGCTGCAGCCTGTGTGTCCTACTCTCTGCCGCTACTTGAAGGGTGTGGAAGCACCTAGAAGAAGCTCAGTGGCTGGCTGTTCTCAGAGGTCCCCATTGCGGACAGAGGAGAGCTGGCACCTGCGTGCTGCAGTCCTGTTCTTCTGGGTCTCAGGTGTGCTACACAGACACATGTTAATAGGACCCCCGAGGCTCCCTTTCTCAGTGCAGGTTGCCCGCTGTGGGTGACCCACCCATGCAGCTCCTCAACCGGGCTGGAGGCTCAGTGGCCTTGAATTCCCGCTTCTGACAAAAGAAGTGTGGCACGGACATATATACACTACCAAACGTAAAATAGATAGCTAGTGGGAAGCAGCCGCATAGCACGGGGAGATCAGCAAGGTGCTTTGTGCCCACCTAGAGGGGTGGGATAGGGAGGGTGGGAGGGAGGGAGACGCAGGAGGGAAGAGATATGGGAACATATGTATAACTGATTCACTTTGTTATAAAGCAGAAACTAACACACGATTGTAAAGCAATTATACTCCAATAAAGATGTTAAAAACAAAAAAATAAAAAAAAATAGAAAGTTCAGAAATAAAAAATAAATAAATAAATAAAAGTGTGGCATGCACACCGTGTAACACACTTCAGAGCTGAGTGATCCTGACTAGGGAGATTGGTGCCTCAAGGGAATAATAGGTGTCAGCTGCGGCAATGAAAGGGCAGTACAGGGGGGCCCGTTATTTTCACCCGGGATGGAGTGTTGTGAGTCTGATTAACTGGAGTGAAGGATGCTGTGCATGTTTTAACAAGGAAGAGAGAACAGGAACCAAAAGTGATTTCTGCCCCAACTAACTCTGCATCTGTCTGTGAACTAGTGGGGGATCAACCTCGTGTTAAGGATGCAGCTTCACGTTGGTAAAATGAGAGGGAATCTGAAAACTCCAGGCTGAATTGCCAACAGATCTTAGCAAACAATTTGACGTGATGTTAAAAAAAACAAAAAAAAACCCAAAAACACCCTGGGTGGAGCCCAAGTCTCTCCTAAAATAGGAAGATGTTGTGAAGTTTGTATAAAAGATTGATCTGGGTTCTTTTAAAAAGAAAGTTAACTAACCCTGGACCTCTAGAGTGATTTGTCTCATTTATATTCTAGATGTTTTATACCCCTGCCATGACCCTGAATTGATCATGACACATGCAACTGTGGCAAATAATATGGTGCCCAACGTTTTCCTCTTATTGTGTGGGTTTTCTGTGGATTGAGTTTCAATTTCATCACTTATTTAGTTTTCTTTGTATTATTGTTTTCATTACATGAGCATCTTATCATTGCAAAAGATTCAAGGAATAGCCATTATTATTAAGTGTGATGTTAAAGTTGATCTTTTTCCTCTCCCTGCCTTTCAACCCAACACATTTGTTCCTCTTTCCTGCAGGAACCATGGGTGATGGTGAGAACAGCTGGGTGTGCCTCTCTGTAGTTCTTTTTCCAAACAATTATACGCATACATGCAAATCTTCCTCCCTCCTTCCTTCCTTCCTCCCTCCCTCCCTCTCTCCCTCTCTCCCTCTCTGCCTCCCTCCCTTCCTTCCTTTCTAAAAAAATATAAAAGGGTTTGTTTTTGCAAATTGCTTTTTTTTGAGGAATAGTCAGATTCACAGTCATTCCATATCAGTTCATATAAACCTACTTCATTCTTATCAGAGGCTGAATGCTATTTTATTGTGTAGAGATATTCCCCAAATTGTTTCACCAGAAGCCTATTTACTGACATATATGTTGATTCTGAGTTTCCACTCTTACAAATAATGCTGCCACGACATTCTTTTTCAAACATCTCTTGCATATGTCAACTGTTTCTTAATGATAGCTTCCTGGAGGTAGAATTCTTGGGTCTGCTTTAAAATGCTTTGAAAGGGTCTGCCATATTGCCCTTCAAAAAGACTTTATCAATTTACACGTCCACCAAGAATGTTTGAGAATAAAGGTTTTCCCTCATTCTTACCAACACTGAATATTAACCTTTTAAAAGAATTATACCAATTCATCATTTTCACTCATCAGTGAAAAAAAATCATGGCAGAGAGATGAACTGGTTTGGGAGCCAGACTGACATGGTTTAACTTCAAATTGCCCCACCACTAACTGTGTGCTGTGGGCAAGTTCCTTCAGTTCTCCTTGCTCCCCCTTCCTTTCTCTGCAGTGGGGAAAATACCCACCACAAAGCCTGGTGTAAGCCTTTGATAATTTGCACGTGTCAAACCCTAAGAGTCGCTGGCCAGAAGCAAGCACTTAACAAATATTAGGTATATTTATTATTATTTTTAGCATTTTATAGATTTTGGTGGGACTTTAAACATTTATATATTTATTGGCCACTTGAAAATCTTATTAGAGATACTTTTTAATATAGTTTGTGTTCTGGTAGGCTCTTTTTCTTAAATTTGGAATACTGTATATACCCACACATAGATATATGCATGGTACTAAATATTAAGCTTTTGTCTGATTATATGTTAAATATTTTTCAGAGATATTCCGATGTCCTGTAATGTTGCATATACTGTTTTATAATGCTACAAAAGTTAAAAATTTTTCTTTCATCAAATTTGGCTGCCTTTTCCACTGTGATTTGTGCTGTTAATGACTATTTATTAACCAAGATTTGGGGGAAAAATCATAAAGGCTTATTGGTTGATTGACTGACAGTTTATCTCTTTAATCCTTTTGAAATTCTGAAACTTATTGTTTGCATTTAGTGTGAGATATCTAGCTTTCTCTTTTTAGAAACATTTACATGAATAGTCCCTCTTTTCTGTACTTACTTGAAATGGCACTTTCATACCTTATCATAAAGTGGATGCCTATATATTCATGGATCTGTTTCTCAGTTCTCAAATTGTTACTTTTTAATATCAATAATCCAATTGTTTTTACAAGTTTTTTTTCTTTTTAATATGGTAGATAGTAAACTGACAGAGCAACTGACTTCTAGTATTTTTTCTCCCCCCAAATTTTAATGCTATTCTTGGGTATTTTTTTCCAACTGCTTTTTATAGTATATGGGTGTGAGTATGTGTATACGATCAGGATTTATTTTTTCATTATGTTTTCTAGTTTATACTATATGCTAACGTACGAGACAGTTACTGATTTTTATATGTGATGATGTGTCTGTCACCTTATGGAACTATCTTATTCTAACAGTTTGTCTTATTTTAATAGTTTATCTGTAGAGTCTGATTCTTCTAGAGAAGGGAGATCGTACTCTAGAAAATTATGACAGTTCTGTAGATGCCTTTACTTCTTTATACCGCTTATGTATTTACTTCGACATTTTTATTGGCTAGGCCTGCAGTGTAATGCTGAAAAGGACTATTCCTTTTTTTCTTCTTACTAACTCTAATAGGAGTGCTATTAGTGAGTCATCTTATGTATAGCTGCTGTAGACTTCTGCAAAAAGCCTTCATAGCATCGAAGACATTTCCCTTTCTTTCCAGCTGGCCAAAAAGTTTGTTTACTCTGACATATCTGTCAGATTTTATCAAAATGCTTTTCAGCCTTTATTAAGAAGATCATACTGGGTTTCTGTTTTAACCTATTACCATACCCAGTTGCATTAATACCTCCTTGATGTTACACCATTTTGGTATTCCTGAGTTAAACTTGGTTTGCCATGATATAGTATTCTATTAATTCACAGTTGGGCTTGATTTGTTCATATTTTATTTAAATATTTTATTTAATTACAAAAATGAAATTGCTCCTTTGATTTCTTCTTTGTGGCTTTTGCTTGGTTTTGGTATCAGCATTAGGCTGGTATTATAATTTTCCGTTCTCTGAAACGGTTGGAATTTTTCTTATAGACTCATCTGGGTTTGTGATGGTGTGGTTTTCTGTTTTGTCTTATTTTTGTTAAGGGTAGCTCTATTTTAGAAAAAATTTGAAAACTTTTGAGAAAGTCATGAACAAATTTCTATTTATTTTTTTTACTTGGTTTTTCCAGTTCTTCTCGAGTGACTTGTAGAACATCTTCTCTCTCCCTTAGTCACTCTCCTCCCCTCCCTCCATTTCTGTCTCTCTACCTGATCTGTCAGCTGTTGAAAGGGGGCTATGGATAAAGCTCCTTTCTGTTTGTGGATTTTTCAGTTTCTCCTTGTGTTTTCATCAGATTTTGCTGCACACACACACGCATACACTGAGCTTTGCATTTAGATGCAGACAAGTTTGACTATTGCATCTTATTCGATTGCATGTTTCAGTAATCATAGATATCCACTTTATCCTATTTAATGCTTTGTATCAATACTTTATTCTCTTTCCTGATGTTAATTTTGCTATGCTCTACCATTTTATAGTCATTTTTATTATTACCATGTGCCTAGTATATATTTTTACATCTTTTAAAAAAATCCATTTTGTCTTAATTTCAGTGGGCCTCTCATAGTCTACATATAGCTGAATTTTTTTGAGTTTAAAATGGACTTTTTTTGGTGATTGTGATATACTTTGATTGTGCTATTCTTCTTTCTATCTTGCCCTTTGAACTGATTATATATATAACTATAACTATATATAGTTCCATTAAATTTCCTCCCTAGTCATTTGGAACTTATATATCTATTTCTGTTCTCCCAGTGATTATACTTATATTTTTTAACAATTTTAACAATTCTGTCAACAGCTGTAGTATCTATATCTTACTCTTATATAGGAAAAAAAATTGTAGTAGTCTTACACTTCCTATACCCTCTCTGGCAGATTCCACTGCTGAGAACATCTGGGATTTTAGTTCAAGATGGTTATTTTGTGCATTTTTAAAATATCATGCATCGACAGTTATTTAAACTTAACTGTAACTTTCCGTGTTTTCTCTGATCACTATTCTTTCTTGTATCCTTTTTCTTGGTTTTGTTATTTATTTTATTGGATTATCCTTTCATAAGTTTTTTCAAAAGTATTTGTGGGTGGCAAAATTCCCAATTCTTTGGAGGTCCAAAGCCTTTATTTTGTCCCCAAACTTGAAGGCAAGTTTGACAGATATGGAATCTGGGTTCAAAATAGCATTGAGCCTGGATTTTTCTAGCATCCAGTGTTGCTGTTGAGAAATGAATGGTAAATGTAATCCCCACATCTTTGTGAGTAATCCATCATTTTGCCTTTGGAATGCCTTAGGATTTTTCTCTGTGATGATCTGACATTCCACAATGATGATTAAAGTTTTGGGCCTTTTAAAACTTGTTCTTTGGCACAGAGTAGGTCCTTTTAATCTGATGAACTATGTATTTCTTCAGCTTTAAGTAAACTTCTTCAATTATTTTGATTTTTCTGTTCATTCCTCTTTTCCAGAATTCTTCTCCATATCTCTTAAATTTTCTCTTATGCTTTCTATTTCTTAAGATTTTTCTAGGAGGAACCATTTGCTGCATTTTCCAGCTTGCCAAGTGATTCAGCTACATCTGTTATGGTATTGTTTTTGCATTTATTTTACTTTGAAGATCAGTTGTTTTGTCTCAAGATCTAGTTGTTTCTGTTTTAAGATTCAGTGTTATATAAAGAACTCTAAGGATATTAACATGATTTACAATCTTTATCTTTGTTCTATTAAGTACTTATTTTTTTTAAAAAGAATGTGTGTTAGCTCCCTTCAAATGGTGTGTGGGTCCTGATTTGTTTGTTTCCCTTTTTATTGGAGGTTTCTTCTCCTCTTGGGCTGGTGCTGTGATTGCCGCCTGTGCTCTGCTCCCTGTGGCTATGGAAAGAGGCTCCTGGTGTGCCGCTGGGTGCGATGTGCCAGGTGGGGTCTGCCTTTGTGTATAAATATCTCCCATTCTGGGAGAAACCATCCGCTAGGTCTTAATTTCTTGGTGTCTCTTTGGCTCAGTGCCCACACAAACGGCTTTACAAGTGGGGCAAATACCAGGGCCCCCTGCTGACTGGTCAAGTGGAGGATCAGGGCCAACAGCCCTAGAGACCTAAGCACAAGCTCAGGTCACCCTGTGCACACTTTTTCTATAAACTATGCACTCGGAACTCCGTGGGTTTCTCCGTCCACAAGTCTTCTCTTGAAGAGTAATGTATTTTGGATTCTTGGTTTAGCTGGTTTCGCTGTTTCCATAACTCTGATCCTGTATTCTTTCTGATGTTTAGAGGATCATCAACATTCTCGTTCACTGCTACAGCTCTGTCTCCAGTGCTCTTATGAGCATCCTCTGTTTTTGTCCTACATGTTTTACTTGTCACTTTGTAGGATTTGGGATGGGTAAAGGGACCCACGTGGCTCAGACTTATCTTCCTAATTAAACCTCAGTGTCATCTGTTTGAGGAACAGGGGCTTAGGTTTTCTAAGGCTTTCAAGGTAGCGGGTCTTCCATTTTCTCCATGCGTTGACATTTACTGTTGTACCTATTATGTGGCTGACACCTCCCTGGGTAGGAGTATGGGGACACAAGAATGTGTAAGATTCAGAACATTTTCCTCTCTTGTTAGGCCCACCCCGTGTACACTTTGAAAAATGCTTCATAATGTGAAGAGTCACGGGTGAAAAGATGATGGAGTGACTAAATCTTCCATTAGGGAAGGTGTAGGGGGAACTGCTTTATAGATAAGATGATTTTTGAGTTGTTTCTTTGAGGTAAGTAGAACTTGGCAGACAGAGAAGGTGGGTGGGTGTCAGAAGTGGGAGTGTGAAGGCATTCCAGGCAAGAGTGAATAGCACAGGGACTGCACTGCATGGTGTACTTAAGAAATGTTAGATGATCTGCTCTGGTCATCTCGGGTGTTTGGAAAAAGGATGAGGGAGAAGCCACCTGCAGAGGTGTGACAGGTCTCTGAAGGAAATGTATACCAGGCCCTAATTGTCCCCCATGGGAGATCTCTATGGACGGACCCACAACTTCCCAAGTGCACATGACATTAAATCATTTACACTGTGAACCCCAATACCTCTTGATTTCCCTGGAAGGACCTAAAAGGGGTGTCCAGAGAGTGGGCGGAGGAAGGGGCTTCTGCTCTTCATCTCATTATAGACTCTATGGACATAATTGGTGATGGCTTCTGTCTGTGGCAGATGGCATGAAGTCCATCCTTTTGTAACTCTACCTAATGACATGCTGGGCTGGGCTGATGCCTAACATACTAGGATCTGGGCCCTGGTAATTGAGCAATGTTATCACCTAACGGTAAATAAATGTTGTTTTACTGTCAGAGAAATATAGCATCATATAAATTAGACAGGTGTGCTAAAAACTTGCACAGTCATTAGACTTAGATAAAAAGAAACAAAGCCAAGAGTATGTGTAAATAATGAACCAAACAGAAAAGCCTTCCAGCACACTGCTGGGTGACACCAGGGGACAGGGTTTAGGGCTATGTAGTCATGTAAGGGTTTTCACGTAAAGTATTACACTTGCTTCTCAGAAGAACTGTATGTGTGAGGTGCTACAGTTTTCCTCACTTTACACATGAAGAAACTCTGACGATTTTAGTAACCTGTTCAAGGTCACACAGCTAGTAAATGCTGGGACTGGGCCAGAGCCCATGTTTCTCTAATTTTACGCTCTTTCATTTTCACAGCTTTTCCTTGCTACCGGACATTACTATGTCCTGGCACTCACACATGAGTGTGGGAACTTTTAGTATGGGATGATGGACTTTGAGTTGACGTTTCTCAGCTTCATAGATCAGAACCCTCAGATCCTGAGAGAACTAACCTGCAGGAGAAAAGTGAATGGGATGAAACTGTTAATTCACTCAATATGGGAATTTTGACTTTAACTGCACTGCATGTTCAGCCTCCTTTCAGGGCAGGGGAGTTCTATCAAAAGCCTGGGAGATAGGGGCCAAAAGACAGAAGATGGCCACACAATTCCCTGCTCACTCTCCCTATATTCTGCCTTCCTTTGGGCTGAGTCAGAAATAAACTAAATGGAGGCTCCAAAACGCATCATCCTTTGCCATTCATCTACTGTCACTACCTGCTCGCGGGTTTTCCTTATTGCTTTACTGAATCTTTTCTTTTGAAAGTGACAGTATAAGAAACTGACTATTTCGCTGTTGTTCTTGTTGCGGTAGGTATACTAGCTTTTTTTTTTTTTTAATTTTAAGAAATGAACAATATATTCCTCGTTCTAAAAGTCATTACCACCCAACTGTGGCCGCTCTTCGTGTGTGTTTGTGTGTGGCTGCACGGTGAGTGTGGCGAGGGTGTGCTTGTGCGTTTTGGAAAATGTTATTTATAGCTCTTAATTAGAATTTGTAAGAAGAACTGCACAAGCTCACTACTTTGTTTTCAAGTGTGAGTAGCTGAAATTAGCTCCCTCTTAAACCTTGTCTGAACAAAGCTTGCCATGTGCATCACTCCCTCCTCCCCCGACCTGGAGAGGAGGGTAGAGTGGAAAGTGGTTAATCCTCTTCATGGGGGATGGAGTTGAAATTGAGCTTTGCAAGCAAAGTCAGAGATAATTTCCCATCTTCATTACTTATGGAAATCAGTTACTGTACTTTAATTATCCACTTGTTTGTATCGCCCACATGAAATGCCTTTTCTTTTATTTAAACTGCAAATAATTGCCAGTAGACTTATTCATTGGAAATTGGAATCCACTTTTTTGATCTCTAGAAAGCCTATTAATAATGAATGAGGATGTTATTTATTTGCTGTAATTCCACAAATGGAAACTGAAGAAGGACTTTATATTCCTCGCTTAATCCCTCTGACATTACTATACGATCACCCCAGGAGAAATGCAAAGATGTGGAAAAGCAACATAAAGATCAGAACAACTTCCTTATTTTCTTCCTTTTTTCCCTTCTTTCCTTCTTTCAGCAAATACTGATGTGTGGTTACTTTGGGAAAAGCTCTATTAGGTGAAGTGAGGAAGAGGAGTTAAATGCCTTCTAGGACATAATAAACATTCATAAAATCCTTGACATTTGCAAGGGATACACCCTGAGACCTTCAAGAATCCCCATATTCATAAATCTTACTATAGCATATAATTTCCTGCATAAAATTCAATAAAATATAACTAAAAAATTTAAGTGACCCCTTTGGACTCACTGATTCTGTAAATACAGGACTCAAGTAATTTATAAAGCCATTAAAATAAATTTTGCTGTTAACATAAACTATCCACCATGCTTGTTCTCACTTGGGCAAATTTTACGCTATCCAGAGCATTTGCTGAAATAGTTTCATGAATTGCTTTACCCAGTTTCCATACAGAACATGGGGTAGAATCGTTCACGTCTCAGCAACAGTAGAATCTGAATCTTTGCTCTTAAATTTATTCTTAAAAGTCTACTTCCTGACCATATCCATCATTTGATTGGATCTCCTCATTTTCTCATTGTGTTCACTGCCAACAGTAGACACCAGTTTTCCTCTTAGGAAATTCTTTTCCCCCTTGACAGAACCGAAGTTTTACCAGCTTTTTAGCGTGTATATGGAGATAAACATGGGTGAACTTGGAATGGGTGCCCAGGGCTCCCCAGTTGTTTCCAGGAGCTCCTGGAGTCACTTTCTAACACTGCCTGCTTGTGGGTTTTCCTTATTTCTTTACTGAATCTTTTCTTTTGAAAGTGACAATATAAGAAATGGACTATTTCACTGTTGTTTTTGTTGCAATAGGTATGTTAGCTTTTTTCTTAATTTTAAGAAATGAACAATGTATTCCTTGAATACTGCATCCAAATTTTGGCCTCAGCAAAATTAAAGTATAATATCAACGATGAAACTTTGAAAACTTTGCACATGGTCAAAGCTTTATCTTCGATAATCACAAATGAGCAATGTCTGCTATATTTAGATGGTCCGATACTAGAAAAGAATAAATCCTCAAAGAAAGGTACAGATAAAACTCTGGAAGGCTTCGTGGAGGAGGCAGGATTTTTCCCGGACTTTGCGTAAAACAGGAATGTGTCAAAGACAAAGACATTTCAGTAGAGGGACCAGAATGAGGGACCACGTAGTTGAGGATCTAGGGAGCTTATGTGGGGAAAATGAGTGCATTTCCACCTAATTACAAAGGTACTCTGTCCACATTGTAGAAAATACAGATGCTTTCTCCCCTCCTTTTTTTTAGTGATATGGCAGACTTGGCATACACAGAAACATTCCCAGTATAGAATATTTTAAAACACTGGGAAAATATATTTAAATAAATATTTAAAAATGCATGGTGACTTGGCAAGAAAGCAAGGAAAGTTCAAGGAGCACAGAGCAGTGAAAACATATTACTTCAAAAAGATAGGCTGGGGACTTCACTGGTGGCACAGTGGTTAACAACCCGCCTGTCAGTGCAGGGGACACAGGTTCGAGCCCTGGTCTGGGAAGATCCCACATGCCGCGGAGCAACTAAGCCCATGCGCCACAACTACTGAGCCTGTGCTCTAGAGATTGTTAGCCACAATTCCTGAGGCCCGCGTGCCTAGCGCCCGTGCTCTGCAACGAGAGAAGCCACCGCAATGAGGAGCCCATGCACCGCCGCGGAGTAGCCCCCGCTCGCCGCAACCAGAGAAAGCCCATGCGCAGCAAGGAAGATCCAGTGCAGCCAAAAAAAAAAAAAAAGTCTGCACTGAAGCCAGTTTTGCTCTGGGATATTTTCCTATTGCTTGTTTCCCAGAGCTTGAATTTGAAAGACTGTGTGTGGGTAGTGGAGAAAGCCTGGGACCTGGACAGTGTGGGAGCGGGGATCATAGGTTCTGTCCTGGAGCCACGGACTCCAAAGGCAAGACCCCCAAAGGAGAAAATGCGACAGAGTCTGCCGTGCAGATGGAGAGGGTGGGGATACTCGCCTAGTTGAAGACCCCCCTGGATGGGAAGGGAAAGAGAGGCTTCTCTGACTATCCTTAACCACAAAACTGCCCTCACGGGAGTTTGAGTGTAATTCACAATTTCTGTGTGGCTCTCATAACTTGCAAGATAAAATTTTAAATTGAGCCCAGGTTGGTAAGACTCCAAATAAGCAAATGCAATCTGCAGTGAAGGAATGTACTTTAGGTCCAGTCATCACTAGCATTTCCACAGATCTTTAAGAAGTGTAGCTCACCATACACCCAAGGAAACACATCCTATGAACAAAAGTCAGCACACGTAATAAAGTGTAGGACAGAAACTGCAGATGGTACAACTTATTCACATTTGGAATATAAAATATGTACGTATAATTATGCTAAAAGAAATAAAAGTGACTGTCAGAATGTAATTAAGGAACAAAAGAACGTAAAAATTTACCAGTTGTATTTTTCAAATAACCAAATAGAATTTCTAAAAATGAAAAACATAATAATGGAAAGTAAAATTTCAATAAATGGATGAAAAGTACATTAGTTTCAGCTATAGAAAGAATTAGTGACCTGGATGATACATCATAAGAAAATGCCTATAAAGTAGAATAGTTTCCCAACCTACCTTATTTTATCAATACTTTTTAGTATCTCAATACTTTTGTTTTCACAGCACCCCTAGATCAAAAGAACTACCTTTTTTTTTTCTCAGTAGTTAGGCCCAAACAACTTACTAGTAATATTTTGCATGGTATCCCACAGACATTGCTGTTTCCCTCAAAAATTGAAAATTCCACAGTGTTCCTGTGAGGTCACTCTGGTTCCCCAGCACTCTGTGACCAACAGTTTGGGACCTGTGGATGTAAAATGAAGAAACCAGTACTGGACTTCAGAGCCTTGAAGAACTGGTCTAACATGTGTCTAATTAGAGTCCAGAAGAAGGAAAGGAAAAAGACATTGCAAGTGGCTTTTCCAGAATTAAAACAAAACCCTTAGATTCAAGAAGCACAGCAGATTGAAAGCAAGATAAATACAGTACATATCTAGACACATTGTACCCAACTGCAGAACTCCGAAGACAGAAGCAACACTGACAGCTGGCTTATCAAGAGAAGAAATGAATGCTCTTGCTCAGATGGAACCGCACATATTTTAAAATATTTTCTTTCAGTTTTTTCTGTGTATGTATTATTTTTAAATGAAACTTCACATAATGCATAGTTTTGCATCCTACTTTTTTCAGTTACTACAACACGAATATTTTATTCACTGTTTAACAAAGTTTGGTTTTAAAATAAGTGATTAACATGTGCTAGGCACTGTTGCAAGCACTTTATGAGTATCAGTTAATGTTCATACCAGTTCCATGAGGTACTTATCTTTCCCATCTTGCATTTTCCCAAAATAATTTCCTCGAGGGCCCTCCGTCAGTAAGCAGAGTCAGGTTTGAAACTAGGCAATGTGGCTCAGATTCTGTGTTCTTAACCCTTGCAGCATGTTATGTTACATTAAAACTTTTGAGTACCATCTTAAACAATTCAAGGAAATGCAAGTTTTAATATATATGATGTCATCATTTGCATGTACAATAATTAAACAGTTCTTTCAATAGTTTTAAAATTTCAAACACTATAAATAATACTTAATAAATATCCTTTTGCCCACATATTTGTCTAAGTGATTTGTTAAGATAAATTTTTAGAAGTTTAAAAATGTTTAATGTTTAAAACTCATGAATAACCTAAAGGCACTGATAGAGCCAGTTTGCTTTCTGGTAAGATTTTATCTTTAACCTTGAGACCATACCCTCAGTAGAACCTTACCAACAGTGAATATAAGAACTTAAAGTTTAATGACTTTTGATTATAATTTGAGAATGTTAAAAATTTATCTCGTTTTACTATGATTGTAATTTCTTGATTTACAAATGATTTTGAATGCTTTTCACATGTACTGTAAGTCAGTTGTATTTTCTTTTTTTTTTTAAACATCTTTATTGGAGTATAATTGCTTTACAATGGTGTGTTAGTTTCTGCTTTATAACAAAGTGAATCAGCTATACGTATACATATATCCCTATATCCCCTCCCTCCCACCCTCCCTATCCCACTCCTCTAGGTGGTCACAAAGCACCGAGCTGATCTCCCTGTGCTATGCAGCTGCTTCCCACTAGCTATCTATTTTACATTTGGTAGTATATATTAGTCCATGCCACTCAGTTGTATTCTTGTTTGATCTTTGCTGAGTTTTCCCTTGGTGTTTTCATGTTTTTTCTCTGAAGTTATTGGTCTACATGTCTCCCTGATACATAGCATGAGTGGTAATTTTGTAAGATGTATTTGCATCATGTATTCCTCAAGAATTTGACTTACTTATTTTGTGGTTCTCTGGCATTTTTGCAATCAAAAAATTGTGTCTATCTTCCTTTTTGTTGTGCTTACATTATCAATCGTCACCCTAATGTTAGATATTCACCTATATTGTCCTGTAAATGCTTTAATATTTTATGTTACATTTAATTCTTTAAGCCGTCTGGATTTTCTTTGCAGTATATACTAACGTGAAGATCTGTTTTAATTCTATTTTCCAAATGTTTCACCTTGCCAGGAGCTCCAGCTTCTTCCCACTTTCTCTGTTCCTCTTTACAAAGAGTTGTCCTACAGAGAGACTTCACTTTTTCTTTTTTCCTTGAACCTGTTTACAGTCAGCCTTTATATCCCATCTTTCCACCCAAAAACGTCTTATCATTATCACCAGTGAGCTCCACATCGTCAAGTCCATTGGTCCCTGTTCAGTCTCAGACAGTCTGGCCCATCATCATCCTGCACCATCCACCCCTGTCTCTTCCGCCCCCGTAACTCCTGCCTCACTGGCAGTCCCCTTACTGTCCCCTTTGCTTGTCCTCCTCGTGATCCTGACTTTCAGTGTTGACAGGCGCTAGGTCTCAGTCCAAGGACTCTGCTTACTCGCATCGTGGTGCCATCTAGACACATGGCTTTGAATAAAATTCCTATGTTCTGACTCACAGATTTACACCTGTAGCCTGGATCTCTCCCCTGAACTCTCCTGTGCGTACCCTAGGTTTCTCAGTATTTCTGCCTGGATGTAAATTCTGGAGCTTCTCTTCCAGAGCTGCTCTCTGTGAGGTCATCCCAACGCAGCTGAGGACACTCCATCTTCCCGTCTCAGGCCAGACGCTTTAGATCCCCGTTGACCCCTCTCTCCAGCTCACAGCTGACTTTCACTCCAGGAAATCCTGTTGACTCTTCCTTCTCCAGAATCATCCTTACCACCTTCACTGTTTTTTGTTCCCCATATATTGGGTGGGTTATTGCAATAGGCTTCAACTGATGGTGCCGTTTTCACCCTTGTTTCTTTTTTTTCTCTTCAATATACCAACATTTTTGTTTATAAAAAGAAAACTTAATATAGAGCCTACAATCAATCAAATACATTAGTAATTGTTTTAATATTGGTTCCGGGGAGAGAAGAAAAAAATAAGCCTGTCCATAATCTTCTTAGATAAGATATGCTGATGATTACAAGGGCATTAAAAAAGCAAACACAAGAATATATGTATGAGTGAAAACTGTAGACACTGGAAACAACTCTTCTCTGTTTCACCTCTGTTTCTTTACAGTCTATTTTTAAAAAAGCAATCAGAGTGAACACATAAAACTGACAAATCATACCATGCCTCTGCTCTGTACCTTTCAATGGCTTGCAGTCTGACTTGGAATAAAAACTAAAATAATGGCCTAAAAGACCCACATGGTCCCCAGTACCTCTCGGGCCCCATTTCTGCTGCTTCCCTGCCTTGCTTTGCAGTTGCTGTTGCCTCCGGAAAGCTCTCCTCTGAGATACACAGGTGGGTTAGCCCTCACTCCATCGCCTTCAAATCTTTGCTCAGCTTACCTCCCCCGTGACCCTTCCTCTCCATCCTGTTTGAAATTCCAATCTTCCCCCACACCGCCACCCGCTTCCACATCCATCATGTCACCCTTGTCATCTGATACATTGTTACATATATTAGGCAAATTTCCTCGCTTTCACTGATCTTTCTGTCAATTATTGAACCAGTAGAATCTGATTTAATCATTACGATTTTGTCAAACATGGTTCATGTCTGGGGAGGAAAGTCTTCTTTATTATTACCCTTTTACAAAATTCGCTTGGTTTTTCTTAGCTTTTATTCCAGCTTAACTTTAAAAGTACTTTGTCATGTTCTAAAAGGAAAAAAATTCAAATTGGGTTTTTTATTGGAATTTCATAATATATGGACATCCATTTGGAAAGAATTAATATCTTTACGTTATTCACTCTTCCTTTCCAGGAATGTGGTATGGTTTTCCATTTATCCAGCCCTATTTTCTTTCTGTCATCCAAGTTTTGTAATTCTATATATTTTATAGTTCTCATATATTTTATATTTAAATTATTTCTATATGTTTTAGTCTGTTTTTTTCCTCCACTGTGTTTCTGTTGTTGAAATTGTTTCCATTATATATTTTCAAAAGATTATTTTCAGGTTTTCAAAAAATTTGTACCCACCATCATTGTTCAGCTGTCTCATTAGTTGCAGTAGATTTTCGTTTTGTTCTCTTGGGTTTTCTAAGTAGATGTGATGATAATCCTGTCACCTCTCTTCCTCCTATTTCATCTCATGCTGTAATGCCTTGGCTAGGCTTCACAAGGTTGTTGAAGAATGACGGTAATAACTGGACTCTTTTCACCCTATTTACTCCTAAGTCTATGGAGGCTGTCGGGTCAGGATGGATCTCTTTTATCATGCTAAGAAAGTATCTTTACCCGGTTTGCTTAAAGCTCTTTTGGAAAAATAGGAAGAGTTGGGAAGTTTGTCTTATGCTTTCGGTTTGCATCAATTGAGTTAATATTACCTGTTGATTTGATTAACAGATTTCTCAATATTAAACCACAGAGATGGTTGTCCCAAGTGATTTTAAAAACACACTATTGAATTTAATTTATTGATATTTAAAGAGGATTTTGCATCTATATTCATAAGTGTCTCTAGTCTGTAGTTTTCATTTTAGTGCTGTCTTCTGTCATTTATTGGATTCTATATTATGGTATTTTTATGAAATAACTTGGGAAGCAATTTATCTTGTTCCACACTTAGGATAGACAGCAGTGTGTGTGTGTACATACATAGGTATTTTTGTGGTGAGTATCTTCTAAGAAATTTCACAGAATTTATTCTTAAAAACTACTTGGTCTCAGAGCCTCAAAATCCTTTTGATAACTTACTGATTTTTTCCCACGGTTTTTGGCGTATTCCAGTGTTCTACTACTTTTAAAGGGGATCTTGATAGCTTTTTGCTCTTCTAGCAAATAGCTTATTTCAACTGAATTTTCAAATTATAACTATGGAATTGTACATAGCATTTTCCTATACTTAAAAAAATATGTTCTAAATCTGTTGCTGTGGCACATTCTTATTTCTATTTCTGCTTATTTTTATTTTCTCCGTTTTTCTTAGTTTTTCAAGGGGCTCATCTATGTTAAATTTCTCTTTCTAATAGTAAAGCATTTAAGATGTGTACCCCACCATTTTGGTAAGTTTTGAATTCAGTTTTTTTGTCTCCCCCAAAACTGGCTTCCATTTTAGTTTGTCTTTGATTCCATATTCATTTAAGATTAATTTTTAATTTCCCACTGGTTACATTTTCATTCATTTGTTTAAATTTTTGTTATTTTCTCTTATTGGAGTGTGCTCAGAGAATATGACCCATGAAATTTCTGTTACTGGGAATTTATTGGTACTTTTTTGTGACCCAGTAGATGATGTTTCATAATGGTCCATGGTCACCTGAAAATACGGTGCTTCCCTAGTTGTAGTGAAGAAAATGTTATTAATTCAGTCTTTTAAATTATATGATCATATTCTCTATATCTTTTTATTTTGGGGGTCTTTTTTATGTCTTAAGGTGTTGTAGTCTCCTGCAATAGTACGTCTGCTAATTTTTCTTCATACTGCTGACAATTTATCTCTTTCACTTTATATATTTTTTTAAAACATTAATTTTTTTTGCATAAACATTCATTACAAATACCTATTTATTTAGAAGTGTACTTATTTTCACTGTACTACTTGGCCTACATGAAGTTGAATTCTCCTTTGAGTGACACTAATATTTCTAACCCTGCTTTCTGCATATATTAATATTTTTTTGGAAATGTGAAAATTAGGCTCCAGCATTTACTGACTCTGGGGCCCGTTTGCTTTCCACAGTGTATGAATTGATAGGCCAGGGGGCATCCGAGTCTATGGGAAGGTCACCTTGGCCTCCTGTTCCCCTCGCTGTTGCTTCTTTCCTGACAACAGCACTTTCTGAGCACATTTGTGGTAGGGACACCCTGGCTGCCTCGTGTGGTTCTCAGGTCGTGTGAGCTTCCCATTTCCGCTTCGTCCGTCAGGTCACACCCCGACTGTTTTATCACATGTGCTCCTTCAGCCTAACCCTGTGTGGAAGTTGGCCTCCAGATTCCAGCAGTAAATGGAATTTACAGTAATTCCTGTCTGTCTGCTTTTAGGGATTTGTAATGTTTTCTTTTTCATCCTTTTCCCACCAGCATCTTAATAGGCATTTTTGTGGACAATTGATAGAGACCACATCAGGAGGTGCTAGTCCAGTAAAACAACAGAGAACAAAAACCTGCTCCCGGAATGTTCTACAGACCTGTGGTCTCTCCGGTCAGCACCATATTTTAAGAACTCCCATCCGGTCGGAGTGTAACAGAACGCTCGGCTAGGAGACCGACGTGCTGGTGGTGGGAAGGGGACAGAGATTTATAATATGGCCGAGCCTGTAATATGGAAAATAAATAACTTTGTATGTATGTGTAAGACTGTGAACCAGGTGGGAGGAAGAGGGGTGCAGGAGGGTCCAGTCAGTGCTGGCCCCGCGCGCGCGCACACACACACACACACACACACACACACACACACACACAATTAGAATATTCGGCTGGTTGCTGGGGGAAGAACAGCTTTGAGAGGAAATAATTATGGTTATTTTATTTTGTAAAGAAATGCATAGGGAGGAAACAAGATGAAACGCTATGAAAAACAGATGAATTAAGGAAGAAAATATGTTTGAAATGGTTAAGTCAAGAAGATGGGTATATTAATGTTAACTTTACTCTCTACTTCTATGTATGTAGAGAACATTTTCGTAACAAAGAGCATAAAGAAAAAGGAAAAAGATGACTCAGTGTGGGACATACTGTCTTGACACACGAGCCAAGCCGCCTCCAGGTGATGATGTGTGGCGGTGGGAGGGCGCTGGGGATGGAGGAACACCTTGTCCCGAGATGAAGCAGGGACGGGCCGTCAGGACAGGAGTTGTGGCTGAAGCTGCTGGACGCCGCGGTAGAATTCATTAGGCCACTTTCTCAATATGTAGTATTTGGCAACTTAAGCCACAGCGCTTGGTCCACCTGGGTGTTGTGAGGATGACAGGAGACAACGCAGACAAAGGTCCTGTACACCTGCCTGCCTCCCAGGGGCTCAGCAGGCGCTCCCTTCTCTGCCTACAGAGACCTCCAAAGTGACTTGCGGGCCCAGCAGAGCTGACTGTATTGCTTACCGCAGTACGGAAGACTGCTACCTTTTCAGTAGTGTTTCTACGAAGGAAGGAAAAGGGGGGCACACTCATGTGAGTTGTGGGAGGCATGTCTGGTTTAAGGCAGGTGCTTCCATGGGGGACTCCCACTGGGACTGAGCCAAGGTTGTGATACAGTTTATATTAGGATGTATCATAATAGGGTTGGTGGACTCAGAGATGAGGATTCCGAAGCAAGCCTCAAAGAGTAAACAATTTGATCATAGCCGAACAATCTATTTTTCTAAAAAGCGGCAGTTTACCCTAGTACAGGCAGGTAGAGTGGTCTACTATTGACATCAGTGAATTTTCAAAATGTTCCTAAAACAAAGTTATTTGCAACTTCATTTTCTGGGTCAAGAATTTTCCGGAATAGTAAAGTTATGATAATGTAGAGCATCAAATGGTATAGTAACATTTTGTCAGCTCTGAGCTGTGTGGCTACAGACAGTCCCGGTTCACAGGGGCTGTTACAGTGAGGATTCTTTCTGTTCGATTGTGGTGTTTGTGGTATATTGCGACACTCACAGCAGAGGCATGCATTGTTTGGAAAAGTTTAATGAGACTTATCCATTCGGCAATATCTATCAAAGGCCTTAAAATAATCTTTGAGCTAGTAGTTTAACTCCTAGGAAGCAGTCATTCAAAATCAGCAAAGACATGGATGAAGATGTGAGCAAAGATGGTTATCATAGCACTTTTAGAATAGAAACAATAAAGCAAACAAAGTGATCTTAAATAGGGCAAACAGAATACAAATTATGATCTAGCCAGAGGGACACTGTATATAACTAGAACAAATCATGCTTTTCAGTAGTATTTAATAATGTGGGAAAATTCTCTCCAAAGTAAATTAAACCAGGACATAAAAGCATATGAAATTGTAACATATATGACTGAATGGAAATACAGCAACATTTCACGAGTGGTTATCTCACAGTTGTGAGATGACAGATTAATTCCATTTTCCTATTCTTTTATTTTCTACAAATATATTTTTTTAAATTTATTTATTTATTATTTATGGGTGTGTTGGGTCTTTGTTTCTGTGCGAGGGCTTTCTCTAGTTGCGGCAAGTGGGGGTCACTCTTCATCGCGGTGCCCGGGCCTCTCATTATCGCGGCCTCTCTTGTTGCGGAGCACAGGCTCCAGACGCGCAGGCTCAGTAATTGTGGCTCACGGGCCTAGTTGCTCCGCGGCATATGGGATCTTCCCAGACCGGGGCTCGAACCCGTGTCCCCTGCATTGGCAGGCGGATTCTCAACCACTGCGCCACCAGGGAAGCCCTATTTTCTACAAATATTTAAAATAAACATTTTTCTTATCTGAAAACACTAACTACTAATGATGATGATAGCATGATGGGAGGGTGGTCCGCCTGCCTTCCAAAGAGGAAAGGATCTGTCTATCTTTGCTGCAGTGTCACTAATGGTGTAACAGAGGCAGTAAAGTCAAAGTGAGGGACGTCTAGACAGGGAGAGTTGGTTGGGTGTTCACCCTGGTTCTGAACATGGGCTGGAACCTGTGTTCATAAGGATTAGCGTCCTATGACACAGGAAATGACTGTTGCCTTCAGATACACTGAATACCCCTTGGTGCCTTTCAGCCCCAGATAACATTGAAACCTCACCAGCTGCTCAGCAGATGTGCTTGTTGCTCACTGGTCATCACCCTTGACCATCCTTATCGGGTCTGGTCTGAAACTCCTTGAGGACTTCTCATTAGTAACTCTTGTCTCCTCACTGGAAACTTCTGTGACTCCTTGATGTCCGGACCCTTATTTAACTAGGGCGCACAGAATTGACATGATCTGCCTACAGATGTGTTGTGGGTTGAATTCTCTGGGTCAGCTGCCACGGAGGAAGAGATGCTTGCAGTTGCTCTCCACTCTCATTTCTGTGCAGCTGCAGCCCAGACGGCCACCAGATGCTGAATGTTCGCTGGAAGTCCATCCAAACTGCATTTTCTTATCTAAAATTCTAATTGCTGAAATGAAGGAGAGAATAAATAAGGTAGAAAAACTCCCAGAAGAGGCAGTTAACGATCAGGGGGATGACTGGGTACTGAAGCAAAAGATAAAATTTTTTCAGAACGGAAGGACTAATGCTGAGAGAAGATGAATGTTTCGAACATTCTGGAAGGCAAATAGAAGCCCACAGATTGATTCTGGGTATGCACTGGAGGGTATTGCTTGAAATCTGAAGGAGGTGAGAGGAAGAGTAGAGTAGCTGTGGCTCGAGTGATGGAGAAAGAAGTAAAGAGGAAGGCATTCATGCCTGTTATCTCAGATGGCACGCGGGCCGAGCACTTTGTCCTAGTCTTCGCTCTGCCACCAGCTATTCACATGACCTTCACTTTGTAGGACTCAGATTTCTTTTATTTTATTGAAGTATAGTTGCTGTGCACTATTATGTGTTACAGGGGTGCAGTGCAGTGATTCACAGTTTTTAATGGTTATGCTCCGTTTATAATTATAAAACATTGGCGAGGACATCCCTGGTGGTCCACTGGTTAAGACTCCATGCTTCCAATGCAGGGGGCGCGGGTTCGCTCTCTGGTTGGGGAAGTTCCACATGACGTGCATGTGGCAAAGAAAAAAGAAAAGGCTATATTCCCTGTGTTAGGCAATATATCCTTGTAGTTTATTTTATTCGTAAGTGTACCTCTTACTCCCCTTCCCCTATCCAGCCCCTCCCCCCTTCCCTCTTCCCACTGGTAACCACTAATTTGTTCTCTATATCTGTAAGTCCACTTCCTTTTTGTTATATGCACTTGTTTGTTGTATTTTTAAGATTCCGTATATAAGAGATATCATACAGTATTTGTCTTTCTCTGTCTGACTTATTTCACTTAGCATAATGCCTTCCAAGTCCATCCATGTTGCTGCAAATGGCAAAATTTTGTTCTTTTTTATGGCTGAGTAGTATTCCATAGTGTGTGTGTGTGTGTGTGTGTGTGTGTGAGTGTGAGTGTGTTTGTATATCACATTATGTTTATCCATTCCTCTGTTGATGGACACTTAGGCTGCTTCCGTATCTTGGCAATTGTAACTAATGCTGCTGTGAACACTGGGGTAGAATCATGAATAGAATTAGTTGGGCTTGAGAGTAATTTCTGATTCAAAAAGAGTTTTATTTTGTAATAAGAATGTAAACGTTCCATCATTAATAATAATAAATAATAATGCCTCAAAATATTATAGAGACTCTAAGTGTAAGAAGGTTTGGGAAGTGTTCGTAAATATTTGAGGTCACCTGTGACATAATTAGAAGGAAGTTAGTGATTCCTAACAATGCATGAAATAACGTGGCTGAATCTTCCTCTCCCACGTTGGTCCCTAAGCGGTGACAGACACCTGGAGCACAGGTTTGAACTGCCGTCTGTGTGCATACTGGCTTTGGTCTGAGAGAAAATGCCACCCAGTATGGTTCTGGAGGGATGACCTGGGAAAGTAATTTGAAAATCTGCTCGTTCTCCTCCTACCCCACATCTCTGTGCCTGATGGTGATCCCCACAACACACTTGCAGCAGGTGAGAGCCCTGGCCCGGGGTCCTCAGGTGTAAAATCCATGAGGAACCAAAGTGACTGTAGGAAGCTACAGTCACCCCCACCCCCATGCCTAAGGCCATGATACTCCATAGTATAAGGAGTGTCTACCTCAGATGCTGCTGCGTCCTGGGGCCAGAAGGTGAGGTCCTGACTCAAGAGTTGGCCTGCGCTGTTCTGAGTCATGGACTGTTTCCTGGTTCCTAGTCTCCACCTCCTCTTGCCCCCAGAGCCATTGAGACTGAAGGCTAGATTATGACCTTCTCGAGTGAGATTTGCCAGGCAATGTGCTCACTCCTAGAGGGAAATGAGCTTAAAAGGGAAATGAGCTTAGAAGTATTACTATTTCAAACGAAATATAAAATACCAGATTATAAATTTCATCAGAGGCATAAATAGTAGAATTGCTGAACTAAAAAAAATTAAAATTAATTTGATAAACAAACAAGGCAGATTAGCAGTTTGAATCAAGAACAAGAATATTAAATATAAAAAATAGTCAAATTTTAAAGAAACAGTAGATGGATAAACAGCAGAATCAATACTGAGGAACCAGTTAAGTCTTTGGAAGACCATATTTAGCAAATTTTCAGTGCGGAAAAAGGAAAGGCAGCTAATGGAATATACATATCTAAGAAATATGAAGAAGGATAGAGAGAGCCATAGTAATATCTGAAAAATAGAGCTCAAAAAGAGAATCTTTTTAATGGAGATGAGAAAATGTTTGAAATAACAAATTTCTTAAAATTAAAATAAAATTCTAGATGGACAGGCTTCAAGGAATGTCAAAGGGGAAGAGAAGGAAAGGTCCGTCCACTCCTGGAAATATAATAAAATTTAAAGACATTAAAGTCAGAGAAAGTTCCAAAAGTTGACAGATAAAATAGAATAAGAATCTAATTAACAACAGATTCTTCAGCAACAACACTTGATGCAAGATGATAAGCATTTAAAACCTAGAAGCTTATATATAAAGTTGCACTCAAATATGATATGTATGGTATGATAAAAATATTCTTCCAATTATAAAATCTCACAAACTTTATCAGAACTCACAATCAATGATGATAAATATAAAGGTAGAAATAATGGACTAGAAAAATAGGTTACACTTGAGATCAACAGAGTCAAAAGTTATTCTTTGGAATAGAAATACTGTTGGAATAGATAAACTTTTGAGGAAGACCTAATCAAGAGATAAAGACACACATACGTACTACCATGAATAAGGAGGACATAACTATACATAAAATGGAGATTTAAAAAAGATGAGAGAATCTTACTACTATGATGGACTTTTTAAAAACTTAGACAAAATGGACAATACTAAAATTCATCTAAAGTGATTAATTAATAGCCTTGTAACTAGTAAAGAAATTGTGGGGCTAAGAATCTTTCTAGAAAGAAAATAGTATGCCTATATGATTTTGTAGACATATTCTTCCAGGAACTGATAGGAGAAATCATCCCAATTTTACACAAGCTTTTCCAGAAGTACAAAATAAATGAAACACCAACTTATTTTACAAATATAGCATTATTCTGTTACTAAAACTAGAAAAGAAAGGAAAACTATAGATTCATTTTACTGTTTAAGATAGAGACAAAATTCCTAAACAATATATTAGCAAATTAAGTACTACAGTGTACTTAAAAAGAATCATACTATACCATGATCAAATTGGGTGTATACTAGGTATTTAAGAGTTATTTATTAGAAAATCCATAATGTAATTTACATTAACAGATGAAAAGGCAAAAAGCTGTATGAACATCTCAATAGATACACAAAAAAGTATTTAATAGAATTCAATACTTATTGTTAATTGAGAAAAACATACTATTAGGAAATCAAGAGTATTTCCAAAACCTGATGAAGAGTGTATTAGTAAGAGTTCTCCAGAGAAACCATACAATAAAATGTGTACATATAGAAAAATATTTGTTACAAATAATTGGCTAATGGGACTACAGAGGGTGGCAAGTCCAAAATCTGCAGGGTGGGCTGGCAGGCTGGAGAGCCAGAAAGACCTGCTGTGAGAGGAGTCTGAAGTCAGTCTGCTGGAGAATTCCCTCTTGCTCAGGGGATGCTGGTTGTGTTGTCTTTTCAGGCCTTCAGTTGATTGGATGAGGCCCACCCACATATGCAGGGCAATCTGCTTTACGTAGAGTCCACTGATTTACATTTTTTTTAACATTTTTATTGGAGTATAATTGCTTTACATGGTTGTGTTAGTTGCTGCTGTATAACAAAGTGAATCAGCTATACGTATACATATATCCCCATATCCCCTCCCTCCCACCCTTCCTATCCCACCCCTCTAGGTGGTCACAAAGCACTGAGCTGATCTCCCTGTGCTACGCGGCTGCTTCCACTAGCTATCTATTTTACATTTGGTAGTGTATATATGTCCATGCCACTCTCTCAGTTCGTCCCAGCTTACCCTTCCCCCTCCCCATGTCCTCAAGTGCATTCTCTATGTCTGCGTCTTTAATCCTGTCCTGCCCCTAGGTTCTTCATAAACATTTTTTTTTTTTTAGATTCCATATATTTGTGTTAGCATACGGTATTTGTTATTCTCTTTCTGACTTACTTCACTCTGTATAACAGACTCTAGGTCCATCCACTCACTACAAATAACTCAATTTAATTTCCTTTTATGGCTGAGTAATATTCCATTGTATATATGTGCCACATCTTCTTTATCCATTCATCTGTCGATGGACACCTAGGTTGCTTCCATGTCCTGGCTATTGTAAATAGAGCTACAGTGAACATTGTGGTACATGACTCTTTTTGAATTATGGTTTTCTCAGGGCATATGCCCAGTAGTGGGATTGCTAGGTTGTATGCTAGTTCTATTTTTAGTTTTTTAAGGAACCTCCATACTGTCCTCCATAGTGGCTGTATGAATGTTCCATGAGCACTTGAGAAGAAAGTATATTCTGTTGTTTTTGGATGGAATGTCCTATAAACATCAATTAAATCCATCTTGTTTAATGTATCATTTAAAGCTTGTGTTTCCTTATTTATTTTCATTTTAGTTGATCTGTCCATTGTTGAAAGTCGGGGTGTTAAAGTCCCCTACTGTTATTGTGTTACTGTCATTTTCCCCTTTTATGGCTTTTAGCATTTGCCTTATGTATCGAGGTGCTCCTATGTTGGGTGCATAAATATTTACAATTGTTATATCTTCTTCTTGGATTGATCCCTTGATCACTATGTTGTGTCCTTCTTTGTCTCTTGTAATAGTCTTTATTTTAAAGTCTCTTTTGTCTGATATGAGAATTGTTACTCCAGTTTTCTTTTGATTTCCATTTGCATGGAATATCTTTTTCCATCCCCTCACTTTCAGTCTGTATGTGTCCCTATGTCTGAAGTGGGTCTCTTGTAGACAGCATATAGACGGGTCTTGTTTTTTTATCCATTCATCCAGTCTATGTCTTTTGGTTGGAGCCTTTAATCCATTTATATTTAAGGTAATTATTGATATGTATGTTCCTATTACCATTTTCTTAATTGTTTTGGGTTTGTTTTTGCAGGTCTTGTCCTTCTCTTGTGTTTCCTGCCTAGAGAAATTCCTTTAGCATTTGTTTTAAAGCTGGTTTGGTGGTGCTGAATTCTCTTAGCTTTTGCTTGTTTGTAAAGGTTTTAATTTCTCCGTTGAATCTGAATGAGATCCTTGCTGGGTAGAGTAATCTTGGTTGTAGGTTTTCCCCTTTCATCACTTTAAATATGTCCTGCCACTCCCTTCTGGCTTGTAGTGTTTCTGCTGAAGTATTAGCTGTTAACATTATGAGGATTCCCTTGTATGTTATTTGTTGCTTTTCCCTTGGTGCTTTTAATATTTTTTCTTTGTATTTAATTTTTGATAGTTTGATTAATATGTGTCTTGGCGTGTTTCTCCTTGGATTTATCCTGCATGGGAGTCTCTGCACTTCCTAGACTTGATTGACTATTTCCTTTCCCAAATTAGGGAAGTTTTCAACTATAATCTCTTCAAATATTTTCTCTGTCCCTCTGTTTTTCTCTTTTTCTTCTGGGACCCCTATAATCCGAATGTTGGTGCATTTAATGTTGTCCCAGAGGTCTCTGAGACTGTCCTCAATTCTTTTCATTCTTTTTTCTTTATTCTGCTCTGCGGTAGTTATTTCCACTATTTTATATTCCAGCTCACTTATCTGTTCTTCTGCCTCAGTTATTCTGCTATTGATTCCTTCTAGAGAATTTTTAATTTCATTTATTGTGTTGTTCATCATTGTTTGTTTGCTCTTTAGTTCTTCTAGGTCCTTGTTAAACGTTTCTTTTATTTTCTCCATTCTATTTCCAAGATTTTGGATTATCTTTCCTATCATTACTCTGAGTTCTTTTTCAGGTAGACTGCCTATTTCCTCTTCATTTGTTTGGTCTCGTGGGTTTTTACCTTGCTGCTTCATCTGCTGCATTATTTCTCCGTCTTCTCATTTTGCTTAACTTACTGTGTTTGGGGTCTCCTTTTCACAGGCTGCAGGTTTGTAGTTCCCATTGTTTTTGGTGTCTGCCCCCAGTGGGTAAGGTTGGTGCAGTGGGTTGTGTAGGCTTCCTGGTGGAGGGGACTGGTGCCTGTGTTCTGGTGGATGAGGCTGGATCTTGTCTTTCTGGTGGGCAGCACCGAGTCCGATGGTGTGTTTTGGGGTGTCTGTGACCTTATTATGATTTTAGCCAGCCTCTCTGCTAATGGGTGGTGTTGTGTTCCTGTCTTGCTAGTTGTTTGGCATGGGGTGTCCAGCACTATAGCTTGCTGGTCATTGAGTGGAGCTGGGTCTTAGCGTTGAGATGGAGATCTCTGGCAGTGCTCTCACCGATTGATATTACGTGGGGCCAGGAGGTCTCTGGTGGTCCAATGTCCTGAACTCGGCTCTCCCACCTCAGAGGCTCAGGCCTGACACCCGGCCAGAGCACCAAGACCCTGTCAGCCACACGGCCAGGTAACTGGGGAGTTTCTTGCCTTTTGGGAAGTGTGATATCTTCTGCCAGCATTCAGTAGGTAGGTGTTCTGTAGGAGTTGTTCAACATGTAGATGTATTTTTGATGTATTTGTGGGGTGGAAGGTGATTTCCATGTCTTACTCCTCTGCCATCTTGAAGGTCCTCCTGTGATTTACATTTTAATCTCATCTGAAACATCCTCACAGGTAACATCCAGAATAATGTTTGACCAAATATCAGGGCACACTTTATCCCAGCCATGCTGACACATAGAATTAACCATCGCAAAGATATCTAAAATGTGAAACAAATAAAGGGAGCAACAAAAAACACAACAAACATCATAGCAAATGGAAAATGTTAGAAGTGTTTGGTTAAAAATTCACATGAGATGAAGAAGCTTTTAACACATATATTCAAAATTGACAGTCCTTGCCAGTACAGTGAAACAAGGATAAATAAATTAGTGGCATACAAATTTGAATTGAGGAAATAGTGTCAGTACTTTCATATAATATAATCATTCACATGGAAAACCAAGTAATCAGGCCAATTATTATAAATGTCAGGGGAGGGATTAGAAAAGTAGCTGGATATAAAAATAAAATACAAAAAGCCAGTTGTCTTTTTATACATCAGTGGCTAAAATGTAGAAAACATAATTGAAAAGATTCCATTTACAGTAGTATCACAGAATACCAAATACCTACAAATAAATATATCAAAAGATACGCAAGATCTCTAAGAAAAAAAAGCCGTAAGCTTTATTTAGAAATATTAAAGAAGACCTAAATAATTGGGAAAGTACACCATGTCCAAGGATAAAAAGGCAATATTACATAAATGTCAGTTCTCCACAAACTCACCTAGAGATTCACCACAATTAAATTAAAATGTCAGCAGGGTATTTAATGGATCTTGATAAGATTTTTCTAAAAATCTGTATGTTTGAATAAAGAACATAACTGAAAGAGATTAGCTATAATGAGAAACTTGCCCTACCATAATATCAGCATTTATTAGAAAGGTGTAAAAATTAAAACAGTATAGTATTGGCATACTGATAGACTGAGCTGTGGAATTGAAAGGAACGTCCAGGAACAGACTCACGGATATGTGCAAATTTGATGTACGACAGATGTCATGTCAAATCAGTTCAAAAATTTTAAATTAAAATACTTGATAAGAAAAAAATGTAAAAATTAAATCCCTTCCTCACATGGTAAACAAAAATCAACCTCAGAATGATTAAGCATCTGGATATAAAAAGATAAAACTTTGAAACTGTAGAAAATATGGCTGAATATGTTTTGGACCATAGGGTATTTTTTTAAGACATAGAAAACATTTTTATGAAGACGCTGTTAAATTGACAGGGTGATTCTACCCCCAGGTCTATACCCAAGGAAACTCACGTACGTGCACAATAGCGGAAATGGTCCAAGTGTTTAGACAGCACTGTTCACAATGGCAACGCCTGGAAACAAGTGCCCATTGTCAGGGAAAGGGCTACACTATGGTTTATTCACCCAGTGGGGTAGTGTACAGCAGTCAAACAATGTGGTGGAACACATGGATGAATTTTAGCAACATAACGTCAACTGAAAAACGTAAATTCCCAATTGTAACGTATAGCATGATATGTCCTATAATCATGTACAAAAAGGAAAGCAATGAAATGATTGATTTGGAATTCAGGATGTGGTTTCCTTGGATGATAAGAGAGAAGGGGATGGGCTGCTGTGTGGTTATGGACGGATTTTTATAAAGGTCCTAACTTGTTTGGGTTCTGGGTTCATGTGTATTTACTGTATTATTAACAATTAATATCTTACGTGCTTAGTCAATCCTGGCAACTCAGTCCTTCTGCCTAGTTCTACCACAGTCAGCACTGCTGCAGACATAGCACATTTTGGGTTAGCAAGGGCTGTATTTGTTATCCTTTGCTGCATAAAAAACTACCCCCCCCCCCAAAAAAAACCCCAATAATAATTATGGTTTCTCACAGTTTCTGCGGGTCAGGAATGCAGACAGGTTATGGTGAGGACACTTGTGTCTGCTCCATGGTGCCTGGGGTCTCAGCTGGAAGACCCCAAATCGATTGATATCTGGAGCATTAAGGTCCGTTGTTATTGCTGTGGTCTGTTTGCCAGGATGTTTATCTGGGTTACTCCTTGCTCCACAAGAAGGTAGGCAGGTTTCCGTAAACAAAGGGTTCATTTACATCTAAGCGAAACAAAATAAGAGTGAATAACTGGGCCCTTACTTTCAGTGGTTGCTGAGGTTAAAACTCCCAGTTCTCAAATTGTCTTTCTGTCCACGTAAAGTCGCTGAACCAACAGTCCCAACTCTGTAGTTTGCAATAGTTTGTGCAGAGGCTGAGGCGAAAAAAACAAAGGGTGGAGAAAGCCAGAAAATGGTAACTTCAGTTTTACCTCTGAGCCCCAACAAGAACAACTGGTGGTGAATGGACACGATCAAGTCTCTGCTTTTCCTTCTGGTCCCTGGGTGGACCTTGATGCTTTCCTGTGTGTCTGTGATCTTTTCCTGTACGTCTTTAAATGCACTCCCTTAGGCTGGTCACACTCTGCAACCAGTGTTTCTCCACATAAGCTCAGCAGCATGGGCTGTCCTTGTGCAGCAGGACATGGCCCTTGCTTTCTGGGGCACCTTGTTCTTTCCCGTGTAACTAATGGCTATCGTTATATGTTTTCTCAACAGTTCATACTTTATCAGAGTCTAGAGAAAACTCATAGAGTTGGTTTGGAAAACATTTGTGGAACACTGCTGTCTATATTGACCTAAGAGTTTGCTTACTCTCAGATAATCAGGCAAGATCTCAAGACAAAATCTAGACACTGTGATTCTCTCCTACTTTAGCTGGATTCTAGGCTTATGTAGCTCTTTTCCAACAATGCACCCTCCTGGTTCAAAGGTCTCATTTTCAAGACTAATTATCAGCTACTGTGATCCTTTTTTACTGGTTTGCTTGAAGGCTCAGGGGACACTCACATAAATAGAACTTACTGTGGCTACCAGGACGTACCACTATTATCTTGGTGTGAAAACTTCCTGTGTTCCTTCTGGTATCAAGTAACGCCGTATGGGGGGATGTTGAATTTCACCTTGAATCCTGAGTTCAGTTACTTTATAAACTGAGTTGCCAAGCCCTTGGCATGCCCCTGACAATTCATGGTCTGCTCAGATTCCTCCTTTTTTCAACTCACTGATTAGAACCCAAACTTTCCAAGGCTTCCACACCCTTAACCCCATGGTCATTACCGAAGATGATGATAAATGACCATGTTTCTGTACTCCTGAAGGAGTAAATAGCGTGTTAATCACGTTTGCAGATGCATCTACATCAGGTGGAGCTGTTAACACCAGTGAGGCCGGAAAGAAAACTCTAAACGTCCTAAAGAAGCAGAAATATACAAAAGGAAAAACCAAAAATGAAAACAAACCAAGATTCAACTGATAAAATACACATTATTGTAAAGAACAAAGAGCTCAGTTTAAAAGAACCAACTACATACTGTCCTGGACACCTAAAGACAGAAGGGAACAGCAAAGTCTATCCAAAGGGGACCTTATCCATGGCTTGAATTAATTCTGAGGACATTATACTAACTACTTCCAAATGTATCCTTAGATCTGTGACCAGCGATGGGCTGGTAAACGTTTAACAAATGGACCTCTGACTACCCACCGCCTCCCCCCACCCAAAAAAAGGGTGTGCACACACGATTATTGTAAAATTATAACATAAAGGTTGCGTCTCACACTATTTACAAATGATGAGTATATAATACTCTTTATTGTAAATTCAGTATAGACAGTTGATTCTCATGGAATACTTTTCTTGATTTTCACCGAACTCCTATACCCGTAGCCCATCTGTGCTGAACACAAGGGTGATTCTAGCGTGGATGTTGCTTGATGTTTTCATTTGCCTTGGAGACAGTGAAAGTGAGACAGCAGAGACGCGCGTCGGAGCTTCTTTTGTTTGCCGATGACTTAAACAACATCTTTGCTGAATCAGATAATAGTCTTTGAATACTCAAAAGACTATTTCCTCAATTACTTGTGCTATTCACAATGTGATGGCTATAGACTTGATAGACTTTAAGTTTAATCTTTATTATTAACTTTTTCTCCATCATTTTCTTAAGTCTAGACAATCAAGAAAGCAGTTAATCAAAATCAAGCTTGTTTCGTTGCGTTTGCTGATTTTCATGGTGTGAATACTCGCCCCTTGACGGTTTCAAGCTACCAACTTGATGTCACTGAACACAGACTTGGAAGGGATGCACAATAGCCTACCCTTGTGTAGTGTTTTCACCATATGGAGACAATAGACATAAGAAACTTTACGAGTATAGATAATAGAATAATGTAGTCAAATAATTAGGAAGTGATGGCTTTTGAGCATTCGTTGCCTTCTAAAACATTATTTAGTTGAAAGTTTATATAATTAAAAAATTTTTTTAAAATTTTTTGGCCATACTGCGCAGCATGTGGGATCTTAGTTCCCCAACTAGGGATCGAACCCACACTCCCTGCAGTGGAAGCGTGGAGTCTTAACTACTGGACCGCCAGGGAAGTCCCTATAATTTAATTTTTAATAATGGCAGTCTTTACTAGCTGGCTCGTAACATTTCTGAAAATTTGACAACTGGCCGTCACGAGTAGGTACCAACGGCTGCAGCACACACACTCAGTGACTTTACTCCTGAGACTCAGGCCTAATTTCCAGTTGATGCTGGTCATTGTAGGAGTCACAGACTCAGCACGCTCAGAACCAAACTCAGCTCCCCTCCGCCAGGGATGACTGTTTCCCCTCATCCATGCCATCGCACAAGCGAGAAACGTGGAAGGCCTTTAAGACGCCATCTCTCTCAGCTCCGAAAACCCCCAGTCAATCACCAATACGTATGCATGTTGTTTCTGAGATAGCTCTTGAGGGTTTGTCCTTCCTGTTGAGTTCAGAACCGCATCTCCTCCTGATTAGGAGGCCAGCCCCTCTTCCCTCATCCCCCCGTCACTCTAGAGCCGTGTGGGCCTTGCCCTTGGCCTGCTTAGAAGCCGGGTACAGGTCTCTGTATCATTGGGTGGAAACCCTCTCACTCTGCTGTGGCGGGCAGCTGAGACTGTTTTCCTGGTCTTCCCTCCCAAGTGCTGACATTTCCCACCTCACTCCACGTCCAATGACTTACTCATGGCCCTGATGGCAAATTTCACAGGCTGGCTCCTCGTCCAAGAAGGTCTCTGCCTCATGTGTTCTTCCCTCTTCCATCAGAGCAAATGTATTTGTCTCTCAAGGAGCAAATCAAACGTAAAACTTTGCCGGACTTTCTGAAGAATTGCATATTCCCCCCTCTGGACCCCCATTACCATTTGTTTACATTTTTTCTGAAAAAAACATAGAGAACATACCTTACACAAGGCACAGCATGGAATGAATATTCAATGGGTGGTCTCTCCCCTATTTCCTATTGGCAAGAGCGTGAATTTTAGAGTCCAGGTCCTGGGGATTTGCTAGCTCTGTGATCTTGGGCAAATTATATAACCTTTTTACGTTTCAATTTCTTCATCTGTAAAATGGAAATAGCAACGCTGCCTTTTGAGCTGCAGGGGAGACAAAATCAGATATTGCTGGTAAAGCACCGGGCCCATTTTGAGTACCCAATACATTCAGATCTTACCCCTCTAGCTCCGTGTCTCCAGCTATGTGTGTATTTGTTCTTATCTTTCCTATAACATCGTGGGTTTCTTGGAGGCTCAGACCATCCTTATTTTCTATGCTTCTTGCAGACCTAGTGTCGTCCTTGGTGGATGCTCTGTGGCTGTTTGTGGGACAAAGAGAGGGGCCACGTCTTAGATTTCCCTGTGGGGTCTGGGTGTAGTATGGACAATCCAGAAATCTGAGAGCAAGATGAGCCCATGAAATGAACTGATCACCTGGTAATAAGTGGGCATCTATTACAGGTAGAATATAAAAGAAACCTAAGACATAGTCATTGTTCTACTGTGTTGGCCAAAAAGTTCGTTCAGTTAGTGAATAAAGTTCTTCGTGAAAATGAAAAATGTCTTTTATTTTTACTTAAAACTGAATGAACTTTTGGCCAACCCTGTTAAGTGAGCTCTATATGAAAATTTAGAAAATGTGATGAAAATACTTAATAAGGTCCTCCATGTGCAAAATTCTTCACTGTGAACAGAAGGTCCAGTAGAATATGAGATATTTCCATGCTGGGCAAGAACATCCAGGCATTAGTGGAGGAGGTGGGATCTTAGGGGCCCCAAGTGCTAGATTAGGAAAGTGAATGGATCGTAAACAGCTATTGATGGTTCTTAAATAGCAACATGGCATAACAAAAACCCTTTGAACAAATTAACATGTCCAAGTTTTGCACAAGAGTCTGAAGGAATTAGCTATTCGGGAGGTAGTTTTTGTTAAACAAACAAACAAACAAGCTTGAATGTTATGAACTGAATTGTGTGCATCCAGAATTCATATGTTGAAGTCCTAACCCCCAGGACCTCAGAATGTGATTCTACTTAGAGACAGGCCTTTAAAGAGGTGATTAAGGTAAACTGAGGTCATGTGGGGTGGGCCCTGATCCCATATGACTGGTGCCCTCATAAGAAGAAGAGATTGGGACACAGAGACTGAGGGAAGACCGTGTGAGGACCCTGAGAGAAGGTCACAGCCCCGCTGACACCTTGATCTTGGACTTCCAGCCCCCAGACTGTGAGAAACACATTTCTGTTGCTTGAGCCACTGTGTCTGTGGCATTCGATGTGGCAGCCTGAGCTGACACACTGCGCAAGGTTGACAGCAACAGGAGGGGGACAGGAGACGTGCGTCTGAGGTTCCCTGCAGAAGAACTGTGAGACCCTGGGATTCAGGGGCAGGGTTTAGGGCTTAGGCTGTAGCAGACCCAGTGGGAGGCTGAGGCCTTTGTCCCTTGCAGTAGGTTGGCGTTGCTTCCTGACACCCTCCGGCATTCTGCTCCTCACCTCCCCCCACTCCTTGCTTCAGCCTCTTTCAGTGTTGGCTAAGCTTGTCCCGTGGCCCCCATCTGCCCCGCTTGGTGTCGACGTCCCCACAGCTCTAGTCTGTGGGTCTGTCTGTCCCCCTCGGGCTTTTGCCTGCTGCAGCCAGTGGCCTCCTGTCCCTTCCCCCGGTTGACCTTCATTCCCTGCAGTGCTGTTGTGGCTCCTGGTACCTGCATCTTGATGGCTCTCTAAATTCCTGCCCCTCAAAGGGTGATCAGAAACATGGAACCTTTGGACACCATCCTAAACCTAGAGAATGACAATGGGCATTGGAGCTGCACGTCCAGGTTATTCATACGGGTGTTAAAGTTTGAGGAGCGCTGCTGTAAGTAGCTCACGTTCTCATCTCTGTCTGTCCTTAGAGGGTGTGAATTCTTGTTGTCCTGTTGCACTGAGTTGTTGAGGGGTTTGGTCGGGCCGATCCCCCTGTGCTGAGCACCAAGTTGTCCTTTTGCCAATGATCCCCACCAACAACGGATGCCACTCTCTGGTCCCGTATCTGTGTCTGCATCTCTAGAATCACAACGTCTCCAAGGTCAGGATGTCACTGCCGGTGAGGGGTGGAGGGCACAGAGAATCTTGGGGGGTGAAGGAAGTGCTTTTCGATGGCACAGTCTGTTCACATCACCATGCTGATGAGGCGGCGAAGAGCAGGGAACTAGTGTTTGGTGACTCCAGGCTGTTAACCGGGTTTCATGGGGGGTTCTCAAGACCTGGAGAACTGGCTTCATCTGAAAGTCTGTGGGGTTAGACGCGTCCCTAAATTCACGGGCCAGGTTGACTTGTCGGAGGCTTTGTGTAAAGCAGGCTTTATTTTAGGGCAGTGATCTTTGGTTTGTTTCTGTCACTACCAAACTTGAGGACCCAGACACGTGTCTATAAACAACAGCAGCCCACAGGGTCTCAGCTTGGTGTGTGGATGCCAGAATGGCTGAACGTGATGTAGCGACCTTGAGAGTTTCCCCTGTGCGTCCTGCCACCCACCCCCACCCCCTCCTCCTGCAAACCACAGGATGGTGTAGCCACATTTCTGAGACGCTGGGGCTTAATTCCAAAAAGCCATCAACGTGATTTTGATAAATCCCTAGGAAGGTCATGCTTGCCAAGGATATTTTTAGATCCAGGTCTTAGGGTGAGAGGTCCCATTGTAAGTGACAGAGGCTTTTGTAGGCCTGGGTCTCTTGTCTCGATGGCTCAGATGCTCAGCCCAGGGACTGTGCCACCATTTGGTACAGAGTCGGCTCCAGGTGAGGAACTGCCGCAAGAAAGACCCACAGACGAGAATGGCTGCGAACTGTCGTGTCTCTGCCGTCTTGCAGCCACCATGCTTCTAGGCAGACGCGCGTTGAAGTGGCTCCGGGGAGAAGGAGAAGGAGGGGGGCCCGTCCCTGTCCATTCGTCTTCAGCTTAGAGGCGGCGTGGCTGAATCCCCTCTTCCCGAGACCCGTTTCCCTCAGCAGCAAGTCCTTGGGCCTCCCTGGGGCCGGATGAAAGGACCTGTTTTAGCTTTTCTTTCACACCCTGACAGGCGCCATCACTCTTGTAGGTTTTAATTAGAATGTTTAATTAAGCACAGTCCTAGCAGAGAAAGCTCTCATCCTGGCCACGTTCCCAGGCTCAAGTGGAAGAAGGTGGAGGTCCTGGTAGGGGCCCAGGAGGGACCTCCAGTTTCCTGCAGCCACAGGACGTTACGTGGTCCGGTGAGGAGAGATGGTTAGTTTGCTCTTCCCTGAGCCTGGCTTCAGGTCAGCCTCAGAAAGAGTGAACTGTGGCTTCCATAGTCCTCTGTCCCTGCTTTAACCCCTCACCCCCTGTCCCTATGGAATGGCCTCCGGTCTTCCCATGGTCTCCAGCGCCTCACCACTCCCCTGCCAACATCGTCCCAACTCTACACACCATTGCACGTTCTCTAATTTCCCCAGAAATCGCTGCCCTCCCCATGGCCACTGTCCTCAAAACGTGCCATCCTTGTCCTTTTCTCCCCGGTCCCTGCCTCTGTTCGTGGCCTGAGTGGTGGTCCTTCTAAGTCATGCCTCGATCTTAGTGAATAACACGTCTTCTGAAAGAACTCCTGCAGGTTCTCCAAGATAAAGGAAAGGATTTTAGCCTGAAGGGGAGAGAGTTTTGATTGAAAACAGCCTTTTGGCGCTCCTTAAATCAAGGCACATTTACTAGTTTTAGAATGTTGTGTCTTGTATACAGCAGTCACTCAATAAAAAGCTGCTCAGACTCTCCATCCCCCTTCCAGGCTACTTGACCCCAATCTCATTTACCTCCTTTCCTTCCCAAGGTCAAGGCCGAAGCAACCATGAGACACAAACAGCAAACTACACGGGGAAATGTTGTTGGGATATGGGGGACGGATGGAGAAAACCGGACTGTTTTCTCCCCATGTCTTATAAGCTGCGCTGCTGGTAATGAGACAATTTCTTATTTTTAGGAAATAGTTCTCAAATATAAAACCTCAAAAACAGTAGGGTCCCTCGATATAATGAAGCGACATCACGATATAATGAAGCGACTATTGAAGATGGAGGTAAGGTGTTTCCAGGTACCAGTGGCCCGAGCGCTGGCCTGCAGGAGCCGCGTCTTCCTGCTCCCTGACTCTCTGGTCTGCAGCTGGTTTGGCCAATGAGGGGCAGGAGGTAGGAGGGTGAGAGTCAGGTCTGGGTGTTGATTCTTCTGGTTCCTTCTTCTGGCCCAGCTGTGGGATCACAGCTGCCCCTCGATGGGCCTTTCCAATCATTCCTTTTTTCTAGGTCACTTTCCAGTAATTGTCCCTGCTTCAGGGCTGGGGTGGGGACAGTGTTTGGAGTGACGCGTTCAAGGGAGCTGCATGTATGACACATTAGGGTTTCCTTACAACCAGCCCTTGCTTTTGCAGACAGTTCCTCCATTACATTCACCTCAAATTAACCCATTTGAATGTGCCATGTGTTTCCTCTTGGGGCCTTGAATGAGTCAGTGGTAAAAGGATAGATCTGGAGGGGTTGGTCACTAGGTAGCTGCTTAGATGAAGTTCCAGGCAAGGGGCGTGATGACTCTGCCTAGAGGCGATGTGAGAAGGTTTTGGTAAAGGTGGACGTGGGCCCTTCGTTTATTTCCACCTCAAGCCACGTGGAAGCATAGACATGTCTGGGAGATGTTGAGCTGTATCTTGGGCTCCACCGGCTGAGCCCAGCGTTTCCTCGGCGATAAGCTGAGATGATGATACTTGTCTGCCCTTCCTCTCAGGTTTGTTGTGAGAATCACATGAATAATGTCCGAGGTGTTGAGGAAGCCATTGGGGGCGCTCCTGAGACTGAGGGGTGACAGGCCCGGAATAAAGGAGCAGTGTTAGACTGAAGTCAGGGAGCGTCTCCCCTAAAGCGGGAGCCAGCCTTCTGGGCCTGGTGAGCTGCATTCCGTCTGGGCCATGACCTTCCTCTTCCTCTCTCGTCCTGGACCCGTTGTCTGGGGGCTGCACTCTGGGACTGTGCTGACATGCCCGAGGATGCTTTCAAAGGAAATCTCAGAATTATTGTGGTTCTTTCATCAAACCCCTTTTCAATGACTCCTTAAAAAAAGTGGTCAGGGCTAAGGAGTTGGTATGACTCTTGCTCCAAAAACTCAGATATGAAACAAGTATGGCCTATGCTTTAAAAAATGAAGTCACACTGCATCCAAGTTTGAGGCTGTATCTTCCCAAGGTGACGGGAAATTCAATCACGGTCTTTCTCAACCCACCCTCCACCTCCAGTCCCCAGGGTCCCAAGGCCTCCGGAGTCTCAGGCAGAGCCACAGGGCCGTAGTGTATATGCCACTTTGGCATCACTGAGGCCCCGTCACCCATGTCCTCTATGGCCTTTGAAGTCGACCAGCTCTGCAGCTTCCAGGCTGAGCTCGGGCAACTGAAGTCTGCCTGATCTCCCTCCAGGGCCGCTCTGACACCTACCCAAGTCCACGGGGCCCTGCGAGGGGGCTCCTCCTGGCCGTGGGTCTAACTACAGGGGGAATTCAAAGCCATCCGTCCCCTTGTTAGCTTGGGGCGATCTCCCACCCCCTTTGCTGCTCCCACTCCTCTCTTTTCCCCAGGCCACCCCTCCCCGCTCCTTGATTCCTCATGAGCTTAGGCCTCCGAAAAGGAAGGGCAAGAGTTTGTCCTTGAATCATTGGGCCCAAATCACAAGCCTCCCCTCAGGCAAGGATGCAAAAGCTTGGTGGCCTTCCTGGAATACAGGTAAGAAAAAATAGAAGGAGAATAAATCCTAAATAGTTTGCAAAACAATTGTTCTCTGGATGCTGCTTGTCTTGAACCAAGGAAGGTCAAAATGCAAGGATGCTTGGGGAAGGAATAGAAAGTGTTGGGATAACTTTTGGGGACCGTGCCTGGTCTGGGTGCCTCTGAGTCTGGGTCACTGGGATGGGCGGTCCAACCATTTCTAAGAGTTAAGCGCGACTCCTACATTACTTGCTTACTGGCCCAAGAGAGTCCTTCTCATGCAAGAGAAGGAGGATGAGAATGTACAACCCATCTCCAAGTGATGCTGTCTGCTTGAAGGGTTTATTTAAAATATGTTTCTTCCGTAAAGCCCATTTGGAGACTTGCTGTTACTTGCTTTGTCTCCCGGCAACATCAAAAGAGCCTATGAGAATGGCATTTTTTTCTTAACGTGTGCTTTCACTCAAGGGAAAAAAAAAAAAAAAAGGCAACAAAAACCCTGCAACTTCTAAACCAGTTCCCAAAATAGACCCAGGGAGAAAGAGAAACCAAAGCATACTTCACAACCCTCCTCGAGGGAACAATTATAACCTAGAGAGAAAGACGCAGGACTGCAGGACTCCTGGAGACACAGGCTTTCTTGCCCGAAAAACATGCTTCCCGGGACCCTAAGGAGGTGGGAGTCTTAGACCGATAGGAGAATTCTGGACACTCATGAGGCCAGGCCAGCCTGGGTGTAGGACTCGAGTCCGGATGTGGCCCAATGTCCGCCCACCCCACAGGGCTGGGAGCGGCTCTGCAGGCCCTGTGCTGGGCACTCCTGAGGTAACCAGAAATACTGTCAGCTGTGTACTGACTGCTGCTGTCTCACCTCCCGTCACTTTCCTGTGTGTCGTAGGGGGTGTCCCTGTCACCCAGACTATTTCAGGTTCTGCGCTCTGTCGCTCTGCTTTGTCCTGAGGGGTCACAGGTGCTGTCCCCTCGACCTCATGCATTCTCCTCTCCTCCTTCACTGTCCAGGGCATCTTTTCTTTGGCTGTTACCTGGGCCAGGTCTGCAGGTGGACATCTGTCCTTGCATGTTCCCATAGCATACAGTATTTTTTCTGGGATGAAATCAGATGTTACTGAGTTTTCTCTTTTTCTCTCCCCACCCCCCTGGACTGTAGGACCCACAAGGGCAGATGCTATTCTAGTTTTTTCGTCTGTGTCTGCAGTGCCTAGTAGGTACTCAGCAATTTCTTGGTTAAGAAGTTAACTCCGGAAACAAGATTCCTTGTTCTGAACAGGCTGAGGAGACACTCAGACCTACGACTATCTCCGGGGCCTTGGACAACCGTCCAACTCTCCATTTTATCAGCTGTAGATGAGGGATGATGATATCTTTTATGATTGGCAGAAAAATCGAAGGGTAAAATATACATAAGGCACCAAGTATCTGTCACATGATAGGAGCTCGACGCTAGTAATTATTATGATGCTTAGAGCTAATGTTAAAGAAAATGTTGGTGTTGAATTCTTTATTCCTACTGGGAAACTGGGTGCTTTTAGTTTCTATTTATGGAGTAAATACTTTCACTGACAGTTCTAACCTCTTATCACCTTACCCCAAAGATTTTTAAAGTTTTCCTCTAATCATATCATTAGTTTCTCGATCAGGTTTTATAAACTTCCTACTTAGCCAGTAAACAGCACTGGGGTGAGAGCTGGGGGCGGTTCCTCTGTGACGCGGGTTAGCACTCAGGTCTGGAATCACAGCTCCTAGATCTGTGAGCAGTCTTATTTCTCTGCCTCGGTTTCCTCATCTGTGAAGCAGCGATCATGACGTATTGATTGGTTCTTCTGGGAAGAGACCCGTGTTCTAACCTGTTACTGCTTCCTTTTTCTGCAACCCAGATTTGTCTTCAGAACTGCCTGTTCTTTGCTCAGGGACATACAAGTGGCTGCTTCTGTCTTCCAGGAGTGCCAGGGACATGCAGGGGGCCTGGTAGCCAAGTCTGGTCAAACACCAAGACATCAACAGAGGATGGATGATGGTTGGCAGAGATGTACTAGAGGTTGTTCAGTCACCAGAGAGATGATTGAACTAAAGTTTCCAATCCTCTGACTCTGGTTATTTTCTAGGACAGCAGATTGCTAGGCGCACAGTGAGTGTACGGCCTCTAGAAACAGGCCCAGAATAACACGGCTTTATACCTGAAAGGGACCCTGGGCTTTATCCTGTCCAGTGGTTCGTCCCTGAGGGTGATTGAGAATTACCAGGAGCCTCAGGCCCTTGAGATCCTGGTTCAGGAGGTCTGAGGAGAATATTAGTTCATGGATTTTAAAAAGTGCCCCAGGTAATTGTGTTGGACACCCTCTGATCTAGTTCTCTTTTCCCTGTCTGAGGAAATCCTCCAACCTGTAAAACTTCTTTTCTCTAGGGAGCAATTATAACCGAGAGAGAAAGGAGCTGAAAGCAGCAACCTTCCAGAATAGGTCTGGGCACGGGCCTGTCTGCATGTGTGTTAGAGGGCAGCCCATCTTTTGCAGTGGGGAGCTCACACCTGCAGATCCTTGGGCGTGATGGCAGTTCTACACAGGGATGTAGACCCAGCCACGGCCCCCTGCACTGAGGACGGGAAGGAAGCTTCCCTCTACCAGCCCACATTACAGGCTGGGATACGTCCCCATATAAAGCTCTCTCGAGCACAAAATGTGCCTCTAATGGAATGTCATCTTTCAGGGCAGCAAATTCACACGTAAGCGTAAAATCCTTACTTTATTGCCTTTTATCATGAAATACAACTGTATCTGAAGATTGGTGACTCTTGCTAACCCTCTAATCCTAATTCCTTAGATTCATATTGAAACTCTGTCTTTTGATACTAATTCTAGATGTTGATTTCTTGAATGCTAATAGAAATCGTAAGTCCTAGAATTTATCTTGTGGCTTATTCTCGATTTTAGATCCATCCTTCTAAGACGGTTTGCGTTATCTTGAAGCGGTCACAGGTGGATGGGTTGAACCTCAGACCTGATGGGGAGAAATAGATTGCTTAGTAGTCTGAAGGTGCATGAAGGTAGGCAGGACCAACCTCAGTTTGGATTCCACTCCGTTTTGAAATTGAGTGAAGGTTTTGGGGAATTGTGGCTGGAAAACCAGACTTTTCCAGGTTGTCCTCCACCAGGTGATCACTGATGTATTTATTTCTCTGATTAATGAACTTTGCAAATTAACCTCCACGCTACTCTGTAATTGTGATGAAGGTTTCGAAAAATCACTTCAGCGTATGTTTCCGCCACTCCTGCGTCTATTCCAGCTGGATGGCCAGCTCACTGTGCTGATTTCACAAAGATAGTGACTGTCTCCTGATCTCTGAATTCACGATTAATTATTGCATTCAGCACCCCAGTCACCCCCAGTGTCCATGGGCCCGGCTTTATCTCTCTGCACACACAAGCCTGGCTTTTAATTAAAGGCCCTCCAAATTAAATGAAAACAAATTCAATTATTACATCTCACTGGCACAGCTCACAGCATATCCTGACAGCATTTATCCAGTGGACAACCCAGGGAGAGCTCACCTCCCACAGCCTAAATTAATGTGCCCAGTAAATGATTTTTCTTATCTTTGCTTGAACAGGTTTTCTGCCATTGGGTCAGCCCTTGCTGTGGTCTTCGCCGTCTCTGAACAAACTATGGTCTTAATACTGTTTCTCTTTCCTCGATCTTTTTAATCTCTGCCCAGCTCTTATTCACTCTTTCTGCAGGGAGAGAGCACGGTCTCACGTCCTACTCCCTCTGAGGATAGAAGATAATTACCCTCCAGTCTCTGCAGGTTTGGAGGTGCAGCTCAGATATGCACCTGTTAAATGTAGATCCTTGCCCTCAGCTCTTAGGGAGGTCCAGGGGACCGTGTGTGTGTGCCCGGCGCTCCAGGCTGCCGGACTTCAGAGCAATGTGCGCTGAATTGTGATTACTGTCATCATCTATCATAACAATATGTTTATCGAGGACTGTATGTGCCGGGCAGTGCAGACAGCACACAGTTAAACAGAGGCCCTGCCCCGGGGACCTGTTACATAGATAGGAAGCAAGACCAGACCCAAACGAAGGGGACAATAGAGCTGCCCTGAAAGGAGGAAACGTGGTTTCTCCTGATGGTGGAGGTCAGGTCTCTACCTTGACGGGGCTGCATTGCTTGGGTTGTGCTTCGACAAGGCCTTCTTTTCAGTGTGAGGCCCTTTAGCTGGTGGCAGGTTAGGCCTGGGGTTAGAGAGCTTGTAAGAAGAAGAGCATTAGGTGAAGAGGCAGGAAACTGGATCTTCACACCTCTGTAGGGACGGACACAGTCTGGTCTAGGAAAGGCTCCGGAATTTGGGGGATGTCGGTACAAAACAGATGCTGTGGTCCCTGCCCGCGGCCCAAGGCAGCCCCCGGCGGCATCCTTGCTCTGCTGCCACCAGCACGAGGGCCGGACCATGCGGAGTGGACACGGATGAGGAGAGAGACTGGACGCAGAGTTCAGAGTTGGGGGGGGGCTGCCTGGACACGAGGAATCCCCCGACCTTGTAGCTAGGGGTGTCTTTTTTGTCATGTTGACTGGATTTGACTCATACCCCATGTTGCTGAATAGGAAGCTCCAAATGCTGATGGAAACTGAAAGGAAACATGCAGGTCGTAAAAACTCCCCAATCTGCTTACCCAGTCAGCCAGGGAAAAGCAAAGCAGGAGAAAGGAGCGTGGGCGCCGCCGTCCCCAGGCTGAGGCTTCTGGACCATCTGCCTGGCATCTCCCGGGCCCTGAAGCATAGCCACACTCCTCGGACCAGACAGGTTTGCCTGAGAGCTCTGCCGAGTGTCTGAGACTCCAGGACAAACTGCGTCCCTGTGCTTCACACCTACAGGCGCCACCCGTCTCTCTCAGGGGTGTCGACAGCTGAGAGAGCAGAGTCTTTGGGGGACAACACAGTTGAGGCTCTGTCATCTTTTTTACACCCTTGGTTGAGCAGGCAGCCCTGATAAGCACCTTTCCTGAGTGTCCTGTGTGCAGCAAGCACTGTAAAAGCCTTTTAGGATGAATACAAGGAAATGGGAGATCATCTCAAGGCATTTGTAATCCGATTGGGGGGTGGAAGATACACATGCATAAAGAAACTCTAAAATGGCAGGTTCCATTTTCCCACGGTGATTTCCATAATTTCTGCATATGTTTGCAATTCATCTTAACACGTTGTATTGCTACTGTGTGTTTATATCTTATTATTCTGCTCTAGACTAGGCTTTATCAGAGCAGGGCCTGTGCCTTTGTTTTGTTTTTAATTTTATATCTCCAAAAATTAGTACTGCCTCTGGCATTTCACGGTATTTGTTTACCTTTGAATTGAATACAGTAAAAGCCTAATTCCAGGGCACCGACCAGAGCAGCATGGGCCCACTCTGCTCCCCGCTGCGGGAGATGGGGCAGAGCAGTGAGTGGTTGGGAGGCCAGACTTCAAAACTAGGTTGTACGGCCTTGACTGAGTTACTTCCTGTCTCGTCTTTCCTGCCTGTAAAGTGTGGAGGATGACAGTCATATTTACTGCCCAGAATCCTAACGCGGATGACGTGAGTAACCCACGAGCTGGAGCGACGCCCGGCACACGGGGCGTGTTGCATAAGTGCTGGCTTTCCTTGTTGTTATCACAGACCTGAAGGGTATTTATCATGGGTTGAACTGTGTCCTCCGGAAACACGCGTCCATGTCCTGTCCTGACTTACAGTATGCGAGAATGGGACCTTATGTGGAAGTAGGGTCTTTGCGGAGTAATCAGGTTACGATGAGGCCATACTGGGTTACAGTGGGCCCTGATCAGTGACTGGTGTCTTTAGAAGAAGAGGGAAATTTGGACTCAGGGGCACACAGAGAGGGAAGATGTAAAGATGCAAACAGACACCCAGGAAGAACCAAGATGACGGAGGCAGAGATTGGAGGGATGTGTCTGTAAGCCAGGGACCACCAGGGACTGCCAGCCACCCTCGGCAGCTCGAGAGCAGGGAACAGACCCTCCCTCGGGGCCTCCACCAGGAACCAGCCCTGCCAGAAAGCAGATTCAGAGTTGAGGCTCCAGAGCGGGGAGAGAAGAAATGTCTGCTGCTGTAAGACACCCAGTTTGTGGTCATTTACAGGAAGGCTGCGCTTTACCTTCTGCGTCTGCATCCGACACAGCACCTAGTAGGAGGCTTGGAAAGCAGAAGATGTTGGCCAACAAATATTTGTTGAAGTGGACAGAATCAGCCGTGGGGTATCGTTAATGCGAGTCTAGAATTACAGGGTAGTTTTAGTGGAAGTTGTGTTTACCTGCTCATTCTAAGTTTCACCTATTTGAAATTAAATACAGGGTGCATATTTGTCCAATTCCACTTGTTATTGGTGTGATGATATTACATATACAATTCTTTAAAAATATACTAAAGGAAAGGGGGCTGCCATAAGAGGTTGATCTCCTATGGGGACCTGTCCTTGGTTTATTCCATCCAGTTCTGCCTACTGCAGATTCTGGTTTCTTCCTGTGACCTTAGGGGCCCCTGAAAAGATAACTGATAACTCCAAGTAGAAAACATTTAAAACAAACCAATCAAGGTAATTTGTATGTATTAGGATTATGTTGGTCTTGAACAGAATTTCACTCGTAAACTTTTTTCAAACGGCTAATTGTGTGTCTGGCCCTGTGCTAGAAACAATACAATGGAGAATGAGACAGACTGAGAACAGCACTGATGAACATTTTTTGAAGTCTTTATTTTGGGCCAGGCAGCATACTAAGGACACTATCTGGTTCGATCCTTCTTATAACTGAGTTAGGTAAGTCCATTTCACAGATGAGAAAAAATGCTTAGTGAGATTCAGACCATGGCCCAAGGTCACAGTAAATGGTAGAGACCCAGCTTTGTGCCTTGGTGGTCTGGCACTTGAGCTCGCCAATCACCACACCAAAATTAGGCACCTCTCATCCCCACAGAGCTTCGAGTACAGCAGCAAAGACGGCAAGCAAAGAATTGCCAGAGCTGTGGGAAAGAGCGTGGATGAGAACACTTGGGGTGGAGACCGTAACGCAGGATTTTCCCGGAGTCGAGCCACACGCCAGCTTGGGTAGAGAGGGGAGAGGCTGGTTGACCCTTACAAATCCTACCCTGCTTCGGCCTCAGATGTCCAGCCGGCGAGAGGCTCTGTGGTTCAGGGTTTCTGTGGACGCCGGCTGGGCGGGAGCCACGGGGCCGGGCGTCTCAGCAGTTTTCCATTTACGAGCCCACGGTGGGGCGGGGGCCCGAGCTGCTGGGTCGGCCTTCCCTGCACATCCCAGGTCTGGCTGCTCTCTCGGGCTCATGCTGCCTTGTCAGACCCAGGAGATCTGGTGCTGACCTAACTCCGGGCGGGTAGTGGTAAATGGGAAAATACCTCTTGTCTTCGCAAGGAGATGGGGATCCAAGACGAGATGCGGTGTGTGCTATTGGAGAGACCGACCACCCACCCGGTGCAGCTGCCTGCCTGCTCTGGCTGTAGCTCTCAGGAGACTAAAAGCCTGTGATGCTCTGTTTCCGGGATCTTTTCCCACCTTCGTGGAGTCTGTGCGTTCGGCTTTCCTGTGGCCCTGCTGACGTAGAGGCTGAGGTTCAGCACTGACTCCAGCACAAAATTTGCTTGGCCGCTGCGCGGAGAAGTCACTGCCGTGAGTGTCGTGTGCAGCCTCGGTGCGCTTCCCAGAGGCTGCCTTTGAAAACCTCCTGCTCACCGGTTTCCCACTCACTGAAGGCTTGAAAGAGGACCCGTCTGCAAGAGAAGGGCTGTTTTTAGTAATGAGTCCATTGTAAGGAGATTCATTGAGTGGGAGAGTCAGCCTGAGGGAAACTTGCATCTTCCCGTTGAGCTTTTTCTTGTTTGGAGTGAATCCTCCAAACCTCAGTCACATTAAGACCAATCTCATCAAAACTCAACTTGAATGAAGAGGGTTATTGTTGTTTACAGTAGCACCAGCCCAGCTTTTCGCAACAGAAAGCCTGGCGCAGCACACAGCTCTGCCACTTAGGGATTCGGTGACCTGGGGCCAAAATGCACACTCTCTGCGCTCCTGTTCCCCCCCCCCCCATTATAAAATGAGAATAATAACATTAATAATAGTTTATTTCACAGGGTGTTTGGAAAAGTCAAATGAGATAATGTGTGTGAGAGTGTTTTGCAAATTGTAAAATACTGTACAAAGCTCAGCTCTTTTTACAGAAAATACATATGGATTTTCTGCCCTTTTGGATCATTCATTTTCTCTCTCTTTCTAGTGGTCTGAGCAGTGGGGTGTTTGATTTTTATCTTACTTCCTTGGAACTATATACTTTCACATCAATTATTTCATTTCACTCTCACACCATGTCTCTCTTCCCTACAAAATGCAGAGTGTGATTGAGTTGTCTAACGTTTAAAATAAGTTGGGCTCTGACTTCTAGGCCCCTTGGTATTTAGTTTTTAGTTAACTTTCTGATATGAACTTGGGAAAATTTTTAGGGTGGATAGTTGGATTATTGCTTATTAGAGCGAATAGACTTATGGAATAACCTTTTCTCCAGCTTCTGAATATTTGTAAGTAGGCAAGCAGTTGGGTGCTGGATAGAAAAGTGCCACATTGTCCTACGTGGCCACAGCTGGTTTTTTCTCTGAACTTGTGGCTTTTCCAGGCCACCCGACCAGCATCCTTATCAGGCAGCCTTGTCAGGAACTCACTCCCTTTGGGGCCCAGCCTGAGTTCTGGTGAGAGCAGGCTTCGCCAGCGGGGCCGTGTCAGGGTCCGAGGCCACAATGCTCAAGGGAAGAGCGTTGTACTGAGGGTCAGAGGCCGCCCCTGTGGGCCCCCTGCCATAAGCATGTCGCTTCCTTTTCCAATATTTCCCAGCTACCTCAAAGGGCCGTTTTATTTTTAATTAATATTTTTTTATTGCGGTAAAATATCCATAACATAAAATTTACCGTTTTAGCCATTTTTAGTACATTTCGGTGGCCTTAAGTACATTCATATTGTGCAACCATCGCCCCCAGCCATCTCCAGAACTGCAAAGGGTTGTTTTTAGAGTAAAATAAAATCATTTCTGTAGAAGCCCTTAGAGCACAACACACCGTAGAAATGCAAAAAAATGTTATGACTCCTTTTGCCCAGTAGCTTAGCAGGAGGGACGAAGTGAGCTTAAAAGGGTTGCTTAGCTTATAAGTGGTTCGAGGAGGCTGTGCCCCCATCTCCCTGGAGGATTCAGGTGAGTGCAGATGCCCCGTGGTCAGGGTCGTGTGGACACAGTTTACTGCTAAGGGGAAGCTGGGACCACCTGTACACACGGTTCATGTCCAGCTTGGACTTTCTACAGGTTCGCAGCAATCGCTTCTTCACTCGAGTCCAGGTGAGATGTAGTCACTTTCCCTTGTGGGTCAGATAAGGGGCCCGTGGTGCCCAGTGCATAGGTCTAGAAATATTTGGGGGAAGAACTCTATAAAGTGCAGAGTTTCCGTGGTTTTGTAGATGATAGACAGCCTTCTAACTTTATCCAAACCAGGTCTTTTGCCCTAAATTCACAGGAAGGTTTTTCTAGCTTGCCAAATGTAGTGCGGGGGAGACCTGTGCATTCATGAGTAGATAGATGCAGAAAAGCATTTATTCATTCAACAATAGAGATACTTTCCTAATCTGTTTAACTTTAGGAAATTGGATTAAAGAGAAGACAAATCTAGAAATTACATGCCGCTTAAGGGAGTCGAAATCCAGAGGCATGGGTCTTTGTCTGCTTGGGTTATTTTGGGAAGTGCTGTTCTCTTGTGGAAATTGAATTTGTAGAGAGAACAGGGCTAATGGCCGTTTGCATCCAGCTGCCGTGTCCTTTACTCATCCGCACAAGGAGAGTGGAGGGGGGCTGTGTGCATCTGTGTTGATTGCTGGACTCCTGTTGTCCTGAGGGTTCACCGCATGGTTGGGTTAGTGCCAGTGGTGTTGGTTTGCAGATGCACGATGGGAGGCGCCAGAGGAGGTGCTGGAGGAGGATTATGAAGATGACGACTGGGGTTATTAAGAGCTCACTAGCACCCACCACTCTGCTAATCGTGTTAACTGTTCTACCACTTAATTATTGAGTTAACTGAAGCTTAAAGAAGTTAAGTAAAATGCCCAAGGTCACAGAACTGATGAGGGAAAGCGTGGACTCAAACCCAGACCCGTCTTACTCCTAAGACCCAGTGCCACCACGTGCCACCAGTGGGGATGACAACTGAGAAACTTCACAAGTTTAAAGAACAGGGCGAGTGCTCTTCTGTCCTTTTCTCCTTTATATCGTAGTCCCTTTCCTAAGCCTCTTCCTACCAGGAAGAGGGATAAAAAAGTGAACCTGAAATTATTTCAGATATCAAGAAGAAGCAAAGAATTACATGATAGATACCAAGATTCCCAGTTTAGGATGCGAATACAGACACAGTGGCAGTTCCCAGGGGCGCCCTGCCCCCAGCGTGATCCACACGATGAACGTGGCACTTCTTCTCTTGCGGAGGTTGTTCTTTGGCAGCAGTAAGTCCTTTGCAGGACGGACTTAAGCTCTGTATTCTCTGGGAAGTTTCAGAACAGCGATTCCTAACGCACATGGGAAAGTAGGGCTAATAGAAACTTGGGTTTGGTGAGGGTGGGATCACAGGAGGGAGCTGAGAAGGAATTGGTTAGTGTTGGCTTTTCATGTAGTTGAAAGCGGGTGGCGAGGACCTGGATTGAGAAATAGTAGGTGAGGGTCTGAAGGAAGGGTCATACCTTGAGGGTGCCAGTATGTATGTCTTAGGATGTGATGACAGAGATGTTGTAGTTGTTTAAAACTTAGTTTTCAACATGCATCTTTTCTGTTTGCATCTCTTTAGATTGTTTTATTTCAAAGATGTTTATAGTCTTGTCCTTCCCGTTAGACAGAAAGAAGGAATATGTGTCTTAAGGTCCCACATTAGTAAATCGTTCTTAAATGTATTCCTGGAGGAGCAGAGAAGAAGCATCTTATTAATTGAACTGATATTAAGTGAGTCCTTCCTATGGGCTAGGGTATCAGGAAGACAGATATCCTCACTGCCTGTGAGGAGTGTGCAGTCAAGCGATTCTTTGAGATTGTCCTGTCTTAAGCCAGGCAGGAAATGGTTAACGTGGACCTGACAAAGGAGCTCCTTTCAGAAACGGCCACACTGAACTGCACCGGGACATCCAGGAGACTCCTTCAAAGGTAAAGATCAGAGACACAACTGGGAAATGTTGGTCAGATAAATCCTGCTTGCCATGAGGGAGGTCTGAGTTTTGTGCTGACCGATGTAGTTTTGTTAGGGGTCTGTGTTTCTCAGGCTGGGACCCCCAGATCGGCAGGCCGGGCTCCCTTTGTTTCAGTGGCATGAGGTGGGGTCTCTCGTCACACACAGGCTTCTGCAGAAGCTTGTCCTTGGCAACAAGGTGATTAGTTAAGAGCATGGGGTTGGCTAGGTTCAAATCCATCGTGACCGCTGGAGAAACATTTCAGAACACATGGCATACTAATGACAGGTAAATGGCAACATCTTCCATGAAGAAATGCCTTCCGCTCACCAGAAATGAATGTGATGTCCTCTGCCTTTATGTAGGGTCAATACGAGACCCGGCAATTGAACAGCATTTTTCTACCGCTTATAAAAATGGGGTCGAAGGCATTTTTCCTTCAACAGTGGTGCCACTCAAAGTCTTTTTTGTAAATCCTGTAAATTGCAACTCCACACTGTCTCTCACAGTAAATTTCTGCTTAAGTTTGGTTCCAAGGAAAATGCTATCTTGACGGACGAATTTGTATGCTTTCTGTTTTTAGAGAGCAAACGGCATGAGCCAGTGTCCTTTCCATTCACCTTAGCTGGCCCCAACTTGGAGCCAAATGCATGACCCAAGTGTTACCTGCTCGGCTCAGGTTCCTGGGCGCCCTTCCTTCTCCTGCCTCCAGATGACCTCTGCTTTGACCTCCCGCCCCAAAAGCCTTGCTTTACCCAGCCGGGCACCTGAGGTCCACTCACAGATCTAACAGTGATGATGATTTTTTGGTATTTGACCTATTTTTCTCTTCATCTCTCTATCTGAAGGGCAGCAAATAACAAAGGAAAATCAGTCTTTCTTGAGTGATTGGGCGATAGGGTGATATCCTTCTGATCCTTGAGGATAAAAATTATAGTAAATGAAGTATTTTTGAATATTGGAGACTCCACATCTCCAGTCCAGGTATTGAAGAGGAGCCTAGAGGAGGGAAGAGCTGGGGGCCTTGTGCTTGGAAGGTCCCCGACTGGGTGGGGGACCACATACACTCCATCCCCTCTCCATTCACAGTCGCTTAGAAGTGACCTCCCAACATTCACCACCGACCTGAAAATAAGCATTCATTACAGTCACTCTTCAGTGACCAAGAAAACCCTCCAGAACCACTTCTTTAAACACATGGACATGTGGCCCTACTATGTGCTCACTATCGAGGAGTGAAGACAAGTCACACTCAGTTCTTATCCTCAAGGTGTGATGGTCCAAATAGGTGTTAAAACAATCCCGTACATTTCTCTATTAGGGCACAATGTAAATTCCTCAGCAGAAGTAGGAACAGAGTTCAGTGGTGACCCAGGAGAGCAAGGCATCATTTTCTGTTGTTGTCACTGGGGGGTCAGGAAAGGCTTCAGAGAGGAGGCGACAGGTTGAGCCAGCAGAGATGTCAGGCGGGTGCTGAGTGTACTCGGGGACGGAGGCAAGGCCATTTGTCTAGTCGTTACCTGCAGGGAGCAGGGGAGGAGCCGTGAGAGGCGAGGGGGATATGGCCGCATCCCCTGACAAACGTGTACTTGATGCTGTGATCAAAGGGCAACGAGTGAGGGTTTTGGGCAAGAGTGGTGTCGCTAGGCTTGTGCTTCAGAAGAATTGAACTGAGCCTCGGGGTAGAGAAATGCCAGCAATTGGGAGCCTGGGTGAAAGTTTATTCCAGTGACATAGAGCGTAAACTGTACCCCTTCCTTGGGGTTCGTTCAGGGCAATGAGAAGGGATAAGAATGAAGGAGGCGGATGGAGAAGAGCGTGTCGACAACATAATTTGGCGAGTGGGGACGTGTGGAGGAACGTGCCCGCTGCATGAGCCGGGCGTGATGCCATCCAGGAGGGGTGAGGGGCCGGGGCGGAAGTGGACGGAGGGGCTTGGAGAGGGGGGACTTCCCGGGCTGCAGGGGGCGGGCTGGCGGGGTTGTTGCACGGGCGAAGCGTGGGGAGGCGAGCTGAGCTGTGTGGGCAGGGACAGGAGACAGGAGGGCGGGGCAGGCACCTTGTAGTTCTCAGCACGGGCCACCCCAGCAGGGGTGAAGTGGGGGAGGCAGAGGGCCTTCTCCTGGAGGTGATTCCAGGCTCTTCGGGGCGCCCGAGCCTGACGTGGGCTGGGGGGAGCCTGACAGAGTTGTAGCCGCGGCATCTCCTGTGTTAACCACAGGACACAGCCCTGCAGAGCTTGGGTGGTTCCTGGAATTAGCCTGAGAGGGTGGAGGGGGTCCTGACGGGCTTCGTGAGACGCCCCCACCCAGCAAGAGGTGCTGGTGCTGGTGATGGGCACAATGGCAGCAGCTACCGTCCCTTGACCTTACGTACTGTGTGCCAAGCGTCATGCTACACACTTGACCTCACCGGATTGTCACATGAGGCAGAGGCTGTGGTGACCCTCATTCTCTAAAGAGCAAAAATGAGGCTTAAGTGGATTTCTCAATGGCATGTAGCTTCCAAAGCCAGGAAGCAGTAGCCAGGCATTCTCTGGGTTGGAGGCCAAATTACAGCCGATTCTCATTATTTGTGGCGGTTCTGGCCTGCAAAGACATCTCGATGCCTGAGTTGTGGGATCCCAAAGCATCGCTCCTAAGGGAAATGAGGAGTTAGGTTCCTGGGAGCCCCTGGTCCCATCTCTGTCAACTGATCAATATGTAACCTTGTTTTCCATGTATTTCTGTTTAAAGACATCTTATTTAATCTGTACTGTGCACTCACTAGCCCTGAACTCACGGCCAACAGCCCTGTAACTCACGCCTGAAAGAAGTTCATCTAACACACGCACTTCCTCCGTAAGGGCACGTCACAGCTGTCCTGCACTTAGGACACCAGACGGCCCTTCAGCACTGCTCTTGGGGGGCATTTTGCACAGTGAAACCACCAACCAGAAGTAAAAAATGCAAAATCCGTGGCACCGAGTAGACCTCGAGAGGGACGCTTGTTCAGGGTCCCCTTGTCCCCCTGAGCTGGGGCCCTGTGTGGGTGACTCAGCATTTGCTGCTCTGCTCACGTCTGTGGCTGGCTCTGAGAGCACTGCACATATTGATGTTGGGGTCATGAGTGAATTTTGGTGAGTAGGCAAATGCGTAGATGTCGACTCTGAATAACGAAGATCACGTGTATCTCAGGCCAAAGGCACGTTTCTCACAATTCATGCATTTCTGGGAGAATCTGGGGAGGAGGGACTGGGATACATCTCGCTTGTTCTTGTGTTTTTTCCCTTCAAGCTTGGGGTTGGCGTTTCCCTGCCACCCCCGTTCAAAGAGCCCCCTCCTTGGAGGATGTCGGCAGCCCTAAATGAGAGCGGGTGGCCCTGGGCAGAGGGTCAGGCTGGGACCCAGGGCCTCCTGAAGCCCGCCGTGTGAGGGATGGGGGCACCCAGCAGCCTCTGGCCCCCTCCTGCGGTTTCCGGGCCCTTATTTACCTGTTCTGATCTCTCGTTGGGCTTGACAGTAGTGCGAGTCAGGACAGCTATTCTCAGCTCACATTCGTGTTCACGTGGCTCCTCGTGACTCCTGGTCTGTTGCAGAACACGGCAGGTTTAAGTTCAAGTTCCTAGATCCACAGAGATAAAAGTTCTCTCCAGGTCCTGATCCTTAATCCACCGTGTGATCTTACGTAACTTAGTCTATTCAACTTTCAGTTTCTTCATCTGTGAAATGAGGGCAATAACTATATCTGCTTAGATTTTTTGTGAAGATTAAATGCATTCACTCATGTAAAGTGCTTAGCATGGTGTCTGCAGTATGATAAATACTCAGTAAGCATTAGCTTTTAGACTTTTATATGTAATTTTAAAAATTAGACTCTGATTTTTTTCTGTATACCATCTCAGGATGAAGGATGGGCTTTGGAGTCAGATTACCTCAATTCTACTCCTGTCTTCTCCTTTCTCTTGTCTGAATAACTTTGGACAAATTACTGATTCTTTGAATCTCAGCTTCATAATTTGTTAAAGAGGGGGAAAAGTCTAGGTCTCACATTTTTTTTTTAATATTAAAGTATAATTGACTTATTATATTAATTTCAGGTGTACCACATAGTGATTCGCTATTTCTGTACGTTGTGAAATGATCACCAGGATAAGTCTAGTAACCATCTCTCACCATACAAAGGTTATCACTCTATTGTTGACTATATTCCCCATGCTGTATATGACATCCCCAAGACGTAGTCATTTCATAACTGGGAGTTCTTTCCTCTTAATCCCCTTTACCTATTTCGCTCATCCCCCCACCCCACCTGGCTCCCCTCTGGCAACCATCCATTTGTTCTCCATGTCTAGGAGTCTGTTTCAGTCTCAGGTTATTTGGAGTGTTAAATAATACACTGTATTTAGGAGAACTCTAGCAATGGGTCTGACACACGGTGAGCCTTGATCGATCCTTGCCGTTAAGGTGATTATGATTATTAACAATAATATGGTAACTGCATTTCTGAGAGTGCATTGAAATTCGTTCTGTAGATTTGGGGCTCATCTCTTATCTTTGTTAACAGACTTTCTTCCAACCAGGTGCATCACTGGAACGCACCTGCTGTTTGATGGGGGGATTGCTGTGTGGTCCTGCAGAGGCTCTGGATGGGCGAGGGCTGAGGCTTCAACGGGTAGAGGATGGCTGGAGCTGCAAGTGAGGGTTCTGGTGAGACAGCAGGAGTTCTACTGGGAGAAGGCATTTTGCTCCTTAAAATTCCAATTCTCCTGTGTCTGGGGCTCGTGGAGGAGGACAGCCACTGGGGAGGAGCCGTGTTTTTACGTCACGTGTCTGTCACTGGGTAGTAAGGTGCCGGCCGTGATCACAGGAGTCCCTGGAAGCAGGCGGGTCTCCTGTGGGCTTGGAGAGAGTCAGTAGGTCTCTTCGTGGCCCGTCGTCCTGTGTCTCCGCGAGTACACCCCACTGTGGGATGCTTCGACCAGGCTGCCTCGTCCACGGCTGCTTGACAGGACAGCCTCGCGCACGCCGTGTCTTTGCGTTAAACCGTCCATTGCAAAGTCGTTGACATCATTCCACAGCTGACCTTTCTTTCCCCACCTCTCTTCCCCAAACCTCTCCTTCCATGGGTCCTGTAGGTGGGTAAATCTGCCTTTGCTACATCCCCACGCTGGGGATATCGGCTGGCTCTGCTAAGTGTGATTGGAGCCGTTTGTTTTTAAGCTGCACATAAGCATCGGGTGAGATTTATAGCACTTTCCTTCTTGCCGAATCGACCCACTGGGAGCCATTAAAGTTTTATTGCTCTCCGCAGTTGCCTGGCCAGAGTGGAACTGAGGGGGCCTGCAGTTGGAAAAGCTTTTTCTTCTGTTGGCTTGTTCACAGGGAATATCGGGGCAGGGGAGGGAATAAAAAGGATGCTTATTTTGTTCAGAACCCTCATTTTGGTCCCAATCCTTTTCCAAACTGCACTGAACTTTCGGGATGACTCCCCATATAATTTGCACTGTGTGCTAAGCCTTCCCCCTCGATCAAGACCTGCCCAAGGTCCCACCTCTTCCAGGAAGTCTTGTATTGATCCAGGGAAGGTCAAGAGTTTCCCTGATACTCCTCTCCCCTCTCTCTTGGCTGGACCCCAGTCTCTTTTTCATGCCGTGGTCTTGGTCCCAGAGTTTGAGATCCATTTTCCTCCAGACTTGTGGCTGCCTCGTATTACTGGTCAATGTACAGGTGCTCTGCTCATGACTCTTAAAGTTGTAGAATCCTAAATCTGGAAGATGTATTAGAAATTCTTCAGTCCAACTGAAGCCGTACATTAAGCTACTCAGGTTCATGCAGTGACTGAGGCCTTTTTATGCCTGTCCTCAAGAGAGCGTGTTGGCGAGGTGTCTTCTTACGGCAGGTTGAAGAAAGGAAAAGTAGTCCAGCGATGACGTCACCTGGCTCCCGCTCTCTCGTTAGGCCTTTGGATGAAATGCTTCCACGTGGCCTGGTTTCTGCAGGAGGGAGACATCCTCATTCACTGTCCAGCAGTAACACACATTGCATGTTTATCATGTGCCAGGCACCCTGGAAGGTCCTGGACAACAGACACACAGGCCGTGCATCAAAGACATCTTAAATACTGTCCCCTGAACAGCAGCTGGAATGAGAGGATGGCCTGTGTCTTGTGGTCACTTATTGAGCCGTGAGGGCCAAGCCGCAAGCAAAATCGATGTTTAGTGTAGTGAGATACAGCATAGAAGGATGACAACAGTGGCCATTTTTGAGCATCTGTTTTATTCAGGTACTACATTAAATACATGAATCATTTCATTTTGATTCTGATAAAAACCCTTCCAAGATGGGTTTCAGCTGTGTGCTCTCTATAAGAAAACCAGCATTGAAACAGGGTTCGTTGATGGACCCAAGGTGGCACAGCCGACGGGGTGGAGCTGGGCCTGGCAGCCGGACGGGGGACCCGCGCCATCCCTGCACTCTGTCTCCCGTCTCACTCACGCCCGTCAGCTCTGGGAAGGGTTCGTAGTCATTGTACTCACGTCAAGCTGCTCCCCTCTTCCTTGTGTATCTGCATTTCAAGAATGAATGTTTTACCCTCGGGGGCAGGAATTCTGATGTGAGTGCCTTGTGCGAGGTCAGCCCCTCAGAGGCCTGCTCTACCAGCTGCGTCACCGCAGTGCTTACGGCACCAAGGACCCTCCACTTTCACTGGGGGTTGTCAGCAGTGTAGCAAAGTGGTTGAGAGCCATGCGCTGGGGTCAGAGTTCAGGGTTCCCTTCTTGCCCTGCACCTTGTTACGTGCTAAGTGATCTTCACCTCCTGTGGGCCTCAGCTTCCTCATCTGTGCCATAGGAATGGAAAAAAACAAAAAAACCCTCTACCACACATGCTTTCTATGAGGCGGGATGAAAGGCAATACATCTAAAACACTTAGGATGATGCCTGGCACATCATGAAGTCTCAGTAAATTTTAATTTTTGATATCTCTCTTTTCAAGCATCTAAAGCCATTCACACTTATTGTCACATTTAGCCTCGTAATCTAGGGTAAAAGCTATCATTATAAAATCAATGAAGGAGGTGCTCTTAGTAAGAAAGACACGTGACAGGTACTGGAATTCAGTGAAACGAACCCAAGGCAAAGCAGAGGGTTCAAATTCCTCGATATAGATCTCTCTAGAAGAAACCCATGTTCTTATTACACTACAGATGTCAGATGGTCAACAGCCCTGGTTGAGCAGCCCTTCTGATTTTGGAGCTAAGATGAAGCACAGAGTTTGGTTGTGTTGTGGCAGAGACACTTTCCCTCATCACCTAATCATCCCCAGAGTTGTTGGGACAAGGTTAACCATCCAGAACACCTGTGGGCCCAGAGCCCTGAGTACCCATCCCCTTTCTCCCCTCACGCGTCCCACAGGCCAAGAGCAGGAGAGGACGGCCCACTTTCCTAATAGCTCTCAAACTTTTATACTTTCTAGGTTTACTGATGAGGGTTAAACTGGCACAATGAAACAGATAGGTAGTACTTACACCCGTTGTGCCTCTGTGTGCTGAGCAAACCCATCTCTTTCTAGCCGTTGTCACAACATAATGGTTTTAATTATAAATGTAATTCTTGTAGTTATAATAATTTATTGGAATTTGCTACGTGCCAGTCATAGTGTGAGGCGGGTTGATCCAGGGTAGGAAGCTTCCCAACCGTCTTATGAGGCAAGGACATCTGTGGCAGAGTTTCCTCAAGACTCAGAGTCAGGACCATGGACAGAGGCCACAGCCCCTGTGTTTCTGTCCCTTGCTGGCCTCCTGCACCCACTCTGACCGCCACCTTCTTGCTCTCCTCAAACATACAGAGCTGTTCCAGCCTCAGGAGCTCTGCCCTGGGAATCCCTCTCCTTGGAAAGGGTTCTCCCTGCCCATCAAATATCTTACTTTCTTTTGAGAGTTGGGTCCTGGGGCAGGTCTGCCCTGACCAGACTTTGTGAATTAACCCTTTCATTTTATTCACAGCACTTTTCACTTTTTCATATGTTTGTCTCATAATCTAACTTCTTTGTTAGGATTGCAAGCGCATGCAGACAGGGATTTTGTGTGTCTTGTTCACCCTGCGTTTCTCTCTAGGGAAATGCTTGCAATAGAGCAAGCACTGGATAAATATTTACTGAATAAACACAAACCCTGAATGAAGGAATGGATCAACTAAGTGGATGGCTTAGAGCGATTGATCAACTTCCTAAGTTCACACTTCTGGTGTTGGTTGGGTAACTTCTCCTGGGAGAAGCTGGCTGATGCACCAAGAGGCTGTTTCGTCCGGTCCTCTTGTTGGAGAGGTGGAGGATACAGGTTTCCGGACGCCCGGCCTGTGGTGGTTCCCCTCTCCTTTGGGTCTTTTCGTGAAGGGACCGGATGCTGATGCCAGCAGACAGGCTCGGGGGCGGGGAGGGGGGCGTCTTGCCTCTTCATGGGGCTGGGCTGGTTCTGGACGGAGGGTGAGTGCAGGGTGGTGGGGTGGACCAGAAATCCTCGCCACGTGCTTGACAAGCATCTGATAGAATGCTGTGCAAAGAGCACAGACGTGAGGCTAGAATGTCTGAACTGAGGGGAGCCGCCTCCCTGGCCAGCCTACGAGAAGTCCTTCATCTTCCTGAACCTCAGCTTCCTCAGCTGAGACGTGGTGGGCAGGCAGGACCGGACCGTCCGTGGCCTGCACGAATGCCGTCAGCTCTGAGGGACCCTCGGGCGTCCACCTGGTTCTGCCCTTGTTCCTGCCGGTGCTGCCGGCCGGTGCTGGCCCAGCGTGGGGTGGGGCCCAGTCATTCTGCAAAGGGCCTTGGCCCTGGTGGGGAGGGACTGGTGCCTGTCTACCAGCCACTGTTTTAGTCTGGTCTCTTGGGTTCCTTCCTTGGTCCAGTTAATTAAAAGGGGGCATCTCAGAGGGAAAACAGAGCAGGGGGACCGGAAGCAATGTTTTTATCCTGCTGGTTATCAGGAAACTGTAATTGTGGGAAACACCCAATGAAGCCTCGAGAGACTCCTGTGTGTTCTGGGAGTGCGGAGACCCACCAGGGTGAGGGGAGAGAGAGGGGAGGGGGCCCTTTTGAGAGAGAAAGAGGAAAAATACTTCCTCGGAGCCGGGAGCTGGCCGGTGTGTCTTCTAATTTAATTACTTATCTTTCCCTCAAATTGTTTATGGTTCGCTAAGCTATTAAATGCGCCATAAGCAAACTGCTCTTGAAAGAGGAAGTGGATTTATTTATTTTAGTTACCACTCCAACAAAAGTCTATTTCTTCTGCTAATTAAGATTCCATTCGTTAATTTAAATGTTATGCTAATTAAAGTATAATTCTGAAGATGTAAAAAGAGGTTAGAAAAAAAAGGAAGAAAAAAACTGGGTTGGCCTTTAGGAATCGCATGGAGTTTATTGCGTTGTAATAACGGTAAGCAGGGTAATTATTTCATTTGCTGTGTTCAGCTTCTACTTATTCATAGCCCTCCTCACACTTCAGCTCATTAACACACACTTCCCTTCTCCCCCATGGGAGTTTTCTTGTGATGGTTTAAGATGAGTTGTGAGTTAGGTCCTTGAAGCAATGTTTAGAGTTTCTTCAGCTGGGTCACACAGAGTGCTGCAAGCTGCTGCTTGATTTGATGCTTAGAGAGAAAAAAAGAAAACATCTGGATTTCTGCTTCGTAACCAGTTTCTGGAGCCCAGTTGCTGCTACTCCAGCTTTTTCTCCATCCTCTCCAGAAGCCTGGGTATTCTATAGAAGACAGAGATTATGATATTTTACAAGAAAGAGGATGACTTTTCTTGGCCAGATTTGTGCCTAATGCTTCTGGTCTGAGCTCTGGTGACCTCTGTGCACGTCCGTGATGTGGGCTAAACCGGTCACCTCCCAAGCCTCAGCCTCCTCATCAGTCACGTGGAGGTTGTTGGGAAGGTTAAAGGCACTCAAGCTTATGAAAGCTCCCAGCGTGTGGCTGGAACATAGCAGGCTGCCTAGGTGGCCCCTTTCTCCCCGTGTCCTAATTCTGAGGCTGCAGCCCCGACTGGAAAATAGGCCTGGAGTTTCCTTCTCAGCTTGGACTCTGGGCCTCCGGGTGATCAAAGGAGAGAAGAGTTAGCTTCTGCCTCCTGTTAAGGCAAACCACATGGAGCTGAATGCATCGGTTATTCATTGCTGCTTAACTGGTTACCCCCAAACTTAGTAGATTAAAGCAGCAAACACTTAGGATCTCACAGGTTCTGTGGGTCAGGAATCTGAGAGGCTTCTGTGGGAGTTTCTGGCTTAGAGGCCCTCGAGGGACCTGACCATTAACACGCCAGCCATGGCTGCAGCCACGTCAGGCGTGAGGACCCAGGACCACACTCGCTCACGGGCTACTGGCGGGAAGCTTAGCTCCTCATCACGGGGTGTCTGCACAGGCACCGGCTTCCCGAGCAAGTGGTCCAGTGAAGAGGGGGCAGCACATTGCCTCACACCCCCCGTCTCCGCTCCACACCCTCATCCCCTTCCTCTACCCACTGCCAGGCCCCAAGTCCTCCGGCCAGCACAAGAGGGGGTGACACAGGAGGGAGGGAGACCCAGGAGGCTGACCACAGGACCCTCTCGGAGGCCTGCCTGCCTTTGGGTTCACTCCCCGGTGTGACAGTGCTTGGCTCTGTCTCACCCTCCCCTCCTCAGAGCCTGGGTCTTCAGGCCCTTCAGTGGCTGAGCTTATGTCCCGCCCTTGACCTGCTGTCCTGCCAGGGCCGCCGGGGATGTGCTTGGACCCCGCTGTCCTGGGAGAGGCCCCACCCATTTCCATGACAGAAGGACTTGGAAGAGGGCTTGCAAAGGTGGGGGGAGAGAGGCGTCGTCTCCTGAAGACCCCGTCTGCTCCAGGCCGAGTCTCTGAGGATACTCGCGGCCTGGGCAGTTCACAGGAGCATAGGGCTTCCTTTGGGGATAAGCCTCCAGAGCTGGGATTGATAGGAAGGGGCCGATGAGAACGAATGCACCTGCATCCCTGTTGGATTCTCAGTGCCAGGAAGGCAACGCAGAGCGCACCGTGGAGTGAATAGCCTTTCATTTCTCATCTGCCTGGGTGGCCCCTTCTTTTTACTGACGTCTTTCTTGCCAACTGTTGACAGAGAGGTTAACACCATAAACACAAGGCCGAAGTCTCAGCTAACTCTTTTTTTTTTTTTTATTTTTTTTTTTTATTTTTTTTTTAACATCTTTATTGAAGTATAATTGCCTTACAATAGTGTGTTAGCTTCTGCTTTATAACAAAGTGAATCAGTTATACATATACAATATGTTCCCATTTCTCTTCCCTCTTGCATCTCCCTCCCTCCCACCCTCCCCATCCCACCCCTCTAGGTGGTCACAAAGCACCGAGCTGATCTCCCTGTGCTATGCGGCTGCTTCCCACTAGCTATCTATTTTACATTTGGTAGTGTATATATGTCCATGACACTCTCTTACCCTGTCACATCTCACCCCACCCCCTCCCCATATCCTCAAGTCCATTCTCTAGTAGGTCTGTGTCTTTATTCCCGTCTTGCCACTAGGTTCTTCATGGCCTTTTTTTTTTTTTTTTTTTTTTTTCCTTAGATTCCGTATATATGTGTTAGCATACTGTATTTGTTTTTCTCTTTCTGACTTACTTCACTCTGTATGACAGACTCTAACTCCATCCACCTCACTACAAATACCTCCATTTCATTTCTTTTTATGGCTGAGTAATATTCCATTGTATATATGTGCCACATCTTCTTTATCCATTCGTCTGTCGATGGACATTTAGGTTGCTTCCAGGTCCTGGCTATTGTAAATAGGAAAACATAGGCAGAACACTCTATGACATACATCACAGCAAAATTCTTTTTGACCCAGCTCCCAGAGAAATGGAAATAAGAACACAAATAAACAAATGGGACCTAATGAAACTTAAAAGCTTTTGCACAGCAAAGGAAACCATAAACAAGACCAAAAGACAACCCTTAGAATGGGAGAAAATATTTGCAAATGAAGCAACTGACAAAGGATTAATCTCCAAGATTTACAAGCAGCTCATGCAGCTCAATAACAAAAAAACGAACAACCCAATCCAAAAATGGGCAGAAGACCTAAATAGACATTTCTCCAAAGAAGATATACAGATGGCCTACAGACACATGAAAGAATGCTCAACATCATTAATCATTAGAGAAATGCAAATCAAAACTACAATGAGATATCATCTCACACCGGTCAGAATGGCCATCATCAGCTAACTCTTGACAATTCCTGCTCTCCTCTGGCCTGAGGCTCGGGAGGGAGGGGAAGACGATGGTGCCCGGGGAGCAGAGGGCGGGAAGCGGGGAGGTCAGGTTGGGTCCTTCACTTCCTCAGCAGAATTGCCTTTGGCAGGTGTGTTACTCTTCGGGGCCGTGGGAAAAATTCCATCCAGAGTCTCCACAGAAATGGGATGCGGTGTGAATTGTCACGCGGCTGGGAAGAGGGGCTCTTACACTGGCCGCCCACAGGCTTAGTCCATGGCCCGCATGTGCCCCCTCTGCTCACGGGGTGCAGACCTGGCTCGCCCAGGGTCACACACAGTGTAGGTGTCAGGACACAGCAGAGTCTCAGGTGACAGATGGATCCCGTGAGCTTTTATGGCTCAGGGATGAATAACTGATTCCGACCCTATTGAAGTTTACAGATTGCTCTCTTAGAGCCTCAGTCACTATAGGTTTTTGGATGCTGGATCCCGAAGAAATGCCCCAGAAGCACCCGTGAAGATGGACTTGCTCACACCTGACGTGCTCTCAGGAGGGAGCTGGTGGTACCTTCCGTGAGCAAACGTTTACTGAACGTCAGCTGTCATGCCCAACTCTGGGTTATTCTGGAGACAGTGGTGATAACGACTCAAGACTGGATCCCTGCCTTCAGTCCATCTACCCGGGGGGGTGGGACGGGGGGCGGCGTCTCAGGTGGGCGAGCAGCTGGTTACAGGTGGCTGGGCTGCACTCGCATTCCCCCCCCAGACATCTGCCAGCTGTGTGACTTGCAGCAAGTCACGCCCCCTTGAGAGTCAGGGAACAGTGTTCAGATGGGATTCGTGGTTTAGCAGGTGCGTCATCCCAGGGATTCAGGCAGTTGAGGGGGAACTCGAGGGGCGGGATCATGGATGAGCTCTTGCCCCGGTCTGGATGGGATGCGTCCAGAGTCTGGACCGAGATGATGGGGCGATGGAGGCGAGGCAGGATTCAGGGAGCGGCAGAGAGAGAAGGTGCGGGGGAGGAGGGGGAGGGAGGGAGATAGCTCAGGGCTAGCGCCTGGGCGACTGGACGCTGGTGTTACTAACCAGTGGGGGGAAAGTGGGAGAAAGAGCGGCAGATGGCAAAGAGAAGAAACTTAGAACTCGCGTTCTGGCTGCGTTGTACTCAGGGCTCCCAAGTGTCTGTGGTTTTGCTCTGTGACCTGGGTTTCCTGCCCCAAATTCAAGGTCACCTGAGCAGCTGAGGCTCAGAGAAACTGCCTAGGAGCGGGTCTCCCATGGTGGTTTTAAAAACTCCTGTCATGCTCAGTGAAATAAACGTGGAGAGATGCTGTCCTGTCCCCTCCTGTGTCGGGCTGGACAGAGAGGGGGGACAGGACATTGATCGGGTCGAGATAGATGGGAGGCGAAGCCCCCGCTGAATCAATGTTCGCTTAAAGACTGCAACAAATGGGAGTAAAGGTTGAAAGACATTTATTGAGGGTGAATCTGAGTGTGTGTTTTATTAGTGAGCGCGGTCCTGGGTTGATAGAAATGCCCAGCCTAGACACTTCCAGGAGCAGTAAATCAGGGCTTCCTTCCTTGGCCGGCCGCCTGGGCAGTGATGTAGGGGTGCCCAGCCCCGGGTCAGAAGGATGGAAGAGAACCTTGGCTGCAGTCCGTCTGGGGTGGAGGCGGGGTGCGCCGGGAGGGTGTCGCTGGGGCCACTCAGGCCTCCTTCCCCTCCTCCATCACTCACAGGGGAGATGACACACGCCCACTGCAGGGGTGGCCGCTCCCAGGCGCTCTCAGGAGTAGCGTGCTCCCCGCCCCTCCCGCCAAGTTCATTTGCCCAAACTTTTGCCCAACTGACGCAGGAGCTGTTAAGCGAGCGGCAGCCACACAGCTGGCCGTTCATGGGCAGCCGGCGCTTGATGAATGAGCCCCGTGCTCATGTCGGGGCGGGGCTGGGGGGTGGCAGCTCTGTGTAAAGGGTCAAACAGTGAGCCGAGTCGACAGCAATAATACCCCCTGCCTGGCTCCGCCGCCTCCCCGAGTCAGCGGGCGGCTGCAGGCACCCGAGGAAAGGCATCTCCGCACGGTGGCGCATCAGCGTGGCGCTCCCGCCGGCCCACGGCGTCCGCGGGCACCGTCCGAGGGGCTCGGGCCCAGGCCTGCTTCAGGGGCGCGCGGGCCGCTCTGGGGTGTGCTCACACTCACGATGAGCAAGCCCACGTAAAGCCTTGTGTGCAAACGCTGAAATGAACTTGGACACACGAATCCAGAATCAGCCGCCCCTTGGCAACCTCAGCTCACTGGGCAGGTGGGTTACCGCGCTCGGCCCCGGGCTTGCCCACGTGTCCTGTGGCCGCTCCTCCATCGTCCCCCCTTGGATGAGAAATTGCCTGCGTTCTGCCTTCTGCCCCTTCTCCTCCCGCGCGGCGCCTCCTCCAGGTGCGAGGTCCCTCTGCACGGCGTCAGCCACCGGAGCCGCCTCCCCAAGGTGTGTGTACAGTACTCAGGTACTGTTGTCCCCTGAGCTCCCACCTCCCCCGGGCCGTGGCGCCCAGCACCTCCTCCTGTAGATTCCAGAGCGCCCCTCCTTCACCGTCCCCGATGCAGGCACACAGGCTTCCTTTTGAGTTTGCCCGTCGCTTCTCCCGCCGCCCCTCCAATTCCCTCTGGTGGTTCTCCGCGTCTCTGCCGCCCCCACCCTCCCCTCTAGGCTGTTGCGCGGTCTTACCTCCAGCACCCCTCCTTCCCCGATGAGCCTCCCCGACCCAGCCCAGACCGCTCTCCCTTCGAGCTTCCGGCGCACGCCCCACCGTAGGCCCCCAAACGTCACCCACGACTCCCCAGATGGGGTTTGCTGATATTTCACCCCGTGTCCTGCTCTGCTCCCCCCTTTCCTCCTCCCACCCTGCACTGGCTGACAGGCCACTCCCATCCTCCTTCATGTCCTGGTCATGTCGTGGTCTTGCTGTGAGTCTGCAGTGCTCAGGTTTCCATCCTCAGCCTCGTCCTGGAAACTGATTTCACGGCTGATTCACGTGAGGATGCACGCGTAGTGACAGAGAAAGTAAACCTACAAGATTAGGAAGGGCAGGAATCTGCAGGGAGATGGAGTGTGTTGGATGTCAAAACCAGAATCACAGAGGAAGGCCTCAATATTGAATTTAATAAGGATACATGTCAAGTCACATTTTGAGGTTTAAGAAAGAAATATCTAAAAGTTACTGAGTAGGAAAGGTATGGTTTAGCTAAAGTACCAACTAACACAATTCTACTCGTAAGTATAACTAACTTAAGACAACATAGAATATAGTTATCAAAAAAGATAACAGAATCTCAGGCAATAGTGAAATAATCTACCAGAAGGATGGTGAGTCTTCATTTTTCAATTTTAGGCATTTTACAACTGGAATATGATATTGCAGTCAGAGTAACATGCTCCGTGAAGAAATTAGACAAAAGGCATGCTTAATGAATGTTAATTAGGAAAAGTTAAAACCCATAATATATGTGCATTATTTGTCTCAGTATCTCTTCCAAGACTGAAGTTGTGTAAATGACCTTTCTAACCCCACACTGAGGCCCTTTGAAGTTTTATTTATTTATTTATGATCTAAATGAAATGTCACCTCTTTAAATCCTTCCTAATGCATGTCATGTGAATTCACTGTATCCTCTTTGATTATCCCATTGAATTTCACTTGATTTTCTACTTATATTCTGGCCAGTTGTTTACATTTCTGTCTTTTGCCACCAGATTTTAAGCGACATCAGGGCAAGGACTCTGTTGTACTCATCTTTGTATTTCAGAAATTAGCACATAATCAGTAAATGTTGAGCAAACTCAGATACAGAGACAAAACTGTCCTTTAAATCAGGATTACTCGAGCTGTGAGCTGTGTTCTAGCTGTTTCTGAAAGTTCTCAGAGAAGCCTGGTTTCAAAACTATTAATACATATTCCAGGAAGAGTTCTATGGCTAATTAAGTTGGGGAGATTTGGGGTTCAATACAGTGGAGCTGGCTTTTTGACTATAGGACATTTTGGAACCTTTAATACATCATGTACCCTGTGAATCACCAAAAGTTGGCTGTTATGTATAGGATATACCCAGATCATCTGACTATAGAACGCAGCTTTTATGCATCACCATTTAATGTTTCATGGAACATAGTTGGAGACATGCTGAGCTAAGTCTTTTTTTTAGAGAAATGGCACATAACCTGTCCAAGAAGTGCTGGAAATTAAAGTAAAAGTGTAAGAACCAGAAACACTTATAAGGCAAAAGAAGGAGACGCTAGACAAACACATGCTCTAGACTTGAAGAAAATATATATCAAAAAGTTGAGAGAAAAGTTTGCCATGATGACAGCTAGAAAAGATTGGGACACTCATTGTAGATCACAGAATTTCCTGAGAAGGAGAAAAATAAGTGAAGCTGCTGAAGAAACCACAGTTTCTTCTGACCACGGAGGGAGCTCTCTGAGGAGGTTGGCTCAGAGGATGAAGTAGAGATGGAAATCCGTTGGGTGATACAGGAATGTCAAAGGGTTGCACCTTGGCACGCAAAGCAGTGATAGCCAGGGGTGAAGGGGGGTGATTGGAACAAATCATTAGTGTGTGAACTAATTAGAAGGCACAGGGGACCCTTATGAGCCCATGAGCAACCTGTTTTGGATGACTGGTTTGGAAATGCATCATCCAGAGTTTGAATATAGCCTCTGTTTTTGGTTCTGCCTTTTTCAAAGACTTAAATGGCTAAAAGCCATGATTATCAAATTTGCATTTTGCATAAAGCAAAAATCTGGATAGTCAACACATGAGACAAGGAAGTCAGGATTAGAAAGATGGCAACTGCTGAGAATCATTGATCAAAACAGTTGCAAAATGAAAGTAAGTGGAAGTAAAGAGGAATAGTTAAAATTACTTCATTTTCCTGGAAGTTGGTACTTTTGACTACCTTCATCCAATTTAAAATTGGATATTTAAAATTAATCTAAAATTTGCAGGGTTGTGGGGTCTGATTTCATTGCCTTTGGAGAGGAGAAAATGACAAGAGTATTGGCCAAGAAAGTAGACATTGCCCCGCCTGCCGCCACTATGTAAGTAAAAATATTAAATTTAATACCAGTGTAACATTCGGGTAAAGGAGGTTGTTATTTAACTGTCCTCCTTAAAGGCCATACAAAATATGGAGCATTTTGTTCTGTTTTGGGCATGATTTGGAGACACAAAACTTTGACTCAAAGGAGGTGGCTTAGGAAAGTGAAGGGAAAGATACAAATCCCATCTGAAGAAAAATGGTTGGGAGTACTGGCGATGTTTAATTTGGAAAAGAAAAGACTTTGGGGAGACATAGCTTCTTCCAAACATCTGAAGCATAAGAAGAAAAAGTGGGTAAACTGGATGGCTTCTGGCGTCGGAGTGGAGAGTAATGCCTAGGATTGCAGGGAGGCAGATTTCAGCTCCACGTGGCACGTTGAACTTTTTCACAGCCAGGGCTGCGCAGCAGGGAGCTGGTCCCCCCGAAGGCCTGGGTGAGTGGCCTGTCCCCTCAGTGAAGACCCAGGGCAGCAGGGCTCCCATCACTTCCCTCTCTCCCTCCCCACTAATCCGGGTCCACTCGGGAAACAGGAACCATACTAGGTGTTTCAGACAGAAAGGATTGAACACGGAATAGTGTCTGGGGACTAAACGAACCGGGAGAATCACTGAGTGCCCAGAGGTAACTGTCCAGGGTGCCACCACCCCTGGAGAGGGGGGATGGAGGGGACCAGGGGACCCTCAGGGCGGAGGAGCTTGGGCAGAGATCTGGGGAGTCAGCGCTCAGATTTCTGAAAAGGGGACACCTCTGAGAGCCTGGCGGGGCCAGCTCTGGGACTTCCAGACGGAAGGTAGAGGTGGGCGCCTCCTCTGGGTTCCCCAGGCAGGAGCAGGAGAACAGAGGGGTGCGTCCTCCCCACACCACCCTTCACTTTTACTCTGGGCTCTTCGAGTGACAGGACGTCTGGAAACGGGGTTCTCAGCATCGCGGCCTCAGAGCTGCAGGGCAGCATGTGGTCGATGAACTTGGAGTCCACCACAGCCCAACTCTCTGGCTCCCGGGAACCCGCACACACCCTTCTGCCTGCGTGGGGACCCCTGCTTCACCCCAGCCTCCGCTCCTGCATTCACTGCCCACATCACACACCCTTTGCCCTCAGACAGCACCTGGGCCCGGTCAGTTTCCTACCTGCTGGGGTGACTCACATCTTCACTCCTCGGCGGTGTGTCCTGCTTTGGCCGGTGCTTCAGCTTCCCACTGACGTGAACTAGTGGACCTGGAAACACTGTGGCAGCTCCCCCCGAACCCTGACACCATTTCTCTTTTCTTTTTCTCCCCCCTTTCTCCTATTTCCCTGCAAAATACCCAGACGGATGTTGTAGGGGAGGTTCCTGTAGTGGGTGAGAGGTTAGACCAAACTAATTTTCATGCTCCTTCAAGGCAAAAGTTTCAAAGTGTTAAATATAAGCAGATTGTTATTATTTTGCATTAGTTAGTTGTGTTGCATTAGGTCTTTTGTGCCACTGGATATCTTATATCTGGACTGATTTACATGTATATCTCTTCTCAGTTACTGTTTTTATCAAAGAGTTCATATCTAATGGAGAAAATTTAGAAAGTGCAGGTAAACAAAAAGACGACAAAGCTTATAACATAACTCCGAGCAGTTGTCACTGATCAAATGTTGGTAAATATCCTTCTAGGCATTTCTCTATACTCGTCAGTTATATATAGAGGTATTTGTATTGTTAACTACAAATAGTTTTATAATCTTCTTGGTAATTTGAGGGCAATTTTTAATGTATTTGGGCATCCTTCCTTCCACAGATCATCCATGTACCATTTTTACTGTCTGTCCAGGACTGCAGCATGTGGCTGTATCATATTTTATTTAACCAGTCCTCCATCACTGGGCGTGAGTTGCTTAGGATAGTTGCAATCTTAAGTATTTGTGCATATTTTCAATGATCATCATAGAATAAATTCTTTCTAGTTAATTCATTTATAACTTTTTAATTGCCAAAAATATTTATGTATCTGCTTATTGCAAAAGACACACTAAGACAACTCTGGCGATTTTTAATTCTTATGTAAACCTGATCTTTTGCTGAATCTGACCCTTTGCCTGCAGCCCGACCCAATGCCTTCCTCTGCTCTTGAGTGATAGGAAGTCAGTCCAGCCTGTTTCCTTGTCCCTTCTTGCCTCCTTCGCACACTCTCTCTGCTTGGCAAAGTCTTAGCAGACGTCCCTGGCAATATACTTTCCCCTCCCCAGCACCAACTCTTGAATCAAAATATCCTTCTTAAAATGTGGAAGGGCCTGGAAATGAGCAACAAGGAGCCAAGACTTTGGTCTCAAGGTTCCCGAGGCTTCATCCAGTGACCGCTGCCCTGCCCCGCCCCAGCTGGGGGGAGCACAGAGATGCGGTGTCTGTCCTCAGAACTGACAACTCCGCACACAGCAAACAGGCAGGAGGCTCTCAGGCCGTGACATGAATGTAACAGAGGTCAAGCCGCAGCAGCAGCGCAGAGGGTGAGGCGGCGCTTGCAGGGACACTGGGGAAACCCCGGGTCCTGTCCTGTTAGCCAAGCCACACAAGTGGGCACATCGGGGCATGGTCCCAGCGCCAGGCCACCCCCTGTGCACGTCAGGTTTGCAAGTTCAGTTCTCAGGTCATCCCTAAAAATGGCTCCTGAGTTACTTTCTCCTCGGAAGCTGAGAAATGAAGCTTAAGTCATGATGACTCCTGCCCAAGGGCAGGACTCCCGGGGTTCTCTTTCCCTCCACCCTGAACGAGAACTTGTGGCCCGTTGTCTGCAGGGCAGGCTGGAGACGGTGTGGATGAACCAGGCGGCCCTGGTGTTGTGCAGCTTACCGACTGGTGCACAGGGAGGAAAGTGTGTGCTTATGGGGTGAGCAGACAGCTTGGTACCTGACAAGCTAATGGTTAAGTGTCTGTTCACCTGGCAGGCTGCAAGAATTCAGAGGAAGGCTCTGTGCAGGAGTTGGTCGTGTGAAGGGTGGGCAAAGTTGGGGTATAAAGACAGGGCAGGGACCAGCCTGGACAGAGGTCAGGGATGAGAGAACGTTGGTGCCTGGAGAGAGTGATGCGGTGTGAACTGACAGTTTACATTCTTCTCTGGAAACATTTGATTTTTGTAACAGCTTTCTACGTAGATTATAATTATTGTCCCATTTTACAGATGAGGAAATTGAGTGTTGCACTTGAAGTGATGTGCTTCAGGGCCATTCCCAGCTTTCATGTGACACATGAGCTCCAGGAGATAAAGAGCTTAGAAAGGGGGGTTGGGCCTGAGAAGTGGCACCTGGATGCCAAGATGAGGAGTTTATGTGGAGAGTTGATGAAATAAAAATGCATGAGGAAACGATGGCCAAAGGAAAAGTTTCGATCAGAACTGTGCTTTAGGAGGACTAATCCAGCAAAAGCAACAGTCCGTAGGAAGGTCAGATTGGTAGCAGGGGGATCTGTTAAGAAGTTACTTTAACAGTTAGTGCCCAAGGCAAAAAGATTCTAAGGAGGGAATTCCACCATTTTGCAGAGATGCATGAACAGAATGTTCCACACGGCATTTTTCCCCCATTTTTAAACAGTGTTATTGAGATACAATTGACACACAGTAAACGATGCATATTCAAACTGAACAAATTGGTAACTTTTGGGGTATGCACAAGATCACCACAATCAATGTGTGAACATAACTGTGCCCCCCAAATGTTTCCTCCTGCCCCTTGGTGATCCCTCCTCACTCCCCCTCCTCCCTCCACCCCCTCAGGAAACCATTAATCTACTTTCTGTTAGATTAGGTTGCATTTTCTAGAGTTTTGTGTAAAAGGAATCATGAAGTATGTACCACTTGTTTCCTTGTTTAGCTTTTTTGTTGTTATTGATAATAATTATTCTGAGATTCATTCACGTTATTGTCTCCATTCCTTTGAATTCCATTGTATGGATGTACCACTGTTCATCTATCCATCCACCTATTGATGGACTTTGGGTTGCTTACAGTTTTGGATTTTACAACTAAAGATGCTGTGAACATCTGTGTACAAGTCTTTTTATAGAATATGCTTTTATTTCTCTTGGATAAACACCTAGGAGTAGAACGGCTGCATCATATAGTAGGCATATGTTTAAATTTTTAAATAACCTGCACAGCATTTTTTTATTGAAAAAAAAAAATTACTTCTGAAAAATCAGAAGTAATTTACATTAAATGGTTAAATGTATTATGATACATGCATGTGATAGAAGACTTTTAAAAATGATTATGGATTTGTATTTAACAAAAATATGACCACAGCATAAAAAAGACAGGCTATAGACTTTCATATACATATTTACCAAAATATCAATAGCATTTGTTTTATTTCACTTAATTTTGATAAGATGTTTGTGTGTACTTTCAGATACTATTTATTTATTTATTTATTTATTTAACATCTTTATTGGAGTATAATTGATTTACAATGTTGTGTTAGTTGCTGCTGTATAACAAAGTGAATCAGCTATACGTATACATATATCCCCATATCCCCTCTCTCTTTTTTTTTTAAACATCTTTATTGGAGTATAATTGCTTTACAATGGTGTGTTAGTTTCTGCTTTATAACAAAGTGAATCAACTATACATATACATATATCCCCATATCTCCTCCCTCTTGCGTCTCCCTCCCACCCCTCTAGGTGGTCACAGAGCACGGAGCTGACCTCCCTGTGCTATGCGGCTGCTTCCCACTAGCTAGCTATTTTACATTTGGTAGTGTCAGATACTATTTAATTTGTTTTCATTTTAAGCAAAAACATTTTCGCAACCTTCCCCCCAAACTAATAAGGCTCTTTGAATATTGGAAATGGGAAAGGAAAGTTACATTGGTTCAAGGAATCAGATTGTCATAGGAAGTAGAGACAGTTTTTGGAGTGTGGGAGTTTTTGGAATGGGAAATGAACCATAACCACATTATATTGTTTTTGTTTTTACTTTTTATTGTGAACTATGTACTTTTCCCTGAAAGAGAAGAACACTTTATTTTTTGGTACAGAAGAAGAAAAAAAAAAAGGAATGGGTGTTAATAATAGCTTGATTATTTTCAACCCAAATGCCTAAGTAAAGCAACAATTGATGTATAACTTATGCAGATCTATGCAAACAATTATTTAAATTGGAAGAGGAAGGATGGTATATTGAGAATGGCGATATTTGCGGGATTGCTGATGTGTCAGGCAGGCTCCTTGGTACAAGGGCACCGAAATGAGGAATGAAGGACATTTCACTTTGCGAAGACCCAGCTCATTGTGGTGGGTGATCCTGGGGATTTCAAGGTTAACCAAACATAGTGAGAGACATTCATGAGGTGCTTCGTTGTTTTCCAAACACATGATGTACGTTCTCTTGCTTAGCTAGTCCTGTGAAGCCCTGTCAGCAGGCCGGAGAGGAATTTTAATTTAATCCCCATTTCATAAAGGAGGAGGGTCAGGTCCATAGAAGTCAAATAAAAATACTAGGATTGCTCCTTAAAGATGCTTCTAGAGCTTTCATGTGCATCTGCTCATTTAATCCTCACAACAGTCTCAGGAGGAAAGAGGTAAAGGGACAGTTTTCTTCCTCCTCACCGATTTTCCAGGTGGAGAAATTGAGCTAAATTAGACTGAATCACGTGAACAAAGACACAGATGGGGAACTGGTTGATAGCAGACTTAAACTCTAGACTTAAGTCCTACAGCCACCAGTCTTTAGTTTACTCTGCAGCCTTGAGCTGTGTAAAATCACATGCTAGTGAACAAGGAGCCAGTGCTTAACTTCTGACTAAAGCGAGTGCTCCTTACCCAACACCACGTGGTCAGGTGACTGTTAGTGCATGCCTTCCTTACTTATCTTTATTCTATTTACTGTGGCAGAAAGTTGAAGAAGTCGATAGGGGTGTGTGTGTGTGTGTGTGTATGTGTGTGTGTGCTTTGAATGGTGTAGAGCTGGGGATTCTTTCCAAACCCATGGAGTTTGGAGTGCACAGCATGGGGTTGTGAGATGATGTATTGCTCCATTACAGCTCATGACTGCCTATACTTTGTGACAGTATCTTATGTCATGATGAAGTATGGTGTGTGTGGTTAGAAAAGTGTAGATATGCCAGCTGGCCCTGTGCTTTGATTCAATTATTAACTTCTACCACTCTTATCCTGCTGAAAAGCTTCCTCTTCTATGGCACGTCTCAATAATGCTAACGACTTGCCTCTTCCTCCTTTGGGGGAGCTTCTCCACATTGACACGTTTGAGCCCGATGTTCATTGCCATATTACCTGCTAAGAGTAAAATTACTGGCTTAACATTAAGTGTTTAGTAAAAGTGTCTCATTTGCATTTACTCCTAAGTATTCTTTTTCTATAAGGATAAGACATTTCTATGCTAACATGATAATCCATTTAAATTATTGCACAACAAACTATTACTTCTACTAAGCCAGGACCCGTATGTTCCCCTTTTTTTTGTAAACAGGAGGGCAGATGAGTGCCCTTGGAGTTGGTTTTGTCTTTTCAATCACTTGAGACTTGGTTGCACCAGATCTGATTGGACTGAATCTTCCTAGATGGGATTTCCTGGCCTTCTGCCCATGGTTAAGAATGCCTTTGATTTTTAGCATCACTCTCCTTTCAAAAATCTAAAAGGGATTCTTCCAGAAGTTTTAAATTCATTTAATTGTATAGCTATGTTTATCTGATGGAGAGAAGTCAAGTGAGGAATCAGATATCTAGGACAAAGTCTTGAGTCTTTGAATTCAGTTCTTTGCTCTGCCAAGCTGATAGCATGCTGGATGGTTACAGCATTGTCCTAAAACCTTGTGTCATATCCAAACTGGGCACCCCATTACTGTGTCTGTATCTGCATGTTGAGTTCTCCTAATGAACATCAGGAGTTGTGGATTTCCGAAGATTGTAGACATTATCTGAGTCTTCTCTCTTGTGATTATGTAAGGACCCTTTGGAGATTACCAGGGCACTGGTGGTTGATTGGGTGGTCTCAGTTTGCCCACTGTTTTGCTTGGCTTTTTTTTTTTTTTTAATTAATGCCCATTTTTATTTGTGCTCATTCTTTATAAATCATAGGTTGTCTGCAGCCTGAATACGGCCTTAAAACCAACACTAAAAAGAGATGGCAGTAAATAACCGGAAGCAATTGGTGTAGAGTAACAGACAATGAACGGGCTCAGTCCCCTGAACCCACTCACTTTTCATCTTTGGAGCCGGAGAGTCACGGCTTGGAGCCCAGAAGATAAAATCTGTTGGTAGAGCTCCTCCTGATCCCAGGACCCCAGGGCTCCACATGGGCACAACTGCCAGGGCACAGACCTAGCATCCGGATGCAGGGCCATAGGAAAGTTCACAGGAAGCTCGTTTGTTGTGCTAGAAATGGGATCGTTATTGGAACGAGTGGGTAAAGAAGAGAAAAAGTCCAGCAAGGAGCTGGGTGGCGCTGTCACACGGAGACTGCATGTTTTGCCCTTCGTGGCCCGCCTCAGAGTGTTAGAGCTGGTCAGGAAGGTCCAGGGGCCTTTTCAGTTCTCTTCTGTCACTGGCTTGGGGGGACCAAAGTGGCTGGGCTGCAGGTCCTTCTACACCGTGGCGCCAGGTTCCCTGCGACCTTAATGGTTGATCCCGTCCCCTTGCTGCCATCCCCCAAATACCCAAATTCTTTTCCCCCCTCCCCCAGCCCCTCCCCTGCTCTCACTAATCAGTGGACTAATAAGAACCAAGTGCCTGTAGTGTGAGGATGTTGACGTCAGTTCCCCACTTAGAGCAGCATCTCAGAAATCAGTGAGCAGCACCGTCCGCCCAGGACCGCCCAGGGGCTTGGCACTAATTCTCACCTGGGCCGGGGAGGGCAGGGGCTGCGGAGACTGCATCTTCCCCTCTTCGCAGCTCCACAGAGAGGCAGGCTGCGGTGCTGCCGAGACACACGCTGAGTCAGGAAACAGGCCCGTTTTCACACCCAAACATCCCCACGCTCTCGTGCTCAGATGCTGGGCTGCTCTCTGCCGGAGAAGTGGCTGACGGGTGCTGAGTCAGGAAACAGAGGTCACCCCCGAAGGGGACCGGCAAGTTCTCTGTGGGTGTTTGTGGGGTGGTGGAGGAATGGCCCTGCACACAAGTTAAAGGAACAGAAAATAACTAGTCTTCGGGTTCTGCAAAGCTCTTTGCACAGAAACAGATGGGATCCGTGCCTTAATTGAACCCTTATTAGATGCTAAATTTGAACCACTGTTAGCTCTGCCACCTTCCCTCAAAAGCACCGCTTTACTCAAAAAGCCCTGACTGTGTTTCTGTGGCTTTTGGCAAAGGTGAATTGAATGAGCCAAGATGTCTGATTTTAATTGTCTTTTTTTTTGTAATGTCAGCTGCTGAAAGAGGAGCCACCTTCTCAAGGAGGCAGCAGCAGACGCGGATGGCGGAGGTTGTTTTTCCTTTCTGTTTACAGAGCGGCGTCCGTGAGATTCTGGGTCTAGAAGAGTCCTCTCCGCCCTGAGCCTCCCCCGATGAGCTGATGGTGGTGGGGGGGGGGGTGTGTGTGTAGGGGGAGTGGAGTTGCAGGAAAGAGTAACACACGTGCCATGTCTTTGGATACCTGGAGACCTTGCCTCCTGAATCAGAAAGTGCGTTTTGTGACAGGTGGTGGGTGGTGCAGACTCAGCGCTTCCCCGGGGGGTCTGGCACTGCTCGCTGTGTGTGGGGTGGGAGGTGTGGAGGGCGGACCTTTGAGCGGGTCGTGGCTTTATGCTCACCCCTGGCGTGGGCCGCTCCTACGTGTGGCTGGTGGGAGGCCCCAGCCGTCTCAGTGGATGCTCAGCTGCTCCAGAAACGAAACACTGCAAACAGGAGAGCGGACTTGGCTGTCGCGGATGCCGAGGAGTGGGGTCGGGTCTTCCTCGGGGGTGGGTAGGTTTGTGCCACACGCGCCGGGGCAAGTGACGCCTGCTCTAGAGACGTTTCTGCGTCGTTGGAACCCCGGGTTCCCTGGATCCTCGTCGCCGTTAGGCAGGTGTGGTTGTGGAGATGTACGTTTGCCTCCTGGACTCCAGCCCCGGGCTCAGGATGACCTCGGCCTTGGTCCTGACACTTTCTATCCTGTTCTTCAGACACGCTGAGCTCCGTCCTTCCCCACAGGGAAGGGGTGAAAAGTTCAGCCTTAGCTTGAGTCACGCTGCCCTTCTCGAGTCTCTGCTGCTGATGGCGCCTGGTCAGCCCCCTTTGTCCTCAGCGGACGGGGCGGCCTGGGCTCCCTGCCCTCCAGACTCTCCCGGTAGGGTTGGTGTTTGTGGCCTGACTGACACATTTTTCTTCCTGCCCATAATTTGTGAAGCACGAGTTGAGAGTGAAAGGGGGGGGAGGTGACGCATCCCTCTGGCCACTAGCCCGCGTCAGAGGTCAGCCCACTCCACGTTAGAGCCGAAATGAAAGGAAGAGGAGCCATGGCACGTGGAGGGCACTGCTGGCGGCCTGGGATGCTCGCGACCCTTCCCTGCTAACAGAGCCCCGCGTCTGGGGCAGCCGGGGCCCAGCCGGGATCGGCCGCTTCCCTGATTGCCCAGCATCCCTCCGCAGCTGTTCTTGGCCACGTGACCCAGTGCTGGGCGGTGGGATGTCAGCGGACGTTGGTTTCCAAGAAGGCTTTTCCAGCCCCATGAGAGCTCAGTTACCTCTGGCATCACCCTTTCCCTCCTTTTTGCCTTGAGTGTCAGCAGCCATGTGCCGAGCATACACGCTGTGGGCAGGGAGCCGGGAGCCGGGCTCGGACCCCAGGGGCCTCTCTGGGCATCGCAACAGCGGTGACCCCTCCTCCCCCAGGCGCCCGCTCTGTGAGAAGAAGTCCCTGCTCGTTCAGCCCACCGTACCCGAGGGTGTTCCTTCCGGTCACAGGTGCTCCCGGGAGCGTGGGTGCAGCCGAGTCTGAGAGGCTGTGCGGCCCAGGCGGGTCCTGCAGGCTCTGCATCCAGACACGTCCAGCCAGTGCACAGAAGTGGTTTCCACGGGCTGAGTGTGCCTGTGTGCATGTGTGTGTCTGTGTGTGCACACGTGTGTATGCGCGTGAGCGAGAGAGGCGTAGGGGAGGAGAGAGAGAGGGACAGACGGGTGGGGGGAAGAAGCATGACCATGAAGAAGAAGAAGAAAGATTCAAATCCTGGGAATATCTACCCAAACCACATATTTGGAAAAGATGTAGCTTAAGAGTAGGAGCCAGAGTAACTTAGTCTCAATTCTGTTGACTGCATTTAAGGCTCACAAGGCTCCCCTACCAGCCATTTTCTCCTTTCAGGAGGCCTCATCCACTTTAACGAAACGTATTCATTCCACAAAATTCAGAGTCGTCACTCACCAGCCCGTGTTATTCTAAGGATTGGGGGAGCAGAGGCAAAAAGGAGGACGACAGCTCGCATCGTATGAGTGCCCATGTATTTTGCAGTATTTAACTGTTGTTGACTATATTCTATTTATGCTTAAAATAATATTATGAAATAAGTTGTTCTTTAAACAGCATTTTACAGATGGAAAAACTGAGGCTTAGTTTGAGGTTAAGTAACTTCCCCGAGAGCGCACGACTAATCGCTGTTGGAGCTGGTGTTGGCAACCACGTCTAAGTCCAGAGTTGCTTGCTTTCCGCTAACTGAGCTATTAATGTCTGCTTTCTAGGTGTCCCCAGTCTAATGGGTCAGGGGGGGATAGGAAGCGTATTCAAGAAGGGCACGGCTTCGGAGTCACAGGGACCGGGGCTGGACGCCCAGCTCCACCACTGGTTGGCTGTGTGCACGAGCACAGCTTGGCCTGAGCTTCTTTTCTGGGAAGTGGGTATATGAACATCTACTTCACTGGCTGGAATTTAGCAGATGCTCCACGTGATAGCTGGTGGTACAGGGTGTGTGTGTGTGCGTGTGAAACAGACCTTTAAATGACTGAAATGAAATGTGATAGCCATATTATTGGCATTTATAAAGCACTGCTATTTACGCATAGAAGTGGGCACTGAATAACTGAGGGAAATCAATAACATGATGGAAGAGTGGCCACGTGAGCTGGGACGACCGGCCCTCACTAGTGAGAATCAGGAGAAGCGGGACGGCGGGCCCTCTGGGCAGGCGTTTGTGCACCTGGAGATGTGATGCAGCACAGGTGTTAGAGCCTCGGGCACCGGGAGACCTGGGTGTGGCCCGAGGAATGGGGAGGGGGTGGTGAGATGAGAAAGTGTGCTTGGGGTCGGCCTGTGAAGGTTCTTGGGTTTGTATTAAAGCAACAGAGACAGTGAGGCAGCCGTCAGCTCTTCCTCAGGGGGAAGCGGAGAGCCTTCTGTTTGCCCCAGAACACAGCTTCCAGGAGCCAGTGGGCTCTGGTGGGGTCGGGGGGGGGGGGGGCGACCGGAAGCCACAGCGTTGTGACTCCGCATGGCAAGGGCGATTCTGTTCCCTCCTCCTCTGCCACCTGCCACAGCTCCCTCCACAGGTCGGCTGCTTGGGGTGCGGCTTTTCCAAGCAAGAGCGAGAACGCACCTGGGCAGGAAGTGCGAGCCTCTGCCTCTCCCCGCCACAGTAGCATCTCGTAGGGAGGAAAGAGCTCTGACAGGCTCCTCTATTGCAGTGATAGCCGAAGGCCTTGCTTTCAAGAGGTATTAGAGAAGCAGAGAGAAGAAGAGCCAAAAATCCACGTGTGGAGGTGGGCAGGATGACAGACCTTCTCCTAGAAGGAGAATTTACCCTGAACCAGGTGAGCCCGGGCGCGTGGGCGCCTTACTGAGAGGACTTCCCGGAACGCCACGACCCCGCCCGACCCTCGGCCCTTCCTGCTGGTTTGGGGTGTCTCTTTTCCATGATCCTATTTTGTTCAGCCCAAGGAGCCTCCTGCAGCAGGTGTGAGGAAGGCTCTCTCGCCCTGTCTGGCAGGAGCCGAGTGGAGCCCTGCTCACGGGCACGGCCGGGAGCCCCGTGTCTCTCGGGTCCCCTTCAGTCCTCGTTCAGCCACGAGAGAGCCATGACTTGCCGCTTTCCCCACAGGCCACTTGCCCAGCCTCGTCTCTGCCCGAGCAGTCCTTCCCGGGGCAGCGTTTGCCCGCTCTTGGGATGCCCAGCTGGCTTCGGGCAGCATCCTCGGCTTTTCCCCGAGGAATCAAGCTGCCACGTGACGGCTCAGCCCCGCGTGGGGACAGAGGGCAAGCTGCCACGTGACGGCTCAGCCCCGCGTGGGGACGGAGGGCGAGCTGCCACGTGTGAGGACAGAGGGCAAGCTGCTTTCTCTCTGTCCTCTTCCGAGCATCCTCGGAGCTCGGGCCCTGTGCTGGCACCGCGGGCACTCTCACGTCTCCCTGATAGGAAATGGCTTTGTCGCGTGCAGCCCGGCTTGGGGGCCGGGGAGGGGAGTGAGGGGAGGCCTTGGGGAGGGGGGACGAAGCCTCGGGCCCTCAGTCTTCACGCTGTCGGGCCCTGCGGGAGTCTGGAAACGTGCTCTTGGTATCCTGTCATCTTGGCCTGCTTTGCTTCTCGGCTCGGGCTGCCTCGCCTGAGGCAGGGTTAACACGTGCGGCTAATGTATCCGCCCAGGACGTCTCCCATCCCGGTCCCTGCAGCCAGCACGCGCTCTTCGGCCCCACGGCTGCTGTTACGTTTGTCCCCGTCAGGGGAGGTGGGGTCTTCCCCTGCGACTGTGGCCGCTCGAGAAGCTTCTGCTTTTCTGAGTGAATGACCCTGTCTGGGGGGCATCTAGGGAGTGGTTCGCATCCCCCTCGAGAAGCTTCTGCTTTTCTGAGTGAATGACCCTGTCTGGGGGCATCTCGGGAGGGTTCGCATCCCCCGAGTGTGAGCCTCCCTTGGCGTGATAGTGCGGGCTCCGCAGGGAGATGGGGGCACCCAGTGTTCCCCCTGCGGGACAGGCCGTTTCTCCCAGCCGTGGGGGCATGGCTGTGGGCAACACGGCCGCGTCGCAAAGCAGCTGCTCGGCTCGCTGAGCCCAGCACGCACACCACAGGGCCTTTCTCACCACCATCAGTGTCTTTTTTCAGAATCCCAAGTAACTAACTGTGCCTTTTTCCAGAAAGCCTGTTCGATGGGCTCTATCCCTCAGGGGGATAACTGTGGACACTGGGAGGAAGGTGCACTTAGGAGGGAGTAGATGATCCAAGTTCAAGGCTCCGTTCCCCGGAGCCCCTCCCGTGACCCCGCCTGTTGAGGCTGCGTGTGAACACGCCGTTGACCTGTCCCGATGGGCCTTGAGCAGACAGTGCCCCACCCCCCAGCGGCTTCCCTGCCCTGAGAGCATCTTTGGGTTATTGTAGGAGCCGCGTGTTTCCCTCGAGAGCCGGGGCCCAGCCTCCTCCTGCTTTGGCATCTCCCGTGTTGAACACGCTGTTCTTGTGTTGGATTCCCGTCAGCAGCGGCGAGAGGTTTGCAGGAGGAATACAGTGTGCCTGTCAGCCTTCTACCACGGCGGTGCCGTCAGAGCCCGCGCCGGGTGCGGCTGCAAGGTCAGCCGGACGAGGGGGCGGCTCTCCAGGCGTCTGGCTGGGTGACCGGGAGTGATGTCCCCCCGCAGGGAGGACTGCCCACTTCGATCCGGGGGTGCAGGGACACCGAGCGCCTGGTGGATCCCAGTCTGACACCCTCACGTGCACAGCGTGTGCGCGGTTTTCTGTAGATCACACTCACATGTAGACTGACTCCTGAAGTGTGTGTCCACTCTTCTCTGGTCACAACCAGGATGGGGCAGGGGACTGGCTCTGGGCTCCTTCCACCCCCATCCCCAAGTCCTCGGCGCCTCATTCGGCAGGGGTCCTGCCTGAGGGCCCAGCATGGTGACCGCAGCCTCGCGGTGCCCTCCGGGCTCTCTTCTGCCTGCCTGTGCAGGAGCTGGGACACGTCACCCTTGTTGCCGGTGGGCCAGGCACCTCCGCCGATGGGCGTCACCCCGAAAGGGCTGTTCCTCTGAGTCACCGTCACCCGGGCGTCCTGCCCTGTCTGGCTCAGGAAACTTCCAGTGTTTCAGGCTGACATAAGACCGTCTGTCTGGGGCAGGTGCTGGGTGCTGACAGCCTGGTGGCCCAAATGGTTGGAGGCTGCAGGCTCCAGCCCCTATGATAAGCAGATGCCAAGGAAGCATCTTCTGAAGCCAGGGACCCAGGCAGCAGTGTGAATGGAACTCGACCAACCAGGGCAGAAAAGGAGAGTGAGGGGGTAGCGGTCTGCAGTTGGACGTGTAAGGTTTTAAGGCCTCTGTTGTTTGAGCACTTCCTGTGTCACAGACACTGGAGCAAAGCACTGGACCTGCACAGTAGCCCTTCGAGCAGGGCTGTTCTGATCCCCGTCTGCCGAGAAGGAATGGGAGTGCAGAGGTGTTCAGTTCTGGCCAAGCTAGATAAGAGCCATAGCTGATACTTGCACCCAGGAGCGTCTGAGTGCAGTGTTCAGGGCGCTGAACATTCCCCTAATGCAGCATGTGGGTAGCACAGACATAACAACTAACAGGAACGAAAAGGCATTGGTAGACTGATGTTGTTGATCAGAATTCAGCATCACAGGTTGCCTGCCTTCCTTCCTTCCGTCCTCCCCATCAACACATATTAAGAGCCTCCTGTTTGTGTGCTTTCCACAATGACCGTCAAAATCATGTGCTCCCAGGTGCCGAGGCCCTTTTCTCGCGCTCACGGCATCAAGGCTGCCTTGGCCTCTGTCTGCGTTTATCCTCATTCCCAAGCCCTTGCTCTGTGGGCCTCCTGGAAAGGCTTCTCTGCCTTGCAGTGAAGTCTGGTTGTGCAGGCACCTCATGGTGTGCCGTAATGGTGTGGGTAGAATGACACTATCCAGCCCCAGGGCGCTGTCACGGAAAGAGAGCAGGTTACGGAGTTGGTCACATATACAATCAAATCTCAGCTCTACTGCTTCCTCACCATGTGCTTTCAAGAGCTCTATTTACCTTCTTTGAGATTCAGTTTCCTGGTATTGATAATCCATCCTGATGGGTAATTAAATAAGAAAATAGATGTTAAGTTTCTGGCAGAGTCCCTGGTACATTATGGGTGTGAATAAATGTTGATTCCCATCTTTCATTTCCTGTAATTGGATTCTAAGCTCCTCGGGTTCATTGCTTATAGTTCAAGCACACAATTTTACATGTCGAGGTCACATAGGGTTGTGGGCCAAATAGATACAGAAATGAGAAAATAAATAAAAAGTGAGCAAATGAAAGATTTTTCAAGGAAGAAGCCTCTGAGATATCCCCCTGGTTATCATTCTCAAAGTTTCATTTATTGGCAGGTAATTATTAAGCAACTACTCAAGGACTGAGGATAAAAAGATGAGTGAAATATAGTCCAGGCAATGAAGGGGCTTCAGTGGAGGGGACATTATTCAGGAGCCCCCATCGATGGTACAAATGCATGAACAAGCTCGAGCATCTGAGCTGCCTGGGCCTGACCTTGGCTGCTTGAGATGCTTGGGATGCAGTCTTGGGAACTTACTTAACATACCTGAGCCTTTGTATTCTCCTCTGCAAGATGGACGTGGGACGTTAATTACTCTACTTCATGGGATCTTTGCAAGAATTAAGTGAGAAGTGCCCAGCAGAGAGCCTGACCCATAGCAGATGCTAGATAAACGGTCGCTGATACGGCGATGTCCCAGATATAGTCATCAGTACTGTGTCGGGGGGACCTGACTTCCAAGAAGATGTTGCTCACTGTGTGGAGCCCGAACGGATGGGAACAGTTATGAAAGAGAATGGAAGCCTTTCCCGACGGCCGGAGTATCAGGCATGAGTCCACAGGCACAGGCGTCGAGCTTGGCTTGAGAAGGAAGTGAGGAGGTGGTGGGAGGGTGATGAAAGTCTGGATCACAGAGGAATTTAAATGTCAAGCAAAGGCATTTGGAAGTTACTTATTTACCTTAGAGGAAAGAGCAAGTAAATAAGAATTTTAATATGGGAGAAATGTGATCAGAACTGTGTTGGGCCCTTAGTTTACTAAGGTCCCTTTTCCAATTCCTCTGGTGCTTCTCCGACAATTCAGAATAAACCCCACTGTTCTTGCCATGGCCCACCAGTCCCCTCCTCACATCATCCCCCCATCCTGTCTCCCTGGTCCCCCCGGCACTGGCCTCCATGTTGTTCAGGAGCCCGTCAAGCACTGGGGCCTTTGCCCCACTGTCCCGTCCGTGTGGGCTGCTTTCCTATCAGGCTTCTGGATGGCACTTTCTTCCCTCCACCCAGGTCTCTGCTCAGAGGTCAGTGAAGCAGGAAAACCTTTCCCGACCACCTGTCTATATAGCGTGGCCCCTCAAGAGCCCTGATCACCAGCTCACATGCACTTGTGTCTTACCTTCTTGTTGCTTCCCTCACCTGGAATATAAGCTACTTGGGAGCAGAAAGCCTCTCTTTGTTTCTTCCCAGCACCCAGATCAGGGCCCAGCACGGAAAGATGCTCCATAGATACCTGTCGAATGAGTGAATCATCTAGATCCTGATGCATAATATGAGGCTCTTCCAGCAGCACAGAGGAGAGAAGAAGAGGCCCTAACACGGCAGCAGTGGGAGTGAAGATTGGTCAGCGTTTCGGCCTCTCATACATTAAACTCTGTCCTTGGGTATCTCGTCAAAGCCCCACAGAGAGTGCTGAGAAGACAAGACAAACGGGGTCCCTGCCTGACTCCCAAGGGGAGATGGGCCAACAGAGCAGGTGATCACCAGACAGAACAATGGGAGGTCTGCAGGATTTCGGGTGCGGTGGAGGGCAGGTTAACCTGATAAGCATTTTCATCCATTCGTTCATCATTCAGTTCATCAGTTGGGAAATGAAGGAGAAGGAAAAGGAAAACCCCTTTCCACCTGAGCTGCCTGTGAAGGTGGCGGTGCTGTTACGTGAGATGAGATGAGTGTGATCCGCAGAGAGGCTGGGGAAGAGGGAGGAGGCCTTGTGTGCTGTTACGTGAGATGAGTGTGATCCGCAGAGAGGCTGGGGAAGAGGGAGGCCTCGTGTAGGAGTCCAGGGTGTGTGGCGGGCAGGCGCAGGGGAGAAGTAGCGGCAGGTGCGCTTTTTCCCCCGAGGGCTGGCAGGGAATCGAGGGAGAGTGAGTGCAAGGCTGCTTACTGGGGAGGTTGTGGTTTAGTTCTGATTTGTGTTGGTTGTTATTCTTGGGGGGGATTTGGGCATATTTGTAATCTGGCAGGAAAGGGGTGGAAAAAGATTCCGAAGAGTCACTAGATTTGATGGAAGATCACGGAGGAGACAGGGCATTGTGGGGCTAATGTTTGTTAATGTTTATTAAGGAGGAACGTTTATCCCCCCAAAAAGAGGAGGAACATTCCTTCTCAGACTCAACACAGGACATGATTTAAGTGGTGGACACGTCTTCATTTAAGAAAGAAAGCTCCGGGCCCTTGTAAGATCTTCTCAGTTTGCTTCTTGTCAAAGAACAGAAGATGGGATTTGAGGAGATTAGATTTGAAGAGAAATTGGGAGATGGTCTCTGAGGGGTGGTGTCCGTGAGGTGAGCATCGGCCATGAGTCTGCACCGCAGGAAAGAATCCCCCACCTGCCACGCGCCCTTCTTAAAAGAGCTCAGGCGCACCATCCGCTTACCAGCCCAGCGTCTGCCGTGGACTGTCCGTACGTTATTTCTGTGAATTCTCCCACAGCCCTGTGAAGATGAGGGTCGTGACCTACGTCCTACAGGTGGACGAAGACGCCCTAGAGACGTCGAGTAACGTGAGCAGAGTTGGGTGGCTACTGAGAAGGAGGATGAGTGCAGAGCCCACATCACAGCCCACGTCAGGGCTTCGGACTCCTCCGCCTCCCCTCTTCCCTAAGGGACCCACCTGAGGCGGTGGTCTCCTAGCCACGACCTTGTCCAGAGGAGTGTGTAGGTTGTTACAATTTAGTGATTATTCAGAGCCACCAAGTCTGCGCTGGTTCCAGGAGCCCTGCAAGGAGTGGCCGTGAGTTTATGTCCATTTCTTAGGGCAAATTGTCGAATGACAATTCCAGTAGATAACCCAAATGTCTCAGTGTATCTCTGTGTGGCCGTAGCGTGTCCTTTGTTTTGAGTGGAATTGGCCCCTGGTCTAGCTTTGATAGAACCAGCTCCTAAGATGACAAGGAAGTTTGTTGATTCCTTCTACAGGAGGCCCTTTAAGATGAACTGACTGTCAGCCGAGCCTGGCCAGCCGACTGTTTGCACGGGTATTTGTTTAAAAAAGAAAAAATCTGAACCTGACCTGAATGAGACCTTGAGGTTTCAGAATTAATACATGTCCTGTTCCGGCCACACCTGTGACACTGTGAAGTTGTAACCACAAACAAAACCTGGACAGGTTCCATGCCAGCCGTGACTTTAATTAAAGCTATTTGGAGGGCTGAAGGCTAATTTAAACGTGATTGCCAGAGGGGTTTCTCAAGTCTAAAAGTGCTAGTTTGACAATTAATGATAGTGAAGGGCTTAATTGGCTTGAGTTAAAATAGCCGGGGAAGGTAAGCCGATGTCCCCTCTGTCCACATGGGGACGGTCACCGGAAAAGCCCCCAAGGTCCTCCTCACGTGGTCGGAGCAGGAGAGAGCGAGCTAGCCCTGGATGTGGACAGGCAACAGTGTGGCATCCTTCCGGTCCGTCTCTCGCGTTTACACGTGCTGTGGAAGCTGCTGCAGCACAACTGGTTGCTGACATTCTGAAATTCAGTGCTTAGAGCACGAACCGTGGAGCGCAACCGGGAGACACAAACACCCTTCCTCCTGTGCTGGGCTGTCAGTTCTGTGTCCTAACCCCAGCATTCAGAGGGGTCCAGTCATACTTCTTAATGAAAGAAACTTAATGGTGGTGAAGTCAGACATATGACACAGTTTTTTGTGTTTTTTAAATTTATTTATTTGTTCTTTGGCTGCATCGGGTCTTAGTTGCAGCACGTGGGATCTTTCGTTGCAGCATGTGGGCTCTTTGCTTTGTTGCGGTGCGTGCACAGGCTTCTCTCTAGTTGTGGCACGTGGGCTCCAGAGTGCGTGGGCTCTGTAGTTGAGGCGAGCGGACTCAGTAGTTGTGGTGCGTGGGCTTAGTTGCCCCGAGGCATGTGGGATCTTAGTTCCCCGACCAAGGATCGGACCGGTGTCCCCTGCATTGCAAGACAGATTCTTAACCACTGGACCACCAGGGAAGTCCCTATGACATAGCTTTAAGTTACTGGTGAGAGGAGAAATACCACCTGATCCATCATTTCTGTCATTACTAATGGCTCGCTTTTTGCCTAGTTCTACAAAGGGACCTCCCCCTGACCCCCCACCTGCTTTCAGAAGCCGGCGGAGATGTTCTTCACTTACAGGCAAAACCAACCACATCAGACGGAACGAACACTCCATTTAAATCCCCCTGGTCCCTCTTCTAACACAGAGAAGAAGAAAGCTGATTTGTATGGCCATTAGGAGCACGGTGCCCGTCTGCACAACCAGGGATTCTGTGAATTGCAGACTGACTTAGCTGCATGTTTCTGTAACCTTTAGGGACCTGTACCGAGTTTGACTGAACCGTATTTTAAATGACAGAAGAGTTAGCCACTTAAGAACCTTTTATCAGCTGCCATCTTGTTTTGAGGCAGCAGATCGAACCACTTCAAGTATTTCTTGGATTTCTTGAGCTAAGAGAAACCATTAAAAGCGTGCGGTGAGGCAGGGAGAGCGCTGGGCTGGGGGTCAGGAGGGCTGACATTCCAGACCCAGCTGTGCCACCTATTCAGCCGTGCGTCCTTAGGCTGAACGCTTCCTGGAGTGTCAGCCCTTCATCTGAGTGCTGGCTTTGCTCTGAATGGCCTAGCAGTTTCTTTCCAACTCTATGTTTCTCTAACTCTAGTTCATGGTCACAAATTTAGTTCACGGATGGCTTGAGTATAGAATCCTGGACTTCCAACTCCTAATCCAGTGCTCTTTGCATTCTGCCAGGTGGCCTTGAATTATGGCTCAGTGTCTGTGGTTAAAATGGGTGAACTGCATTAACAGCGCCTGGGGGCAGAAAAACAGGAAGTGCTGGGAGGAAGAGCTGCAAGAGAGACCTCATTATGTTCGGTCAATTAGAAAATGGACTGAGGCTTCCGTATCTATTCCGTGTGGGCAGCTGCTATTAGACCTAATTTGAAAAGTCACTGGCATTGACTTTGAGTTTGTAGAACCTCTCTGTCAGCTAACTCAAAGTCCTTAACCTCGTGTTTAGCATTTATTACCTTTGTTAGGCAGGGTAAACCTTACGACCTTTCTCTTACAGGTAAATGGAACCAAGAGATTGGTCATATATTTGTGCAGTGTTTTAGCTAGTCACCTTCTTTCCACTCCACACCCTGGTCCTTCTCTAACTCACTTGGGATTGTTTTCAGTTCTCTTTAAGGAGGCCTAAAATTTTATCTACTTTTTAAACAACTTATTTGAGGAGACATTATCTTTCTACAGCTCCACGCTCTGTGTGCATGTCATCTCGTTTTTATTGCTAAGGCATTTGCAAAGTCAAATTCTTAGAGTACCTTTCCTTCTGTAAATATGCATGTTGCCTCACTCTGCAAACACTGATCCTGGATTTAGAGACTGTTGCACTCTAATAATATTTCTCTACTTACTCGGCATCTTTCTTACATAGCTCTCAAAATATCCAGGACACAGAAAGATACAGCAGATAGGAGATGAAAATTATTACTACTTGCAATTAACGAATGACAAGTTAGAGGTACTTTTAAAAGTTGACCAAAGTTTAAATAGTCTGTTAGTCAGCAGCTGGTATCCTGGCATTAGACTGCATGGATTTGAATCCAGTGGAACTAAAATCCAGTTCTGCTGCTTACCAGCCAAGCAAGTCATAGAATATCTCTGTGCCGATCTCTACTGTGTCTGTAAAGTGCGGATGCTAATGCCTCCCTCATAGAGTTGTCGTAAGAATTATGTTTTATTCTAAGCATTCTGTGTGTGTTAGTTCTTCTTTCTTTCTTCCCTTTATCATTGTCACTGCTGCCTCCACCACCACCACCACCACCGTATCATCACCATCTTCATCACCATCATCACCATCATCACCATCACCATCATCACCATCATCACCATCACCATCACCATCATCATCATCACCACCACCACCACCATCACCACCATCACCATCACCATTATCACCACCATCACCACCATCACCACCATCACCATCACCATCACCATCACCATCATCATCATCACCATCACCATCATCATCATCATCATCACCACCACCAGCACCACCACCACTACCATCATCACCATTATCATCCAGTCAGTGAATGGCAACAGCACACAAAGGAAGTACAAGTAGCTACTTAAATTTTGAAAACCTGGACCATGAGTCCTACAGACCTAAATCTGGAACACTATATAGACATGGCAGATACAGACTTTGAAAACAGGTTTTGGGCTGCAGCAGAGAGAGACTTTGCTTATACTCAATGGGAAAAAAAAGGAGACAATCTGCTCCACAGCCTATAGTAAACGGACAGGAATGTGATAGAAGGTAGAATTTTTTAAATCTTTGTGGGGAGCAGGTGGGTGGAGGATGTCATCTCAGTCCCCGTGCCCACAGGAAGGGTGAAATTCTTATAGCTTGAGACCTTCCTAGGCTCCTTCCTGGGAAGTTGAGGAAACAACGGGCAGGAAGCCACTAACTTTGTTTTATCTACATCATCCAAAAGTTTGCACCCCTGGGACGCCCTGGGATAACGTCGGTCTGGAAAGAATCTGGCTTGGTGGCAGAGTAGCTGGAAGCAGAGAGCAGGCTCCTGCCTGCCAAGCGAGGCTCTTACCAGTTAGGTGGTGGTGGTGAAGCAGATGACAGTGAGTTCACTGATTTCCTTGGAGAGAAGAGACCAGAGGGTTTGCACAGACTGATTTCTTCCCCATCATCTGTTTTTACCACCCCCATCCACATGGAGACTAAGCACTTAAAATATGCAATCAGGCCAGATGCTCCCTTCCATCCCTAATGAGAACTGACCAAAAGGGGGACTCACAGTAAAAAGGCAGACTTTTGGACACATGTGATTCTGAGGCAGCTTCTAGGGAAGGGGATGAAGCTTCCGTCTTTGGAAATGTTTGTAATATGGGAATAGATATTTAGACATACAGCCCATACATGAGACAAAAGCGTTTTAGCACCTCTTATAACTTAGAGACTGTGGCAATGATTACTTAATTAATCTTCATGGTAACAGTAGGGATTATTCTTCTTATTTAATAGGTGAGGAAACTGAAGCCCATTCTTTCCCACCATCGAACAATTTGACATGAACCTGGATCTACTGATTCCCAGCCCACCTTGACAGTGATCCCCATCCAGGCCGTTGGAAGTATTCATTTTGGGGGATAGAAATGGAAACTGACTTTTCCCAGTCCTCCAATCCTCACTGCTCTTGTGTCCAGGGAAACCTCATTCATTCTTTCACTCATTCACTCATTCATTCATTTATTCATTCAATAACTTGTGATCATCTACTGGTCTATGGGTATATTAAGTACAAGGACATAGCAATGAGTAAGACAAAGTCCTTGTCTTCAGAGATTCCCCGTTGCTATTCATGTGAAAGATGAACATGCAAAACACATGAATAGATTTCTTCTGTGAACAAGGCAGTGGTAGAAAAAGTCACTGGTGATGCGTTTGAGGGACTTCAGCTCAGGCCGTCAGAGGAGGCTCAGTGGAAGCTACTCTGAGAAGAAAAGTACTTGGTGCTCTTGGGGAAGAGCATCTTTGATGACAAGAGAGCCGGGACAGCAGCAGGGGTAACACTGAGCACTGCCTGATTTGGAGGAACAGAAAGAGAGCCGGTGGGGTGGAAACATGGTGACAGTGGAAAAGTTTCAGGAGATGGGGCCCCCAAATTGGCATGACCCAGGTCATCTAAGTCATTATAGGCATCATAGGAAATTTGAAGCTTATTCTAAATTCAATGGGAAGGCATTGGAGGTTTTAACCATTGGAATGAAGTGATCTGATTGGAATGTTAAAATGATCCTGACTGATCGATGGAGAATGGGTTTCAGGAGAGAAAGAGGGAAAGGGATTAGAATTCAGTCATCCAGGTGAGAGACAGCTGCATAAACTTGGGTGGTAGTCACTGAAATGGAAGGAATTGAAGAGCTGAGATATTTGTTGGCGGTGGAACAATGAAAACCGACCAATGGTTTGAATATAGCGTAAGAGGGAAAGGGAGATTAAGGATGACTCTTGGGTTTAGGTTCAACAAATAGGTAAGTGGTGGTACCATTTGCTGAGATGGAAGCATCTCAAGGGAGGAAGTGTGTGTGTGTGTGACGGGTGTAGTGAGGCGTGAAATTCCGTTTTGTGTGTGTGTGTGTGTGTGTGTGTGTGTGTGTGAATGTGTGTGTTAAGTCTGGGAAGCCTGCTGTGGGCACTTAGATGTACGAATTTTGTGCTCTGGAACTTGGGCTGGATTGAGGATGTAGGTTTGGGAGTAAGAAGGATACGGATGGCGATTGAAACCATGCAGTTGCACGAGGCCAACCCAGGAGAGAGTGTGAGGAAGGGGGGGTGGAGGGTTGAGGACGGAGCCTGGCTCCTCCTTTCAGAGGTCAGGGAGGTGACCCAGAAGGAGCACCTGTCCAGTAGATAACAAGGATCTGCCTAGTAGGTGATCTAACTACCTAGTAGATGACAAATAAACAACAAAGGAACAGGAGAGTGCAGTGTCACAGAGGTGCGGAGAGGGGAGCATTTCTTTTCAATGCTGCGGGGAAGAGAGAGACGCAGTGGAAAGAGAGAAAGGCTCTTGGCACTTTGGTAAGATGGAGTCGTTGATGACCTTGATAACAGACATTTTGTTGGAATGGATGAATTTGAAAGCTCAATTGTGGTGGGCTGAGAAGGGGATGGGAGGTGAGAAAGGGGGGAGATGGGGAATACAGACAACACCATCCTGAATCCAGTCCTAATTACACTCAGCCCCGAACCACAAAAGCTAGATATTGACAAGACTTTGAAAGACCATTTGCTGCTCCTAAAATAACCATGGCGAGTGGGGGAAAGCCAATTCTGTGGTCCCTCTTCGTGACACAACTTTCACTATCAGCAAGTTATCCATCTGTCGACCTGAGAGGTTTTTATCCGTTTTGATTGGATGGAGATAGAGACACCCTAAGGGCATTCATGCATCACTCCTCACTCGAGGCTTCCACAGCCCTTACCTTTCTTCACTGGTCCCTCCACCCCCCAACTCTCCATGACGACAGACCCGCGAGACTCCCGTGCAGCTTCCAGATGGTGCTGTGTGCGTTTGCTCGTACGCCGGACTCTCTCACTCACAGGTGTCCTCCCAAAGAGAAGTGCCTGCTGTCAAGGGGGTATGCCTCGTACATGGTAGATACTGAATTTTTATTAAATAACTGATTTTTGGTAATTTTAATCTACATTCATTTGCTTGGTTCTTAAGTTAGAATAACGGTCTAGGCCTCTAAGTATGGACTGTGCAACGTTTCACATAAAAGCAGTAGTCTGGGGAGGAGGGAGGGTGTGATGTCGTGTCCACTCCCATCGCACATTCTCAGCCCCGCCCTTACTCTGCTGATAGGGGTGGTGCTCCTGTGCCCTCCTTTGTTCTGCTTTCACATCGTGACTCTCCATTGCTGGAAAGAAGACAGATGCTAATTTCTTTACAAATACCTTGCTTGCTCACATCCTACTGATGTTTTCAACCTAAAAGGAGTTGGGGGAAGGAGATCCGGATGATTCTCCATTAGAAATGTGCTATTAAAATTGTCAATTTCCTGAAATACATGGTTGAAAAACCATCATTCTTTTCCCCACTGTGTGTTACCCTAAACTATAGACCTGTCACCAGTCAGTGTTCTAGCGTGTAGGTACAGAGAAGCTGTGGGAAGATCCGAGTGGCACTTAAATTACATTCTCCCTTTGATTTTGAAGACATTTAGTGCCGTTTTGTAGAATTCCAAGGCCATTGATTCCCTAGAGGAGGGGGCTGTCCCTTTTAGAAGCAGCACTGCTGCAGTGACTGAGGAGAAGAAATTAAGCCATCAAAACAGGATTGACTCTTCTACCCAGATCTTCATGGAATTAAAAGGACAAGAAGGTTCTGTGGGCCCCACTGCTCTCTTGCTGCGGAGCTGCGCCTGAGCTGAGTAGACCAGGTGGCCCACGTAGTGCGGCCCATGTAATGTAGCCCACTATCTGGGCACCACCTGTGTTTCAACAAAAGGTTGGTTCTTACAGGAAGGTCAGTGTCTAGGGAAGACATGGATTTTCCTGCAGAAAAATTGTTCTTTCTGTCTGCTAGCTTCCAGAGATGTGTGCTCTGTGCATAAGTCAAAATATTTTTTTCTGACTACTTAGCGTCTTCCATAATTTCCATTTGGGATTGGAAAGCACAGCTGTGTTCTTCCTGTCTCATTCCTCACCTTCAGAAAGAAAACTCCAAGGGGAATGTGGCCACAGATGGCACAAAATCTGTAGGGAAGGAAGGTGCCATGTTTGGAGTGGCCCAGGCATCTTAAAATAGATTCTACAAAGATCCTGGAGGTGTGGGTCTTCTTATCCCTGGATAGAAGGAGATCACACTGGTGCATCTCTGGCTGGTGCCGCTCTCCACTTGCAAGCCGGGTGTTCTCACACAGGTTAGCCAGGCTCAGAGCCCATCCTGTGAGGGGTCCTGTTTGCTTGCACTCTGACCGCCACTTACAGGTTGTGAAATGGAACCCCCTGCTTCGGGTACTTCCACTGTGATACCTGAAGGAGTTCTTTCCTTAGAACCGAAATAAGAGTTGAGGATGAAGACACTGCTACACAAGGAGCCAGCACTTAAAAAGTTAAAGATTTTGGGACTTCCCTGGTGGCGCAGTGGTTAAGAATGTGCCTGCCAGTGCAGGGGACACAGGTTTGAGCCCTGGTCCAGGAAGATCCCACATGCCGCGGAGCAACTAAGCCCGTGCGCCACAACTACTGAAGCCTGCGTGCCTAGAGCCCGTGCTCTGCAACAAGAGAAGCCACCACAATGAGAAGCCCGCACACCACAACGAAGAGTAGCCCCCACTCACCGCAACTAGAAAAAGCCCGCGTGCAGCAATGAAGACCCAACGCAGTCAACAATAAATTAATTAATTAATTAATTTTTTTAAAAAAAGGTAAAGATTTCCTCAAAACTGCAGACAGCTAAGTGAACAGTTAACTATCATAAATGGACAGCACAGTTTATGGAGATACTGGTGTTAATTTCCAGTCTGTACTCAAGAAGGAAACATCAAATATTCAGCCAGTTTTAGTGAAGGGAATGCGCTCTGTCCTGCCCTTCTGTCACCTTCTTATCCTCTCATAAAAGTAAGAGCTTAGATTTATTGAGTGGTTACCATGTACATGGTCTGCCTAAAGGCTCAGTATTCACCGAGTATGAAGTGGATACAATGAATGCTGTTTTGGGTGTTAGAAAGTGGAGCTGGGAGAAGCCAGGCTACTTGCCGAGGTGTCCGGGTTACTGAGGTGCACGCGTGGGACCAGAACCTGAGCCCCTTGCCTTCAAAGTGCACGAGTTGAATTTTTCTGCTCCCTTGTCTCCTCCTGGTGCTGATTCTCTCTCACTAGACTGAATTCTTTGAAGGTCAAGGCCACGTCGTCTTCATCTTTGCATCCAGCCCGTGGTAGGTCCTTCTTACTTCCAGTTCGAACATGGATTGGATCTGTCCACATTGTCTGCTTCTCCTTGGCATGGTTTGACTTCTCCTCTTGTATCAGGGCTGTTCTACTAACAAAAAGGAGTTTGTGATTTCTTCATCAGGAAACACACACAGGTCAGATAGGGAAATAGCATTTTGCCATCAGTTGTTATCGCTATTAAGGCCGCATCAACCATGAAACCTTAGAACTTGCTAACGAAGTTCTACAGCCTCTCAGAAATGGTGTGCTTGTCTGTTTGTAAACAGTTCTTTTAGCAGCATGGAGGGGCTGGGGGATGTTGACGCCTCTCCAGCGGGTTGAGCATCTCCTGAGTAAACCTTCTATGTTTCGCTATGGTTAGTTCACGGATTGTGTGACCAAACACCTTCCTTCAGTTAGGAAAGCGTCTCCTGTCAAACAGTTACCCAGCACCTGCTCTGGGCAAGGCGTCCCGCTGGGTGCCGTGGGGGATTGGAATTAGGCATGGCCCCTGCCCGCAAGCAGCTCACCGCTGAGATGTGCTGGAGGGGACTCCGTGGGCATCTGGGCTCTGGGCAGTCAGTGGCTCTCACTTGCAATAGAACTTATTCTGCGCAATCACGGAACATTCCATGAATGGTCATTGAGCACACACAGTTCAGTAACAGAGACTTTAGTCAAACTGACTAATCAAAGAAGACACATTCTTTGCCCCGAGTCCTTTCTCCCTGCCGGAGAAGGAATAGCTTTTGTCAGCTGAGCAACAGAACACACGTACAACTGGCTATTGGGTCAGATGCAACAGGATGGCATTTATCTGTGTATTATCAAGCTTTGTGTATTTGGCTTTTAATATAGGTTGCCCCGTCCTCCACCATATTTTTTTAGGATTCTCCTCTTGCTGCCTTTTCTCTCAGTTCATCATTGTATTTTATGGACACCCACACATACTGGGATTATAATAATTCAAGCGCTTCGAGGCTCATTCTTTTCTTGTCTGATTCTGGATTTCTCCCCCAAGTACATTTAATGTTGAAATAAATGATACGCAACTTCCAGCCCCATCAGGGGAAGAGAAATTTGGCTAGCAGGAGCTTTCTTTTCCATGTCAAGATAATCTCTCTGCTAATTTGGAAATGAAATTAATAGCTTGTTGCTGTGTCCAAATGCAGACGGGGTCTTCCTCTACTAGAAGCCCCTGGTTTCCATCTTTAGCCTTAGTTTCAGAGGTCAGCCTCAGTGTAGAAGCGAGTCACGTATTGGATGTAGAACGAAATTTTCATAAGAGCATTTGAATGTCTTCTTATTGTTTCGCTGCTTTTAATTTAAGCCTACGTTTGGTTTGCAATAACCATAGTCCCTGTTTGGAGTCCTGTTGGTCCTCTGATCTTCAGAGGGTGTGTCCAAGGAAATGCCACCTGGTTTAGTGGCCTCCAAAGCTATCTTTATAATTCTTGCGTGTCAAAGCAAAGTGGGTGCAGCTCCTGGGAGAACTTTTGCAGTTGTGTAAGGCTTCCCTCGAGGGGGAGGAAACAGTGAGCCCAGCCATGGAGAGCGATAACAGCCACCTGCCTCTCTCTGGCCACAGGTGCTTCCCAAGTGGCTTAAAAACAGAAGCTAAGGTACCAATGAACAGCTGAGTCCTGAAGGACACACAGACAGAACGGCACAAGCAATTAGTTCTCTGGCAACAGCAGCATCCAAAGTAAATAAACAACAGCACAACTTTGTGTTCAGCCTAATGCAGGTCTTTAATTAAGTTTATCCTCTCCCTCGCCCCCGAATATTATGAATTCCAGTATCCTTTTAAAACAATGTGAAGCCATTCCTTCTGCAGGGCTACCAGAAGTAAGGAAAGATGGTCTTCTGTAGGATGGATCATGATAAATTATAGAACGTCCGCACCAAAAAGACCACAGCTAGCATCTAGTTCAAACTGTGATTTTATAGATGAGTTTTTAGAGAGATGAAGTGAATGACCAGAGCTCACATAGCTATCAACTGGCAAAACGCAGCCTGAAATCAGGTTTTTGGATGTACATTTTCATGTTCTTTCCACTGCCACCATTTTGTTTTGCATCTTCTTTAACGCCGACTTGAAAATGGATGTGGTGAAGTTCCCATCTAATCTGCAGTGGCCATTCTGTAAGGTGATGGGGTCCCGCAGAGACTAGACACCCCGGCGGCTGCATTTCCTCCTCTATGCCTTCATGTTTTCAGTGAGTTGTTTAGTAGGGTGCATTCAAAAACTGCGTTTGCATTTCCATTCTTCTGTATTCCTCTAGTACTATTCACATCTCTAAATATTGGCCTCTGTTCTCTCTTCTGCTTTTGGAAGGAAGAATTACCCAGCAAAATAACGGGTATTGCCCTTTACACGCTGAGGCTTATTTTTCGGTGGGACTTTGGTTACCTGTGGAGCGCTCTGCTTGGCATTTGGGGCACTGTTCCTGCCGAGGGTACAGGAGGAACCTACCTGTGCCAGGCCTGTCAACTCCCATTAGGACCCTGACCCCTTGCCCACGACAATGGTAATGTTGACAACTAAAATCCATCACAGCAGGGGGATCTAAGTCACAGTCTAGTTCTCTCTGGGTCTATTCCAAAGTACCCAAGGTTTCAACACTTAGGTCATCATTCTCATGTAAATAACCAAATTTTATCTATCTGGATGAGCTAAATAACCTCAACTTTGAGTCAAGAACTACTTTAAAATAGATAAAATTCCAGCTTATTCTAGTAAAATCTCCTGGCTTCTTATTGGTATACCAGTGTCCAGAGCCAGGAAAACAGCCACCTTGCTTTCGTTTATATTGGTTTGACCAGATGTGTAGTGTCTGTGTTCACGCAGCCACCGAGCTTTATGAGGTATGTTGGTAATTGAAGAGAATTAAGCAGAAGGGACCAGGCTGGTGCTAGAATGTGAAATGTCATCAGAGTAATCATGGGAGGCTTGGCTGGATTTTAGCCTGGGGGGATGTAATTAGCAGAACGGTGAGAACTTTCTTCATGTGTTTGAAGAGTGATTAGGTTTGCTCCAGGTGGCCCTAGATGACAAATCTGAAAGACAAGAAGGAAGTTATAAAGAAGCACGTTTTGGTTCCGTGCCACAAAGCACACGGTGGTGGGGAAATTGCACCAGGAGTACGTTCTCTAGCGGTGGGATGAGCAAAGGGAAACCAGTTATGACCCCAGAAGTGATGCTGCAGCCGAGAATAAAGCATCTAATGAAGGGCTGGGGCTGGGTGAGGCTAGAGGAGCATCCTTCACGGGGCATTACTACTCCAGGCAGCGGCTGGCCAGATAGATACGTTTGGGGAATAATCACTCAGCAGTTATTCCTGGAGGTATGTTATTAATGTTGGGGTAAAAACAGTCAATAAGTTTGTTTAAATTAGCTTAATCTCGCAAATGCACTTCGGTTATTGTGACTGCCTAGTTTTAAAGTAATTCCTATTTATATCCTTTGAACACTGTAAGGGTCCTTTGAATACCTTCCTGTAAGTTGTCTTCCTACCCTGAGTTATGTATCCAGAAATCCCACATTCTTTAGAACAGACATGACTTTGGTGTGATGACAACACTTCTAGATGTTGTGCTGTTATTCGAGGGTTCTGTGATGGGTGCAGGGTCGGCTGGTTTATGTTATCTGAGATAAATGTGCTTGTCTAGATTAATGTGGAACAGATCCTGATGGTGAGGAGGAACACAGGTTTGAAGAACTGATCTGCCTGAGGAAGTCTGTTGGGGACACACCGGGCAAGTCTGCTGGTCCTCGGCATCTCTGAGAGCTGACCACAGGGTCATGGTTCCCAGGGCGGCCCTCAGCGAGCGTGCCACACACGGCTCCATTGCTGAGGTTGCAACTTGAGCCTTTCATGAGACTCTTGTGAACGGAGGTAGCATCATTAGTGGTTTTTCTCTTCACTGGACCTTCCATACTTTCACTACAACAAAGGACAGGAAACCTCCCAATTTGACAGTGAATTCTGAGGTGTAGAGTTTGACCTTGCGATAGAGGCAGAGTGTAGAAGAGGGTTTGCAAAAAGAGAGAAGGAAGGTCAGGATTCTTGAGTCGTTTGGGTCTCAGGTGACGGCCAGCACGCCACGGGTGGCTTTGCTCAGCCTGAGCGGTACAGTGGGCGCGGTGCTCAGGGACCCTACGAGGTGGGAGGGAAGGAAGGTCTTGACTGTCCCCGCGGACCGGGATTTGCCCCCCTGGGTGCGGAAAGGGTGTGGTGAATAAAGGTGATTCCGGATGCCAGGTGGACAAGCGGAGGAGGTTAACAGAGAGCAGAGAGCCAAGGCCGTTCCACCGGCTGACGCAGCCGTCCTCCGAGTCAGAGACACTTGCTCCAGGGGCCAAGGGGCGAGCTGTGGCTCGCGGGCTCCAGGGGCCGGTCAGGGAACTCACTTTTCCCACGGTGACTCGGTAGGAGGTATGTCCCCGGGACTGCCGATCCTGTCGCTCGCCCCAGGCCCGCACCTGGGCTGCCGCTGTGTCAGCGTGGCCCCCGCCCCGGCTTTGGGGTAGAACGAGCTGATGACCGCACTGCGGATCCTGACTGATAGAGAAGGAAGTGGGGCTTAAGGAAGTGTTCCCTTGCGGGGTTTAATCGCTCTCCGTGAAGGCTATTAGGGATTGCATCACATGCTGCTTTGGCAGTTAGTTCAGAATAAACTGAGAAAACTGCAGGGACATTGCTAAGGAGGCTTTAGCCTCTGCGTTTACAGCACTTTTTTTTAAAAAGTGAAATCATGACTGTGTTTAAATTGTACAGCGATATTTATAAAAGTGATGAATCTTCAAGCTGTTCTGAGGAGATGTGGTCCAGGAGGAGAGTAGGAAACAAACCCACCAGCCACCCAACAGTAGCTGGTCTTTAGTCCACTTGTGAAGTTCCTGAGTTTGATTTCACACCTGAGTGATTTTTGTTAAATCCATTCCAATGCTAGGCAGAGAGCTGAAAATAAGTTAATTGAGTCTTAAATGTTAGTGAAGTGTAATCCTACCGCTCATCGTTTTGAAGTAAATATCCTGGTCGCCAACAGCTGAGAACCTGCTCTGGCTCTGGGGGGATGAAACCCCTGTGGGCCCAGAAGGAAGCCGCAGTACAAGGCTTGGCCCCGTCTCAGTGGGCCCTGTGGCCTGATCAGGGTACTTGATTTCCATTACTTTAATGAACAAAATTTAATTTTTTATCTAGTGAGGGACACTTCGGTGTGACCCGGGTAGCTGGCAAGATGGCAAGTGCTGGCCCTGTGGTTATGGGGTCTGGGGGAGCGAGGATGGCCTGGGCCCTGCAGGGGCTGCGGGGGTGGGGGTGAGCACAGAGAACCCGCAAGCTGCAGTCCCCAGGGACAGGCGAGGCCACTGGTGACCGCGGCACTCTTCCCTGGAGGGGGCTTGGGGTTCATCCCCCCCTTGTCATGCCGAATTTCAGAGATCCATCCTTCCTCCTCGTGAGGCCCCCAAACTAAGGACTCAGCAAAAGTTCCAGGAAGGCCTAAGGTGCCACCAGCACCCCTCCAGGCTCCCCCTGCTCCCTGAACTCTGGGTCCTCACCCCTCACAACACCAGCTGCCTTCTCACAAGCCAGCATGGTCCTGAGCCGGGCCAGGGCAGCTGAGGGGCCTCTGCCCTCGCGAACACAGGGCAGGGGCCCTGAGCTGTCCTCTGCCCTGGACCGCCCCTCCTGGGCCCTCCCCAAGCCCCGCACACCTTCCCCAGCCTCAGCACCGGCCGCTCCTGGGGAATGGGGTGCAGCCCCCCCTGGTTTACACATCTGGCGCCAGAGGCGGCGGGGAGATTTGCCTCTCATTGGTTTGATCAATCTTTCTGCGGTGGAAGCCTCTCCAGGAGTCGAAAGCGATTTTCCCTTCGCAGGCACGGGTAGCCGTAGCCGCCTCGGTTTCCAGGGCCAGGCAGCGCTCTCCGTTAGCTGGGGGCTGCAGGAGCAGGTGCGGCTCAGGGGGGCACACGTGGAGGGAGTGAGCTGTCAGCCCCGCCTCCCGGGTGCTCCGTGACCAAAGCGCCGCTGTTCGTGAGCACACTCGTTCTCTTCCCTCGGGGTCTCTGAGATGCGGAGGCCTCGAGGGATGGTTAAAAGGACAGCAGCCAAACCGAGGGATTAGTTCCTGGTGCCTCAGGAAGCCGGTGCTCAGCCTGGAGGACTCACAGGAGCCTCAAAGCCGTCCTCCTGCCTTCCCTGGAAATGGCTCTCCCTCTCCTCACGAGTTCTTCTCTGTGGGACCCAGGAGAGAGCCCTGACTCTCGGTTTGACGGTATGAGTGGCTGGTTTCATTAGGAAAGCCAATCCCTCTTCCTTCTGCAAAACCAAAGGTCGCGATCTGGGATGGTCTGCAAGCAGGCGTCCAGGCAAGCCTTTCTGTGGGAAGCTCCAGGGAGGGTTGCGTTTCCACCCTGGCTCCTGGGCACGGGGAACAGCATCGCCCAAGGTCACCCGAAAGTCACTGGGAGGGTAGGCCCCCTGCATCACCTGTTGACATCAAGGGGATTCAGGTAGACTTAGACAGCGGTACTTTGCTTGTCTTGTCTCAGGATCCCGCTTTACAGACGAGAAGGGTGAGACCCACAGAGACGAAGTCATTTTCTGAGGTCCCAGATTTTGTTAGTATTAAATTAGGGTTAGACTCAGGACCTCTGTTTGTTAGAATTCACTCGTGTTTATTTAACAATTTTTGATGAACAGTTGTGCATTCACGATGGCCTAGGCCGAGCTCTAGGCCCTGGGAATCCAGACATGAATTGAATAGAGAGGATCTCTGCTCTCATGGAGCTTACGCTCTGGGATCTGTCTGCAGACAGGAAATCAGTACGTAAATACCTTCGTAGTGTCAGCAGTGCTGGTGCTGTGAGGAAGATGGGGGTGGACGGGAAGTGGTGGGAGGGCTATAGCGCAGGAAGCGTTGGGGAAGCAGCTCGCAGCTGTGCTCGGCAGGGCCAGGCGGGAGGCGAGGGGCAGCGGTGTGGGCCTCTGAGACGGAGGGGTTGCAACTGCAGAGGCCCTGAATTCGTGATATGTTTACCCTTCATCACAGAAACAAGTTTTTAGAATTTGTATATTTTCTTATGCGTGTATTTAAGCCTCTCTCTCTTTCTCTCTCTCTCACACATACAGACACACACACATACACAAACGCACTCTTAATTAGTGGGCTAGAGTGGTTATAGAGGGATCAGCTATGAAAAACTGGGGGTGGGTGGAAATGTACAGGATTTGCAGACCGTCAGTGGACCAGAGGTGGAGCTGATTCTAGCATCTGTCACTCAGCCCCCCATCCTTGGTCCACTCCGGGGTGGGGAGGCTGGTCAGGGAGCTGAGACATGCGTTTCTAATAGCTGGAGTTGGCCAGCATCCCACTGTGTGCATCTGGATTATCTGAAGGGTAAAATGACGCTCTTTGGGGCCTGAAAGTCGGTTCCCAGTTTCTGTTTCTCATATACCCGGAGACCAGTGCCAGCAGATCAGGGGGGATGGTGTCCCATTGCAACCCACAGAGGTCTCACTGCCACATAAACAAAGGCAGTGTTGATTGGCACACCTGGGTATTCTGCAGAGTTAGAAAAGAAAACCATTTTTTTTCTAGATGCAAGCAGAGGACCAAAGATTCTAGGGAGCAGGGGTACATGTGGATTGGCTCGGCTGTGTGTGCATTAAAGGCACAGGAGACCGGCAAAGCAGCTTGAAACTCCGGCAAGCAGGAGACAGAAGATGCCTGAGACGTCGGAGGGTCTGGAAGTGGCTGGTGGGGACTTGTGTGTGGACTCTGCAATTTCAGAAGAAAGCCTTGCTCTTTTTATCATCTTATATCGATTTAACATCCCCCCTTTGTGTTGAAGGTCGGTGTTTGCAGGGTTCTAAAGTGATGTCGCGGATCTCTGTGCACCGGATTTTGCCCTGGGTTGAAACCTAGCCTGGGTGGACTTCCTTTGAGTTCTATTTGGAGGCCACTTTGACATGGAATTTTTGATGAAGAATGGCTGGAAAAGGGGGCCTGGTGAGCTGAGGAGTGAGGGTTGGCAGGAACGGGAGCTGATTCTCTCACTCAGAGGTCAGCTGGCTGTGGAATGTCCACGGCCTCTCCCCACAGCAGATAAAGGCACTGAGTGCTACTGATTTCCCCAGTAGCCCAGGAACCCACAGCGTGTGTCACAAGCTTAGGGCAGCTGGCCTTTCCACCCCTGTCACCTCGGCCCCGGAGGCACCTGCCAGCCTCGTGCGTGGATCCCTGGTTCCCCAGGCAACTGGGCTATTGTTTCTGGTGCCTTGTAAGACCAGACCTCTTGTGAGGGGGTTTGTCAGCAGCAGCACGGCGGGGGAGTGGGCCAGCAGGGGGATTCGGAGACCACAGGAGCCTTTGCACCTCTGTGACTTGCAGAGAGGCCTGTGCCGGTGACGGGGGGACGGGAAGCTCGCTAAGTGGTGCCTGACGCCTAGGCACGCCTTGCCTTAGGCAAAGTAAGGGGTTACCATACATCCTGTCTTGTTCGTCATATCTTAGAAGAGGAGCCTTACTTCAGCTGTTTCTACTGTCATAGACTATCTCTCCAGGGCACGAGGGCTGTGTGTACGAATGGCGGTTTTTCCTTTTTCCCTCTAGGATGCTTTGCCCCACGTGAGGTAATTCTCCATTATACATTCATTTGGTTCTCTGTTGCCCTTGCAAGTTTAACAACCTTAAAAATTGGATGCTTCTCACTGGTTCCATAATGAAGAAGCAGTTTGTCTCCAGATCCAAATCCAGGTGAAGCTGTGCTAACTTGAAGCCCTGCCTTGAGCATCTGGAGAATGTTAAATATCTCTGGGTGTAGGAAATCCTTGGATGCCACCAAAAGGTGGGGGGAAAGGTCTTTTAATAGCGTGTGGAGGCATGAGGAAGCGAGGAAGGAGGGGAGCGAACAGCAAGGAGGTTCGCTAAAATTAGAGCCTCTGACAGCGAGGGCAGCTCCACACCCCCTGCAGGTTCAATCCTCCGCTCCGAGCCAGCTAGAGGCTGAGGTGAGGCCGGGAAGCCAGCTGTTCTCTTTTAAGCGGCTCTTCACTGAATTTTTACTGTTTCATGGAACAGGGCTTTCCTATTTCTGCTATGTCATTTAAATTTCCCGACCCTGTGAAGAGATTCTGTATCGACTCCCATCTTAAATGCAATGACAGCATGTCTTAGCGACGCTAAATACCTCTCCAGGGCCACACAGCTCTTCAGCACTTGAACCTGGATCTGTGTGATCCGTCTCCTGTGCTCCGAGCCACCAGCTCCTCCTGTGTGCGTTTCTTTCTTTCTTTGTTCCGTTAGGAAGAATTACAAATTCCGTGAGACCTGGCGCGGCTGAGGTGCTTTCTGAAGGTCCTCTTGGCTCTGGGCGTCCGCATCTCATACCCGGTGGGGCCCCTGCCCTCTCCCTTTGCTCCTACGGTCAGCGCTGCTCTGAGGCAGGCCCTACGCTCTGGGCACTCCATCAAGCGTGTTTTTATCTCACTTTGATGCGTACCTCGGTCCGGATAACGGGGCTCCCCTCTGTTCCAACGTCCGTTTCCATAACTGTATTGATTCTGTTCCCTGAGCTGGTCCCTGGTTTCATCCTGGGGTCAGCATCCTTACTGGTCCCCTTAGGACTGGCATCTCTCCGCGGCTGGTCCTGCCACTTGCGTACGCGGCCCCTGGCTGGAGGGTCCCTTCTGCTGGGATCCCCATCTCTGTTTCTTCACTGGATAGCAAGCACATCCTGCCCCTTCACTGGGCCACGCCAGCTGTCAGCTTCCTGCTCGGGCGTCAGCAGATCATTAGATTGATTCCTGGGAGCTGCGCTTGCATTTGGCAGGAACCCCACCGTTAGCCCGCACCGCTGGGTGCGTTCGTGGCCTGACTCCTGTGCTGGTCCAAGGCGCTTCCTCTCAGGAGATTGAGAACGAGAGTGAGGTCGGTGTTGAAGACTCGGAGGGTGCTATTCAGTGGCTGAAGTCACTGCTTTTCTAATTAAAACTCAGCCCGCCGTCTAGTCCAGAGGCCCTCATTCAAGAGCCGACACTGCGGAGGCTGCAGACCCTGGACCTCCTCTCTTCCCCATCACGCCCAGCCCCGCGCATCTGTCAGCCCCAGCGCAGCCTCTCCGCAGAGGCTCGGATGTCGCGGGGCGTCCGGCAGGTGAGGAGCCTGGCATGAACGTTGCAAAGAAAAGTCCTGTTCTTTTTTTTTTTCCTGGATCATATGGTAGTTTTATTTTTAATTTTTTGAGGAACCTCCATACTGTTAGCCATAGTGGCTGCATCATTTTACGTTCCCACAAACAGTGTGCAAGGGTTTCAATTTCTCTACATCCTAACTAACAGTTGTTATTTTCTGTATTTTTTTTTATAATGGCCATTCTGACACATGTGAGGTGATGCTTCATTGTGGTTTTGACTTGCATTTCACCAGTAATTAGTGATGTTGAGCATCTTCTCATATACCTGTTGGCCATTTATATGTCTTCTTTGAAGAAATGTCTATTCAAGTATTTTGCCCATTTTTAATTGAGTTACTTGTTTTTTTCTTTTTGCTATTAATTTGAAGGAGTTCCTTATATATTTTGGATATTAACCCCTTATCAGATAATGGTTTGCAACATGCATATATGGCCAATTGATCTTTGACATGTTGCCATAAATACACAATGGGGAAAGAATAGCATGTTCAAAAAAAATGGTGTTTGGAAAATTGGATAACCACTTGCAAAACACAAAGTTCAATCTCTCTGTTACATTACACACAAAAAGAAACTCAAATAGATTAAAGCCTTAAATGTAAAAACAAACTGTAAGATGCCTAGAAGAAAACATAGAGGAAAATCTTCATGACGTCAGTCTTACCAATAATTTCCTAGATATGACACCAAAGCCACAGACAAGAGCAAAAAAAGACAGGTGGGACTACTTCAAACTAAACCAGTTTTGCACAGTAAAGAAAACAATCAACACATTGAAAAGGCCACAGAGTGAAAAGTCCCTGTTCTTTTTTAAAAAAAATTTTAATTTTTTAATTTATTTTTATTTTTGGCTGCGTTGGGTCTTCATTGCTGCGCACGGGCTTTCTCTAGTTGCGGCGAGCGGAGGCTACTCTTCGTTGTGGTGCGCGGGCTCCTCATTGCGGTGGCTTCTCTTGTTGTGGAGCACGAACTCTAGGCGTGTGGGCTTCAGTAGTTGTGGCACGTGGGCACAGTAGTTGTGGCTCGCGGGCTCAGTAGTTGTGGCTCGCGGGCTCTGGAGTGCAGACTCAGTAGTTGTGGTGCACGGGCTTAGTTGCTCCACGGCATGTGGGATCTTCCTGGACCAGGGCTTGAACCCGTGTCACCTGCATTGGCAGGTGGATTCTTAACCGTTGTGCCACCAGGGAAGCCCAAAGTCCCTTTTCGTTATCCGAGGGCCACGTCCTGACCAGTTGTCAGGTGTGAAGTGCAGACACAAAGTACTGAAAGGAGCATGGATTTGGAGTCAGGAAAGCAGGGTACCTAGGCCACTCTGCGGTCGGTGTGACTTTGCACAGATCACAGCCTCTTGGCCTGAGCTGCCTTTTTTGTGAAAGGAAGAGGATAATGGCTATCTTGCCCTTCAGGAAAGACGGCTGTAAGGATTAAATATTGTTGCTTCTCAATGGGGGTGATGTGCCGCGGGGACATTTCACAGCGTATGGAGTCATGCTTGGTTTTCAGAGCCGGACGCGGAGTTGCTCCCGGCATCTGGAGGGTAGAGGTCAGAGCTGCCACCAAACGCAACAGAACCTTCCAGCCCCACATGTCAGGAGTTCACGCTGAGCAGCGAATTCGTTTAATGTGTCCCAGATGTTAGGGCCCAGCACTAAGCAGGCTGCACCCTGCTCAGAAGGGGCCCCCAGGAGTTAGGCGCAGAGGCACAGAATCCACAGACCTGTTCCCGCCGCTCCCACGCGGCCTCCCCCCCAAGGTCACCCTAGACAGTGGAGGGGCGGCCTCGCAGGCTTGGAGGCTGGGCAGCCTTGACCGAAGCCCCAAGTCGCTGAAAGGCAGGCACGTGGGATTTACCAGCACGTGTGCTGCAGGCCTACCCTGGTCCCTGACGTCCACAGCCGCTGGACTGGGGGAAGCTGCTTTAGCCAGGAGGTTGGGGGTTAGATTTCGAGGCCCATGGACTTGAGCCTGAGCCCTGGCTCTGCCTCTTACCACCCGCCTGAACGTGGACAAGTTGTCTGATGCCGAGCCTCAGATTCCTGACCTGTAAATCAGAAGATAAGTCGCTCAGCAGGGTCCCTGACACAAGTTAGGGCTGAATGGTAGTCGTAGTAGCTGTTGAGGTAGTAATTGGTTTAATTATTATTATTACTGCTGGTAATGCTAATATGGTTATTTTTTATCACCATGCTACGAACTGGTATCTTTTTATCTGCTCAGACGGAGACCCTATTTCCAGGGATTCTCAACCCTTACATGTAGTAGAGTCCTCTGAAAGTCTTTTTTAAAATATAGATGCCCAGCCCACGCCCATTCAAATGACTTCCCTGGAGGTCCGGCCAAGGCACAGGCAGTTTTTGGTTTTGTTTCACTAAAGCCCTCCAGGTAATTCTAATAAGTAACCAGGGTTGAAAACGGATTGTTTTATGCAGTACCCCTGGCCTAACCTTCCCGAGAACCCAGGTGGCGTTGAATATTCCGACGGACACGAGGGGAGAGGCAGCGTAGGGGTCTCTTCCAAGTCCTGGAACCTTTCTGTGCCATTGTCTGGCCTCCTTCCTCAGCAGGCTCAGAGGAGACCCCCTGGGTGTGCAGCACCTCTCGGCTGGCCCCCCAGTTATTAGAGGAAAGTCAGAGCAGATGAAACAGGAGAAGAGGCCCCCATCATTTGTCTGCCGGAGTCCATCTTAGTTGTTGGTGATTACTGTGACTTAACTTCCTGTGTGCATTATACTTTATAGATTACATCACTTCATGCTGACCAATTTATTTAATGAATGAGTGGTCTGAAGTCACCTGTTTCAGTAAATTAAAAGTACCGTCTGCAGAGGCTTAGGGCTTTCGTAAGGATTAAGCTGAGGCCTCCCGGTCCCTGTGGCAGAAGGTTGTGGAGGCCGCTCTTCTGGTCCGGGGGGCCTTAGGGTGGAGCCCGAGAGCAGTGAGAAGAGTTCTGACCACAGAGGTCACTCTCTGTCCTTGCCCCTTGCTTAGGCTCTGGGAGAGCAGGGCTCCGTCTCTTTATTCCTGACCCTGACATCTGGAAGGAGACAGACGAGATTACCACCATGACCATGCTCCTTTTTGTTATCGTAAACACAAATCAAATATAGGAAAAATTCAAGCAAACAAAAGCAAGCAACGGGAAGATAATACGTGTGTGTGTAAATATATGTGTATATATGTATAATTTTAAAAACATATAATAATAATAAAAAGTAGAAAGAGGACTTCCCTGGTGCCGCAGTGGTTGAGAATCTGCCTGCCAATGCAGGGGACGTGGGTTCGAGCCCTGGTCCGGGAAGATCCCACATGCTGCGGAGCAACTAAGCCTGTTTACCACAACTACTGAGCCCACGTGCCATAACTACTGAAGCCCGCATGCCTAGAGCCCATGCTCTGCAACAAGAGAAGCCACTGCAAAGAGAAGCCCGCACACTGCAACGACGAGTAGCCCCGGCTCGCTGCAACTAGAGAAAGCCTGTGCGTAGCAACAAAGACACAATGCAGCCAAAAATAAAAATTTTAAAAAAGTAGAAAGATAGGAGGGGATTCTTTACGATTGCTAAAACTGTAACTAGAAATAAAGTAGAATTTTAAAATAGCGGAGCTCTGGTCACAATAGAAATAGAAGGTTAACAGTTATACAGTGCTACGTGAGATTTAAAGAAATAAGCGCCTTGGAAGCCAGTGCAGCAAAGGAGTAAAAAATTAAGACAAAAAGCTAAACTCATAAAAAGTCCAAAACAGAGAAATCTATAGGATTAAGAAGAGGAAACAACTAAAAAACAAAATAAAATTTAAAAAATTTAGAAACTATTGTAGTACTTTTTTAAATGAGGAGATTTTTGGTTTGGTTTCCGTTTTTGTTTTTGTTTTTTTTTTTAAGGAAATAGGCTAGTACTTGAACATTAGAGAGAGTGAGAAGGAGAAAAACATGCCACTCCACTGAGAAGTAGACATGAGGCAAAGGCTGACTGAGGCCTGGGAGGTTCTGACCCCGCCCTGGAGAAGCGTAGAAAGGGGAGCATCCCTCCTGGGTGGGAGACAGCAGGGGAGTGGTACGGGGCCCTGGTCTCGTGTGTGCACACCCGCAGGCCGTGCTCCACGTCAGTCATCCTCATCAGGCCTGCCGGTGCGGGCCGGAGATGTGGGGTCACCCGGGCAGCTGGGTCAAGCCAGACCCCGCGACCAGCTCTCCTGTGGAACGTACCACCTTGCCAAGGGACGATGAGGTCATGGGATACGTACCACCTTGCCGAGGGACGATGAGGTCATGGGATACGTACCACCTTGCCGAGGGACGATGAGGTCATGGGATTTCAGGAGTTCTGACCCCACCCGCCCGGTTCTGCTTATCTATAACCGTCTGTAAGAATAAGGTAGCAGAAAGGGGCCTGAGTGACCAGATGCCCTTTCTCTTTGGTTTTCACTCCTGGATCCTCACCTAACATGAATTGTCATTGAAAGCAGTTAGAGGAAATGCTCTGTAACAACTTGGACTTGGGTTCACTCCTAGCTTTGTTCATTACTAGCTGTGTAACTTTTAAACAAATGTATCAACTTCTTTGAACTCCAGTTGCCTCATCTGAAAAAAAGAGGGAGATTAAAGAAAGTTTCTCTCTCTTAATTACGCAAATGGATTATTTTCTAGACTGTGAGCTAGTCAAGGCCGTGATCCGTTTCTGAAGTGCCTTTGTATCCTCAATACTTGGTACACTGCCAAGCACGTGTGAAGTGTTCAATGCTTGTCTGATAATATAAAAGCTGATTTTGTTTTAGCAATGCATTACTCTATGCCAGGAATTTTGCTGTGCATTTTACTCTGATTCTCTCAATTAATCTTTATAACACACACACACACACACACACAGAGGTTTGTAATATTAATATCCCATTCTGCACCTTGAGCTTAGAAGTTAAGTAACTTGCTCAGGGCCACCTACCTAGTTTTGAGTTTTTCACGATAACTTAATGAGTGTCCATGTTTTCAATAGCATGGAGTGAAGATGGGGTAAGCGGGCACTTGTGCTGACTCTACGGTATTTCTTTCCGACCTCCCTGTCTAGGAGTCTGACCCTGGAGAGCTGCTTTGAGCTGCCACCGCTCCAGATGGAAATATAAGGCCATTTTATCCCCGCAGTTAGCACAAATCAGAGCATAAGCACAGATCTCAGAGTCTAGGCAGAATCCTCATGCCAAGTGTACCAAACAGATCTTCTAGTACGTATTGGGACTTAGTAAAGTAAGACACTCTCTATCCCCCTCCCTCCTGGCAACACACACACACACAATCTTCTCTTCCTCTGTTTCCCACAGAAAGGAGGGACAAAATCAGTGGAATAAACTATCTTAATTGTTTTTTGAGGGAAAGAAGATTTATTTATGAAATGACAAGAAAATAAAGCTGTGAGAAAAACAGGCTCAGGATTGCATTCAGTTCTGCTGAGGAAAACAGGAGAAGATGAGATAGAAATGAGGCTTAATTTTAGTGAAGGGAAATTTGCTGCCGAGTAGAGAGATCGCAGGAAGTGGGGTTGCACGGCTTCCAAGGAGAGCAGGGCCTTGCGTTGTATTGTGATGGACAAGGCTTGATTCCTTAGGAAGCGGCCTCAGCACACAAAAGACTGAAAGACAGAAAATGCTGGCTGCAGAGCACAAAGCAGAAGTCGGCAATGCAGGCGAGAAGGGCCCCGCTTTCTTCCCAGACGAGCTCTGGGGAGGTTGGCTAAGGACAAGCCTTTCTCACGCAGTAATTCTTACTTTTCCTCCATGTGAGCGCTGTGAGCGCGTGAAAGATGCTGTGGACCTTGGCAAGGAATCTTCTCTCTCTCTTCCCCAGAGTAACTTGATAGACTTCCCAGTCACGGGTTTCTGGGACATCTTAAACACTTCATTACCATTTATTACCTATTAATATAGTTTTTAAAATTATATATAAATACATTTATATTCTAATGTGCTAAAAGTAGGAAATATATATACACGTATATACGCATATATATAATATATATGTCTAGCTATAAATATATATATAATCTCACTATTTTTGGCTCTTTCTGCATTTTGATAGGTGTTAAAATTACTTCAGTGGGAATGGAGTTTGGGTGGAGTAAAAAGGCAAAGCTAAATCGTCTCCTCCTGCTAGTTCAAGGTAATACGCTAACGGGCAGAGTGCAGTTGGTCCTCCGTATCCGCGGGTTCCATATCCCGGGTTTCGCATCTGCGGGTGCAACCCATAGCGGATCTGTGCTGTGTTTACGATCTGTGGTTGGTTGAATCCGCGGGTTTGGAATCCAGAAGTATGGTGGGCCAACTATGAGGCTTGAGCATCCGCGGATTTTGGTATCCATGTGGGGTCCTGGAAGCGGTCCTCTGCGGATACTAGGGATGACTGTAATTACATTTGCAGGTGTTTGAGCAGAACTGGTCTATTGAAAGGCAGGTGGGGCTGAGAATGACCCCAAATAACACAGTCTAACAATCTGATATGGGTGGGATGGGTGAACATAGAGGGCAAAAAAGGATGCCTTGGTGTGTATTTATGCCACGTCAGAACTTCTAATATTTCCTACCAGAACACGGCGCATCTGAAGCAGTGCATAGTGGAAAATTCTGGTACTTTTAATACTAGAGATTCTAAGGTGTGTAGAGGTATAGATGAGGGAGTATATGTAATACTATATGTAGAATATATCCATATGTATTTATGTCTATAACACTCTATACTATTCCATATCTATCTATAATATAATCAATATAATTCTATATATATATAGAGAACATATGTACATGTATAAATGTATATTTTAAAATATATAAAAATTTATTTCTAAACTAAAATTTGGTATTTTGTGAGCAAGAAAGGGTTAGCCATTAACGCCCTGTTGCAGAATAAAGCAGTGCCCGCTTCGCTGTGCTTTGGGGCTGGTTGGTGAGGATTTGGCCGGCAGAGGCAGAGGAGTGATGCCGCGGTGGTGGAGCTGTGCCTGGGCGGCTGGGACGGCCCCGGAGACAGGCTGGCTGGGGTGTGGCCGGACTGGGGGGCTTCTGAGCAGTTCCTTCTAGAAATCATTTCCTTCTCTTCCGTTTCATGCAGTGTTTCATGCAGACCCAGAATTTCCTCGTTTTCTTAGAAGTTCTGTAGAACTTTAGACAACAAAGTTTTTCTTCATCTTGATTCCAGCCCTGACTTCTTAGATAATTGATGTTTTCACTTTGGCTGAGCAGAGGCGGTATGGCTATAATTACAGAGTGGTGGCATGCCATCCCTAAATTCCCTTGTTTTTTTCTCGTTGTTGTTTTTTTTTTTTTAATTCTCCCAGAAATGGCTCGCACCTTGGACGTGAGTGATGGAGAGGCAATCTCCTCAGACTGTGGACCAGGTGGGGGTCAGACAGCATTTGCATTTTAAAAAGGGCAAAAAAAAAGGACCCTCTTCAAATATTCAGGGAGAGCTACAAAATGCTGAAGTAAATCCTTATCAGGAATTTTAACGAGCAAAATAAAATATGAAATCTGTGTGATTAAAATCAAACCTTCCCCCTTCTGCTCCGTGAGAGCCGGCTGCCAGACACCAGCACAGGGAAGGCGCTAGGCGGCCTTTTGTGTTTAATTACTGCCGGGGCTGCTTCTGTGTTCAAAGCACCCCCTCCCCAGTCCCCTACGGCGTGGTGGAGAGCTTGCGATAACACAGGGGCTCCCTTCTGAGGGATTTAGGATCCTGGACAACAGACAATACTCATTTTAACTGAATTGGAGAGATCCAAGCCGCTTTGGCTTCAAATACATGTCCCTGGTGGGGTGGGGAGACAAGTTAGGGGGAAGCGGAAAGGTGGAACCACTGCCTACCATCCCAGGACCACCCCTCAGTGGCCCCTCCATCCTTGTTGCTCTGTCTCCCCCTTTAATTGCTCCTATTCTCTCTTCATAGGTCTCAGCGCCACAAGCTTGGGTGTTGGGTTGGGGAGGCATCCATCCATAATAAACCGGATGTCTGGAATGTAACGTCCACTTCTGTGCCTGGTGGCTTGGTTGGTGTCCCCGCCCATTTGGAGAGGAGGCTGGTTCTGTTAGCTCATCTCCTGACCTCTGGTGCTGCCTGAAGGTCATAAGTCGCATCACCCAGAAGGATGTCCTCAACCCCGGAGCGTTTTCCTCTTGGTGGTCACAATGGTTGCTCTTCTTGGGTGCCTTTTGGGTGCTTGTGAACTTGAGATGCCTGTTTATGCTGTGTCTGCCTTTCAGTTCAGTCCATATTATCTTTCCATTTACATTCAGATTTATTTCACTTCAAGCAGTGATTTCATCACCTTTGTCCTTTGCGAGCAGCCAAGGGTGTTTTGTGTAAGCATTCGAGTTGAGTGGAATACAAGGGGGCCGTGGAGACCCTGCAGAAGTCCAGTTTTCTCCCTCTCAGATGAGGAGGTGATAATTGATGTTTTGCCACCGGATACCCCTGTGTGGACGCGGAAGCTGTACAGCTCCGCGCGTGCATTTGCCCAGCTGGTCTGTCGTGAGTAAGAGACACAGGAGGCTTGCAGGCGTGGACCACGGTAGCCACGTCTCCGGGTGCTCGGGTGACCGACGTGCCAATGGACTTGTTCTCTTGCCTGCTTTTTAGTCCAACCCATGCCGTTTGCCTTAGAGTTAGACATATCAGCCTTTTTAAAATTGAAGTATAATTAATTTACAATATTGTGTTAGTTTCTAGTGTACAGCAAAGTGATTCAGTTTCATACATACATATTATTTTTCATTATAGGTTATTACAGGATATCGAATATAGTTCCCTGTGCCATACAGAAGGACCTTGTTATCTGTTTTGTATATAATAGCTTGTATCTGCTGAACCCAGACTCCTTATTTATCCCTCCCCTCCCTTTCCCCTTGGTGACCATAAGTTTGTTTTCTATGTCTGTGAGTCTATTTCTGTTTTGTAAATAAGTTCATTTGTATCATTTTTAGATTTCACATGTAAGTGATAGCATATGATATTTGTCTTTCTCTGACTAGCTGCACTTTGTATAATAATCTCTAGGCCCGTCCATGTTGCTGCAAATGGCATTATTTCATTCTTTTTTATGGCTGAGTAATATTCCATTGTATATATGTGCCACATCTTCTTTATCCATTCCTCTTTCGATGGACATTTAGGCTGCTTCCATGTCCTGGCTATTGTAAATAGTGCTGCTGTGAACACTGGGTTGCATGTATCTTTTCAAATTATAGTTTTCTTAGGATGTGTGCCCAGGAGTGGGGTTGCTGGATCATGTGGTAACTCTATTCTTAGTTTCTTAAGGAACCTCCATAGTGTTTTCTATAGTGGCTGCATCAATTTACATTCCCACCAACAGTGTAGGAGGGTTCCCTTTTCTCCACACCCTCTCTAGCATTTATTATTTGTAGATTTTTCAATTCTGACTGGTGTGTGGTGGTATCTCGTAGTTTTGATTTGCATTTCTCTAATAATTAGCAATGATGTGCATCTTTTCATGTTCATCAGCCTTCTTTTTTAATTCACTGTCTATTAATATTAATTCAGTTTGGTATATACCAGGTCTTGTGCAAGTAGTTGTTGAAAACTATATCATTTATAATTGCTCAATTGTTTATTCTTTCAACTAATTTTTATAGAGTGGGCATTATGTGTCTGGCACTGTGCTGATCTCAAGAAATAAAAGCAGAGGGTAGGTGGGGAGGTGACGGCTTGGACTAAGTTGATGGTGGTGAAGTAGAGAAAGCATGGACACATCTGAGAAGTGTTCTGGAGATAGAGCCAGGAGCGCTGGGTGCTAGTTGGATGAGGAAAGTGGGGAATCAAGGATTATTCCTGTCTTGTTGGGGTTAGCAGTTGGGTCAGCAGTGGTACCCAGTGACAGACGCAGTGGGTCTTGGGAAAGACAGGGCTCTTCTCAAGTTCCTAAACAACTGACACTGTAAAAACATCTGATCTTTAATGCAGTTGCTAGTGCCTATAAGAATTAACTTATAAGGTTAAAAAATATTTTTTTAAATGCAGTTGCATGAGACCCATACCAGTCTTACTGAGTCAGATTATTGGGATAGTGGGACCTAAGCATCTGTGTTTGAAAAAGACTCCTAGGTGATTTTTTTCATATTCCTGGTTAAAAAAAAATACGGCTGGAAAGCATCACCATCAACAGATGTGGGTATTATGTGTTTGTGTATGGGATGTGCATGTGTGTCTATATAATTCAACTATGATATGTTTTAAATCCCAAAATGAGTTCTCCAAATACCTGTTTTTAATTAAACTCTGCCCAATTACCATCCGTCAGTGACTGTTTAGAGAATGAAAGTTGATTTCAATATTGGTCTTAAATATTGAAAAGCAATATTGGAGCATAAATAAGTGAGCCATGTGCTGAGTGAGAGACTGCAGGCCACACCCACTAGCCATCAGCCGTCTTGAAATAATTTGGACGTATTTTCTCTTTCTCTCTTATTTTTTAAATTAGCAGGTACCTCTCATTCAGATAAATAACTGAAAGTTGATATGTGTTAATATAAAATCATATTAGAATGTTGAGTATTTTTCAGCCGAAGCCTTCTGTTTGGTGCTACAGTTTTTTTTAAGACTATGTGGTTTCTGAGATGCTGTGCTACTCACTTTGCGCTCAGACGCCGCCATCATGAACACACACACCAACTCGCATGTTTGAAATAGGCAGACAGGTATGTTCCACAATCGACGCCACCCTGAACCCATGGAGTCCTTAAGAGGCAGCGGGCACTTGGTGCATATATCTATTATTATATATTTCAGCTAAGTTAGCGTCAATAGCTAATCTGCATGAATATAAGGTAATGAGACAAACAGGTATTCCTGCACAGCAAATCAGAAGCAGCGTTGAGAAGCCTGATTCTATGCTTTTGATGTAACCAAAATTGCAGTACACTACTCCCATCCTGAGTGGCCCATGCTGGGAAAATGTCTTTTCAGTCTCCTTAGAGGCCAAATCCTGCCAAACTATAAATAGAGGAAATGTTTAGGACCACACACATACGCACACACACACACACGCACGCATGGATCTGCTCTCCCAGCCTCTATGTGCTGACAGCCTGATACAATCACCACCCAAACCAACTATGAAAAAAATCACTTTAACCAAAATTGATGCTCTTTTGTAGAGCTGTTTAAAATCTAAGTGGAAGTGAAACCTTTGAAGCTGCCTTCCCTCTGTAAATGCAGCACTCACTGAGCTTTTGATGGCCATGGGAGCTGTGGCATCTTCCACGTCCCCGGGAGCCCAGCACCTTCGTTCCAGGAGCTGGAGAGGGGTTAGGGGATGGGCAGAAGCTGAATAAATTGTGGGTTTTGTCTTTTACACAGTACTTCTTCCTCTCCAGTCCCAAGCCAGCCCGAGGTGGTTGCCCCCGTGCCCCGTGTACCCGGACAGGCTGCTGGGCCCCTGGAACAGTTTCCTTTGCAGACTTCATATCCAGCGGAAACACTGAGAGAAAGACGAGATGACACAGGGCCAGATACAGCTTCCAGTTCTAAATAGTGGGCTGACCAGTGCCGTTTCTTTACCCATTGGCAGAGTTAGTTGATTGTTTTCCAGAGAAGAGCATAATTTTTAAGAGTTTTTATTCTAAACTATTAAATAAATACTTCATAAACAAACAAAGATATTGATAAGATGCCAGCATTCTGGAATTGGTGAAAATACAGAATTTTTTAACGTATACGAAGGAGGAAGATGAGGATGAGGACTAACGTTTACAGACGTTTATTATGGGCTCAGCACTCTGATACTTGCTGCATGCAAATTATGTTGTTTAATCACAGCAAGAATCTCTGAGTTAGCTGGGATTGTTATCCCCATTTTATGTGCAAGAAATAGATAATTAGTGAACATCTCAAAAATCTCAGATCAAATGAGTGGAAAAAGCAGAAATAACGCAGTTCCATTAAGTTGACCTCAAGTCCATGGGATCAAGAAAGAAAGAGCTGCTGTTAAAGAGATGGGAGCAGACAGATGGGAGAGGGGGAGGAGAATAAAGGAACTAGTCCAAATTCTCTTTCAAGTAGGTTGTCTCTATTGATTAAATTAACCACACGATCAGTCAAGTTATAAAAATTGTGTCATTCAGTGAGTTTCTGTAGCTGTCAGGGGAGGGTCCAATCTGAGTAGTGTTAAACATCTAAAACAACCAGATGCAGTGGGAAGACAGGAAGTGAGGAGCACACGTGTTCAGGGTGCTGGGTGTCACCCCGTAACCCCGGCATCATTCATTCAGTTCAAGGACAAAGCAAATATTCAAAACCAATCTCTGCGAGGCATTTCCTGGAAAGCTTTGACCGACCGTAGAAGAGTGTGGTTCCACCAACCTACTGCAGATGCCTTGGGAATTTCAGAAGATGCAGTTTTCTCTGAACTGCTCAATTAAATACACCTGGCGGAAGACTTGTCAACACTGAGGGGTCACAGGGTCATTTTGTCCCGGTCCTGCCTCTAGAGCTGAGCTCTCCGGTCAGGGACCCTTATGACACTGGCATCTCTGCGTTTCTTTCTGTGTACCTTTATTTTAAACTCCCCGGATGGTGGCATTTAATGCTCAGACAGGCTCAGACTTACAGTAATGGAAACTGTGGCAGAGATGAGTCCAGAGTGAATCCAGAAAAATAAGTGTTGGAGTGACGTTGGTTGCTTTAATTCATGGGTGATCTTCCCTTTTGGGAGATCACAGCGGGGTTGCCACCAAGTGCAACAAATTCCAAGTGGTTTTGAGTAAAGAATTTTCACCCTGTCAGGAGCTCAAAAGAAGCCTCTTGCTGGTGTCAGGGCGGGTTAGCAGCCGCTGGGCTCACGTGAAAGGGGCTGTGGGTCAGGTGTGAGGCGGGGCTGGTGAGAAAGGCTGCCCAGATTTCCCATTCACATGCCTCTCACCTGGACGCACGACCAGACGGGCCGCCTGAATGTCTTGACTTGTCAACATGATGTGCTGTGAATTTTAAAGAGAAGGCACTGCAAGGGACAGACTCTGATTACTGTTCTAGGTTAAAATGATCAGATTTGAAATAGAGGAGTCTCAGCATCTTAGACCAGTGGGGATCAGCGAGGCGGTGAACAAAGCAAGTTTGCATGCCTGCAGCAGAGTCAGCCCGGCTGTCTAGTCTGTGAGCTTGCAGGCTCGTGGGATGGCGCTGGTGGACAAGCGTGCACTCAGGGAGGCAGGGTGGCCCGGCAGAGAGCGGGTGTGTGTGCAGGTGCCACAGTGTGACCCTCATAGAACAGCTAGAAAGGAGCATCGGATAGAAAGTGGGGCGCTGTTGACCACCACGACAGGTGGGCTCTTGCCATGGTTTTTGGTCCAATGACAGATAGCACAACCTGTCTGTGCTTCAGTTTCCTCATCTGTAAATGGGAATAATAATCATAGACTCTCACTCCCAGGGGAGTCCTGAAGCTTAAATACACACAAAGTGCTTATAAACAGGCCTATAACATCAGCAATTATTTTTATAAGAAAAAGTTACATGGAACTGTCTGTTCTCACCACGAACTTACAATTTTAGATGACCACACTGGCCTTGACACACTGATGTATCGCACATGCAAGAGAAGCTAATGACACAGAATTTGGATATTCTGCTGAAACTACTAATGTGGATATGAAATAAAGCAGACGTTGCAGGGACAATCACTTGCCATGCTGATTGTTGCCGACCTCGCTCACCCACTTTTAAATGTACATGTGGAATGTGGTCAGGCAGAGGCAGTAGACAGAGAAACATAAATACTCCATAAATACGCGACAGGTTCCATCACTATGACGTGCTACTCATTTCTAGCTCTACCGCCCCTACTACAGTTAAATTACTACTCCTGCTTATAAGAATACAGACATCTGAGGCTGAGCAGTGCCCGGGATTAAAAGCCTTTTGTCTCTCAGCTGGTAGGTTCCAAAGAAAAGGAAACACAAATGCAATTTCTTGCTTTGAGTCGAGGTTAACAAACAAGCTTTGTAAAAATAGTACATCAAAGTGAGTCAAAATTTATGCATTTTGTAGGTCAGGAGAGGGGTGAATGTACTATATCTTATTCATTCTACAGTACACAAGTTTTCAAATTGAAAAGCATCTCTGAGATTGTGATATGTCCTTGATAGCATATTGGAGGTTAATTGGAAATTTTCATTATTTCTTAGAGGATTGTAAACTGTGGTATATTACTAAACAGTGACATTTTGATTCAATTAAATATAGTAATTGAACTGAGTTTAGGAAAAATAGCCATTGAACACTGAAAAAATATTCTTGTGGGGCTTGGTGATGAGTCCTTACTTCTCTAATTTCTCTCGTTTTCCCAGTACTGAATCCTTGTATCTGTGCCATACATACATACACTTGTACCATATCATATACCCACACGTATTAATATAGACAGAAACGAAAAGCCAGGGGTTTAGGACCGATGGTTAAATCGTAAAACTCAGTTGCTGATTCCTGTTCTGTTATCCTCTGATCAGAATGAAAAGGGCCGATGCAGGTGTTCCCTCAGCAACGTGTGCGTTGTCCGTGGTGAGCAGTTGGCTCTGCGCGGAAAGGATGCTGTAGTAGCAGACGGTGCCTCTCCCCCTCCTTCCTCTGCTCAGCCTCCTGGGTCCCCTCCCTCCTTTCCCCGCCCACGGCACAGGCCTCGGCCTCCTGGGTCCCCTCTCTCCTTTCCCCGCCCACGGCACAGGCCTCGGCCTCACCCACCCTGCGCTTGTTCCCTCTGCCTGGAACGCTCTCCCCAGTCACGTTTTCATCCTCTCCCTACATTTTTCCATCACCCCCGCCCACACCCCAGCTCTCCACCTCATTTTCTCCATTTAGCATTTATTGCTCTCGGGGACATCATCAGTTTCACCAGCTAGATGAGGGCTCAGATGAAAGCAAGAAATTTTGAATATTTTCTTCTTACTGTTTCCCCCGAACCGAAGACAGTACTGCCACACAGTGTAAATTCAATACACATTTGTTGAATTAGCTCATTGATGATTTTAGAGATTGGTTCTGTGGCTATTTATATTACAGAGGAAGGTGAGGAGAGAGATGAAGTGGTTTTGAAGTCGCTGCTCTAGCAGTGACCTCAGATGTGAGTTTCACCTTGGGGTGACTTTGGAAAGAAAGAGTTTCCTGGCTCCATGTTGGTGGGGCTTTGCCCGAGTGTCAATCCAGCATCTATGCCAGTGTGTTCACCTTTAGTCTTTTCAGTAGTCGAGGCTATTGGCTATTGTATAAGCAAATGGGTTTAGCGGCACTCGAGTTAATATAATATCACAAGAGTAATAGGTCCAGTGCTGGCTGAGCCCATTGACTTTTATTGCCATTAGGTTCCGCTTTAGAAACTGCACATGCATTAAGTTTCATATTTTAAAAGAGGAAAGGTAGATGCATGGCTTTTCTGGACTCATTTGAAGCCTTCATTTTTTAAGGTTAAATAAATACTAAGTGAAATAGTGCTAGCAAAAGGTTTGGGAGACAGGCATCTAATTTATTTTTAATGAACCTGCAAGGCTCTCCATTTTACCTTATTCAGCTAGTTTCTACTTGACTCCATTTTTAATTCTATAGACTACCCAGCACACACGGTGTCTCTTCTCACACACACACACACACACACACACACACACACAGAGAGAGAGAGGCTGAGGTGTGGTTTTCAAGGTCCTATCATGTTTAACAAATATTTCAGATATGTTCATCTGTTCCACTGATTGCCAAGCTTACAACATGACAACAAATGTTATTTGATGAATAGGAGCTAAAATTACAGCCCGGTCTGCCGTCTGCAGGGATGCATGGATACACGTTGATTTTCTGCGGCGACGCCCGTCACTCGGGAGCTGAGGGCTCCCGGGCACTAGTGTCAGGGACGCCAGGCAGATGGCTCTGCGGCGGGGACAGGAGACCCAGGATGCTGCCGGAAGGACCACACACCTCCAGGGCCCTTGGCTAGGGAGGCGCGGATCACATGGGATGGCAGCACCATGAACTTTTTTTTTTTTCTTTTTGCTTATAATGGAAAGCAACGTGGAAAGCAGCAGCAGAGGAAGGTTTTGGCTCAGAAAAACAGTGCTCCCCACCGCGTAATGAGTAATATGTGGAAGCCAGCCCACATTTCTGGAACAAAGAAAATCAATTGAGGTTTCAAGGTTTTTCTTATGAACATATGTCGAGAGAAAAACTTTTACAGTTGGCCTCAAGTTTTAAATCTAATCTTGGCCTTAAGTTGGGGTCAGGGGGATGTGTAGAAGATAGTTTATTGAATCCAATTAATTTTTTTCTTAATTTGGGTGGAAGTTTCTTATGATGTCTAAAATCCGATTCTGGTAGCAAGCAAGCAATGAATGTCCTCAAGCTGGCAGTTGTTTTCTATCGCTGCTGGAACACTTACCACAAACTTAGTGGCTTAAAACCACACACATTTGCTCTCCTATGGTTCTGTAGGTCAGAAGTCTGGCCTGAGTCTCTGGCAGAAATCAGGGTGTTGGCAGGGTGTTCCTTTCTGGAGTTCTAGGAGAAAACCCGTTCCCATGCTTTTTCCATCTTCTAGAGGTGCCTGCATTTCTTGGTCCGTGGTCCCCTCCTCCATCCTCAGGGTCAGCATCACAGCATCCCTGCCCCTGCCTCACTCTCACGACTCTTCTTCTGACCACGGCCTCAAAAAGTTCTCTGCTCTTAAGGACCCATGAGAATGAATTGGGCCCACTGCATAATCCAGCATAACCTCCCCGTATTTCTGTTCTAAACTTAATTACATCTACAATATCCTTTTCGCGATATAAGGAAGCGTATTCACAGGTTCTGGGTATGAGGATGTGGATGTGTTTGGGGGCGTTATTCTTCCGACCAAAGTTATGTGAGAAAAGCCCCGGCATGGTGGTGAGTGAAATCTGCCTCCCTCAGTTTTGGAGTTGATTCATTCATGAGCCGTTCGTTTAGCTTTGTGGTTAAGGGCACAGGCTTTGGAGTCAGGCAGGTCTGGGTTCAACACCCGACTGCCTCGTTCATTCATTCATTCATGTAACACCTATTTACTGAATGTCTGCTAAATGCTAGGCTTTGTTCTGGTCACTGGGGAAATAGCAGTGAATAAGGCCAATCTGCTGCCCATGAGACATTTATATTTTAGTAGGGGAAGCAGATAGTATGTAAATAAAGAAATATGTAATGTCAGATAGTGACAAACACTATAAAGATACATGGTAGTATAAACGCTTATGCTGTCCATGTATAGAAATTACTCAGTGACCATAGCCATGTGTTCAGTCATTCATTCATTCACTCACTTATGTCAACATCATACTTGTCATTGGAACAATTTTATTGTGTATAAAGCATTATAAAAAGGGTTTGAATGTACATCTGACCCTTTCATCATCCATATAAGCCTGAGAGGTTGTGTTTTCTGACTTGTTGATGAGAAAATATGGAATCAAAGAAGCTAAATGACTTGTTATCACGTGGCTGAGCCATAAAACGGCCTCAGAGTTCTAGGATGTCATCAGTCTTGAAGTTTGTTGAATTCTCCTTATTTTCTCCCTAAGCAAGTAGTGTCCCCTGCTTGCAGGTTGTAGACTGGAGAGGAAAGCCTGGGCTGGGGTTTGAAACACTTTTTTTTCCTCCAAACCTGAGATAATATGATTTCTTTGTGCTTCCCCTAATTTTCTTTAGATCATTATGTGACTATTCCGTCTTTGATCAGTCATTTAAATCTGTGTTTACCCAGGCCGAGCAAAGGGAAGATCTAGACAGTTACCCAAGCCTTGGAACTCATTTAAACAGCCTATTCAGGGCTCTGCTCATCCGCCATTATTTCATTCTCTCTGCTCAGATACAGCTGCTGAGCACACACACACTGCGGGAGATGAGCGAGAGGAAAGAGAGTTGTAAAACGAGAGTCTTTCCGCGGGGTGTTTTGTGGGTGTTGACGTTTTTGGTGGTGGTGGGTATGCTGGGGGGGTCTTCTCTAGGTTAATTAGATGTGCCTCATTAGCTATGTACATCGATTACTTGAACACACTTGCCAGAGCGTATTTTGGAGAGAATTTGGATGTAAGTGCGTTCTCAGTCTCTGTGAGGAGAGGTGCAGACACCTAGCAGGTGGGTGTCCGGTCAGCCTCCTCCTCCAAGTTCTCTCCTCCCGTGATCTGGTGTCTGTGTTTCTGAGGTCACTCTGCCGGGCTTGGTCCTGGGCACTGGGACGGACTGTGGCGGGAGTTAATGAACCCGCTGCGGTGAATAACATGTGTCAGCGTCAGTTCTACTTCTGCGCCAGTCCTGCTCTACCTTCTGCCCAGACCTGGGTGGAGAAGCCCTGTGATGTTTGTCGCCAGTGTCCAGCTGTAACACTGTCCCCCATCTGCCCTGTCTGGTGTCTCTGCTTTAATGCCCCCGTTGCTCCGAAGCTTGGCCTTGGCCCTGACTTGCCCCCAGACACTGGACTCCAGTCCCGTGGTGTGGACCCTCCCGTCTGCTGACAGACCACATTCCAGTCCTGTCCTAGCCTCCTGAACTCCGCGAAATTGCTCTTTCTGGAGCCCTATGAACCATACTTGGTTTTGGACGTTGTGACCTGTCTTCCTCCTTAGAGTACATTTCACCTCCTGCTGCTGGGTTTGGCCCAAACACCCGGCCCTGCTGTCCCTGAGTTTCCGCTGAACACCAGCTGGGCCCTTCGCTTTTAGAATCCTGACTCCACCACTCATGATGCAGTGTTCTCGTTTACAACCTCTAGAAAGTCTGGGCCAAGTTCTCCGCACTTCCAACCAACTGAAGGAAAGGCAGCGCCTTATATAACAAGAAGCATCCAACTCTGCCTGGCATCCTTTCTTCTGGTTTTGTGCCTTTCCCCCTCCTAGCTAACCACCCTTCCCTCCCTATGTCCACCCTGGAAGAGCTTCAAGGAAAGTGCAAAGATTATAAATCAATAATCCACAGTAATACTTTAAAATGATTTTTTTTCCCCTTGAAATGTTAGCATGAGAAAATAAAACTGAAAGCGGGGAGGGAGAAGCTAACCCACCAGTGACAGAACAGGATTGTGAGCACAATATCCTACTAAATGACACACAGAAGGAGTTGGAGCTCTGTTAATACCTTTTATATTGCTGCCTGCCATCTGGTCGGCAATTCTTAAGCCTCAAATATTCAGGTAAACTCTCTTTTTCCAAATAGTGCGAGGTTATGGGGATTTCAGCAGCCACTTGTCTTTTTAAATATCATTATCTTCTACTGTTTTCCAGAACAAACTGTGTTAGCAGGATATTTGCATAGCACGCAGGGAGTTACGCGGCACGTACTGGGGACCCTGCCCGCAGAGGACTTGCGGATGGGAGTGAGGTCCTGTTTCCTGTTAGAGCCTGGAGGTTGGGCTGGGAATTCTCACTTAACCTGGATTGAGTCATTCCACCTGGATCCTGGCTGGAAACAGTCCTCACAGGGAAGAACGACCCTTGCACATTCAGCAAGGACAGTAGGAAGGAAGCGAGCTCCTCTTTGTTCTAGACGAGGTCCCCCGGCAGAGCATGGAGCCCCAAGCAATGCATCTCCTAAGTTTTTAAAATTCTAGGGGCTTCCCTGGTGCAACAGTGGTTAAGAATCTGCCTGCCAGTGCAGGGGACACGGGTTTGAGCCCTGGTCCGGGAAGATCCCACATGCCTTGTATCAGCTAAGCCCATGCGCCACAACTACTGAAGCCTGCGTGCCTAGAGCCCATGCTCTGCAACAAGAGAAGCCACCGTGTTGAGAAGCCCGCACATCGCAACGAAGAGTAGCCCCCAGTCACCGCAACTAGAGAAGGCCCGCGCACAGCAACAAAGACCCAACGCAGCCAAAAATAAATAAAAATGAAATAAATAAATGTGTAAAAAAAAATTCTAAGACCATTTGTTGGTTGTTTTGCTATTCTCTTAGAAGTGGTGAGGGGAATAAATAGGTCAGATATAACCTGATGTTATACCATATTTGAGGTTTCACTTGTATCAATTCCCTAGGTTTTTAAACTAGGGGAAATAGCTTTCAAATAAAACCTGAGATGTAGGGATGGTGAGTGAAATATGCTTAATGAGAGACGTAAACGCCTGTGGGCTCCTGGTGTCCAAGGAGATGGAGTCACTTTCTCCTCCATCCACTTATGTGAACATTATTTGCCCAGCACGGCTCTAAGTGGTGAGAACACGGAAGTGAGTAAGCCATATCCCCGATCCACAAAAATGTGTAACATAAAAAAGGCTAACGTGAACAAGAGTTAAATATGGGTTTCGTCCTCCCAACCCCTGCCTCTCCGTGTTCTTTCTCTATGACTCCGTCCTCCTCACGCCTCTAACAAACCTCTAGACACTGACTGCTTCGCAGTTTATACGTCCAATTCATCTCTCTCTCTTAGACTCCAGAAGCGTTCATCAAACTGCCCACGTTTTGTGTCCATCTGGATGTCCCGGCGGCACCTCACGCCCAGCGTCTCGCGAGGTGAAGTCCTCGTTGCCCTCCAAGCCTGTGGACCCGACTCGTTGGCCCGTTTGGTGGGTGGGTGCCACTCAGCCCCGTCCTGCCCCTCCTGACGCTCTGCGCCTCATTTATGCTGCTCTCGTAGCCTCTGCCACCCTTCCTCCACCATCTCCACTCCACTGCCGACAGTCTGGCTTAACCTTTCTTTTAGAAATAAATTTAGACTTCAGAAAGTTTACCAAAGAAGTGCAGAGGGCCCCAAACACCCCTCTCCCAGTTTCCTCTCATACCAGCATCCTGCGTCATCACTAGGTAATTATCGAAACTGAGAAATTAACCTCGGTACAGTTCTACTAACTAATGTACAGAACACAGAGTTCACCGATTTTTCCACCAGTCTCTTATTTCTGCGCCAGGATCCAATCCAGGATCCTGTGTTGCCTTTAGTGTCTTCTTAGTCTCCTCCAGCCCTTGACAGTTCCTCAGTCTTCCCTTGTCTTTTGTAACCTTGACCCTTGGACGGAGCACTGTTCATTATTTTGTAAGTATCCCACAGTTTAGGTTTTACTGATGTTTTCTCATGATTAGTATGAGAATTACTGCGGCAGATGCCAGAGAAGTTACGTGCTGCTCACAGCTCATGATATTAGCAGGTACGTGCTGTCACTATGCGTCAGTAACCCGTGACGTGATCGGTGTGTGATGTTAACATAGTATCTGCTGGCAGTCCCTGTTGTAAGGTTACTTTTTTCCCTTTAAGCATTTGGAGGGAGAGATATACCCTGTTTCTGCTTAAACTTTTGCCCATTAATTTTAGCATCAATCGACAGTTCTTGTGAAAGCAATTATTACTGTAGGCTTCTAACAGTGATTTTTCTGTTTCCCTCATTTGTTCCTACTTTTTTTAATTGGAATTCTCCTCCTCCTCCATTTGTGGATGCGTTCAGTTATTTATTTATGCCAATATGGACTCATGGCTATTTATTTTAATCTTTGTTATTTGTTTCTCAGGTTGTTCCAACTTTAGTCATTGGTTGTTGACAGGAGTCAAGTTGGCCCCTCTAACTTTTTTTTTTTTTTTCTGCACCCAATTAATAAATAACCACAGTCTTTTTTTTTTATTATTTTTTTTATTTATGGCTGTGTTGGGTCTTCGTTTCTGTGCAAGGGCTTTCTCTAGTTGTGGCAAGCGGGGGCCACTCTTCATCGCGGTGCGCGGGCCTCTCACTATCGCGGCCTCTCTTGTTGCGGAGCACAGGCTCCAGACGCGCAGGCTCAGTAGTTGTGGCTCACGGGCTTAGTTGCTCCGCAGCATGTGGGATCTTCCCAGACCAGGGCTCGAACCCGTGTCCCCTGCATTGGCAGGCAGATTCTCAACCACTGCGCCACCAGGGAAGCCCCCTCTAACTTTTTAATATGGACGCATTCCCCTCTCTCTTGATTTGTAAGCACTTTATTAGTTTCTGGTGCCAGAAAATGCTGCAGACTCATGTTTTCTCTTCCCTGGAGCCTAGCTGTTCTCTAGGGAGCCCAGATTATTCTCAGTGGAGAATGGTGTTTAGAAACCAAGTCTCAGGGCTCAGTGTGCTCACTGCTGCTGTGGGGTGACGGCATCTGGTCCTGCTCAGCGGGTGGGGCTGGGGGATACAGGTGTGCACTGACTCCTGCGTGGGCTCAGCTGTCTCTCTCTCATCTCTCTCTCTATCTGTGTATATGTTTTAGGATCCCATAAGTCCGTATTGATACCTCTGATTCTAACCAATACCACAGGGATTATTCCAGTCTCCCTCTTTCTTTGTTTGAAACTTCTTCCAACAGGGACAAACCTGGCTCTCATTACCTACAATATGTTTACTTATTCATTTAACCCTATTATGCAAATAAAAATTTTTCAGAATTGAAATAATCCATTCCCCTATGAGGAAAAACAAGTACCAACTAGGCTATAATATTTAGGTATAGTTCTTTTGTTTTTATCCTTACCATAGTCTACTGCTTAAATTCCTCATTTCTCTGTGGCTAGACCACTGAAACTGGAATTCCTGGATTTTATTTTTCCACCTCTGATCCATTCTTCACAAGACAGTCAGACTGATTCACCTAAAATAAAAATCAGATTATAATTCTCTGCTGCTTAAAATTCTTCAGTATCTCCCTTTAGCTCATAAGGTAAGGCTCAAGGTTTTGGTATTGCATGTAAGCCCTTCCCAATACGGCTCTTATCTTGTCATCTGGTCATTAGTTCTCTAGCTCCTTGCTTTGAACCTGACTCTAAATTCCCTGTATGTTTATTGATTGCAAAAAAGGATAAAGTCTTCTGATTAATAAAAATGCTCTGAGAGCAATAAGTCTATGATCATTTTCCTGGGAGACAAAACAGAAAAGGGAACTTGGAAAAGAGAGAAAAGAGAGTTGAGGTTGAGTGTTTACTGTGGTCCCAGCACTTTCTGAAGGCTGTCTCCTTCAGCCTTCCTGGTCACTCTGAAGGTGGCACAGTTCATGGTGCAGGTATTGGAATCAAAACAGACCTGACTTCAATCCCAGTTGGCCACTTGCTAACTACCTCTGAAACCAAAGTTGGTGCTATTGCCCTTACCCCATGCTCTTTCCCTCAGAGCGGGTTAAGGTGGAGGGTCAGAGAAGGTGGCATTTGACCTGAGTCAGGAAGGATAACAAAGTCTCCACTGTGGGCACGTGGGCAGCTGAAAGAAATGCTCAGGAAAGGGCAAGGGCATTACCTATGAAACAAAGTCAGGAAGGATAACAAAGTCTCCACTGTGGGCACGTGGGCAGCTGAAAGAAATGCTCAGGAAAGGGCAAGGGCATTACCTATGAAACAAAGTCTGTATTTCAGTCTTTTCCCTGGCTACTCTTGTACATAGTTATTATGTACCTGTGCGCCGTGTGGAAAGTGACTTTGCAATATAATGTAGCGGAAAGGAAATAGAAATCAGAATTGGAATTTTCATTCTAGTCTCAGCTGTATCCCTGACAAGCTGTGTCATCTTGGTCATGCCATTTCATCGCCTTGAATCTGATTCTTCCTACCCAAAAACCTAGCAGCGGAATTTGCTGATCTCGCCCCACTTCCTTCTCTTTGCTTGGGGACCATCATGCACTTTCTCCAGCCTCACCTACCACTGCTCATCCTGCTTTGCTGCCTCTGACATTTGTTTATTTTTCCTTGCAAGTTGGACTTACAAATGCTGTGAGATGCTGCGCCAATTCGGAGGTAGAGGAGGTGAAGGATGGTGGAGTGAGGTAGAGGCAGTCGCAGCTGTGGCCACTTGGCGACAGTGACCGGCCACCCCAGCTTCAAGTCTGTATCATTCCCAGGCCACCAAGTGCTCTGAGAGGCATCCCAGCTGATCCTTGGTGTGGCAATGCAGCTTCTGCACTGACCACACAAATACTGCCCTGAAGTTGACCAGACAGCTTTCAATTATAGGACTGCCTATTGTGTGGCCAGCTGTATGTGCCTCTATTAAGGATAAAACCAGAAGGAATAGAATGAAACTGTGGCATGAAAAATCTGTGCTAATCATGGGGAGAAACTCTGATGTCAGGCGAATCATGAACCAGCATCAAATTGTGGGATGTCCTTTTCTTTTTCCCTTTCATCATTTAACTGAACTGCTAGGAGGCAAGATAGACTAGATCACCCCCTTAAGGCCTGTTATCACATTTTATTAGATCAGATTTTTCTACAGTTATATAACATTCGCAATTTTGCCATTTCGTGTTCATAAAAAACTCTCCTAAGCTCTCGGGGAAATAGGGACCACAGCTCACAGGTATTTACTGCTGCCTCGTGTAACCTGTTCTGTATGTTCAAAACTTATATTTTATAGCAATTCCATGACAAAAAAATTTTCGTTATAAATTGAAGTCAAGGTCAGCTTTGGCTGAATCAAATCATCATTAAACTTAGGCACCATTGTCATTTTCTTAAAATAGTTATGTTTAGGAATTGTCCTTGTTTTGATATTTTCCATTGCTTCTTTTTTATTTAGATCCAGGAAACTTCTGGATCATTTCCTGGTAGCATTTACAGCTTTCCTAGTATACTCAGATATACAGATACTGTTCTATTGACTTGTAATACAACCTGCAGACGTGATTTCAAGACCAAGGGCAGTTCCCCTACCGCTCTTTCCAATGCCTATGCCAGTTAAGGCTGTGTTATACTATAGAGCTGCTGATTCAGTTATGTTGCAGTATTTGACAGAGCAGAAAAATACTCTAACAGTGATAAACTTTAAAGCACCTTTTCGGCTCTAAAAGGCTCTTTAGGCAATGCGCTGATGCTCTTGCAGTTGAAACGAAGATGTGAAGGTCCTTATTATTTAAGACTCCTCAATAAGCCAGATTTACCAATGTCAAATTACTGGTGAGTTCTTTGACCCCATATTTATTTCTGATTTCCGCAAGCTGTTGGTAAGAGCTGCTGTAAATCAGGTTGCCATCGATCTTGGCTCCTGCTCAGGTAATTCTAAGAGGAACTGTTGATGATCAACAGAAAAAGACTGCAGCTCCGAAGAGCACACGTGTAGGAGTCCCCAGGATGCCCTGGGAGCGTGTGGGTGTTAATCATCAGGGGATAGGAGAGCCAGACACCAGTGCACACACGGGGGGAGGCACGAGGTCCGTCTACACATCAGGAAATCCAAGCGTGGAGAGGGGGTGAAGTTTGGCCTTAGAGGAGAGATGAGGGAAGATGATGAGCGTGGTGTAACAGACAGTCACTTAAACGAGGGTCCCCCACCCCCGGTACGGGTCCGCGGCCTCTTAGGAACGGGGCCGCACGGCAGGAGGGGAGCGGTGGGCGAGGGAGCGAAGCTTCGTCTGTATTTACGGCCGCTCCCCATCGCTCCCCACCGCTCATATTCCCACCGGAACCGTCTCCCCCGCCCCTGTCAGTGGAAGAATTGTCTTCCATCAAAGCAGTCCTCGGTGCCAAAACGGTTGGGGACCGCTGACTTAAATGATTGATTTAATTAAAAGTAACTGTGTGTCCCTGTGCAAGGCACTTAAATGGTTCTCACACTCGGCCTCCGTACCTCATGGCACTTCTGTTTGCGTTCTCTGCTTTCTCAGCTGAAGGGAAGGGACGGCTCTTCACCTCCTGGAGGCCTTTGCCCATTTCACGTGCAGAGAGACTGCTTCTGAGCTGGTCATTCTCCCCACGGTCAGCACCCCCATGCCATGTGGTCCTCCGTGAGGGGACGGGGGGCCCACAGGTCTGGAGGACGATACGGTAATAAGTATTCCTTGACTCCCTCTAAGACAGTGACTGTGCATTTTGCTTCCTGTCTCTTACTTAATCCTCACAGGGAGGATTTTTCCGTCTGGACGGGAGCAGGAGAAAGAGGGAATGGTCGTGAGGAGGGAGAGCGGACGTGGGATTCGGGCTCTGCTCACTGCCGTCTGCAGGAGGAGCTCCGGTTGGAGGGGCTGTGAGTCCATTGGAGCTTCAGGGCCTCCAGGCTGTGACCGGCTGGCAGTTCCTAGCCCAGGTCTCGGTGTAGGGGGTCTCCTTCCACCTAAGACGGAGTTTAGGAAATTTGGTTATAGAGCAAATTGTGAGAAGTGAATCCTATTTTTCTATCAGTTCCCATTACATAATTTAAGATTCATTTTTATTAGGAAAGACCCCTCACAGGTGTTTGGATGAGGGCCGAGTTGGGTGAGGGTTCAGGAAGGTGCTTCAGGGAATTTGTTGTTCACCCTCATGGCAACATCTGCGCCCTTAATCGATTCCACTATAGCAGTGGGTTCAGGGATTTCAGGTTGCTTTTCTTTCCAGAAAGCCTGGCATTGAACGGCTAAGTGAACGGTTCTGGAATCCAAGTGCAAGTTGTGGAGTTAGTTACACACTCTCTCTGGGTGCTGCTTCTGCTTCTGGAACATGAAAATCCTACCAGTTGCCAGTTCCCAGCCCGCTGTGAAGCGCTCTGTGTGGTGTCGGCTGTGTGCTGAGTTTATTCTGTGAGTTTGGTGGCTCGTCAGGTCTTTGGTGTTCTTCAAGGAAAGGGGCCAGGACACTGAGTTCCATAAATACTAACGTGTTCGTTTTCAGGTAGTTTGTTGCCCTCTTCTTATCTTAACGATGAAAGGATTAGATTATGGTGCATATGAGCTTCATTTCCCAACAGACGTCTGCTGCATTTGTGAGTAAAATGTGTCATACCCTTGGGCTGCAGAGTCATGCCTCACTTGTGGGCTCAGCTGTCCACACGCCGTGCCTCTTGGTGTGAACATCTCTAATTTTCAAAGAGTTTTGTAAACTGGAAATGACAGTCCTCAAATCTATCACCTCTGTTAGTTAAAACTTTTACACCTAAACCTGACTGAGAAGGACTCATCGTCACACTCGTTGTTTTGGTAGCTATCAGGATGATGGCAGTGATGTATTCAGCCTCTCACTGTTCACTGTGACTTCAGGGGTAACACAGAGGAACTTGCCACAGCGTTAGTTTCTTTGGGGACACTCTGTCCTGCAACTTTCCTTTCACTCAGCAGTGCCCTCCTCCTCTTCTTGTTTACGCATACCTTCTGGAGTTCTCCTCTTCCCCCAGTTCCAAGCTGCTCTCTGACCAATAATTGATGCTAAACTGTGCATGACTGATACCAGCTCATCAATATCAGGGCAGGGCCAATCTCAGAACACAAATGGTAGCATATTTTCTAAAAGTCTCATTCAGCATCCTGCGGGATTCACACATCCACTGGGATGCGATTAGTTTTTAACATAAGAAATGCTTTATTTGCTAATAATTAATGTTTGCCGTTTTAGACAAAGCAAATACTAATATATGTGAGCCAAAAGATAGAAACAGAGTCCACAGAAGACATTGCAGGGAAATGCAACGTGTACCTTGGATTTAGTACAGATGGCATTTTCATCTTACTGATTCACAAAGATTAAAGAAAACCGAACTTCCTTGTCAGTGAGTTTTTTTTTTTTCTTTGTTGGGAAAACTTCTATCATAAAATGAAAGGGCTTTATTTTGTTTACTCTTCTTAATAGTTTTTCAAGGGTTCAATATAGATTGAAAAATGCCACTCACCTCCATCCACACTTAAAATCTTTATTAATAGCATGTGGGTCAAAGTGTTCTTGGTGAGGGAAAAAGCATAATTATTGAGAAATTATTAAGAAAATGATATGATAGTGATGCAGTTATTAATAGGACCCAGGTGTTCTTTGTTTTCTTGGTAGATGGTCCAGTTCTTTTATTTAGTGAAACTCTGAAGAACCAGCAGGCCACCTGCAATGACACAGGTGACTGGCAGTCAGGAGACCCTCCAGCTCATCCTCTGTGCTCTGGATGCAGTGGGTCATGGAGGCGGAGACCATGTGAGCACAGGCACATTTCTGTTCGTTTTGTCTTCTCGTGCCGTATGTATGATTGCCTCCTGATAAGGACGTCAGTTGTACTTGCTTAAACACTTTCCAAGAGCCACTTTCCCCTATGCCAGCTTCCACTTCTGTTTCTTAATTGTCTTTCCTGTGCACCGAAGGGCCTCACGTCTGTTCCCCTCTTTGCTCCAACTTCATTATCCAAAAACAGACATCAGTGTATTGACTTCTGGGTTGCATTTTCTTTCTTTTTTATTTTTGCTTTTTGCTTACTTCCAATTGTTGACTTATTTGCAAATACTTCATAACCAAGATCAGACCAGGTCATCCAGTATTTAGGTATCTGGAACAGTAATCAGTGTCTAAGCACGCTCCTTTCGTGAGGAGGAGTGTCACTCGGGAGGAGCTGGAAATTCCCGTAGGCTCGCAAGTTGTCTAATTGTTCCTAAGCTGTGTACAGTTCAGTAGTAATAGAGAAGGGAAGGGCTTTGGGTGATCTTTCCTAATTAAATTTATTTAAATGAATTTCCATTGCTCCATCCCAGTGTGTAAACTCAGATCCCTTTAACTTGTGAGAATCTCATTTGATCAGCTCAACTCACAAGAATTTACATTCAGAAGATAGGTGGACATTTTCCTGTTAGCCCAAGAAATAGAGTCAGGAGTTCTAAGTTCCATGGGATTTCAGAAATACTGTAACACATATTTTAAACCAAATTTAGCAGTGAATATGGAGTAAGACAGAGGTGAGATGAGATCGTCCTTCCACCTGACACGGGAATGTCCCCGTCATGTCCTGTTCACCTGGATGATCCCTGTGTCTTCTCCCATTCTGCCCCTTGTAGTACCTGTGTGAACACTTCACTAGGTTCAAACTCCAGCTCAAATCACATCTCTTTATGAAGCTGTTAACAATGATCTCAGCTCACAATGGACTGTCCCTTCTCTTAATGTTTCTGGCACTTAGAGTCAGTATCATACAATTCAGCACAAAAAGCCTTGGTTTGTCCTTTGATTGGTTAAGGTCTTCCACAGCTTTCCAAACCTTCTGTGTCCCCAACGAAATTCCACATGTGGAAGAGATCTCCCACTGCTTGCTTTTCTCCAGTGCGTAGTATGTACTGATTTATACCCAAGCATATTTGCTACTTGATTCATATAACTGCCGGCTGTGGATCCTAAGGATATTACTGGCTGGAATGATTAACTTGTTTATTTTCAAAATGCATCTTCCTGCTATTCCATTTATACTCAGCACCCAGATTGAATTGCTTCCTGATTGACTGTTTCCCTATCCACCCCCCCCCCACCCACCCTGGCAACATAAATGTGCACAAACAAGCAGATATTTTCTCTAAAGGAACCCATGGACGCTAAACTGTGTGTCAAGAGATCGTTGTAAACGGGCCTCCAGCTTCCCTCTTCCAATCTCATCAAATAAGTTCATGTAGATGTTTCCTCAGAAATAAAACCTCATTTGAAACCTGAACATATGGAACATGCCCCTCATACCTACCAGAAGTTCCAATTTTGGAAATCTGGGCTGGGAATTAAGATCTTTGTTAATTTCAAGACAGGCCCCAGATCAGTATTTTGTGAGTGAGGCCAGATCGAAAACCTCATTTTTAAACAACATATGTCTCTGCACAACTTCTCTGCTTCAGCCAACCGAAGCAGTTCCTTATTTCCCAAATTTGGACAAAGATTGTGATCAAATTATTTCTAAAATGACAGAGAATTTTCTTCTCAACTTCACATACTCTGTACTGCTTGCCTGCTGTAGGTGTGGCATTGTGTTAATTGTACTGAATACGAAGGGACAGAGATTAAATACCGTCCAATCAAGGGTGACTACATAACTTATGGCCAAACTAGAAGTTTTGAGAGTGAAAGGGGAGCTGTGATAATTATGCCAGGATGATAGGCATAGACTGGGACTTGCAGGGAAATTCTGGATGTATGGTTACCCTATTCATTTGTGTTAGTTTCTTATGGATGCTGTAACAAAGTACCATAAACCTGGTGATTTGAAACATCAGAAATGTATTCTCCTGCTATTCCAGAGGCGAGAAGTCCAAGATCAGTAATACTGGGCTGAGATCTCCATGTTGGACGGGCTGTGCTCTCCGGAGGCAGTAGGGGAGGGGCTGTTTCTTGCCTTGGCCACCTTCTGGTGACCACCAGCATCCCTTGGCTTGGGACTGTGTCACTCCAGTCTCTGCATCTGTGGTCACAAGGCTTCCTCCTTTTGCTCTTTATGAAATCTCCCTCGGCCTTCCCCTTATGAAGGAAACTTGTGAGGGCATTTAGGGACCCCAGGATAATCTAAGATAATCGCTCCATCTCAAAATTTTACCTTGGTCACACTGCAAAGACCCTTTTCCCTTATATAAAGTGATATTTATAAATTCCAGGCATTAGGACCTGATATCTTGGGAGGCCATTATTCTGTGTACTCACCTTCTCTGCCCTTCCAGTCTTTATGACATTACTAAGAGTGAAAGTACACACTCGAGGAAGTAGAACCATATCAGGAAGTACACACGACTCAGTGCCGCGGGAGGGCATGGGCAGTGCTGCATGTGGAGGAGACAGAAATCGCATGAGCCTGGGGCAGCCTTACCGTAAAGCATAGACGGGATTTAGAAAGCGGTGGGAGAATGCTTTCCAGACAGATGCAGCCTGAGCAGAGGTTCGGGGGAGGGGACAGTCGTCGATGTCTGGGAGACACAAAGGAGAGGGCTCTGGCTGGAAAGCAGTCTGTCTTCGGAGCAGCGGGGGTGCGTTTGGAGTTAGGCTGATGTCAGGGTGGTGGTCCCGCCTTACGCCAAGCTCTCCGCACCCCCCTCCTGTATTCATCCTGAAGCTCTTTCTATTCACCCTCCCACTTCATCCTCTTTAAATCTCCATGATTCATCTTCCTGTTTCCCTTTGATCGTTTTTGCAACTTTGCTTCTGTGTCCTTTCCGAGTCCCACCCCTCCTGTCCTGCCGGGGTGATGTCTGTATCTGTGCACGACTGTTCTTACTAGATTCACGTTGCAGGTCTTGTGTGTTCCGCTGTGAGCTCTTGGAAGAAAGGGCCCTGACGTGCGTCTGTGTCTCCGGTACCTCGAGCACAGGGAGTAACCTACAGGAGGTGCATTTTGAGTGAAGAGATGTACAGATTTATACCAAGGACACGAGACTCCGTCAAAGGTCTTTGGTGATTGTAATAGCGGTGGTGGTATTTGGTTTTTGTCAGGTAGTGATCCCTTCTCATCTATCAAATATGAGTTTGGAACTACTTAGACCCCATCTGGGGCCTAAGAGTTTTACCCCTTAATCTACTTAGGAGCAAATACTGAAATCATCCTTATTAGAAGCTATATACAGTACGTTCTTCCTCAAGATATTCAGAGGGGATATAGATGATTTTCCCTCCGTCAGTTTCAAGCGTATTTTTCTCACTTCTTCCTTCATATTAAGCCACTTTCATAATCTACCCATTTTCTCTCGTTCTGCCTTCAGGCAGCTGGGAAATAAGCGGTCGGCTGCTTGGTCTCGATGGCCTGCAAGTGTTATGGCTTCTGGTTGCCGTGACGAAAGGTGACTTCAGGAGAAGAAATGAGCTGTCTGCCCATTAATAAGCAAGGCAATGCTCATAAGCTGTGTTGCCTCTGTCAGTCGCACAGATCCGACCCCAGCAGCTTCCATTAAAGCAGGGGATTAAGCGCTGATGCAGCCCCGTGGAAGGAACCAGGGACAGCTCCTTGGGTCCCAACAACAAATTACCTCTGAATCAAACCTCTGATTAATAGCTCCAGACTTGCCGCTCTGCTCTGCATAATTGAGTTTCATGGAGTGTTAAAATTAACAGACGTGCCATCACCCAGGTAGAAACAGCCACCATTTATTTGGCCAGCAGCGCTGGAAAGTGCTGGGTGGTGAAAAAGAATCATTTATGAGGGGATTAGGTGCATTCTGGGTCATAAATTGAATAAGGCTATAATTACCTTCTAATAAAAAGCTATAAACATGATGATCCCATGATACTACCCCAAAGTCGCCTTCTATTTTTTCCTGCTGCTGAGGGTCAAAGCACTTCCTTCCCTGGTCAAATGCCAGCCACAGCCTGAGACAAGTGTTGGTCTGCGTGGAGGTGGATGACCCCCGCTTTCTGAGATTCCGTGGCCTTTCTGAACTTCCAAGGTGTAGCTTGTTTTGTGCCATTTATTTTAGCTGCGTTTGTTATCACGCAAGGAGTCAGACGTGCAATGCACATGTCAGGTAAGCTTCAGACTCTTGGAATTACCCGGGAAGAAAGCCAAGGTGTCATTAGAAGTGCTGGGATGCAGCAGAATGCCGGGCACTTCATTGTTGGTGAGCAGGCCAGGAATTAACCATCCATCAATACCGGGGGATTAAAATATCACACACGACCAGAAAATACTCCTTTGAGAGTTTTGTGTTTTTTTTTCCTGTAAAATGACATTTCTCGAGCACAGTGATTCCCTTGATGGATATTATTTAGCTATTAAGGCAGATGGGTCAACAGTAGCCACCGAAGGGATGACGTCTGCCGTTCTAATCAGGTCTTCTTTGGATCAATAGACGTAAAGGAATGAATAATAGCTACTCCTTTTATGGAGTTTCTCGAGTGTCGGGTACTTTTCTGTGCTCTCTCCTTGTACAAATGTATTTAACGAGGAACTCGCTGCCGAACAAAGGTAAAGCTGTGGTCAGCTTTACCTTTTCCTGCCGTTCTTACCTCGTATTCCTTTTACTCTCCCCCTCTTCCTCGGTTTGCTCATCCCCTCCTTCTGCCTCCTCATGTTCCCCTTTCTCTGCAATTCTTCTTAGCTGCCCGTATGTTATGTCTGAGATTCAATCGAGTGCAAAGCAGTAGGAAACCAGGGAACCTGAAGTCCAGTCCTGGAGCCGTCATTCTCCATGAGCGTGATTTGGGGCGAGCTGAGTAATTAGATTGGGCCCCAGGTTACTTATTGTAAAATGAGAAGAAGAAGAAGGATGTGGGAGGAGGGAGGAGGGGTACAAGGGCGCAGGAGGGGGGAGGAGAGGAGGTGATCATACCTGCCCTTCCTGCAATAAAATGTTGCCCTGAGACTCTGAAGAGATAGTATCTATGAAAGCCTCTGCAAATGGTATAGAACTCTACAAATGTCACGTCACTTGTTTTTGCTAACCTCCTGATAAATATTTTCAGGAATTTTACTGGGATTTAGAGCCAGGCACATTTGGAAGAAAAAAAAAAAAAAAAAAGAACACAGAAGCCATGCTCTGGACAAATTGCGTTTCTCGTCTGCACTTACCAGGAGGAAAATGATGCCATTCCTTGCTAAAAAGCCATTTGTCTTGCAAATTTCTATAATGAACAGATTTTGGAATAAATAGCATGTAATCTGCAACAACAGTTCTCTCATTCTCTTTTATTAGTTCAATCTTCTCAGCATCTGAACCGCACAGCTCCAGAACCTCCGTGATCATTAAGGCAGCTGGGTTGCCTGCATTTCCACTGGCTTTTGGCACATAGCAGAGTCCCCAGCCAGTCTCTTGTTACCAGGCCCACATCTGGCTGCTAAATGCACCTGGCTAAGGACGCCAGGTTGGAAAAGAAAGCAAACAGCGAGCTGCTTGGCTTTTGCAACAATATGCCCTTCTCCCCACCGACCTTTACCTGGGCGCATTTGAAACCCGAGTCCGACTCCGAGCTTGTGGGGAATTTGAGTTGCGTGAAACATCCCTTCGCTTAAAATAGATCATCTCTATGGAACACAGTGTGGTTGTCAACACTAACTCTCCTTTCTCTCTGCCCTTCTCCCTTTGTGTCTCCCTAGGTAAGTGCTGTTTGATTATTGTTTTGAGCATCTTCAAGAGAGAGCTCACGGCCGGCCCAGTTCTTGGTCTCATGGGAAGGAAGTCTTTGGCCAGTTTCTGGCCATCCTGCCTGGTGGCTCCTGCAGCACGTGGGGTGCACGGAGGTATGGCTGTTTGCTGTTGCTGGGTTTGCGTCTGCTCGTGGTAAAGGGAATGTGAGTGTTGGATCAGCGTCAACGATACAGTTAAAAGAAATTACTGGGGGCTGAGTGCCAAAAGATGGTCGTTTCACCTCTGCAAGTCATCTCGTTTTATGAGTGCTCGTGAATTCTGTGTTAATCTGTTTACTAAAAATGGACTTCATAAAATAAGTGAATTATAACAATTTCATTTCTACTAAGGGCTTCACAAATCATCTTTGCCTTTTGTTAAAAGAAGAACACAGGGTTGAAATGTATGTTGTTGATACACCGCTTGGGTACATGACTGGGATGGAGGAAAGCCGATCCACTCCTTATCCCCCGACGATGGCATTCGGCGCGCTTGAACATGTAGTTGAAATATCGTATAAAATATTAAGAAAATAAAAGTACAGGGGGCAGCGTTTGATGCAATTCTGAGGACGAAAATTACACATATTCCTTGTGTCTGTAACTTTTGGTGCATTGAGCCATTGTTCCGTAGAATGTACTGCAGAGCTGTTCTGTCAGCTGTAGGGTCAGAATCGTTCGTGGAATTGTTGAGAGCGCCATCAGACTCGTCAGTCTCAGCCCAGAGCACCTGGAGGGCGTCTTCTCTTCAGGTTGTGAAGGTCAAACATGGGCTGATGGCAATGACTAACTCTGTACCAGGAATAACCATGATGGTATCACAAATGCCTAACTACAGACCTCAGTCTACATAAAATACAGATGTAATTGCAGTGTATTTTGAGTATTTCTACTAGGAATCCCCCTGGTCTGCTAAACTGATGGAAACTTTAGGTGTGGCTTAAGGAAATCTCTCATGCTGAATCAAGAAGAAGACATACTCTTCCTTTGTCTCACTAATTCTCGATCAGTGGCTGACACTTTTTACATTTCGCGATAGTCTGTTGTTCTCTTTATATGGAACATCCCTGCCTACTTGTTAAAAGACAGTTTTCAGAAAAGGTAAAATGATGGTTCATATACAGATATAAAATGAACAATATTTTATTTAACTCGTTATTCATAGGGAAACCAGGCGATTTTATATATGTTTTGAAAGAGAAGTCAAAGACGTACAAATGTATATGGGTTAAAGGAATATTGAAACCAATTTCCAAATGGACGGGAAACTGGCTTTTTCTGAGGTGTTGGGAAGGGGGAGTTGACTGAAACTGCAACAGACAATTTACTTCCATGTCTATAGACAGAATTATTTTGCTTGGCTATCAATTTTCTATAATTTACAGAGTTGTAAAATAGCTCACAGGCAATGAAAGGCTGGGATGAGATAACCAAGTGGGGTGTGCTCGAGACGGTGCTCTGTTTTCCATTAGAGACACCCAGTGATCTTTTCTGCTTATTTCTCATTTCCGTATGGTGATCTTTTCTGCTTATTTCTAATTTCCTTACATACTCGAGTGTGGATTTTAAAATAGGAAGTCATCATCTACCCGATTTTCAGATTCTAACTATCTATGTTCCTGTTTATTAAAGTTCAGATCTGTGCCAATTCTGGAACTTCAGATGGTACAGCCTGCCTTCGATTTTGGAAACATGCCTACCTTCATTTTCTGTGACTTCCCTGAAATGCCTGGCTTTGCCACTGCTATAAAAGAAGCTTTTAGTATTTCCCTAAAAAAAAGTACAGATTCTGAAGAAACATTTGCTCCATGAACTAGATCTTGAAAGTTATGCATTAGTTAGATGTAGTTTATTCTTTGGTTATTTACGAAGGGATGTTGTCAGAGTGCCCCTCCAGTGGAAGGAGTTGGATTTGAAACTTTCCGTTTGCAATCCCTTTGCCCTTGAAACACGTTTTGTCCATGTTAATTCATCTTCCTAAGTGGTGGCATCCCGCGGATCTCACGAGGGGTTCATGTCGACGGGAGTATGATGTGGCCACGGCACATCATCTTAGCTAAGTGATGGCTTTCTCCAAGTGCGGACGTGCTTCAAGGGGTCTCATTCACCCACTTGGGGGCACCTCCCAAGCGAGCAGGGACCAGAGGGGAAAAGTGCTCAGTCTGACGGGGAGGAGAGGGCAGGCATCACCCGGGCGAGGTTGGTTGGCAGGACGCCTGCTCCGTGGGGCACGATGGCTTCAGCCCCAATCGCCAGGACCAGGGGAGTCGGCTGGTCTGCCCCAGTCCGCGGGTGGGATCGCCTCCTGCAGATGCATGAGCGTTGTTTCCCTGCGAGCCCGTTTGCCTCTGCAGACCCTGCCTCACGCTGTTGTCACTGATGAGAATCGCCCTCAGTGGTCCAGAGCGGAGGCAGCACACGGACCCAGGCGGTGGCTTTTTCAGGAGAGGCGGTGCCTCTTTCCGCCACTTCCCAGAAAATCGTGTCATTTTCACTCAGCAACGTTCACTGAGATTTCCCTAACTCCTGTCACATCGAAGATCCAGCTGTGCCCCTGAGAGAAGTTTGAAAGGGAAAGACCTGTTCCGATATTTTTCTTGCGCACAAACCATCTGGATGTTTCTTTTGTTTTCCTTTGGGATTTTTTTGAGGGTGTAAAGAGGAAGCTCCCAGTGAGAGCAGACGCCTCAGCTGAGACGTCCCACCGGGCTCTACCCTGATGGGCGCCTGCGTGCTGCCGGATGCGCCACGTGGGCTTCTTTTGGAGTGCTGGAGACCCGCCATGAAATAGATCTCAGCCTTGAGCTTTACTTCTTCGGCTAAATTGGAACCAGAAGGTTTAGTTTACTTGACTAAGATGATAAAGATGGCCATTGGTGCACTTTAACTCAGATCTGTTTACTCTTATTTCTTTGATTCTCCATGGCACATGTGATGTGAAGGAAAGAATCTGAACATTAGTTGTTTATTGTTTAGTAGCTGATTTTTACTGCCAGTTGCATGATAGACCCCAGATCTCTAAGAATTACCTATCAGACATGCTCAGGATGAGGACCCATCAGCCTGAAATCTGTTCACTTTCCTGATGGCTCATGGAGTTCTGAGATAATTAGCTTTCTGGCTTTAAATTATAAAGAACCAATACGTTTTGTAAATAAAAAAAATATGACCACTGATGCTACCTTTTTCTCTCCCCTGTGCACCCACCTGGATCACCGAGGGTGTGTGTCTCCAAGATGATGGTAAAGAAGTAGGGGTTGAAAGTAGGGGGCAAAGGAGAAAAGCACGGGGTGTTTATTGTGACTGTTGTGTGTGCATGTTTGCTGGGCCGAGTCAGTCATGCCGTGTCCTTCCTGTCCCCAAAGACTACCCAGATCGAAAAACAGCTGAGTTTCAGAGCAGACGTCTCCGAGACTGAGACACAGGTTTTTCAGGGTGGCCGCTGCATGCACCTGTCCCCGTAGCTTGCCTTCCTGTCTCCCTCTGCCCTCTCAGTATCCCCTCCTCCCCAGCCTGCAGTCCAGAGAAGAACAGCCCCGTGTGCAAGCTTTAGCTGCCCATTGATTTCTAGAACCGTGATACGAAGTCGCACGCAGTCTGCCAGGTGGTGGGGAGTGAGCCGGAGCCTCCTTCTATAACCCTCTGTGGCTCGTTCACCGAATGGCCCTTTTCCTCGAGTCCACATATTAACTCTGTCCAGCAGGTGCAGTAAGGTAGAAATAAAACAGGGCATTTGGAAAGCAGTCTATTAAGTCGCGTTTTGGAGCCAGTTGGAGGGGCCCTGTTGGAAATGAGCATCATAGTAACCGCGGCTGCATGGCCCTGCTTCCTCTCCTCCTCGGCCCTGGGGAACTGGAGCAGGGCCCCGGGCTGCTGTCATTCCAATTCAGGCTGTGATTACTGTGATGATTTCCCTTCCGGCATACGTATCAAACTCCATCTTTTTATTTATTGCGAAAACAACAATAATATTGAAAGGATCACAGCATGGTCACTGTGTTACACGTGGAGTGAAAAGACAGGGATTCTTAGAGGGAGGTGGGGCAATTTTGAACCTCAAGGAGATTTTCTGGGTGTTGGAAAGGAACGGAGAAGCCACAGTGGGAAAAAGCGATATCGCATCTCTATCGCAATGAGCTTTTCTAGGAGCTGGAAGCGGCATTATTACTCTTGGAGAAAAGAGCTCTCTCTTTTTTCCCCTCCCTTTTGATTTAGACTTCTGTGAGCCAAAGTGTTCCGTGTTTTAATGGTCTGTTTTAAAGATGGAAAGGGCCCTTATGTGTCAGAACACAAGCCTGTCCCAGCCAGCATGGGGCTTTGTTTGATTAGGAGGCTTGTTTGGGATAGGTGATATTTTTATAGCTTCTGCTTTGCTTCGCCGATGGCCATATTGATGTGGCTCTCCAGGATGGGCCTAATAAATAGTTTCTAGAGCCTCGAGGCCATTCTCTCAGCTGATCCACCACTGAGCCTTCCCCGACTGAAGACCGAATGTCCAGAGAGCTGGCTTCTTGCCCACAGCTGGCCACAGGCCAGGGGAGGAGATCTGGGGGGGGTGTGAGCTCGTGGGCCTTCAAAAGAGCCACCGGAACTTTCCTGTGAACATTTCAGGAGAGCGGCGGGAGTGAAATGCCGAGATGGTGCGTTTCATCCACGTTGTTCAGGTTGCGCTCAGATGTCGTGGCCGCCAGGAGGGCTGGGGCTCAGGAGAGCAGGGGACAAACCCTCACAGGGCGGTTGAAGTTGCTGTGATCCCACCATTTGCCAGAAAATCAAGAGGGAGCAGGGGGACGGTGGGAAGATGGTGACTGAGATGTGCTGGGGCAGAGGTGGTGGGCGGTGATGGAGAGGAGGGCCCCTCACGGGCAGGCGGGGCCTGGATGCCTTTCAGGGCCCGGGGGCGGTGGATGCTGGCGCCCTGGGGAAGGACAGGCTGTGCCCGCTGGGGACGCCCTAGGGCAGCATCCTGGCGGCGGTGCGGGGCGGAGGGGGGGACCGGCGGGGGTGAGGACACTGAGACAGTTGATGAGCGCAGGCCTGGATGGATGGAGTGGCTCTGGGGTCTGGGTGGAACACGCCTCACCCCTGACCTTGGGAGCATCTTTGCTGGGACAGCAGCGTGCCAGGAGCTCTCCATGCAGCATCTTGTTTAATGCTCCCATAGTATCATGATTTTGCAGATAAGGAAGTAGCCTCAGAGAGGTTTACAGAGCAAACAAAACAAAAACACAAGAGAACAACAGCAGCAAAACCCAAAAAGTTGCCTTGCAGCGGTTCAGCTGGTGAGGGGCGGGACCCGGGCTTTGTCTGAGCCCGTGTGGCTAGGAGCCGTGGTGCTGTATTACAGCTCAGTGTGCCGCTGCCCATGACACGTGAGTTTTCACACTTGGGGCAGCACCCTTGCCCTGGGTCCCCACCGCTCCAAACACCTGAGCGTTTCAGGCTGGCGGCGGAAAACACCTCGAGTTTGAGGGTTCGAGACTTACGAAAATTCAAGTGTCCCGAGAGAGAACAAGGAAGCTGCTGTTTATTCTGAAAAGTCCGTTCCGTAGTCACAGCAGTAGTTGAGAACAGTTTCTCTCAAACCGTGGTGAGAGTGGGAGCTCTCCGAAAGCCCTTGCGGAGGGCTCTGGGAACTCAGGGCGTGGTGTGTGTGCACGCGTGGGGTAGCCCCCGTGGCCTCTTGGGGCGGTCTGTTAACCGCTCTGCCCCTTCTCTTAGCCCTGGTCACACATCCTGGTGCCCCCACCGCAAACCAGCCACAGAAGCCCACCCGGCACATGAGCTGGTGTCTGCAGCTGCCTCAGCGAGGCCGCCGGGGAGCCGATGCAGAGGGCGGCCCTCGCTGCCCGTCACTCATCGTCCGGTCGCCCCCGCAGCTGCTGAGACGCTGGCCTCTTCCTCTTGGCGGTGTACACAGGGCAGAGTGAACTAGCTCTTGCAGTTTTTGTTTGTTGATTTATTGCAGTCAGAACCACGCTAGGCCGCAGGGACAGGCCAGCCGGGGGCTTGAGTCACAGGCTCCACCCTCCCTCCTCTGGCACTCACCCCTCACTCCCTTTGAACCCAGCTGTGGCAGTGCTCCCGTCCCTCATCAGGTGCTGGCCCTGCAGGTCTCCGGGGTGCCCACGTGCACCTGCGCGCCGCGGTGGAACGCTGAGATGCTGCAGTCAGCAGGCTTTCCTGGGGCTTCTGTTCCAGGAGCGGCCTTTGTCACTGTGGCGGGAGAGCAGGTCGCCTTGGTGGGTCGGGAAGGGAAGGCTCTGGGAGCTGGAGTACCGCGACGGGGGGTCTCTGAGGTCTTCCCGGGTGACCCCCACGCCTGCACGGCGGTCGGGTGGCCCGATCAGAACAGCACAGAGTGAGTGGGTGGAAAGCTCCCCCCACCCCGAGCCCATGGAGACCCGGCATCCCCACAGCTGTCTTTTGGGGGGAGAGTGGGCAGCAGGCTTCTGTGGGCCCTAGAATTTGGGAATGGCCAAGGGAGAGGAAACAAGGGCGTTAACTCACCGTGGGGACCTCGGGGAAGCCAGCCCCCATCACTGACTCCACCTCCCTTTCTCTAACTATGAACAGAGGGTAGCAAAAGTGGCCCTGCTCGCTAAGATAGAATTGATGGTAAAAATGTGTAAATAAACATCATTTCAAGTCAAATTAAATTGCCATCAAAATGTAAAGAAGAGGCTTGCAGCAATGCATGTTTATCTAATCATTCATTAAAGTTTCTTAAATCAGTGTCCATTATCTGAAACAAACAAACAAATAGCATCAACCTAATCCTCTATTTGTTATACCCTCATTTCAACAAAAGCAAACACCACCATCTAGGAAAATTCTGGTCCTCGTTATTTCTTATCCAGATTACTGCTGTGGTGTGCTACGCATCAGTGCATTTCCCACACGTGCCTGATAGTGTCCTTTGGAAGAGTTCAACCAAAGCAAAGCGAACCACGATGCGCCCAGCCTGTTTGTGGGGTGACACTTAGCTGAGTCCCAAAGCAAAGCGGACCACGGTGCGCCCAGCCTGTTTGTGGGGTGACACTTAGCTGAGTCCCAAAGCAAAGCGGACCACGGTGCGCCCAGCCTGTTTGTGGGGTGACACTTAGCTGAGTCCCAAAGCAAAGCAGACCACGGTGCGCCCAGCCTGTTTGTGGGGTGACACTTAGCTGAGTCCCAAAGCAAAGCGGACCACGGTGCGCCCAGCCTGTTTGTGGGGTGACACTTAGCTGAGTCCTCCAGGTTCAGAGCATCCAGGGCTAACACTGCTCCCCACCCCCACCCTTAAAATTCCCGAGAGAGAGGCTAAGGGGCAGAGTTAGGCAGGTGCACACTCTTCATTTCCACGAGTCTTTGGCTTGAACCCTGACGCGGTCAGTCTCCTGTGAGCTGGCCGGATGGTCTAGAGCAGAAGTCTCAACTCTGGCTGCTCACGAGAATCACAGGAGAGATTTGAAAAATCAGAACCAAAGAAAAACAGTGGTTCTCAGGGCTCTTTCCCTTGGGATTCTGATTTAGTTGGTCTGGGGTAGAGCCCGGGCATTAGAAGTTCCCAAATGATTTTAATTTCCTGCCAGGGCTGAGCACCACGTAGGTAGGGGATCCTTTTGCCTGGGCTGCAGCCTCGTGTAGATCCCAGAGGGTCTTTACTTCCTGTTTCCCCTAGGCTGGCACCTGAGTCTGGCCCCTCTGTCTTTCTCTCTCTCTCTCTCTTTTCTGTCTCTCTGCACTTGGGAGGCAGCAACCACTTTGGTAGCATGGATGCTGAGGAACTGTCAGCCTGCTGGCCTGTAGGGTTTGCCCAGTGCTTAGGAGCGAGCTGAGGCCACAGGGCCCTGAGCTGTCTCGTGGAGGGACAGTTCCAGCAGGAATATTTCCAGGTCGGTGCAGCCTCTCCAGGCTCTAGGACGCAGGAGAGCAGAGAGAGGCAGAGCGAGAACAAGGGGCTGGGCTGGGCGCCTGTCCAGCACCTTCTCAGAGCTCCTCTTTCTCTGCCAACTTAGCCCCCTGGAAGAAGGAAGTTGAAGGGGAGCAGAATCCCTCAGTGAGGTTTGCATCTTTAACCCCTTCACCTACCACAGGAAGCTGCACTCCTATCACTGTTGCCCAATAAGATGCCTAGAATTTACCCAATAGAGGGAACCAGGCTGGAAAAGAGAGGTCAGCCAGGACAGAAAGACAAGTCCGTCCTTCAGGAGGCAGCAGCCTGATGGTGGAGGACGAAGCCGGTCGGATCACAGCCTCCCGACCACTTTGCCTCTCGCAGGATGCTCTCCAAATTCGGGAGGCGGACAGGGAGGCCCTCGGGCCCCTGAGGGCTCCTTCTCCTCCACATGGTCTGTCTGGCCGTCCCCCGGACTCGCCCAGGTAGGTCTCTGCAGGGTGACTGCCTCCTCATGGGTCGCCCTCACCCTCTGCCTTCTCCTCCTTCCCTGTGGCCTGGAAGCGCCCGCCCCAGGGCTCCCCCCCTCCGGAAAGCCTTCCTGCCTCTGCAGGTTGGCAGGCCAAGAGCTGCCCCTGGGTTCCCATGGCGACCCCGCACACTGCTCCCAGAGAATATGTCACACCCCACTTCGCCCATTCATTTGTTGGTATTTTTGACCGAACGTTTTGGCAAAAGAAACTGGTCAGTGTCTATATTGTGTTTATATTGTGTCTGGTACTGTGACCACTAACCCCACGTGGTTCCACACTTGAAACATGGCTGGCCCACGCGATGAGATGACAATATTTTCAGTATATTACTGAAAATACATCCAAATAACTTCACTGTATCGTTTTAACTTTTTTACAGTGTGGCTACTAGAACATTGACAATTACATTTGTGGCAAAAAAATTACATTTGTGGCTCCTATTGTATTTCTGTTGGGTAGCTCTGGTCTGTAGTGAGACACAAAGTGTCAGATATCCTTCTTCAGTGGTTTCTGTTTGTATCTTGTCTTCCCTCCATCCCCGTGCCCTGCCTCCCCCTTCAGGCGGTGAGTTGGAGATGAACAGGTGGATAAGACACCCCCTCACCTGTGGTTCTCAGGGAGGCGTGGGCACTTCATGTGATCCCTCCATGCTCTTTGCTGACGGTAGGCGAGGTGCTCAACAAGTAATTACGGTCCGCTCGTTCATAGCATTATTACTTATCCTGAGTCATCCGGCGTGGTTTTAGGCAGCTCTTTTAAAATTAAGATGGTCCCTTTCTTTCATGGGTTTAGCGTGCTTTGTGTCCGTTTCGTTTATAAATGTGTTCATCTCCTCAACACCCTCGGGGTTCGTGAAAGTGGAGACTGTCAGGCTCCTATTTTTTTGATGGGAGAGTGAATCACACCGAGATTAAATCAGCAGCAAGGCCAGGGTCAGCCGTACGTCTTCACATCACACATCCATATTCAGAAACTAAACACTGGAAATCAAATGAAACCGAGCTTGTCTCGAATATGGTATCTTGTCCCAAGTACTCTTTCTGACGTAGTGCTGGATCAAGTGTGTTTGGGGAAATGGATCCAGACACCAGGTACAGTAGACTTACAAAATGTGCAGGGCCTTAGCGAAGGTGAGAACTCCACATGGCCAGGCACCTATAGTTATTTTAAATTTATTAAGAGAGATTTTAGGAAATGCCAAAATTTTATATGCCTTCTTCTAAGGGGTCAAATCATTAGCTGGCTATAGGGAAGTTTATAAATTGTTTTAAAATAATTAGGCAAATAAAGCTATGTCCATAAAAAACTATGCTAATGGACCAGATCCGAGTGGGACAGCGCTCTGATCCAGCTGGCTCCCGTTAGCCGCCGGGGACCATTCCTTGGATAGGACCCTTCCTCTCCATTCTCACTGCTGTTGCCCCTCCCCGAATTCTGACACTATTCCCAGTGGCGCATTATAATCAATTACGGCAACTGAAACATACCTGCTTGATGAGGATCCCCTGCACAGGAGTCTTCCAAGCTCTTGCCCTGGCCAAGCCCACCTGCAAATATATGCTCAAACCACCAGCTGAGTGATTTTGCCAAAGTCACTACAAGGTCAAAAAAGACTTCAGTGGCGGGACTTCCCTGGTGGTCCAGTGGTTAAGACTTCGCCTTCCAATGCAGGGGATGCAGGTTCGACCCCTAGTCGGGGAGCTAAGATCCCACATGCCTCGCCGCCAAAAGTCCAAAACATAAAACAGAAGCAATATTGTAACAAATTCAATAAAGACTGAAAAAAAAAAAAAAAAAAAAAGAAAGACTTCAGCGCTCCTCAGTGCCTGTGTCGGGAAAGGCCCAGATCACCTAACTCAGTCTGCAGGGCCCTCTGTGCCTTGGCCTCTGTCCTGCTCCCCACAGACCCCCTGCTCAGCCGCAAACGTCTCAGCTGGACAAGCACATCCCGGTGGACTTGCCTCTCTGAGGTCACACGTGCTCTTCCGTTTGTTGGATCCTCATGGGGAGCCCCCTCCTTAGTACCCTTCTCTCTGCTCGGGGAGAACTGACCTCCCCCCTCCTTGTGGTCTCATCTGTGTGTTAGGTACCCCTCCCCGGGGACCCGGGGCTCTGCTCCAGCAGGGGCCTCGTCTCCCAGCTTCCGTCCGGTGAGTGCCTGCTCTGTGCCGGGCCTGTTACCCCTGGCGTCGCATTTACATCTCTCAGCTGTCTTACTGGACCACGCTAATGTCCTTATTTTAGACACAACGACACTGAGCTCTGAGATCCTTGTCATTTCCCCAAATCACCACAAAAGCCACGAGTCGTTCTAAAGCCTGTGGCCTTGCCCGCAAAGTGCTACCTTCCCTAATTCAAATCTATGTCTCCCGTGCCGAACAGAGAGTTGTTAGGCAGTGAGATGGTAGTTACGTGGATGAGGCCAGGTTCCGGCTGTCGGCAGCCCCTGAGTGAAAGGGGTCTGCCTGTCCTCCTCCTGGCCCCCGCTCTGTCTCCTGTTCCCCTTTCCCTCCTGGCCCCCGCTCTGTCTCCTGTTCCCCTTTCCCTCCCGTTCGTCCTCTCCATCTTGCTGACCACACAGGCCATTTTTCCAGGGGGTCGTCGCTTGTTTTCACTGCAAACCTCATGATGCTCCCCGGCCCTCAGTGACGTCCGTCAAACACCCCTTCTGCTTTCTGACATTTTCATTGTCTGTTGCCAAGCCCTGATGTGATCCATGTGACACGCAGTCCTGTGTGTGGGCTTGACCCGCCAGGAGGGCCTCCGACGAGATGCCTTCCCTGAGCCCGTCAGGACGCGGGGATGTAACGAGTTTGCCATTTGAAAGACCTGGATCGCAGGTTTTGAGCGGGTCCCTCCTCCCCCGTGGCCTCCCTCGCCATTTGATGTAGATTGGCACAGACCAGGTTTTTCTCGGTGTAAGAACATAAAGACATGAAATATTCTCAGAACAGGAAAAGGCCACGCAGCTCAATATATTGACCTCTTCTGTACATGTTTTCAGTGATTCTCCGTTTTGGTGGAAGAGCCCTGCTGGTTATTGATGGCAGGTGGTGAGGGGGTGAGGAGGGTCTTTTGGACTCAGCTTTGGATGTGAGAGGTGCGAGAGGGCCGCGCGAGGGTCAGCCCCGGCCCCTCACTTTACAGACGAGGAAGAAATGCTCTGCAAAGCTGGGGAGTTTCCCGAGGCACACAGGGGTTTAGAGCTGGGATCAGATCTGAACCTGGGCTTCCTAAGGCGTGGGGTGGCGCCCACAGCATGGGCCCAAATCGCTGCCCCAGCAAAACGAGCCTCGTACACGGCCAGCGGGTTCATTCCCCCAACTTCTATTTCAGAATGTTTGGGCGGAGTTAGCTGGAGCCTGAGACTCAGTGCTCTCCTTAGACCTGAACTAAAGGGCAGAGTCGTCAGGGTCCAGGAATGGCTGGAATGTGGCTGTGATGATGACCACGTGAAATGCACCTGTGGGCGCCTGTCCCTCCAGGCAGGCTCCCCCAACCCCCAACTCCGAGCTTTCTGCAGGGATCTCCAGAGCTAGGAGTGACCCCAGGCAGGGCAGGATCTGCAGGAGAGTCAGTCCACAGTGGACAGGATTGTTGAGACAGTTGGTCTGCTGCCTCTGTAGAAAACTCTTCAGCTACCAGGCTGGGATGAGCTTTCCTCACGGGTCATAACAACACCCAAGAGGCTCAGGAAGGTGGATTGAGTTTCCGAAGGGCAGCACCTCCCCATTTGCCTGTGGTGAGAGCTCAGATTACCAGTTGACCCCAAGTCACGTGGAGTCCTGACTCTCTTGAAATAATTAGCACTCTTTGCACCATATCCCTGGTGGGTAGAGTGGATCACAAAAGATCTAAAACACCTCCTTGTTTTCTTGTAACTAGGGCTAAAAGCTTACATCAACAAACCCGTCTCCCACGTGCACTGTCATCCTTTTGCCACCCCTCATTCCTTCCTGAAATACGTATCGGTCACTTAACAGAGTGCAAGATACGGAGAAGGCAGTTATTCAAGCATGGGCCCTCCAGCAGCCGTTGGCCAACAGAGCAGCTGTTAGGGGGTCCATAGAGATGTGCCTGAATGTTGGGGGACTGACTTTGTCTTGAACATTGTGGTGGGGAGCACAAGTGGCTTCCCGGATGAAGTGCTCCCACAAAGCCATCTGCTAACTGATGTTTTAGCTAAGGTGACAAGACCCCTTCGTTCACTCAAGCTACCTTTCTCCCTTTTCACGGGTGAAGGATATTCAGAGAAGTTTCTGCTCAACAATCTTTTCTGCTGCAACATCAGATGTTTATATTCTTAAATCACTGCCATGGATACTTCTAACGTTGTGAAAAGTTCTGAAGATGGTGTTTCTAAGGAGGGAGAAGGACAGGCTGGTAAAAAGAGGGAATTTATTTGCAAGGCTTAAGTAAACGGAAGGATGCAGTGAAACTGATAGGGTGATTCCACATGCAAATATGGGAGGGCGTGACTCTTTTGTCTGACGAGCATGAACTCATTTGGAACAGAGACCCTGTATGTCTTTACCCTGCCCTCCCAATGCCTGCACACATCTCAACTGTTAAGGTTCAATAAATATTTCTGTCCTATCAGAACCCACGTCTTATTCTGGTCTCTCCCTGTTACACCTGCTCTTTTATTTTTATCTGGGTTGAGGGATGGGAGAGTGGCTGGAAGAGAGAGACAGACCCCTGTTTCCTCCAAAATAAGCAATTAACTCATCATGTACCAGAATGTACACAAACACTTTCAGCTTCTCTACTGAAATCTGAGAGAAAATTAAATTCTGAAAAGATCTGGATTTCTTTTTTATTTTTCAGGAGCAGAGTTGTTTTTCATTTCTTTGCTTGAGAAAGGGAAATGATTGAGATGGGGAAACATTTTCGTTTCTCCGCCTGCTGTGGAAGGACGTTTTTCAGTAACGACTGGGGTTCTCTGAGCTGGTATGTGGCCAGGCTGGCGAGGGCAGCAGCAGAAGTGGCCGACTCTGGAGAGGCGCGGGCGAAGTGGGGAGCAGGAGGGGCTTCTTTGTGAAAACTGCCCTGGGAGTCCCCCGAGCTCCAGGCGACAGCAGCTGCAGGGAGGAGCTGGGCAGGGGACCAAAGTAGTGACTTGCCAGGACCAGGGCCTGCTTCTCCTCAGGCTCCTGGGCTCGACAGCTGCTTGGCCGGAGCCCTCAGACCGGAAGGCAGGGGGTGAACCTGGATGGCGGGGCCTTGAGCTCAGTGCCCAGAGCTGCTCCGGGGAGGCCACGTCTCTGGGCTTGCAGTGAGCTGCACCAGGCTTTCTGGAGCAAGAATTTAGACCTGGAAGAGAAGTGGTCTGTCCTGAGTGGGTCAGAGCCCCAGGGATGGTTCAGCCATAATGTGATGCCTACTTTCAACAAGGAGAGATTCGTGACATGCACGATTCTCTGTGTGCAGGGATTGCAGAGGGGGGGACTGTTGTTCACTTACTGTCACATGACTGAGGCAAGGTTTGAACTGCTGAGGTTTTCGCTTCAGCCCCTCCTGTTGACCCCTGGCTCCAGTGGCAGAGTCAGGAGAACTGACCCTGGTTCTGTGAAATCACCCAGGGCTGTGTGCCAGCCCTGATATTCAGTGGGTGAACGCACAGGCTTCGGGGTTGAGCAGACTCGGGTTTAATTCCTGATCTGCTGTTAACTAGGCAGTGAAAATAATAAGTTACTTAAAGGCTTAAGCCTCAGTTTTGTCACCTGAAACATGAAGATAATATAGACTGCAGGGGGTTTCTGGGGGTTGAGTTTGGGACATTACAGTAAACATACCCCTCGATTCCTCCACAGTGAATTTGGAGTCAGCCAAGTAGATGATAGATTTTTAAAGAATTGGGCCAGCAAAAAGATTACTTTTCTTGCTGTTAGTGTTAAACTAGAGGATATAGCTTGGACCTACAGCTACAGGTGGGCTTCCTAATATCCTCAGAGGGAAACTGACCCATCTGGAACCACGGCCTCCTGTCTCAGACCTCCCTCTGTGCGCGCATGCGTGTGTACACACACACACACACACACACACACACACACACACACACACACACACACACACACACACACACCCTTTGTGGGTATTTCCCTCAGGAAGCAGGAATTCCTTCATGGGAACAGAACGAGAGGGAATGCAGGTTCACAGTGACAAAGGTGAGTCACTACCTACCGACCCCCAACATTTGTTGCCTGATTTTATTGATTTCTTTTCACCCACGTGTACCTCTAAAGCAGTGGATTCATTAAACACTTTTTTTTTTTTAAGGGAAGGCAAAACAAAACAACAGCAACAAAACCTAGTCACTGCACACTTCCCTCACTTCCTGCTGTCTTCGTGCTGGTTTTCATAGGGCCCTGAAAGCAGAAACGGATACCCACGGTTTCTATCTCTGTAGTCGTGGCATCTGGTGTGTTCTGTGCTGAGAGGCCCAAGCCTGATACTTAAGCAGGCTTACAGGAGCTGCTTGGGGAGGGCTGGTGTGCATTACTGTCGGGCAATGGATATGAAGGCCGAGGTGTGGTGGGCTTCCTCTCAGAGGCCAGGGCCCATAGCATCACACTTAGAAAGCTGCAGGATTTAGAAGATGCACCAGAAATCACCTGAAACCGGGATTCAGGATGGGGCTTGACTCCCACCTCTGCCATGCCCCAGCTAAGTGAACTTTGACAGTTGGTCACTTCCTCTCTCCTAATCTCATTTTCCCCGTGTACAAAGCGGGGACAACATATTCTATCCTATAGAGCTCTCGACAGGATCAAATAAGGTGATTATGTTGAAGGACTTGACAAACTAGGCGCTCAGATGCATATACGCTGGGTCCAGGAGGAAAGCATACAGCAAGGAATCATCCGATTTGCTCCCCGCTCTGCCCCCATCCCGCCACCATGCCGGCCGACCCCCCGTAGCTTGAAGGGGAGGGATTTGAGAACATCATAAGACAGGTCGTTTTCCAGGATCCTATGGCTAGACAGCATTTACGATGCATTTTCTTTTTTGCATGATATTATAACTTTATCTAGAAGTGACCCAAATGCCTAAATGAATACCAAAATTAATGACTATGTAAAATGTCTGTCTTCTCTTTTTACATCAGAAAGAAAGGGTGTGTCTTATTTGATATAAAATGTCTGTCAGCTCCTCATGCACATTTTATTTCTCCCATGAAAACCAGACTATTAAGGAAACAAGGATTCTTGAACAGGGGAGCAAACTGATTGCATCTGTTCAGACCTGGTTAGGAGGCTGGCAATGGGTAAAGGAGAGGTCTGGACTCAAAGTCAGTCAAGGGCAGAGAAGGGTCAGGGATGAATAATAAGTGTTTGTGTGTCTTGGCCTGGGTTGCGGGGAGTTAGGGTTCTGGAGCAAATTACAATGAGCAGAATTGAGGGTGTCAGGAAACAGAATTTGTGGGTAAAGTAAAGGAATTGATGAATTTAAAATACCTGTAAGACACCTACAGAAAGATGGATGATAGGCATAGATAGAGATAGATATAAATTATTGGAAATGTGTCTCGAACGTGAGATTTGGAAGTCTTCTGCACAGAGGAAACAAGGGAAGCCATTGAAATGGACGAGGCCATTCAGAGTTCTTGGGTCATAGCTCAAATTACTAGGAGAGGGAGGAGATGGCAAGAGAGAGGCCTGTGAGAGAAGGTAAAAAATAAACTGGGTGGCCTGAGGGCCTCGGTATCTGGGAGAGGAGCATTTCACAAAGACGGGGATCATCTGTCGTGTCAGATACTGCAGAGACTGAGAAAACTGGGAGATGAGAAAAGGTCTCCAGATTCGGTTAGGATTAGGGAGGCATCACGGATTAGGACATTTTCACATGCCGGTATGTTAGGGAGGAAGGAGAGGATGGATGTGGAGATAGAGACGTTAATGCTCATTTAAAAAGACTGAGGTGGAAAATGAAGGAAAGAGAAGTCTCTGGAGCTTTTTGTTTGTTTCCTCTTTATGAAGAGAAAATGTAGACTTGAGCATGTTTACAGGGAGAAGTGAAGAGTGGAAGAGGGTGAAGAGGTACGAGTGGGAAAGGATCCAGGTCCTGACGGATGGCAGGAGGGGCAGGGGGGCAGGTGTGACAAGAGCTCACCTGAAGGGAATCGTCCCCTAGTAGCAGGAAGTGGGGCGTCTCTGAGACAGAGGGAGAGGAAAGTGGCGTGGGCACAGCCATGCGGGGGGCGTATCTCGAGGCTCCGGAGAACAGTCCCAGGAACACAAGCAACGAGGGCTTGGTCGATGCTGGAGACACAGGAGCGTCACCAGTGCGGAGCTGCCGTCGTCCTTCTCTCCGCTGTGCAAGCGCAGCAGGCTGGGCTTGCCCGGGCCAGGACTTGGTTTTCAGGGACGCGCTTTGTGATGTGTAAGGGGCCACCTGCGTTTTATTAATGGACAGGCTCCTAACCGTGTGGACATTTCTGGGTAGGTTTTCTAATGTCATCATTGCCAGGCCTAAAACTTGCTGTGACAGAGCTATAGTCTTGCTTCCATGCTTTGTATTTTTCCAGAACCTTTTTCTTTTAGGGAGTCATTTCTTGTCCTGAATCGTGGGATTAATTTTATCTTTGAGACTTTGCCACAACTCCCTCTCGGACCACCTCTCACCTTCTTTGTTTTCCGTTTGGTCATCCCTTAGTGGGGATATCTCGGGAATAAAAACTATGCCCTAGGGATAAAAAGGCGGCAGTTCAGCTGGTATGGCACTGATGTCAGGGAGGAGCAACCGCGGAGTCAGTTTCTGTACGTTGCCCGCTTCTTTCACCAGCAAACGTTTACCGAACGCCCGTGTGCCGGGCTGTGGCTATGGCAGAGGAACCTGGGGAATGGACAGATCTTCGTCTCCCGACACTCCCAGCGTCCAGCAGGGGGAGGGGAGGGGAGGGGCATCTCACGTGGCCCTTCTCAAGCCGGGGGCTGGGTTCCACATCCGGGCTGTAGACGCAGAGCAAGGTAGACAGTGAGGACTTTCCTGAAGCCAGTGGTCTCTGAAGTGCGGACCCCTGAGCTGGCGCTGGCCGGTGACGAAGCCCTCAGCCTGTGGAGGAAAGAAAAATAAGGGGCTCCAAGTCCGGGGAAGTCTGCCAACGTCCCATCACGTCAAGAGCTGTCCTTCGAAGTGCGATGACACCCCCCTGTCTTTGTGGAATAGACATGGCCCCCTTATTTTTAAAATTTAATGATAGGAGATAATAGACATTTTACTTGGCAAAATGAAAGATTTTCCACCTAATTTCCGACTTCTTTGTTCTTTAAAATTTTACTGATCTGTAAAATCCAAGAGTCTGGGGATTTTTGTCCAAAATGATCCAGGTTATGCAAGAAATATGTGTTTTTTGATAAAAATAAAATCCTCAGTTGGCAAAATCCAGGGTGGATCTTGACAGTTGATTTGATTTACCCAGTATTTATCCAGCTCCCTCCCCCCGCCCTGCTTCACTTTCCCTGGATAGTGTGGGTCCTGCCAGGCAAACTCACCAGGAGCTGAAGGGTGCTTTGTCAGTAACTCAGTCTGGCTGCTAATGTGGCCCGGCCCAGAAATGTTCCTGAGGCATCTAAAATCACAGATGCCTTTCTGACCCTAAGGGTGGGAGGCATAAGTTTGAAAGACACAATCTAAGCTAAGTGTCCCAGGGCAAATGAAAATAAACGATACTCAGGGTTTCTGGGAAAGAGAAGGTCGCTAGCTTTCCAGCCAAATTACATTTTCCCTTTATTGCTTTGTCTTTTGGAGTATTCGAAGTGGAAATTCCAAGGGGAAAGGGAAAGTTGGGGTTAAACTGGACAGATTCTTCTTGAAAAGCTTGGTGACTCCATGTGGCATGGCAAGGTGGAGGCTGCTGTAGGTTCTGGAAACGGGGCTGGGGGGGTAATCATGTTGATCGCGTGCCCTCCCCAGCCTAGCATTTCAGTGCCGGCTCCGCTTCCTTGGCTGTCCTAACAAAGTGCCGTAATTGGATGGCCTCAAACCACAGAATTGTACTGCCTCAGTTCTGGAGGCTGGAAATCCAAGATGGAAGTGTTGGCAGGGCCATGTGCCTCTGGGGCCCGTAGAGGGGATTTCTTCTGAGCCTTTTCCTGGCACCTGGTGATGGAAAATCCATGGTGTTCCTTGGCTCGCAGGTGATGATGTACTCCCGTCCCCGCCTCCATCGTCACGAGGCCTTCTTCCCTCCTGTGACTCTGTCCCTGTATTGCCTCTCTTTCTTATAAGGGCACCAGGCATGTGGATTAAGGACCCACCCCTCTCTTGTAGGACCTCAGCTTAACTACTTCTATCTGCCAGGATCCTGTAGGCAAAAAAGGTCCCCTTCCAAGGTACCGGGGGCTGGGACTTCAACACCTCTTTTTGGGAGGTATGGTTCAACCCACCAAAGGTGCTCAGTAATGAACGTGTGAATAAACGATGCTTGGAACTACCACCAGTTAGGACTTGGCTGTGGGCATGACAGTGAGCAGAGAAGCGTGTTCTTTCCTTTGTGCTGAATGTGGATGCGTGTGCGCCTGTGTGTACGTAAATGTACTTAGATACATTTGTATAGCACATGTGTATAATAGTTAACATTATACTAAAATGGTGGCGGGTGCTTTAGAAAGAGCCAGCACATGGATTCTGAAGTGGAAATGATTGAACCTGCACGGACTGCAGATCTCACCCCTGGTCCGGCAATTTCTCTCACTCTTGAGATTATCCCTTATTGAAAGAGTCCATTTATACTGAGGGAAATCCGCTTGCAGTGGAACCCACTGCTCCTAACACAATCAAGCATTCCGGAGGCGGGGAGGGCCTCCAGATAGGAAAGTGGTTCTTTTTTTAGACAACAGGGCTCATTCTTCCTGCAGCAGGAAGACAATCTCTTTGGCTTCTGGCTTAGCAACTCCTTTGAGGGACTGTTTAAAGCCCAAGAAGAATTTTTACTGATTAATTAAAAAAAAAAAAGTTTCTGCAAAAAAATCTTCTGTCTCCTGAATGCCAGTTCTGCAAGAGAAGGAACAGAAGGTCCTCCCATGGTTACAACCCTGGCCTTTCCCGGGACAGCTTAGGGAGATGGGAGGGGATGCTGAGGGGCCTGGCGTGTGGTCAGGGGAGCTGATCCTCGGTCCCCGGACACCCTTCCCCCCCCCCCCCCGGGACTCGCTCTGATGCTCACGCTTGCCCATGTGTCACTTTCCTTGTCCTCCCAGAGCCCGGGGGCCTGTTAGTCTTTCCAGTTGGTTCTCAGGTCGCTTCCTTCCCTTCAACCCTCCCCATCCTTCTTGTTCACGTAGGTGCTGAAGGGAGAAGATGCTGATTTGTGTCTGTTCTTTGGCTCCCGCTTGAATAAGATAAAGAGGATGGCCCTGCATATCAACAAGTTGTCATTTCCTTGCGCGGCGACCCTCACTTCCAGGAGTCCACTGCTGGCTCTTGCTTTGCCTGGCTCTCCTTGAAACCCCTGGCAGCCTCCTGAGAGTCAATGCCGAGCTCTTGAATAATCTAAGCCCAGCAAGGAGTCACTATCTCAGCGGCAGGCCTAGTGTTCCAGACTGTCGTCTTATTAAGAGCAAAGGAAAGTTTTGACTTACAGGAAGGCCCTTAACTTTCCAACAAGGAGTGGCAGTGATAACATTTCTCCTGCCCCCTGCTGACTCACCACTTTATGGAAACTGGGCTTCGCCGAGTCCCGCTCACTCCTTTGTGCTTGAATATTTTGTCAAAGGCTTTCACGAGGAGATGTTCTTTAACAAGAAATCCATTGAAGCTGTTGAAGGGAACAAATTGGTGGATAATTTGGTAAAACAAGAAATATGTGTTCTCAGCGTGTGATCATGCACGTTCAGACCTAGCTCACCTGCCACCCCTGCAAGCCACACCCGCCCCTCACCTCCCTTCCTCTGTACCAGAGCATCACCTTGCTGGGATGAAAGGGAATGGCCGTGGCTTTCATGTGACCACAGAAGGCAGGTGGGGTCAGAAACACCAGTACAATTCCATGACAAGGCATGCTGCTCCTAAGGAGTGCTCTGTGTGTGGAAAAGCTACATCCTGATGGATGCCCCATAAATACAATGCTCTGTGGTTCTGGTTGCGATATATTTTATTTAATCCATAATCCTATACAACACTGTCTGATAATAAATAACTGCAATTTGCATGACATTCTGGGATGTTAGGTTTTTTTCTTATTGTTCTACTTAGCAAATTGCATTTATCTTTCACTCTTTTTTTTTTTCCCCAGCTCAAAGACCCTACAACTGCCTAAATCTAGACCAGTTCAAATTGCCATTTATCACTAATCCTAAACATCCTAGTAAGAGTATCAGAGCTAAGAGACAGGAGCCTGTAAGAAGAGGCTAATCTGTGGATGGGGTACTGTTGTGATGCAGGTGGGGACTGAATATGAAGCACCCCCTCCCCTCAGGAGTGGTCCCTGGGCTCGGAGAGCTTGGACCTAATTAAACACCCACAATGGTGAGCACGGATGGGAGGCGGGTGGGTGTCCCACCCAAACCTGCCACATTCTTCTTCTTGATTTGCTCTCTTGGTTCGCCTGAGCAACCCGGGTTCAGAGACTATATGTTTCCATCTTCATAGCCCTTGCATTTAGCACACCACTCAGTGCATAATGAGTGGTCACCTAATTTTGTAGAAAAATTGGTGTACAAACTAAGGAATGAGAAAGTCATTCTGGATTCAGCACCGTGTATCAGTGCCTAATTGACTCAGGCATAAGGTGTTTAAATCTGGTGGCAGTTTTGTACTTGCAGTAGTTTCTGGAGCACTTCCGTAGAGTGGTAACATTACATAAGGGTAAGAATACCACTTCTGGCAATTATAGTTTCTAATCTTCAGTGTCTGCCTCTGTAAAATGGGGGCTAGCTCTTGCATAGTGTTGTACATGCATGTAAAGTAGTCAGCAAAATGCCCCAGAGATAGTAGGTACCGCTCAAATGAAAGCTAACTGGAATTATGAAAATTTTTGATGGCTATGATGATATCCTCTATTCTTACCATTTAATCTTACTAATTTTTTTATCTCTAATATGTTTAGGGCCCATCTACCTTCATGTTTTTGGCTTAGATTCAGGCAATGTATATCAGTGTAAGGCAATGATCCAGGTTGTGAGAACTGAAGAGACAGGTGTGTATGTGTGTGTGTGATTCTTTAAAACCTTAATAATACCTCAATAAAACCTTAGAGAGGACTACTATTTATCAGGTGCTTACTCTGTGCTAGGCTCTGGGATAGCGAAATCCTTTATCTATGTCATCCTCTTTAATTTTTATAAAAAATTTTGAGGTAGGTATTACCATCCCCTTATTTTTTTATAGGTTAGGAAATTTAGGCACAGAGAGCATACACAACTCATTCACAATCTTAAATTAGGAAAAGGGTGAATTCAGGCATCCCTGGGTGCAGGATCGCTCTCTCCATACTGTGTGCTGTCAGCGCCCTTCCTCATCAGCCTCGGGGTGACTGGTGAATTGGTGCATCTGTCCCAAGAGGCAGCTCGGAACCGAAACCACAGATCTTAACCAGGACGCAGCAGCCCTGATTCTCAGGCATGCGCCTCCTCAGGCTGGGGTTTCTGGCCACCTCCCTGGGCCTCCTCTGCGTCCTCCGCAGGGTCGGTGCACAATGCAGACTGAGTGCACTCAGCATGTCCTCCATGACCTGTGACTCCAGACTTGGGATGGGCACATTTGTGGAAAGAAGATGAGTGAACAGGAGCCATCCCATTGGAGGGAAGTGTTCTCTCTCCTTTTCCTGGCCATCGGCGTCTCTCTGAGCCCTGCACTATTTAAACCTAAACCACTGAAACCAGCCATTTACAGTGTTTTCAGTCTCTCAGCCATGTTGAATTAAACAAGAAATTGCTATGGGGACGCACACATCTGAAAGAATCAACAGATACCCAGATATCTGTCTTAAATGGAAGCCAAAAATCTGTTGTTGGTACTTAGCATTTCTCTTCTGAAATGCTCCCTACGGTAGGTCTCTAGGAATCAGGGAAACGGCAGTTCAGACCCAGAGGAGACCCGAGGCATTTGTCCAGCCCTCTCATTTTCCAGATGGGCGAGGAGATTCTTTTCCCCAACTGTGTAATAGTATTAAGTTTCCTGGTGGCATCATTTTCCGTTGAGCTAACGCTCATGGTGGGGTCCACAAAGCTTTGAGAGCATCAGGCATTCCACAGTTTACCAAGTTGTCTCAGAGGTGACGTTTGCACTCTCTTCGCTTTCCGTCAATCCTTCCATTATCATCAGTCAGTCACTCCAACAACAACAGCAAAAAACCATCAAAATAAAACCTCAAATTAGACACAAAAATGAACAAAGTAGCAAGTCTGTTCTGGGTGTCTTTCCTGTAATTCCTAGCACCTCTGCATTGAAAGGACCACGGGCGAAGTTGTGAGAAGTAGATTCCAATGTCTGCATTCAGGAACCCCTAAGTACCATCTTTAGTTAAACTTCCCTGTATTTTTATATTCTACCTCATAGTTATCCAGCTTTGGAAATAAAATGTACAGAATCACACCCCTTGAGGTACTTTCCTTTTATCTGTTCCTGTCATTATCAAGAACGTCCTGCAGGGGCACCGAGGTCTGCCCAAACCCTTGCACAGTGCTCTCTTCACCACTGAATGACAGGATATTTTTCTTGCTCTTAAAAAAAGGTAATCTTACCAACATGCTCCCCTTGCTGGGGATGGTTTGCTGCTCTGAGTGCATATTAACGACATCGTCCACGCCTGGCATGGAATTCAGACCTGTGCGCACTTTTGTTTAGCCTGTTTATGCTAGTTTTGCCATTGCCTGAAATGGGTAGCAGCTGGGTTTAAAATGAGATTCTCAGTGTTCTTTATTTATTTATTTTTAATCATCATCTTTTAAAAAAAAACTGGTAAAGAGAATCCAGTCTGTAGCGTGGTGAAAGTCTGGACTGGCTGTTGGGACATGGAATGCCAGCCAACCGTGAGAAAGTGAGACTGGACTAAGTACAAAGGAAAATAAGAGCCCCAAAGTGGTGACTGCTGGTGAGGATGCTGGGTCCTGATGCCGTGTGGAGGCTTTCAGTAGGCATCCAGGAGAGCAGCTAAGACGGCGGAGTAGAAGGACCCTGAGCTCACCGCCTCTCATGGGCACACCAAAATCACAACAATCTGCAAAACAACCATCATTGGAAAAGATTGAAACATACCAGAAAAGACCTTCTACAACTGAAGACGTAAGGAAGGAACCACAACAAGACCGGTAGGAGGGGTGCACTCACGATATAGTTAAATCCCATACTCCCCAGGGTGGGTGACCCACAAACTGGAGACTAATTATATTGCACAGGTTCTGCCACAGGAGTGAGAGTTCTGAACCCCACGTCAGACCCCCAGCCCAAGAGTCGGGCACCAGGAAGAGGAGCCCCCAGAGCGTTTGACTTTGAAGACCAGTGGGGCTTGATTGCAGGAGCTCCACAGGATTGGGGGAAATAGAGACTCCACTCTTAAGGGTGCACACAAACTCCCATGTGCACCAGGACCAAGGGCAAAAGGAGTGATTTCACAGGACCCTGGACCAGACCTACCTGCTTGTCTTGGAGGGTCTCCTGGGGAGGCCGGGGATGGCTGTGGCCCACTCTGGGGATGTAGACACCAATGTCGGACATATTGGGGAGCATTCATCTGTGTGAGCTCTCCTGGAAGCTGACATTTTGGCAACAAGACCTGGCCCCACCCAACAACCTGTAGGCTCCAGTGCTGGGACACCTCAGGCCAAACAACAAACTGGGTGGGGATGCAGCCCCACCCATCAGCAGACAGACTGCCTATAGACTCTCTGAGACCACAGCCACCTCTAGATACCCCCCTAGACACGGCCCTGCCCACCAGAGGACAGAGACCAGTTCCACCTACCAGGGGGGCAGACACCAGAAGCAAGAAAACTACAGTCCTGCAGCCTGCAGAATGAGTCCCAAACACAGGCCAGACACTACCCTGGGACCAGCTGGCCAATGCCCTTGGGTGACGAGAGGGGAGTGTACTGCTGGGACACATAGGACGCCTCCTACAGAGGGCCACTTCTCCAAGGTCAAGAAATGAAACTAACCTTACAAATACATAAAAATTCAAATTTAGACTGAATGAGGTGGCAGAGGAGTATGTTCCAGATGAAGGAACAAGATAAAACCCCAGAAGAACAACTAAGTCATGTGGAGACAGGCAATCTACCCGAGAAAGAGTTCAGAATAATGAACATAAAGATGATTGCAGAACTCATGAGAATGGATGCACAGAGTCAGAAATTAGACGTTTTAAACAAAGAATTCGAAAATATAAAGAACAACGAAACAATTGAAGAATACAATAACTGAAATGAAAAATACACTAGAGGGAATCAATAGTAGACTAAATGAGGCAGAAGAATGGATCAGTGAGCTGGAAGACAGAGTAGTGGAAACCACTGCCACTAAAAAGAAAAAGGAATGAAATGAGGACAGTTTAAGAGACCTCTGGGACAACATCAAGTGTGCTAATATTCACATTATAGGGGTCCCAGAAGGAGAAGAGAGAGAGAAAGGACCTGAGAAAATATTTGAAGAGATAGTAGCTGAAAACTTCCCTAACCTGGGACAGGAAACAGTCACCCAAGTCCAGGAAGCATGGAGGGTCCCATACAGGATTAACCCATAGAGGACCACACCAAGATACCTTATAATCAGAACAAACAAAAATTAAAGATAAAGAGAGAATATTAAGAGCAACAAGGAAAAAACAACAAATAAGTTACAAGGGAACTCCCACAAGGCTATCAACTGATTTTTCAGCAGAAACTCTGCAGGCCAGAAAGGGGTGGCACAACATACTAAAAATGATGAAAGAGAAAAACCTACAACCAAGAATACTTGATTCAGCAAGGCTCTCATTCAGATTTGATGGAGGAATCCAAAACTTTAGAGACAAGCAAAAGCTAAAAGAATTCAGCACTGCCAAACCAGCTTTACAACAGATGCTAATGGAACCTTTTAGGTAGAAAAGAAAAGGTCACAATTAGAAAAGAAAATTTTAAAAACGGAAAAGCTCACTGGTAAAGGCAAATATACAATAAAGGTAGGAAATCATCCACACACAAAGCTAGTAGGGAGGTTAAAAGACAGAAGTAGTAAAATCATTTGTATCCACAAAAAAGCAGTTAAGGGATACACAAAACAATTAGATGTAAAATATAATATCAAAAACAGTAATCATGAGGGGAGAAGAGTACAAAAGCAGGGTATCTAAACTGCATTTGAAATTAAGAGATCAGCAACTTAAAACAAGCACAAATATATGTAGACTGCTGTACAAAAACCTCATGGTAACCACACACAAAAATCCATAATAGATATACACACAAACAAGAAAAAGGAATCCAAACATAACACTAAAGATAATCATCAAATCACAAGAGAAGAGAACAAAAGAAGAAAGTGGAAAAGAAGACCTACAAAAACAAATCCAAAAAAATTAATAAATGGAAATAGGAACATACATATCTATAATTACTTTAAATGTAAATGGACTAAATGCTCCAACCTAAAGACACAGACTGGCTGAATGGATACAAAAACAGAACCCATATATATGCTGTCTGCAAGAGACTCACTTCAGATCTAGAGACGCATACAGACTGAAAGTGAGGGGTTGGAAAAAGGTATTCCACATAAATGGAAATCAAAGGAAAGCCAGAGCAGCAATACTTATATCAGAAAAAAATAGACATTAAAGGCTATTTAAAATAAAGACAGTTACGAGAGACAAAGAAGGACACTACATAATGATCAAAGGACTAATCCAAGAAGATTTAACAATGGTAAATATATGTGCATTCAGCATAGGAGCACCTTAATATATAAGGCAAATGCTATCATCCATAAAAGAGAAGTTGACAATAATACAATAATAGTAGGAGACTTTTTAACACCCCACTTACAGCAATGGACAGATCATCAAGACAAAATCGATAAGGAAACACAGGCCTTAAATGACTAGATGGACATTAGACCAGATGAACTTAATTGATATTTATAGAGCATTCCACCTGAAAGCAGCAGAATACACATTCTTTTCAAGTGCACATGGAGCATTCTCCAGGATAGATCACATGCTGTGCCACAAAGCAAGCCTCAGTGAATAACAAAAACAAACCAAAATCATATCAAACATCTTTTCCGACCACAACACTATGAGGCTAGAAACCAATTACAAGAAAAAAAAAAAAACTGCAAAAAACACAAACATGTGGAGTCTAAACAATATGTTACTAAACAACCAATGGATCACTGAAGAAATCAAAGAGGGTATTAAAAAAATACCTAGAGACAAATGAAAACAAAAACATCATGATCCAAAACCTATGGATGCAGCCAAAGCAGTTCTAAGAGGGAAATTTATAGTGATACAAGCATATCTCAGGAAACAAGAAAAATCTTAAATAACCGAACCATATACCTAACACAACTAGTGAAAGAAGAACAAACAAAACCCAAAGTTAGTAGAAGAAAAGAAATCCTAAATATCAGAGCAGAAATAAATGTAATAGAGACTTAAAAAAAAAAAATCAATGGAACTAAAAATGGTTCTTTGAAAAGATAAACAAAATTGATAAACATTTAGCCAGATTCATCAAGAAAAAAAGGGAGAAAGGCCCAAATCAATAAAATCAGAAATGAAAAAGAAGTTACAACTGACATAACAGAAATACAAAGGACCATAAAGGGCTACTACAAGCAACTATACACCAATAAAATGGACAGCCTAAAAGAAATGAACAAATTCTTAGATAGGGTCAATCTCCCAAGACTGAACCAGGAAGAAATAGAAAATATGAACAGACTAATTACCAGTAGTGAAATTGAATCGGTAATTTAAAAACTCCCAACAAACAAAAGGCTAGGATCAAGGTGGCATCACAGGTGAATTCTACCAAACATTTAGAGAAGAGTTAACACCTATTGTCCTGAAACTATTCCAAATTTGCAGAGGAAGGAACACTTCCAAATTCATTCTGTGAGGCCACCATCACCCTGATAACAAAACCAGACAAAGATATCACAAAAAGAGAAAGTTACCGGTCAATATCACTGATAACATAGATGTAGAAATCTTCAACAAAATACTAGCAAGCCAACTCCTACAGTACATTAAAAGAATCATACACCATGGTCAAGTGGGATTTATCCACAAATCAATATCTGCACATTTCAGTATCCACAAATCAATCAATGTGATACACCACATTAACAAATTGAGGAATAAAAACCATATGATCATCTCAATAGATGCAGGAAAAGCTTTTGATAAAACTCAGCATCCATTTATGATAAAAAAAAACTCTTCAGAAAGTGGGCACGGGGGGAACAGACCTCAACATAATAAAGGGGATATGTGATAAGCTTACAAGTAACATTATACTCAGTGGTGAAAAGCTGAAACTATTTTCTCTAAGATCAAGAACAAGATAGGGATGCCCACTCTCACTGCTTTTATTCACCATAGTTTTGGAAGTCCTAGCCATGGCAATCAGAGAAGAAAAAGAAATAAAAGGAATCCAAATCAGAAAAGAAGAAGTAAAACCGTCACTGTTTGCAGATGAGATATACTATACATAGAAAGTCCTAAAGCTGCTACCAGAAAACTACTAGAGCTCATCAATGAATTTGGTAAAGTTGCAGGATACAAAATTAATACCCAGAAATCTGTTGCATTTCTATACACTAAAAATGAAAGATCAGAAAGAGAAAGTAAGGAAACAATCCCATTTACCATTGCATCAAAAAGAATAAAATACCTAGGAATAAACCTACCTAAGGAGGCAAAAGACCTGTACACCCAAGAGTATAAGACGCGGATGAAAGAAATTGAAGATGACATAAACAGATGGAAATATACACCATGTTCTTGGATTGGAAGGACCAATATTGTTTAAATGACCATGCTACCCAAGGCAATCTACACATTCAACGCAATCCCTATCAAATTACCAATGGCATTTTTCAAAGAACTAGAACAAAAGCTTTAAATTTTTATAGAAACACAAAAGATTTCGAGTAGCCAAAACAATCTTGAGAAGGAAGAATGGAACTGGAGGAATCTTGATCCATGTCTTCAGACTATATGTACTACAAAGCTACAGTAATCAAAACAGTATGGTACCAGCACAAAAACAGAGATATAGATCAATAGAACAGGATAGAAAGCCCAGAAATAAACCCACACACCTATGGTCAATTAATCTACAGCAAAATAGGCAAGAATATACGATGGAGAAAAGACAGTCTCCTCAATAAGTGGTGCTGGGAAAAGTGGACAGCTACATGTAAAACAATGAAATTAGAATATTCTCTAATGCCATATACAGAAATAAACTCAAAATGGATTAAAGACCTAAATATAAGACCGGATACTATAAAAGTCTTAGAGGAAAACAAAGGCAGAACATTCTTTGCCATAAATTGCAGCAATAATTTTTTTAGATCCATCTCCTAGAGTAATAGAAATAAAAACAAAAATAAACAAATGGGACCTAATTAAACTTCAAAGCTTTTGCGCAGCAAAGGAAACCATAAACAAAACGAAAAGACAACCTATGGACTGGGAGAAATTATTTGCAAACAATGAGACTGACAAGGGATTAATTTCCAAAATATACAAACAGCTCATACAGCTTAATATCAAAAAACAAAAAACCCAATCAAAAAATGAGTGAATACCTAAGTAGACATTTCTCCAAAGAAGACATACAGATGGCCAACAAATACATGAAAAGATGCTCAACATCACTAATTATTAGAGAAATGGAAATCAAAACTACAATGAGATATGACCTCATACCAGTCAGAATGGCCATCATCAAAAAGTCTACAAACAGTAAATGCTGGAGAGGGTGTGGAGAAAAGGGAGCCCTCCTACGCTGTTGGTGGGAATGTAAATTGGTGCAGCCACTAGGGAGAACAGTATGGAGGTTCCTTAAAAAATGAAAAGTAGAGTTACTGTATAATCTTGCAATCCCACTCCTGGGCATATATCTGGGGAAAACTCTAATTAGAAAAGATACATGCTTCCCTTACCCTCCTTTAAAAGGATTTCCTGTGCTGAGATTTTTAATTGGTTTCCCTCTGGGCCCATTTTGTTTGTTTTTGCCCTTTATCTATCTATCTATCTATCTGTCTATCTATCAATCTATCATCTATCTATCTAATTTATCATCTGTCTATATTAACTGAAGTCATCTGGTGATCTGTCTATATAATGTTTTGTGATGGAGAGTAGTCTAAGAAATAAGTTTAGATAAGTAGGATGAGTTCAGAGGGGCTTGGAACTGAAATTTTTCCACTGGTACAAAATTCTCTCTCATTGTCTCCACACACGTAAATTCAACTCTTTCTTTAATGCCTTTCCAGTACAGGACTTGAAAGATGGGACTTGATAACTTAAAAATAATAGTAAGAAGTCATGAGAGTGAAAAAGCTTGCATATGGAGTGAGGAGCCATGGAAAAACCAAACAATGACGTTCACTATATTACCAAAATGAAAAAAAATCATATGATCGTATTAATAGATACTGTAGCAACTGGCAAAACAAAATTTCAATTCCTGTTTTTTAAAACTCACAGGAAAATAAGAATAAAAAGGAAATTCCTCAACTTGATAAAGGACATCTTCAAAACATCTACAGTTATAGTGAAATGTCAGACAGAGAAAGACAGATACTATATGTTATCACTTACATGTGGAATCTGAAAAATAAAACAAGTGAATGAGTATAGCAAAACAGAAACAGACTCGCAGATATAGAGAACAAACTAGTGGTTATCAGTGCACAGAGGGGAGGGGTGAGATAGTAGTAGGGGGTTAAGAGATACAAACTACTAAGCATAAAATAAATAAGTAACAAGTATACATTGTACAGCACAGGGAAATACAGCCATTATTTTGTAACAACTTTAAATGGAGTATGATCTATAATAACATTGGATTACTATGTTGTACACCTAAAACTAACGTAATATTGTAAATCAAGTATACCTCAATAAAAATTAAACAAAAAAAAGATACATGCACCCCAATGTTCATAGCAGCACTATTTACAGTAGTCAAGACATGGAAGCAAGCTCAATGTCTATCAGCAGATGAGTGGATAAAGGAGATGTGAGATAGATATATATATATATATATATGTATATGTATATATAAAATGGAATATTACTTAGTCATAAAAAATGAAGTAATGCCATTTGCAGCAAATGGATGGACCTAGAGATTATCATATTAAGTAAAGCAAGTTAGAGAAAGACAAAGACAAACATCATATGATGTCACTTATATGTGGAATCTAAAAACTGATACAAATGAACTTATTTACAAAGCAGAAATAAGCTCACAGACATAGAAAACAAACTTATGGTTACCAAAGGGGATAGCTGGGGTGGGGGGGTGCGGGGGTAGAGATAAATTAGGAGTCTGGGATTTACATATACACACTACTATATCTAAAACAGGTAAACAACAAGGACCTACTGTAAAGCACAGGGAACTATATTCAATATCTTGTTATAACCTATAATGGAAAAGAATATGAAATATGAAAAAGTATATATATATACACACACACACATATATAACTGACTCACTTTGCTGTATATCTGAAACTAACACAACATTGTAAATTAACTCTACTTCAATTTAAAAAATGGTTTAAAAAAAATAAAGAAACCCATAGGTCTTTTCTGGGCCTCAGACTTCTTGCATCCGAGTCCATAGATCTTAACTGTCTCTATGAAGAGGCAGAGTATTGCTGGGTCCAGGGCCACCAGCTTCCCTGGAGCACCCACATAGAGATGCCACTTACATGTACTGCAGTGTAAATAGCACCTTCCAGATTGTGCAAAGTTGCAGTGCCGGTTGGTTCTGCATTTTGTGTTGAATGCATGTCATGAGGGCCAACACTTCCTACTATGAATCCTGAACAGCATGGTGGGCAACATTTGCCTTTAGAGAAATGCATGCATTACTTAGCAGTTTCATTTCTTTCCTTGTTATAGGAGACATTATCTAATCATATCATACTCCAAGCTCTTCTATCTCTATTCATGCCAAGTTATTATATTTGGAATCTAAAATTCTCTTTTATAAAGATGATGAATTCAACCTGCTTAATACTAATTACAGTTTTGGAAACACATTTTTTAACATATGCATTATCTAAAAATTATAAATCTATGGTTTTGCGCTTTTTCCTATCTATAATTAAATCACATGAAAACACACTGATTTTACATCATTATAATAAAGGTGTATTCTGATATCTCTGATGACTGTGGCTTCCTGACATTCATTATTTAATTGTTAGAGACTTTACTACCAGCTCACATGGTGTTATCTAAATTAATTGTGAACTTTAATACACTTGGATTGGAAAACGAAATTGGCTGTCTCCTCCATAAAGAAGGCTCAGAAAGCTGAATAGACCAATTTTATGTTAACAACTTAATATCCTCTTACAGTTAGGAGCAAAATCTGAATGTTTAGGGAAATGCCCCTTTCAGTTTATAAGAGCTTCTACATTGTAACACTATTCTATCAGTTGAATGGAGAAAGAAGTATTTTATTCAACTGTTTGGTGATTGTGTTCTGAATTAATTTCAAGACTGCAAAGTCAGTGGATCTAAGCCATTACCTTAAATATGGTCTGAATATCCAGGGCTCTCACTCTGGCCTAAAGTGCTTGCTGGAAACCCTTGGCTGGTCTAGGAGCGGACACAGTCCAGGGAAAATGCCAGGGTCATTCATCATCTCATCAGTGGTTGGAGGAGCTGCAGACCACACGAAAGCCAATATATCTACTGGATGGACCAGAGAGGGAGGTAAAAGTCAAAAGGCAGAAAACAGGCACGTTCTTCCATGGATCAGGGCAAAAAAATATTTGACAAAATCTCAGTATAGTCAGTACAAAAAATAAATGATAAAGATTTCTATTTGTTGAGTGTCTGTTATGATGGAGGTACCAAATATGGAGCTTTATAAACATACCTCACTTAATCATTACATTATGTGTGCAAAGAAGATTTGATTGCCTCCATTTTATAGATGAGAAAACCGAGGCTTGGAGTGATCAGAAAACTTGCTCAGGAGCCCACAGCTAGAAAGTGGTAGAGACAGGGTGTGGGATCTTTATTTTATACACTGTTGATAAAAATGGTTGAGGCTTAAGTCTGTAAGGTAATATTAATCTGTACAGCTCTATAGCAAGGCTAAGCGTAAGGCTCAGAGAGACTAGAACTGGGTCCAAATCACACTGCTAGTAAACTGCAGAGCTGGGACAGGAGCCAAGGTCATTTTAATTCTAAAACTTATGGTCTTTCCAACACATGGCGTTCCACCGCCCACGACGTCCTTTCTGTTACACTAAACAGCCTCTCTAGGGAAACAAACAATTATTTTTCTGCCCAAGGTGCAGAATCCTAGTTCTGCTTTTAAGATAGACAACACGGTAGATGTATCTTCAAGGTCTTCATCTATCCAAAGCTTGACAGGCAGGTCTAGGAATTTAAAAGGGGCTCTGCACTGAGCATCTCGGCCACCCCGGCACCTGGGGACACTCTCCAGCCTGAAAGGTTCTACTGGAAGAGATTCTCAGCTAAAGCAGCAGCGTGTGCTGTGGCAGCAACCGGGAGGTTCTGGTTTGGAATGTTAAAGCTTGCTCCTTCTATTCTTCCTTTACATTCAACACTTTCTCATTCCTTTTGGGCTGTGTGTCTGTCTCACCCACGGAATGGAAAGATTCCTCTAGGTCAGGAGCGTGTCTCCAGTTAGCCCTTCCACACGTACTTGTTGAGATTCTCCTACGGGCCAGGTATTGTGTTTCATCCCGAGCCAAACAGACGCGGTCCCTGCTTGCACGTTTTAGTGGAGGCACCAACAGGCAATGACAGCAACCTGGTGTGATAAAGCTTGTGACGGGAAAGCGCAGCACGTTGTGGGAACACATGTAATCCATATTTAGAGACCAGGGGCGGGTTCTCGAGGGGACGTCCAAGAGAAGCCCCGAAGGATGGGCCAAAGTCAGCTGTGAAATCTGGGGGTCCCGGCGGTTGGCAAGGGCTCAGGACAGAAAGAACACACTGTTTGAAGGGGTGGAAATGAGGAAGCGAGTGGGGTATTTGAATAATTGAAAGTTCGGTGTGGAAGGATCCAGAGTGCTTGGGCCGGGAGGAGTTGGAGGGGGGGCACCGTGTGGGCCAGCCTGGTGCCCTCCTTGTGGGGCATGTGTAAGGACCCATGTGTGCGTTTGCACGTTGGTTTTCTTGGTTGGTTGGTTTTTAAAGGCTTTGGATTCGTTCCTCCCGTCGGGTGTTTGGTGTCTGCTCTCTTGGCTTTTTTTTTTTTTTTTTTTTTTTTTTTGTGCTGCTGTCAAATTGTGATTTTGATCCTTGGCCAGGTTGCCTCGTTTTGCTCCACTCCCTACTGGTTTTGTAAACGGAGCTCTATTAATACTTTATTCACAGTGAAGTTGTTGGGACTCATTATCTGATGCCTGTAAAGCCACGTGAGATGATTGGCTGAGAGACACGCCAAGGAGTCGCGTTGCTTCTCAAAAGCCCTGATTGCTTCCGGCAAGCTTCCCTTCTGTTTCTGTGGGACCACAGCAGCAATTTACCCCAGCGCCTGTTTTCCCAGCCTGTGACTCAGGGATCATCTGGCAGCTGGGAGGAGCGCTGGCCGCATCTCTGACATCCGGCCCAAGTCCTTCAGGCAGATCTGCACCTGAGGACGGGAGTGGGGAACCTGACCCCCCCCCCCCCCGCCACCAGGAGGGGGACGCAGCCCCACATTGGGATTCTTGTGTAAGAACAGAATCCCCTCCCCTCCTCCCCAATCCTGGCTTCCCTGTCCTGTTTCCTAGTCATCAAATCCTGCTTTCTCTTGCTCTCTGGGATATTACATCCTTCAATACCTGTCAGAAACAATTAGCAGTGAGTTTTTTTTCCCCTACCTGTTTTCAGAGGAGAAATTAATGGTTGATATTCAGACCTTTCTCCTGACATGACATTTTCTGCAAAGATGGAAAACAGAAAGTGGCAGCCTCAGAGATAGGCAATGCCTATCAGACTTTGAAGACACACTTCACTCAGTGGTGAGGGATGGGAGATGTCAGTGCCAACGACAGGAGAATCAGATACTTGAGGAGCTGGCCCAGGAAGGAAGGGAGTGTCTGTCCTTCCCCCAAATGCCCGTCCTCTCCACTCCTGTCCACCTGCCGGTCGCAGAATCGCAGCGTGTTGCTCACCTCTTCCAGAACGTTCTCTTGAGTCGTGTCATGCAGCCCTCCCCACCGCATAGTGTACTTTGTACAGTGGATGGATTGCGAAGGGCGTACCTGAGCCCAGCTGTCGGCACTCCGATGGCTCTCTCTGGACAGGCCCCTGGGCAGCGTAACATCTCTGAGCTTTGCTTCACTCCCGTGCAAAATGAAGATAAGAGCAGTAAACCTATGAAGGTGGGGGAGGAATTCTAAGGTATAATTAACTTAAACAGTCTGTTACATGTGCAAATATTAGAATCTTATCCCTTTTAAGTGCTTAGCTTACTGAATGCTTTATGCATTATTTATAATTAATTATAGTGTATCAATGACAGTTATATAGCTGTGTACCTTTTTATAAAGAGGCATCACATGTATTTTTCCTGTTGATTGGCAGAAAGTCTTGTGATTTAGGAGAAGAAGGTATTATGATCATCTTGATTTTAAAGTTGAAGAATCGGAGGCTTGCGCTGTTTTCCAAATGCGCCCTTACCTGGTGGTCGCGTGGGCCGTAGCTTCTGGTCAACACTAGAGCGTTAGTTCCCCGGCGGTGCCCAGGAGGTTGGGTGTGCAGGGACCACGTGGGCCTTGCCCGGTTAGATCAGACAAGGACCATTCCATTCCAGGAGCCCCCAGTTTCATACTGGTGCACGGGGACAGGTGGAAATTCTCAGGTCGGCCTCACTTATAAGACAGAGAAAACCTTCTGAACGCTTCCCTCTTGAGAATTCACTGAGAACGGCTTGGATTGGGTTTGTCAGCTGCATCAAGTCCAGGAGATGAGAACGTGCTCTCGTGCTTGAAATGATAAGATCCTGACGCACGCGTAGGAACCTGCAGTGTGGTACTTGCGTCTCTGGGAAGGAGTCATTTTCCCTCAGCACCAGCGCTTACGCGGATTCTTGCCCTTCGGGTGTGGATCCTCCTTGGTCTTTGCCTTCATTCTCCTTCCTCCCATTTCCTGCACTTTCCATTCTCAACAGCTCACATGGTGGATTTTCTGTCTGTTTTTAGTGTCAAAATATTCATTTTCAGTGGAATGTTGTATTGTGATGTCTTCCAGAGTCTAAGAGGGAATCCGGGATAAAACAGCATCTCTTCCTGGTTCTGTTCTGAACGTGATGCCGGGTCTTGAGGCGGCCCGGGTGAGGGAGCTGCTGCCGTGTCCTCCCAAACCGGATCCTGTCGCACTTTCACAAAATGACTCCAGTGCAGCTCGGAGAGCACCAGCTCTAAAATATCTGTCAGCCTTTTGGTCTCTGTGTGAGAAGTAGAAGGGAATGCGCACCGTTATGTGTTTCTGGCTTCTGGTCTGTCCTCCTGGGTAGATCTTTCTCTCGCCCCAGGAAGGTCTGAAAGCGTATGTTCTGCCACCAAGCCACGCCCTCGGCTTGCCGTCCACCAGCGATGGGAACCGCATAGGTGATAAGGAGCACCCGCCCGGCCCCTCACAAAAAAGAAGTGATGATCTGTACCTCCGGGGGTGTTGGTTGCTTTATGTAAATTGTTCACTGAGTCCCTGTAAAAACCTCCCTCCCCGCAAACCCAGCAGCGAATCCAAGTGGCTCTCCCTCCAAAACCTTTCCAGGATACGGTCCCTTCTCAGCGCCGACACCGTCACCACTGGGGTCCTGGCCTCTGCTGCCTGGGTTCCGTCGCTGCCGCCCTGCTGGCGTCGTCTCGCCCCGTCCGGACTCTAGTCTAGTCTCAACACAGCGGCAGCGGGAGCTCTTCCAAACGTGCCCCCAACTCGTCCCCCCGCTCCCATTCAGAGTAAACTCCCCAGTCTTGACGTCTGCCTCCAGGACCCCTCTGGCTTTGCTTCTTGCTGCTTCCAGCTGCACCCCCGGGGCCCCCATCCTCCAGCTTTCTCCGAAGCTGCCAGATGTGCTTCCATGTCCCAGCCTTTGCCGTGCTCTTCCCTGCCCTGGTCTTCACCCCGGGAGCCTCGGCTCACTCTGTGTTTGCTGGATGACGTCACCCCCATCACGCCCCCATCTGCTTTGCCTTGCTTTATCACTACTGTACAGTATAGTATATATTCTGATGTCTTTCTTTCTTTGCTTATTGCCTGTCATTTTTTATTAAAATACAGGCTCTGTGAAGGTGGGAACTCTGTGTCCACTACTGTATTCCCAGAATGGAGAAGATGCTTCATAAAGAATAATAAGTGGGTTAATAAAGGAATTTCATAACTAATTAATCAGCATTTGTTCCTTGAGTGAATACGAAGGCATTTTCTAGGTTGTAAAGAGTTGCTTTGGCCTCTTCATCGCATCCCTAACTGCCCTTCTCTTTTGGTTTTCTCTCAGGCAAGATAAATTTTGCTTGATAATTAACATTCTATTTTTTAAATGTAATTCTTACATTTTAAACCTATGATTCCCTTTCTACTTTCTTCCTCTCATGTTTGCATCAAAGATTGAGGGGAGTTAGCTTGTTTCTACCAAACAGATGGACACGCTTGTGCTTAGATGGAGATACATGAGGTTTTTTTACACTAAGTGTTCTTGCATCTCAGATTTCCAGGATTAGCCTTACCGTGAAGGGCAGAACATCACATGGAGGAATACGGTAGTCTGGTCAGAAGCCTGGTGGTGAAAAGCACTGACTTTATAACCTCACGACTGAGGTTCAAATCCCAGTTTGGATGGTTATAAGCTGTGTGACATTGAACATGTTGCTTAACTTCTCTGTGCTTCAGTTTCCATTTCTGGAAACTAGAGAAGGTAATGATGATATCAGTTATATAATCGCATAAATTTGGACTGAGAATTAAATGTGTTTATACTTGGAAAGTATTTAGAGCCAGGCCTAGCAAGTGAAAATGTTTGTTGAAAAAAACAAACACATCACAGGACACTTCCTCTTCCTGGCTCTGGTGGGCAGATCATTTCCTGTCCCTGGGCCTCCAGCTATAAAATGGAGGGGATAGCAGAGATTGAATTATTTCTAATTGTGATTTTTATCTGCTCTAAAATGTGAAATTTAAGGTGAGGCTGTCTCAGTGCCAGGAAGACAGATTTCATGCTTCTGTTTTAATTTAATTTTTACATTACTTCTGCCCTGGTCTTCAGGTTTCAAATGGATTATCCAGATTTCAGATCCAAAGCCTGCCAAGCCCTTCTGTTTCCCCAGAAGTTTTTTTCCTGATACGCAGGGCGGACACCCAGTAAGTGTTCTTAGGGGCCTTGAAGGGCCAAGACGGAGCCACGGGGTTCCCCAGCATCCTGGCCCCTGTGGCTGGGGGGATCCTGGCGTGGCTGCATCACCAGAACTGTGCATGTGAGGGGGCCAGGGCAGGCTGGGCCTCAGCAGGACTTTGCAGAAGTTGTGCCGGAAGTGACCTGTCCACTGTCTCCAGGACCCCTGAGCGAAGGGGGGTAGGAACAGAGCCCGAAGGTCTGTTTGGTCTCTCTGTGACCTCCTCGGGAGGACATTGAAACACTGGGTGGGCTTCCTCCTCAAGGTGAGAGGAATTAATCGTCCCTCCCTGCGGTGATGAAAAGGGAGTTGTGCCTATAACTCAGGTGCCCACAGGCGTGACCCTAACTTCCTACCCTGGCTCCCAGGAGCCCCTACCCACAAAGTGTTGAAACGTGTGCTTGTCTACACAGCTGGCCTCAGTCAGCCAGTCCCTCCTCCTCAGAGAACTCGTGTTCCTTCCTCTGTGCCCCATGCACGGGGATACCAGGATCTCTGTGACTCTACTGACTGTGACGTGTGTGGCCTTCCCAGGCTGGAGGTGTTCCAATGCAGGGACCGGGGCTGGCAGGTGGTGCTGGTGACCAGCGTGTGTGCACTGAGGCCTGAGGACCCCGGAGAGGGGTTCCAGAACATGGAGCTCTTGGAGGCTGTCATGCCAGCAGGAGAACAGGGGCCCGTGGGCCAGGCTGATCCGCCTGGATCTCTCAGCAGCTGACTCCATCTCTTAACTCAGCCCAGATACGATCCTACCGCAAATCTGAAGGCCGAGGAGCTTTTCCAATAATCAGTGGCTTTAACAGTCCTGGTTTTGTATTTTCCAGAAGTTGCCCCAAAGGTGTTCAGGTAGATTGATCTCCACAAGGAAAGTAAAGAAGAGAAAAGGGAAGTAGGGAGGAAGGAAGGAGAGAAAGAGGAAAGGATAGACCCCCTGGTGGAGAATAGGTGCCCGGATCATGGTGGTTGGATGGCTGAGCGCACACATGGCACAAGTCACAGCAAGGTTGTCACTGATGCAGGAGCGGGACCAAGTTAGCCCTCCTTGGTCACAAAATAGAAGCCAGCCCTACGTTGTAACCAATGGGAGAAAAGACACTGAGAATTGGATGTCCAGGTTCTGGTCTCTGCTGCTGTCTGATGGGGTGGGACGCCTGGAAAAATCGCCACCTGCGTCGGAACTCAGGTTTCTCGTCTGCTATCTTAGGGAGTCAAACAAGAGAATCTCTTCAGTGCCGTTAAGTAAAGAGGTGGTGGTTTATGCATCCACCTCGCAAACATCTGCTGAGTGTGTATGTCTTCCAGACCCTGGGCTTAGAGGAGAGAGACGTTGAGGAGGGGAAGGAGCTTCAGCCACGGGGACACTGCAGCTGAGGGCGCAAGGGCTCTGCTGGCATCAGAGCAGAGAGGACTGGGCTTCCGAGAATGGCTCTCACACACACCTGGCACAGGTTACAGGTGCAAAACCCCTGATTATAGTGCATGCCATTCCTGGTATCAGAAAGGCATGTTGCCATGAAACTTTGGCTTTGCTTCAAAGCACAGCAAAGCAGGAATCATCTCATGGAGTGATCTGTACTCAGAGTTCTTTCATTAAGAACCCTCACTCCTTCCTAAACACTTGGACCCCTATTCAGGACTAATCATTTCTGGCACGTTTTTGAAATTGTAGATCACTGAGATAGAAATGCAACTTACAGAATTCTGAATGCTCTTTTCATACCTGGTTTTGTCCACTTCAGTTACCAAAATCTTGACTTTAGCAGTGAAGCCCGACATGGTGCTGAGGAGCTGGCTGGTAGGAGCGTGTGGGAAGCTGAATGTTAGATATTCAGGAATTGTGCAGGTCAGTTTACAACACCGGTAACTTCAAATTGGCCCTGGTGGGAGTATTTACCTCACAGAAATCAGCAACCAGTACACATCAGAGCTTTTTTTGTTTTTGTTTTTTTCAGAGAGCTGGTGGACCAGCCTACCACTGGGTGGAACCCACTTGGTGCAGGTACTAGTTGATAGAATTTACCCAGAGGAATTTTTCGCAACAAATATATGGAGAATAATTGAAGCAATACATGATAATAATACAGAATACTAGAATCCAGAGATCAGCCATGTGTATATGGTCAACTACTATTTGACAGGGGAGCTGAGAATATTCACCGGAGAAAAGACAGTCTCTTTAATGAATGATGCTGGGAAAATTGGATATCCACATATAAAAGAATGAAACTAGACCCCTATCTTACACCACTCACAAAGATTAACTTGAAGTGGGTTGAAGACTTAAATCTAAGACCTGGAACCATAAGACTCCTAGAAGAAATGATAGGAAGGAAGCTCCTTGACATAGGTCTTGGCAGTGATTTTTTTGGATATGGCACCTAAAGCACAAACAACCAAATCAAAAATAAACAAGTGAGATTACATGAAACTAAAAAGCTTCTGCACAGCAAATGAAATAATCAACAAAATGAAAAGACAGCTTACAGAATGGGAAAAAATATTTGCAAACCATGTATCTGATAAGGACTTAATATTCAAAATATATAAAGAACTAATACAACTCAATAGCAAACCCCCCCCCAAAACAAATAATCCAATTAAAAATGAGCAAAGGATCTGAATTGACATTTTTTCCAAAGAAGATGTATGAAGGGACAACAGGTTGATGAAAAGGTGCTCAGCATAGCTAATCATCAGGGAAATACAGATCAAAATCACAATGAGAAGTCGCCTCTCACCTGTCATAATGGCTATTTTCAAAAAGACACGAAATAACAAGTGTCGGTGAGGATGTGGAGAAAAGGGAACACTTGTGCACTGTTGGTGGGAATATAAGTTGGTACAGGCACTATGGAAAAGAGTATGGAGTTTCTCAAAAAATTAAAAATAGAACTACCATATGATCTAGCAGTTCCACTTCTGGGAATATATCCAAAGGAAACAAAAACATTATGTCGAAGAGATATCTGCACGCCCATGTTCACTGCAGCACTATTCACAATAGTTAATATATGGAAACAACCTAAGCGTCCATTGACAGCTAAATGGATAAACAAGTTGTGATAAAGAATTCTATATTATAGAAAAATATATATGTGTTACTCAGCCATAAAAAAGAAGGAAATCCTGTCATTTGCAACAAGGTGGATAGATTTTGAAGGCATTATGCTAAGTGAACTGACTCAGAGGCAAATACCATATGAGCTCACTTATATGTAGAAGCTTTAAAAAAAAAAAACTCACAGAAAAAGAGATAAGATTTGTGGTTACCAGAGGCGGGGAGTAGGTTGAAGGGGAATTGGATGAAAATGGTCAATAGGAACAAACTCCCATTTATAATTAGTCCTAGAGATGTAATGTACAGCCTGATAACTATAGATAACAGTCCTGTGTGATATATTTGAAAATTGTTAAGAGAATAGATTCTGAGTTCTCATCACACACAAAAAACAAACTTTTTTTTTGTATCTACATGAGACTATGAATGTTAACTAACTTATTGTGGTAATCATTTCACAAGAGATTTAAGTTAAATCATTATGCTGTACACTTTAAACTTGTGGTCACTTTTATCTCAACAAAACTGGAAAAATATGTGAAAAAAGTACAGAATACCAGTCATTCCCAACCTTCGCATTTTTTGCCATATTTGTGTATAACCTATATCAGTACACTTATTTTCTAATTTAATGCTATTCATGTTTTTACTTAAATAAATTTATTTTAAAAGGAATTTATATTGCTGCTGTAAATGGGAATACGTATCTTTTGCTCTAATATGTTGTAACAAATGAATAACATTAAAATAATCTCATCCATATATTATTCAGAATCATTCCACATACTGCCAGAGGTGTATACAATGGACAACAATAAGGGTATAAAATGAGTTCTTATGGTAGTTTCCAGTGTCTTTTCTTTAAGGAATAATAATTGCAAAGGTTATGCTACATTTACTAGAATGAGGCATCACTATATCATGTATACCTTGTATACATGGAATTACATATACAAGTGCATTAGTTATGTACACTAACTCACTTGATCATTGTAAAAATATCCTATGAGGAAGGTGTTATCATAGTCCAATGTTACAGGGAAGGAAACCGAAGCACAGAAAGTTTAAATGACTTGCCCAGGATGAGGGGCAAACCCAGGATGGAGCCCAAGCAGCTCTGCTCTTCTCAGCTATACTTCACGCCTCTAATCAGCAACTCCTGTTAAAACTAAAAATACATATAATACTGGGATTGCTCCAGTAATCCTAAACCTTGGAAGACCTTGAAAGCTATTCCATAGATATAAAAGCCATATACTTAAGAGTATATATTTGTGATTAAGCTATTACAGCTTTGGTAGCAAAAAGTAAGACTGCCCGCTGGTGGGTGAATGGTAGAATAAATTTGGTTATATTACACTGGGAATTTATGCAGTCTTCAAAAAGAATAATTCAAACTAGGCCAGATAATTTGGAGGAATTTCCGCTGGGTTTCCTTGAATAAGAAAAGGAAGATGTGGACAAAAAAATGTGCAGTCATCCTAGTTTTATAAAGTACACGTTAAAATGATCTGTTCTCCTGGCGGCCATAGGTGATGGCAGGCTTGAAAGTGTCTGCCTTGTAATGAGTGTGGAGCTGCAGCTGTGTAAGTTTTATATCCCCACAACTGCTGAGATGAACATCATTCCATATCAGCTTGCCATTTGTATTCTGTGAATAATCCTTTGCACGTTTTCATTTGTTTATTAATCGCCTCTTTTTAATTTGCAAGAGTTCCAGTTGTTTAGGTTTGTTTGTTTGTTTGCTTTTTGCTTTTTTGACGTGTGGCCTCTTCACTGTAAATGTCTTTTTTCCTTTCTTTCTTTTTTAAACAAATCTCTTATTTGTGTTTGGTCTTTCTTATGAAAGTTTCCGATTTTTAAGTAGTCAGATACATTTATTGTCTTTTTTATAAGCTTCTGTTTTGTTCCATCTCAAGTCAAAAGTGGGGGAAAGGAAAACCAAACAGACCCAAATAAAACCTTGGCTGGAAGGGGCCTCTTCTCCCTAACAAGACTCAGAACCTAAAGTGAGTCCCCTACCTGCGCCGTTGGTGCCGTGTCCTGACTCCCCCTGTGTAACACCGCCACGCCCCTCACCCCAGGGCAGGAGATGAAGGCTTCACTGTTTAAGCATTTTACGCCCCAGCTGTGTGCTTCACTTTTCCATCCAGGCTGGAAACCTGGATGGTTAGTAACCAGCCCGGGGCCTCACAGATAAGCTTCAGAATCGGAGTGAGGAGAGAAGGTAGCAGAGTTGAGTTCCATTAGCATATTGATGGCACAGCCACTCCTCGTATTTTATTATCCTAATTAGATGGGTATTAAGTTATATTTAAAGCTTAAATCTTCATTATATCCCATTACTACTGTGGATTTAAAAAAATCCAACATGGCTTTGAATCAAGGTAGATTTTTAATTTGGCTTTCCTGCCCATTATTTTATCTGTGAGCTGGAGTCTTCTCTTTTTTGAACTCCATGAGTATTTAAGGGGCTTGTCAGACATGTAGTTAATTTCATATTTCTCATGAAGATCCTCTGGGGCCCATGGGGCAGTGGGAGATGACTGCGTCCCCTCTGCTTATGGCTGTCTCCGGGCAGATCTGCCTCCCTCCAGCGTCCCCAGATGCCCACGTGCACAAGCTGAAGCCATCAGGTCACTCAGACTCCTGCCCCTCCCGCCCCAACAGGACTTAGGCGTCATACAGTCTAAGGAACGTGTGTAAGCCGTCTCCCCGCCCCATCCTCCCTGTGAGGATCCCTCGTTCTCATCCTCATCTCCTTTGACCCCAGTATCAGAAAGGCACCAGCACCCAGACAATTCTCCTTCGCGCCCAGACAATTCTCTCTCCTAGTCTCTCTCTCTGCTGCCAAAGCATCTTTTCTGGAGAATACATCTTTGTCTTTCTCCTTTGAAGAATCTTGAATGCTTAGGAGGTGAGACCCAAATTCCTTGATGTGGCACCCAGATGCCTTTGTTTCCTGACCCCAACCAGCCCATGCAATCTTACCCTCATCAACACCATCCTCCATAAACAACCAAAAATACCCCAGTGTGATGAGTGTAGGTTGAGGCGTGAAATGGACCAAACTCAGGGCCTGCTCTCACCATTCTGGTTTTAATGGGCCGCACTTGCCCTCCCGTGGCCTCAACTGTCCTTCCCCCTTCTCTGTCACCTCCTGTCTGAAGCTTTCCTAATAGCCTAGTGAAAATTAATCGCCCCCTTCTTTGGTGCTCCTTGGTAATTTTTAATACCCTAATTCTTAGTGATAAGGTCTTGCTGTCCCTGGCCTGATCACACGTCTTGGGAGGCAGAGCCAACATCATGTTCATCTTGGTGACTTTTGCCCACAGCACATGGAATGCAGTTGTTCCTCAGTGCACGTTTTTGGGAAGGATGGAGGGCGAGAAAAGGAAGGAAGCAAACATGTTGTGACCTTAAATAAGTACCTCCCTGGGCCACACTTGGCTCCTTTGCTTCTTGCTCCCCTGCTTTGTTTTACTTGTTTGTTTATTTTCTTATTTATTTGAAATGATACAACTAGCCTACAAGCTTTGCTTGTTGTGAGGATTCAAGAAGTGACTTGCACTATATCAGACACATAGCAGGCGTCCCCAAAGATTACATATCATAATGTTCCTCTTTACTCACGTTATCACTTCTACCTGAATGAATTCCAGCTCTGATTCTAACGTGCACTAAATATAAGAGGAAGGAAGGACCCTTGCATAGAGTCCAGGTTAGCATGCTCTCTGTTTCTTTTGCTTCACTACGAAATCCGCCACCTCCTTCCTACCTGGTCTCCTTCCCAGGCATCAGGGAAAGGGTTAAGGGAGAGGAGAAAAGGCTGAGCCACCAGCATGTGGAGGGCGAGCAGAAGCCACATGGGAGGTTTGGTGGAGCAAAGCCCAGTAGCTAATACTAACGAGATTCCTGGAAGAAATCCCTGGGACTGAAAACATTGGGGGCGATGCTGAGGTCCTTCTGAAAGAACAGAGTTAATGAGAAACAGCACCTCCAGAGGTCTGCCCGCCTCCAGCTCAGCATTCCAGCCCCGATCAGGTGACTTTGTTGCTGATGGGTGACAGCTTAATTTACAAGAATGCCAAGCAACAGCAAATTTGAAAATAAACCAAATATACACATTATAAGAAAAGGGAAATGGGATTCTGAACTCCACTGCGTCGTTTCCCTGAAGCTTCACCAACCCCATAATTAGATGATACCTAAACTGTCTGAAACATTAATATTAAATATTATGAGAAATTTACTGGCGATTGTGCCATACCTCCTATTTATATTTCTGGTCTATCTTGTCTCTCTTATTTTAATAGAGAATATATATGTGCATATGTGTGTGTGTACTTGAGAAATTTCCATTAGGAATGAATTCTGATGTCTTAATAGATTAACCTTGCTGGTACCTAATAGAATTAATTAAAAAAAAATGAAATTCCTACCACTGCACAGATTTTAATGGGTAGGCGTTCTTGGTTTCCCTCTAGAAATCTCCCTGCCTGAGGCTGCAGTTTTCCTAAAGGCCCACTCCCCGCAGATTCCGGTGGGAAGCTTGCCCGCACAACAGCTGTGAGCGCAGGCCAGCGCTTCTCAGCAGAATCTCTCTCAAAGGATGGAACTGGTGTCTACCTGACCCCCTTGCAGAGTCTGAAATGACTTAGTCTTTTAATAGCACAGCCTTGCAAACATCCCGGGGCAACCAAGAGGCATGTTGCTATTCTAGGAAGGCAGACAAGCATCGCCTCCATGCCAAGGAGACACAAGGGACCAAGAGCTTAGCACCTCCAATGCCCCGTGCATTTAGATTCTTCGAGAGATGACTTCAGCAGACTCTTCGTTACTGATTTTTCTGAGAAGTTGTGAGTCCAGCCATCACATTGCCTTCTTGGCACAAATTTCCTAAGAAAACTCTTCCAAGGTTTCCAGAAATATAAAACCAGGTCTGGTTCTTGTGGGCGCTTGAAGGGTAGAGGGGGGACAAAGGCGATCAGAGCTGGGGCGCTTTGCCTTTATCTGTCACCTCCCGCCTTGCAGAGGGGGGACGTGGTCCTCTCATCAGGAGTGTCCTGCTGTTTTCTAACAGATTCTGAAAGGCCGTGCTCCTCTCTGTACGTCTAAAAAGTGCCAGGAAGGAAGTGGTGACCAGGAGTTCACGTCATCTAACGTTGAAAGCGCACAGTGGCCTCTATTTCAGTACCTGCAGATGCTCGTCTGTTTGGGATGCAGGGGGCTCTGCTGTATCCCTAGCTCCGCCTCCCGACCCTCCTCTTCTGCCCTGCAGAACGGCTCGTGTTCAAATTCGGGGCGTCTTAAGCCATCTCTACTGAGGGTCTTCTGTTGGGGCCCAGTCTCTGGAAACATGTTTTATTGTGCGCCCTTGAAAGTTCCTGCCTTTGGTGAGGAATTTCCTTGCCCATCACCTTTTAGCAACAAACATTTGAATATAGAATTCCCCATATAAAGCTGGTAGGGTCACAGAGTGCCAGTGGGTCCTCTACTTGAAGGACAAAGACTTCCCTAATTCCCAGTGGCTGTCTCAATCAGCAGCGGCAGGCGTGCTGCAGGAATCCAGCCCCCTCCTGCCCAGCGCTGCCGTGGTGGCCGGTGTGCCAGGGATGGAGAATGGAAGGGAGTCCTTCCAGGGCCCCTGGTCCTTCTGAATCTCAGAGGTCCGTTGCTCATGAGAGTCGTAGAGATTAAATTAAAGAACACCTGTCAACTACCGTTCTTTCTTTGCTCTTTAAAAAATGTTTTTTCTCCTTTTAGGTGCCCTTTTTATGAGCTTGAAAAAGTTCTAGTTAAGGAAATCTCTCCTTGGTAAACACTGTATTCTTTCAGTCTAATGAAGCTAAGGTTAGGGTGATTCTTTTTCTTTCTCTCTTCCTTTACCGTCACAATGAGCTATGTTAAAAAATGCATTTTCCAAAAGACTTCTTGTTTAATTCCTTCCTTCCTTCTTTTCCTTTCTTCTTTCCTACTTCCATTGACTGAAAATTTCTTTCTTTCCCCGAAACCCAAGATTGCTACTTTGGTTGATATAGAATTATGGGTTATTATACAAAACATGGAAAGCGTCACGGTTTTGTAAACTTCTTTTTAAAAAATTTTTATTGAACTGTAACAGAGACACAGAAAAGGGCACACATTATGAGTGTAAAACTTAAATTAAAAAAAAATAAATAAACATACTCATATCACCTCAGAGGGACTTGGGGTTACATGGGTGTGCTTGCTACTTTGTTACGTTTCTGAGCGCCTATCATGCGCAGGAGAAATTGTGCTCTATGAGGATGCTCGTTAAGCCAGACTGGGAGACTTGGTTGGTTCCTCTGCTGGCTCTGACAGGGGAAGCGGGGGTGGTTAAATGGCATCTCCAAGCCCAGGGCTGGTAGGCCGGTATGTGCCCTGCTTCTTGGCTCGGTCCTGAGCTAGCCTCTCCCCATGGTCCATTTCCTCTTCATCGCCCTTACGACACTTCGCGCTCAGACGGTTGGGCTGCCTCCTGGCATTGTTACATGGAAAGATTAATAAGCACAGTCCTAAAGTGCGTTGACATTCTCAAGTGCTGTGGAGCTGCTTAGTGGTGAGAGAATCACCGTGGAGCTGTCTGATTGCAGCCACGTCTTCCGAGGGAGTCTGCGTCGAATTGACAGCTCTGGGAGGTGAAGTTTAAAATACATGAAAATCAAAAGATCAGAAACGGGTGGTGGCAGTGTCAGCTCGTCCTCCTCTGCCTTTGTCTGGGTTACCTCAACCCTGTTGTAAAATGTCTCTTCCAGAGCATGGAGGACGCCGTAAAGGCCTGTCTGTTCCAGGGTCTGGTGGGGACCAGCCGGCAGCTATGCCTGCTGTGGTCTGGCTGCCTAGACTCCAGGTGGCTCCGCAGAAGGAACTAGAAGGTATCATTGATTTTATGCCCGAACAACTCTATAGCATTAGGTAATGAGACCCTGCCATTTCCCAAGATACATTCACACCCAAGCAGGTGACAGACAGAGCACCTGAATGATGTCTCCTGGATTCCAAAGACCTTCCCCTTCCCTCTGCTGGCCACACCCCGGGGTTTGAAATGGCTTGAAGCTTCTGCAGCCTTCAGCTCCTCTGATACTGTCATTCCCTCCTTCTAGGGCCCTTGATCTTCTATCAAACCTAAAACTCCCATCCTCTCCAATCTGTGGGCTTCCTCTTGGCTTCACTTAATTCTTCATCTGTCTTAGAACATCTCAGCTGACCTACCGCTTGTCCCTTTTCACAGCTGGCTTGAAAAGCCTCATCTCTGAGCTCCCCATCATCCAGCTTCCTTACAGCCAGGTCTGAGCACCGCTGCAGGGGGATTATTTACCCACGGAGACGGGTTTTAGGTTAAACGTGCCCTTTGTATTTCTTGGTGTTTCTCTGCGTTGACTATTTGGACTCTTCCACTCCCTTCAAGCTTCCTACGTATCCTTTTTCATTCTCAACGTGGCCTGCCCCACGTTACAGATGAAATAGTCAGGTATGAATTCTCTCCAGTTTGGTACCTTCCTCCCACTTACAAATGTGTCTGTAGCCTCATCCACCCACCCCTCACTCTGCTTACAGGGGACCCTCACCCCATTCATGAACCCAATCATAAGGAACCCATGATTTTATTTTCAAAATCATCTCTTCAGACATTTTCGTTAAAAAAAGAAAAAAAGAATATGCTCAAGTCTCTCCCATCTTTGCAAAAGTCTCCTCCCCCAACTGTCCTTTCCTGCTCCTTCATAACCGACTGAAGAGAGAGGAGTCTCCCCCGACATCCCGGGGGCTCCTCAAGACACAGCCCTTTCACTGCCTTATGCCCCGTTCACTCATTCCTCTCACCAAAATCAGAACGGGCTCTCGGTGCCCAGTCTGTCACCTGCGCGACTTTACGTCTCTCCGGCATGGATATTATCAACATTCCTTCTCTTTTCTCTTCAAAGCTCCACAGTCTCCTTCATAACTTTGTTGGCAAAAAGTTGTACATTTATGTAATTATTTGATAAATCTTCATCTCCCCAGTTGTACTGTGTACTCAGTGGAAGGAGAAAGCACGTCTTTGTGCTAAACATTTTAACCCTGGCGCCGAGCACACGTACTAGGTGTACAGTTTATATTTAATTGACTAAATGAGTGCTTTCATGGGAAATGTAGCACCTGTCTTTCTCCTAGTGTCTCTCTTACTTTTCTAGGCTCTCCTTTTAAAACACCTTCCTGGTGTTTTCCAGAGTATCGTTCAGCCTCTCTTTTCTCGCTCTTGATGGCAAGCTTGTAGAATCTGTTCTATGACTGTGGTTTCAAATGCCAGCTCCGTCCTAAGCTCTAGACTTACATAACCAACTTTCTACTAGATGTTTCCATTTGAATTTCCATAGGTACCTTAAATACATGTCTGCAGAAGCTGATGTCATCATCTCTGTCTAGTTTCGTTCTAGTCTTATGTTTTGGTCCAAATCGTCACTGTTGGCACAGTGTACAGTGTCCCACCCAAGACTCCTGGTAGGCACTTCAAATTACTACCTAGTCCCGTCCTCCGCATCAGCCACTGCTCTGACGACTACTGTACCCCAGCGATTCTACCTGCTTCCCGGATTTTTAACTTGTCCTCTCCTGACCATCCCCAGTGGTACCATCGTTATAACTTCTTGCTTGGAAAATACTTTCCTAACTGGTCTTTCTCCTGTTTTCAAACTTACCACTGTCAATCTATTTTCTATCATGCCGTTAAGTGTTTTTTTTTTAATGTAACAAAATTATAATATTATAATTACTTGCTTTGAAACATTGAAAAAAAAATGGGAAGACTTCTGAGTAGTTTGTGTAAGAAATATCAAACACTTCGTCACTCTCAAGCCCAGACTCTGCACTGTGTCCTCTCCCTGCCCTGGGCTGCTCACAGGCCCTCGTGCGTCCTTGCCTTGCACGGAAGGTTTCATTAACCTGAAGTGTGCCCCCTACCGTCCCCACCCAGCTTTCCTACCGGAACATTTCTCTTGCTTCACAGTTTGGTTCCTGCATCATCAACTCAGGGGACACTTTTCTGAACTACTGCCTGTTAAGTGCCCTCCTCTGAGCTTGCATAGACGCCTGCTCCCTTCTGCTTTAGTGACAATCATGTTGTCTAAGCGTGTTTGCCCTTGTGTCCTTCACTAGACTGAGCAGTGTGAAGGCAGTGACTGCAGATCCCCGCATGGTACACATGGTACCCATCATATAATACGGGTTTCATGAATCTACCTTAAATCAACGTTGAACCCTTCACATTAGTGTTCCTATTGTGAAAGAATTGGGCTATTTTCCCACTAAGCTTCTGAATCCTGCAACTACTGCTGTGGTTTGGAGGAAAAGAATGAATGCCTATTCTACCGCCGCTGAGTTGTGGGGAGGGAGTGCCGTCAAAGTCCACACATGGGCCTCGGGGAGGCCTCCACTCAGGCCCGGGACCCTTGTTCTTTCCTGGGACCTACATGCTGCACTGGGTGCTCGTGTGGGTTTTTCTGCACGGGTGGCAGGAGTGTCGTTCCCACACGGCTTCCCTTACCATCCAGTGGCTTCGACCTGCCTTCTCCAGCTGCCAGGGGACATGTGCTTAGGGATGGAGACCCATTTCAACACTGACCTGAGACAGCCTGCTGTGCCTGAGACTACCTGGGAGAGAACAGTCAAGGCTTCCAAATTATCCAGAAGTGTGTGTATTCCTAGCTTGAGTCTTTGCCTGGGGTGCAGACAGTTGAGAATTGGCTGAGATTCAAAGCCAAGTACTCCAAAGAGCGGCAGGAGGGGTGTGTCCTTAAGCTGTGACACAGCTTTTCAGTGTCACCTTTTACATAATGGCAGATCCACTTAGGATCAGCCACGTAACATCATGAGGAGAGGCATGTGGGCAAGTCCCACGTCCTCACGAATCACTGCAGAGCAGAGCCCCCAGCTGACAGGCTTCATGGTCTCTTCCCTCAGACCTTCACAGAGCACATTTATCCCAGGACATACCTGTTCTAGGTGCCATGCATTCAGGAGCACACTTTGCTACCTTAGTAAGTTAACTCACTGGTCCTGACGACGTTGGTGGCTAACGGAACTGATAGCTGACATTTCCGAGCGCCTGGCAGATAACTCAGAGCAGCACACAAACGGTCTCAGTCAGTCCTGCCTCGGCCCTTTCAGGCACGTCTTGCATCGCCGTTTCTGCTTTTTCAGATGAAACAGTTGAGATATGAAGGACTCAGTAACCGGGCTCAGGGCGCTCCACAGCTCAGCTGGAGCTCCAAGGCCAGCGGTCTCCTCCCGAAGCCCATCCTCACTGTCCGTCGGCTTGTGATGGGCTAGCAGACACCGTGCACCCCGCCCGCATCCTCTGACTTCCCGCCGCCAGCCCTGGCTGGCCCCGCGTGGAGGCGGCCCGCCCCCTCACCCCTGGAGCCCGCCCTGTGCCCGGAGGCGGGTCAGAAGGGCCGTGGTTGATGTGCCCTCGCTGTCCCCAGAGGGGACATCCTTCCTCCGAGGGTGTGTGCACGTGTCCTTGCCCTGCCCCGCCTCCAGAGGGGTAACCGAGGTGTGTGTCTACACGGGCTCCCGAGTCCCCAGTGAGATGTAGCCCCACTGGCCAGGAGCAGTCACGCAGAGGCCGACGGGGGGCTCTGAAGCCTGTGGGAGGGTCCGGCTTTCCTGTGGACCCGGAGGCCTGGCTCTGTCTTTCCCCACCTCTCAGCATCCCCTGCTTTCCTCCTTCCTCAGCAGGTGTCTGGTCCTCGCCACGGCCTTCTCACATCCGCAGTAAGAGGCTGTCCGCCTCCCGCCCCCGCCACGCTCCACTGCCCATGGGAGGATAAACGATTCTCACCTCTTGTCCCCTGGACCGAGTCATTTGCCAGCTGGTTATTGCAGCAAAAGTAACTGCAGGTGAAAGTGGCAAATCAGCCCCCTCTGTTGAATGCGGATGGCCGGACAGCCCAGCCCACACATTTCCAAGGGAGGCTCGCTCCACCCCGCAGCAGAGACGCCCTCAACTCATGCCAGGTCGCGTAGTTATTGAGCCCCTCGGGATTGGTTGGTATTCTGGACACTCTGACCTGCAACTACCGTTAGAAATCAGCTACTCTCAAGAATGTCTTATTTGCCCTGAGCTCAGGACTCCTGCAAGTTCACTGCACCCTGGAGTTTCACAGGAATCTCCCTGCTCCAAGCAATTGCCTTCAGCAAACACAAGGTGCCCTCCCCAATCCCAGAGCAAGGGGAGGCCAGGGACAAAGACAAAGGAAAGAAAAAGCAAAGGCAGTGGTATGAAATTTTTGATTATACTGCCAGACTTTGTTTGACATTTTTTTCTTTTACTTTTTTTTAAAATATCTTTATTGGAGTATAATTGCTTTTCAATGGTATGTTAGCTTCTGCTGTATAACAAAGTGAATCAGCTATGTGTATAGCTATATCCCCATATCTCCTCCCTCTTGCATCTCCCTCCCACCCTCCCTATCCCACCCTTCTAGGTGGTCACAGTGCACCTTGCTGATCTCCCTGTGCTATGCAGCTGATTCCCAATAGCTATCTATTTTACATTTGATAGTGTATATATGTCAATGCCACTCTCTCACTTCATCCCAGCTTACCCTTCCCCCTCTCTGTGACCTCAAGTCCATTCTCTACGTCTGCATCTTTATTCCTGCCCTGCCCCTAGGTTCTTCAGAACCTTTTTTTTTTAAGAGTCCATATATATGTGTTAGCATACGGTATTTGTTTTCCTCTTTCTGACTTACTTCACTCTGTATGACAGTCTATAGGTCCATCCACCTCACTACAAATAACTCAATTTTGTTTCTTTTTACGACTGAGTAATATTCCATTGTATATATGTGCCACATCTTCTTTATCCCTTCCTCTGTCGATGGACACTTAGGTTGCTTCCATGTCCTGGCTATTGTAAATAGAACTTCAATGAACATTGTGGTACATGACTCTTTTTGAATGATGGGTTGTCAGGGTATATGCCTAGTAGTGGGATTGCTGGGTCGTATGGTAGTTCTATTTTTAGTTTTTTGAGGCACCTCCATACTCTTCTCCACAGTGGCTGTCAATTTACATTCCCACCAACAGTACAAGAGGGTTCCTTTTTCTCCACATCCTCTCCAGCATTTACTGTTTGTACATTTTTTGATGATGGCCATTCTGACCTCTGTGAGGTGATACCTCACTGTAGTTTTGCTTTGATTTTCTCTAATAATTAGTGATGTTGATCATTCTTTCATGTGTTTGTTGGCAATCTGTGTATCTTCTTTGGAGAAATGTCTATTTAGGTCTTCTGCCCATTTTTGGATTGGGTTGTTTGTTTTTTTAATATCGAGCTGCATGAGCTGTTTATATATTTTGGAGATTAATCCTTTGTCCGTTGATTCGTTTGAAAATATTTTCTCCCATTCTGAGGGTTGTCTTTCCGGCTTGTTTATGGTTTCCTTTGCTGTGCAAAAGCTTTGAAGTTTCATTAGGTCCCATTTGTTTATTTGTGTTTTTATTTCCATTACTCTAGGAGGTGGATCAAAAAAGATCTTGCTGTGATTTATGTCAAAGAGTGTTCTTCCTATGTTTTCCTCTAAGAGTTTTATAGTGTCCGGTCTTACATTTAGGTCTCAAATCTATTTTGAGTTTATTTTTGTGTATGGTGTTAGGGAGTGTTCTAATTTCATTCTTTTACATGTAGCTGTCCAGTTTTCCCAGCACCACTTATTGAAGAGGTTATCTTTTCTCCATTGTATATTCTTTCCTCCTTTATCAAAGATAAGGTGACCATATGTCCATGGGTTTATCTCTGGGCTTTCTATCCTGTTCCATTGATCTATATTTCTGTTTTTGTGCCAGTACCATACTGTCTTGATTACTGTACCTTTGTAGTATAGTCTGAAGTCAGGAAGCCTCATTCCTTCAGCTCCATTTCTCTTTCTCAAGATTGCTTTGCCTATTCGGGGTCTTTTGTGTTTCCATACAAATTGTGAAATTTTTTGTTCTAGTTCTGTGAAAAATGCCATTGGTAGTTTGACAGGGATGGCATTGAATCTGTAGATTGCTTTGGGTAGTATAGTCATTTTCACAGTGTTGATTCTTCCATTCCAAGAACATGGTATATCTCTCCATCTGTTTGTATCATCTTTAATTTCTTTCATCAGTGTCTTATAGTTTTCTGCATACAGGTCTTTTGTCTCCTTAGGTAGGTTTATTCCTAGGTATTTTTTTCTTTTTGTTGCAGTGGTAACTGGGAGTGTTTCCTTAATTTCTCTTTCAGATTTTTCATCATTAGTGTATAGGAATGCAAGAGATTTCTGTGCATTAATTTTGTATCCAGCTACTTTACCAAATTCATTGATTAGCTCCTGTAGTTTTCTGGTGGCATCTTTAGGATTCTCTATGTATAATATCATGTCATCTGCAAACAGTGACAGCTTTACTTCTTCATTCCCGATTTGGATTCCTTTTATTTCTTTTTCTTCTCTGATTGCTGTGGCTAAAACTTCCAAAACTATGTTGAATAATAGTGGTGAGAGTGGGCAACCTTGTCTTGTTCCTGATCTTAGAGGAAATGGTTTTAGTTTTTCACCATTGAGGATGATGTTGGCTGTGGGTTTGTCATATACGGCCTTTATTATTTTGAGGTAAGTTCCCTCTATACCTACTTTCTGGAGGGGTTTTTTTAATCATAAATGGGTGTTGAACTTTTTTGAAAGCTTTTTCTGCATCTATTGAGATGATCATATGGTTTTTCTCCTTCAATTTGTTAATATGGTGTATCACAATGATTGGTTTGCGTATATCGAAGAATCCTTGTATTCCTGGGATAATCCCCATTTGATCATGGTGTATGATCCTTTTAATGTGCTGTTGAATTCAGTTTGCTTGTATTTTGTTGAGGATTTTTGCTTCTGTGTTCATCAGTGATATTAACCTGTAGTTTTCTTTCTTTGTGATATCTTTGTCTGGTTTTGGTGTTAGGGTGATGGTGGCCTCGTAGAATGAGTTTGGGAGTGTTCCTCCCTCTGCTATATTTTGGAAGAGTTTGAGAAGGATAGGTGTTAGCTCTTCTCTAAATGTTTGATAGAATTCACCTGTGAAGCTATCTGGTCCTGGGCTTTTGTTTGTTGGAAGATTTTTAATCACTGTCTCAATTCCAGTGCTTGTGATTGGTCTGTTTATATTTTCTCTTTCTTCCTGGTTCAGTCTCAGAAGGTTTCTAAGAATTTGTCCATTTCTTCCAGGTTGTCCAATTTATTGGCATATAGTTGCTTGTAGTAATCTCTCATGAACCTTTGTATTTCTTCAGTGTCAATTGTTACTTCTCCTTTTTCATTTCTAATTCTATTGATTTGAGTCTTTTCCCTTTTTATCTTGATGAGTCTAGCTAATGGTTTATCAATTTTGTTTATCTTCTCAAAGAACCAGCTTTTAGTTTTATTGATCTTTGCTATTGTTTCCTTCACTTCTTATTTATTTATTTCTGATCTGATCTTTATGATTTCCTTCCTTTTGCTAATTTTGGGGTTTTTTTGTTCTTCTTTCTCTGCTTGATTTAGGCATAAAGTTAGGTTGTTTATTTGAGATGTTTCTTGTTTATTGAGGTAGGATTGTATTGCTATAAACTTCCCTCTTAGAACTGCTTTTGCTGCATCCCATAGATTTTGGGTCCTCGTGTTTTCATGGTCATTTGTTTCTAGGTATTTTTTGATTTCCTCTTTGATTTCTTCAGTGACCTGTTGGTTATTTAGTAGTGTATTATTTAGCCTCCATGTGTTTGTATTTTTTACAGATTTTTTTCCCTGTAATTGATATCTAGTCTCATAACGTTGTGGTCGGAAAAGATACTTGATAAGATTCCAGTTTTCTTAAATTTACCAAGGCTTGATTTGTGACCCCAAGATATGATCTGTCCTGGAGAATGTTCCATGAGCACTTGAGAAGAATATGCATTCTGTTGTTTTTGGATGGAATGTCCTGTAAATATCAATTAAGTCCATCTTATTTAATGTATCATTTAAAGCTTGTGTTTCCTTTTATTTTTTTCATTTTGGATGATCTGTCCACTGGTGAAAGTGGCGTGTTAAAGTCCCCTACTATGATTGTGTTACTATCAATTTCCCCTTTGATGGCTGTTAGCATTTGCCTATGTATTGAGGTGCTCCTATGTTGGGTGCATAAATATTTACAATTGTTATATCTTCTTCTTGGATTGATCCATTGATCATTATGTAGTGTCCTTGTTTGTCTCTTGTAATAGTCTTTATTTTAAAGTCTATTTTGTCTGATATGAGAATTGCTGCTCCAGCTTTCTTTTGATTTCCATTTGCATGGAATATCTTTTTCCATCCCCTCACTTTCAGTCTGTATGTGTCCCTAGGTCTGAAGTGGGTCTCTTGTAGAAAGCATATATACGGGTCTCATTTTTATATCCATTCAGCCAGTCTATGTCTTTTGGTTGGAGCATTTAATCCATTTACATTTAAGGTAATTATCGATATATATGTTCCTATTACCGTTTTCTTAATTGTTTTGGGTTTGTTGTTGTAGATCTTTTCCTTCTCTTGTGTTTCCTGCCTAGAGAAGTTCCTTTAACATTTGTTGTAAAGCTGGTTTGGTGGTGCTGAATTCTCTTAGCTTTTGCTTGCCTGTAAAGGTTTTAATTTCTCCGTCGAATCTGAATGAGATCCTTGCCGGGTAGAGTAATCTTGGTTGTAGGTTTTTCCCTTTCATCACTTTAAATATGTCCTGCCCTTCCCTTCTGGCTTGCAGAGTTTCTGCTGAAAGATCAGCTGTTAACCTTATGAGGGTTCCCTTGTATGTTATTTTTTGCTTTTCCCTTTCTGCTTTTAATATTTTTTCTTTGTATTTAATTTTTGATAGTTTGACTAATATGTGTCTTGGCCTGTTTCTCCTTGGATTTATCCTGTATGAGACTGTCTGTGCTTCCTGGACTTGATTGACTATTTCCTTTCCCATATTAAGGAAGTTTTCAACTATAATCTTCTCAAATATTTTCTCTGTCCCTCTGTTTTTCTCTTTTTCTTCTGGGACCCCTATAATTCGAATATTCGTGTGTTTAATGTTGTCCCAGATGACTCTGAGACTGTCCTCAATTATTTTCATTCTTTTTTCTTTATTCTGCTCTGCAGTCATTATTTCCACTATTTTATCTTCCAGCTCACTTATCCATTCTTCTGCCTCAGTTTTTCTGCTATTGATTCCTTCTAGAGAATTTTTAATTTCATTTATTATGTTGTTCATCATTGTTTGTTTGGTCTTTAGTTCTTTTAGGTCCTTGTTAAGCATTTCTTGTATTTTCTCCATTCTATTTCTAAGATTTTGGATCATCTTTCCTATCATTACTCTGAATTCTTTTTCAGGTAGACTGCCTATTTCCTCTTCATTTGTTTGGTTTGGTGGGTTTTTGCCTTGTTCCTTCATCTGCTGTGTGTTTCTCTTCTTATTTTGTTTAACATACTGTGTTTGGGGTCTCCTTTTCACAGCCTACAGGTTCGTAGTTCCTGTTGTTTTTGGTGTCTGCTCCCAGTGGGTAAGGTTGGCTCAGTGGGTTGTGTAGGCTTCCTGGTGGAGGGGACTGGTGCCTGTGTTCTGGTGGATGTTGTCTTTCTGGTGGGCAGGACCGCATCGGTGGTGTGTTTTGGGGGTGTCTGTGACCTTATTATGATTTTAGGCAGCCTCTCTGCTAATGGGTGGGGTTGTGTTCCTGTCTTGCTAGTTGTTTGGCATAGGGTGTCCAGCACTGTAGCTTGCTGGTCGTTGAGTGGAGCTGGGTCTTAGCATTGAGATGGAGATCTCTGGGAGAGCTTTCGCTGTTTGATATTACGTGGAGCCGGGAAGTCTCTGGTGGACCAGTGTCCTGAAGTCGGCTCTCCCATCTCAGACGCACAGGCCTGACACTCGGCCGGAGCACCAAGCCCCTGTCAGCTTCACTGCTCAGAAGAAATGGGGGAAAAAAAGAAAGAAAGAAATAACATAAAATAAAATAAAGTTATTAAAATAAAAAAATATATATTTTAAAAATAAAAAATTTGAAAAGTAATAATAAAAAAAAGAATAAAAGAAAGAAAGAAAGAAGAGGGCAACCAAACCAAAAAATCAATCCACCAATGATAACAAGTGCTACAAACTATACTTAAAAAAAAAAAAAAAGCAGACAGACCGAAGCCTAGGACCAATGGTAAAAGCCAAGCTATATAGACAAAATCACACAAAGAAGCATACACATACACACTCAGAAAAAGGGAAAAAGGAAAAAAATATATATATATCTATATATGTTAAAAAAAAAAGGAAGAGAGACACCAAGTCAATAAAGAAATCTACAAATGATAATTAAGTCTAAATACTAAACTGAGATAAGCATAAATCCAGAAACAAATTAGAGGCAGAAAGCAGACCTCAAGTCTACAGTTGCTCCCAAAGTCCACCCCCTCAATTTGGGATGATCCGTTGTCATTTCAGGTATTCCACAGATGCAGGTACATCAAGTTGACTGTGGAGATTTAATCCGCTGCTCCTGAGGCTGCTGGGAGAGAGTTCCCTTTCTCTTCTTTGTTCGTACAGCTCCCAGGGTTCAGCTTTGGATTTGGACCCGCCTCTGCGTGTAGGTCGCCTGAGGGCGTCTGTTCTTTGCTCAGACAGGACGGGGTTAAAGGAGCCACTGCTTCGGGGGCTCTGGCTCACTCAGGCCGGGGGAGGGAGCGGTACGGAGGAGGCGGGGCGAGCCTGCGGCATCAGAGGCGTTGTGACGTTGCAGCAGCCCGAGGCGCACCATGCGTTCTCCCGGGGAAGTTGTCCCCGGATCACGGGAGCCTGGCCGTGGCGGGCTGCACCGGCTCCCGGGAGGGGCGGTGTGGAGAGTGACCTGTGCTCACACACAGGCTTCTTGGTGGCGGCAGCAGCAGCCTTAGCGTCTCATGCCCGTCTCTGGGGTCCGCGCTGATAGCCGCGGCTCGCGCCCGTCTCTGGAGCTCGTTTAGGCGGCACTCTGAATCCCCTCTCCTCGCGCACCAGGAAACAAAGAGGTAAGAAAAAGTCTCTTGCCTCTTTGGCAGCTGCAGACCTTTTCCCGGACTCCCTCCCGGCTAGCTGTGGCGCACTAGCCCCTTCAGGCTGTGTTCATGCCGCCAACCCCAGTCTTCTCCCTGCGATCCGACCGAAGCCGGAGCCTCAGCTCCCAGCCCCGCCCGCCCCGGCGGGGGAGCAGACAAGCCTCTTGGGCTGGTGAGTGCTGCTCGGCGCCGATCCTCTGTGCGGGAGTCTCTCTGCTTTGCCCTCCGCACCCCTGTGGCTGCGCTCTCCTCCGTGGCTCCGAAGCTTCCCCCCTCCGCCACCCGCAGTCTCCACCTGCGAAGGGGCTTCCTAGTGTGTGGAAACCTTTCCTCCTTCATGGCTCCCTCCCACTGGTGCAGGTCCCGTCCCTATTCTTTTGTCTCTGTTTATTCTTTTTCCTTTTGCCCTACCCAGATACGTGGGGAGTTTCTTGCCTTTTGGGAGGTCTGAGGTCTTCTGCCAGCGTTCAGTAGGTGTTCTGTAGGAGTTGTTCCACATGTAGATGTATTTCTGATGTATTTGTGGGGAGGAAGGTGATCTCCATGTCTTACTCCTCTGCCATCTTGAAGGTCCCCCCTTTTTCTTTTTACTTTTTAAAAGAATGTATTCTTATTTCTTTTGAGTCTGGAACTTGGGAGAAGTTCAAATGTTTGTTGTCACTTCAAGATTGGGCAAGAAAATACAAAAACAAAGCAATAAATAATGAGAAACATAGAACATCGTAAAAAAAGTATGCACTGTATTCTCTCTCCAAACTTAGTAGGTCAAGCTCTCAACTACACTTCGCTGGTATTTATTGTACATACAGCGCAGTTATGTACAAAGTGCAGTGACAATACTGTTACAGGATGGCTGTGTCCCCTCCAGAATCAGATGTTGAAGCCCTAACCCCCAGCTCCTCAGAATGTGACTGTATTTGGAGGTGGGGTCTTTAAAGAGGTAAATGAAGGATATGTAGGTTGGGCTTCCATCTAATATGGCTAATGTCCTTATAAGAAGAGGGAGAAACACCAGGGACACACCCAGAGAAAAGGCCACATGCGGATGCAGAGAGAAGGTGGCCGCCTGCACCCCAAAGAAGGAGGCGTCAGAGGAAAACATCCCCGTTGACACCTTGATTTTGGACGTCTGTCCTCTAGAACGGTGAGGAGATAAATCCCTGTTCTTTGAGTCACTCAGTCTGTGGTACTTTGTTGGGCAGCCTAGCAGGATAACATAAATGTCTAGTGTGAACCAGGGCCCCTGGGTTAGAACCACAGCTGTGTCCTTTCACCCACTCTCCCGTCTTGAGAACATCACTTTGTCTCTCAGGATCTGATCCTTAAACCCCGGTGAAATGACATATTTACCAAACATCCACGAAGATACCCAGCACACAGGGTTTTCACATGGGTGCTTAATATATATTTGGTGATTTATTTTCAGAGTGTGGGAGGGGGAGACAGGATCCATTTTTTATAACTTAGCCACCACATAAGTCATAAACATTTATTAGGACTAACTAAAAAGGTATGACTCTGTGTGTGAAAGTGGTGATAAATAGATCTCTACCGATCTCCAGGAAGGATGCTGGTGGATGGTGTTCTCTGGGGCACCAGGGAGAGACCTTCTGGAGCTGAGCCTTAAGCTCGACCCTGTAGGGCGGGTGGGTTGAGAGACTAGGTGAGGAGGGAACAGACTCAGAGCTGTGGGCATGGCAACACATCAGCGAGTGGCCACGAGGGGTCCTGGTCAGAGGATGGCTGTGTCCCAGGGCGTGAAGGTGCTTCAGAGGGCCAGTGCTCTTCTCTTTGGATTTTGGGAAAAGTGTGGCCCAGAGGAGAATTTTTCATTGGGAAGGAAGTTGCACTACATTATCCATGATCTCTTTCAAATCTCAGATTCCTGAATGGGGCTAAAAACTGAGGGCTAGTTTGGTATGTGAAAAGCTCAGAGTATATCTGTTGTGCAATTGGGATCAAGTGAAGATATTTTTATTATGGTATGATATATGATAATGAAACATGCTCTGAAACAGTTAATCTGACATTATGCTAGGAGCATCTGTCAAGGAAACTAGTTAGGAGCACAGTAGGAAAAAAAAAGGCTTGGTTCTTGTCTCTGGCTCCACTGTTTACTAGCTGTGTGATCGTAGGAATGTGATCTCATTCATTTATTCTCATGCATCCATTCTTTGAGGATTACGTACTGTATGCTTCCTGTCTCCCAGGTATGGTGTTGAGCAACGTGGGAGTGATGGCAAATAGTTACTGATCTCAAACCCATGACGGTCCAGTGTTAATGATGGATAAAGTATTGAGTGATACAGGAGTTGAAGGAGGCACAAAACCAGTCTTCAGGGTTCAGGGAAGGCGTCCTTGGGATGCCTTGGGGATATCAAGGCTTCCCAGAAAAATGATGTCAAATGTGCACCTGTACATGAACTTTATTTCCCCGCCTATTGGAAAAAAAGGAGGGGGTGTATTTCACCTGCTGCTTCATCAGTTTCCTAAGAGAGCAAATAAGATGAATGTCTGGGAAACATCTAGAAGCTCTAAGTGCTACATAAACACAGGTTCTCCTGCTTTAAGGAAAGAGTTGATAGACTGGATGCCAAAGAAAGGTGTAAAGACATAAGTACAAGGCTTTAGTTTTCAACCTGGAGAAATTAAAGATTTGGGATACCTTCAAATTCTGTGAAATTAAGTGTAACGGTTTGGGATGTGATGCTTGTTGGGTGAAGAGAAGGGGGTGGAGGTAAGGGCGATGTGAGTTTTGAGGTGCTCTGTGAATATAAGATGGGGGCAATTGAAAATAGAGACCCGCAAGGTAGGGCTTAGCTGGAGAAAGAGGGATTGTCTGTATAAAGGGGAGTCTTGGAGCCAGATCAGTGTTGCAATAAAGAAATGCAAGGGAACTCTCCCCATCCCATTTTTGAAAAGAATGCTGGGGTGCTGAACTTTCGTGTGTCCAGTCCCGTCCTGGCGGGCTGGCTGCTGGCTGTTTGGTCTGTAACGGGGCTCATCTGAGCTGCAGAGTTGAGGCCAGGTAGGGAAGGGAGGCACCATAACGCTGATGCCTGGTCTAGGGAACCGACGGGAGAGGCTTTGCGACCTAACAGCTGAAGAGTGGTGGGCGAGGATAAGAAAGCAGGTGACTGAGCCTGGGGAGAGCCCACCCCTGGGGGGCAGGATTGAAAATAGTCGAGGGATGAGGAATAAAACATTATGGAGAGATACCCGTAGCATGAGACAGGTGCACACGAGTAAGCCTGGTTTTCTGGCCCCTCTGCGTCAGAGGGTGAGGGGCCCCAACCCTTCAGGCCAGACTCATCTCTGGGAAGGAAGGGCACAAGGCAGAGGCTGTAGAGGCAAAGGCAGGGCTTTTCCGGAGGCCTGGGCAGGATGCACGTTCCAGTGCTTTTGCTGCAGACATTTCCAATTATTAAATGTTTGAATCTAATCATTTCCTTGATTTAGCAAATCAAAGATTTTTTTTCCCTCCAGGGCAAACTACCTTCACTTTATTTTCTTCTCCATAATTAAGTAATTTCTTAATTAGTAATGTTCAACTTACCCAACCTGAAATGGCACGCTCTATTCCTTCTATAAAAGCTTGCGCGCACACAGCCGGCCCCCGCCGGTGCTGAGGCGCCCGTCACTCCGGGCTCCTCCGTGTCCCGAGCTCTGCCCACACGCCCCCCTTTCTCCCTTGGTGGGAGGGATTAGGCATCTCCAGCAGCCCTTCCCGAGCGGGGGCCTCCCGCTGTGTCATCTCATACTGTCTGACTTCCTGGTGGCTTTAATTAGCATAAAGGAACTTCTCCTCAGAGGTGGTGTCACACTGGGGCACCACCCGGTGGGCAACCCTCTTTTACACTTGGGGGCGCCTGCTGGAGGGGACCCTGAGCAGCCTCGGCTGTGACACTGCCCAGGGCGCCGAGGCACCGTGCACCCGAGGCCAGGCCGCAGGGACAGACCCTCTCTTCTGCAGCTCTCCGGCTCTGCTTGGCTAAGCACGGTGTCACAGGCCACTGTCCTCAGTCAGCCTGCAGAGGTGGCAGGGGGCCCAGCGAGGGCTGCTCTGGATTGCGCCGAACCCCGCATCCGAGCGCTGCGGTCGGTCCCAGCCCCGGCTGTGGCGTCCACTGTCAAGGCTGGCGATTCAGGACAGACCCCTCCTCCCCCAGTCTGCTCCGTCCACCAGCGCGTACTGAGAGCCTGGGGTGTGCTCGGCTCTACGGAAACCCCGCAGGGAGGACAGAGAGCGCGGGCGCAGGTGTGGAGTAGGGCGGCGTGCGGGGCCCCTCCCGCGGGACGGCGGCGTGCGGGGCCCCTCCCGCAGGACGCCCCTTCCCTGTGCCTCTCTGAGCCCAGCCCCTGAGACCTGGCCTGGGGGCCGGGGCGGGAGCTCTCCGTCCCCGTGGCTGCCACTCTTCCCTGACCACGGGCCACAGGCCACTCTCTCTCCACCCAGCTTCCCTGTGCCTGATGGCAGGAAAGATGAGCCAGCGCCCCGACGAGGCACAATTAATGTTCAAGTAATAGAACAATACTGCCTGCCTGTGATGGGGACTTTGAAATCTCCAGATGAAAGGCCTGCAGTGGTGCACGGCCATCATAAGCATTTATGTACCGTATTTCATCTTCAAAGCACTTTGCAAATATTAACTAATGAACACAGAGTACTGTCTTTTTCCCCCTCTAGGACTGGGAGGGGGAGACGCGGATGAGAGTCTCCACCTAAATAGAAACATTGCTCCTTGATGTGGAGCAAAGAAAACCCCATCTCTCAGCAGCATCTGTAGTCCCTCAGGGAGGGCCCCTCGGACCAGCCAGTCATAGGCAGCCTGCGAGCCTGCATTTTCCAGCCAGGCCAGTGCAGCCCAATAGAAGTATAATGTGAGCCAGATACGTGATTCCGAATTTTCTAGAGCCACATTTTTAAAGGGTAAATAGGTGAAATTAGTTTTAATAATTTATTTAACTCAGTATATCCAAGATATTGTGATTTCAACAAGTGACATAAATTTACTGAGATACTTTACATTCTTTTGTGTTCTTTTGTACAAAGTCTTTGAAATTAGAGTATGTCTCACACTGAGAGCACATCTCAATGTGCACTGGCCACATTTCATGGGCTCTATGGCCACATGTGGATAGTGGCCACCAAATAGAACAGCACTGATCAAGATGGTCTTTGAATGGCTATGAATGGTTAAAGATGATGTGGTACATATACACAATGGAATATTACTCAGCCATAAAAAAGAATGAAATAATGCCATTTGCAGCAACATGGATGAACCTAGAGATTGTCATACTAAGTGCAGTCAGTCAGACAGAGAAAGACAAATATCATATGATATCACTTATATGTGGAATCTTTAAAAAATGATACAAATGAACTTAGTTACAAAACAAATAGGCTCATAGACATAGAAAATAAACTTATTGTTACCAGAGGGAATAGAGAGGGTGGGGTGGGAGAGAGAAAAATTAGGAGTTTAGGCTTAACATATACACACTACTATATATAAAATAGATAAACAAGAGGGACCTACTAATGGTACAGATGAACCGGTTTGCAAGGCAGAAATAGAGACACAGATGTAGAGAACAAACGTATGGACACCAAGGGGGGGAAAGCGGCAGGGGGTGGTGGTGGGATGAATTGGGAGATTGGGATTGACATGTATACACTAATATGTATAAAATAGATAACTAATAAGAACCTGCTGTATATAAAAAAAAATTCAAAAAAAAAAAGAAGGACCTACTGTATAGCACAGGGAACTATACTGAATATCTTGTAATAACCTATAATGGAAAAGAATCTGGAAAAGAATATATATATGTATGTCTGCATAACTGAGTCACTTTGCTGTGCACCTGAAACTAACACAACATTGTAAGTTAACTCTACTCCAATAAAAGAATTGCTAAAAAGGCAGTCTTTGAGAAGGAAAGCACAGAACACGGAAGCTCACAGGGCAGCGTGGGGCAGTCGTCAAGCATGAGCCCTAGTCTGACCGAACCAAGTTTACATCCTGATCAGAAACTCACCCTCTGTGCGACACTGGACCTGTCGTTTAACCCATTTGAGCTTCAGTTTCCTCATGTGTGACACAGGAGTGTTACTAGGTCCACTGTCGATTTTATAAGGACTCAGTCAAGCTGTTCTGTGAAGCACAGAGCACAGGACCTAGCATGTAGTAATAGCGCGATGAAGGGTGGCTCTTCTCACCAGAAAGCATGAGCTCCTGTCTCCGGGCCCTGCCTCCATCCCATTCCGTCCTCCAGCATCAGATACCACCTGGTTCTGATGCGTCTGGTTGGATTTGGCAGTGGGGTTGATAGATGCGTTCTCTCAACCTCACCCGTGTATGACCCCTGTTCTCCCTGGACGGAAGCTCACGGCTCTGTGTGCCCAGGGCCAGGGGCTCTTGTAGGGTCACGTGGTTGTAAGAGAGAAAGGACGAAGGGGTCTGGAATCAGAAGGTTGCCTCTGCAAGGGCCTTGATCCTTCAGTTACTTTCCTGTCTATGTAGCAGGAACTATGAACCCCATCCCACCCCGGTAACTCTTGCCTACCTGGAGCCTAGCCTCCCTCCAAGGACGCCGTCCTCCAAACGTGTTACAATGCCTTCATCCCCGGGCCTTTGTTCACCCCAGTCCCTCTGTCGAGAACCCTCTCGTTCCCCCTCAACCCTCAACCCACGGGCCCCATGTCAGCTTTAATCCCGGCACTTGTACGGGTTCATTTCTCTTAGTCGTTCACGGCACAGCAGCTGGGGTGTACTAGCTCCTCAGTTAATGCTCCCACGTCTTTGTAAGTCACGGAGGAGGGAGTTGGTGACACAGATACAGCGGCCGGGGGCCTCTGGGCACCCCCCCACCTCCCGCCACAGACCCAGGACACGCAGATCCTGGGTGGTGTCGGCTCTCCATCCTGAAGCGCAGTGACTCCAAAGATTATTGACACCAACAATTCCTTCACTTTAAGCCATTTTAAATAAGAAGCAACAATGGAAGCGTAAACCATCTTATCTTTAAATGCATCACTTCTGGAGACATCTTTTCAGCGAGCAGCTTTCCCCCGGATGTGCTGTGTGGCATTCCTCAAAGCTTCTCCCCTCGAGAAGTGGGCTCCTTCCTTGTAACCCCAGATCTTCCGGTGCAGCAGGCATCTCAGTGCGGGTCTGTGTGACACCCCCGCTCCCCAGACATCGGCTCCTCCAGCCTGCACTGGTGCCGCGCCCGTGTCTGGCTCCCGACTCCCCACGGGCTTCTCACAGTTCTCTGAAGGATGCCCCGAAAATGACCGTGGCCAGACGATCCGGTCGTGGGTGAGGGAGGGAGTCCTTCTGGGTCCCCAGTGGGTGTCTTTATTCCTGCAGAGCCACAAGCCTGAGGCTGTGAGCAGCTGCCGAGCCAGGGTCGGTGCCCTCCCAGAGTTGTCTGTCTCGGCCCTTCTGAGCGCCACACGCCAGTGTCCTCGTGCTGGTGCTGACACGGGGCCCCCCTGTTCCGCATCGGGTTTGAGTGAACACGTTGGATTCCTTCCCCTCCTTGCTCCTCCTCTTCCCTTCTTGCATCTTATTTCCCTGTCTTGGTTCTCATTTCTCTCCCCCTGTGTGAATGTCGGGTGCTAGGGCGACATAAATAAATCACCTGCCTCCGTTTTTGTGAGGTCAGCCGGCCCAAGTTGGTCTCTTACCGAGGGTTCCTTGCCTCCAGGAATTTCCTTTGGGGGGGCTGTTCAGAGGAAAACACAAAAGCACCACACGCAGCTGCCCCACTGTGCAGAACTCTGTGCAGGAAAGATAGTGTGGTGGGGAGGGGAGAAGGATTCTTCGGGAGCCCTGAGGTGGCCAGCTAAAGCTGCGAGCCCCTGAAGCATGAAATTTGATTACTCTTATCTTGGTGCACAGCTCCTGATAACTGCTGTCGGTCATTCAATTACCCAGCAACCTCTACAGATGTCAGCAGCGGCCATTAGCACGGCGTTGGGATGGAAGGCGGCCTTCCTTGAGCAGGACCTCTGAAATGGCAATGGACGTCCGTCCTGGGGACTGGCCCGGCTGGGACCACTGGGTGCTCCGATTGCTCCCCTCAGATGATTGACGCTTCCCTCTACTGTCAGGTTTTGTGGGCCCCCTCCTCAGGTCAGAGAGTTAAGAATGGCTTGGAGAGATTCCAAGGTGATTAAGGAGTTTGGAGAATAAAACCAGCAAAGAAAGGCTAAAGAAGTAGCATCATTTAGCTTGGAGGAGATAAGGCTGAGGGCGATTTAATGACTGTCTCCAAATGTGCAGAAGACTTAGGAGGAGGGAGACAGTCAGCTGTTCTGTGCACCCTGAGTGCAGCAGACAACGGCTGGGCTGGGTGATCCGACACCAGTTCCGTCCCTTCCCTTAAGTGACCTTCCCTATGTGACCTTGGGTACATCCCTGTGTGACCTTGGGTACGTCCCTTAGCTTTCTGGGCTTCACACCAGGTGGGCTGCTTCACTTCCTGCATTTTTTATCATTCCATGAGTCATTAGGTTAAAATGCTGGGTAGATTGAAAAAGGGCAAGTTTTCACGAGCTGGTGTAATTTTGCCTGGAGACAGGAGAAGCTGCTGAGTTCTCCTCCAAAGGGGCTTTTAGGGCAAGTTCCAAAGATTTTGGTTAGTCATAAAAAGTTGGAAACTGGGATATTTTTGAGGAAACTGAGGAACTGGACTCTTCAAAGAATTGGGTTTTAGGAGTGATATCCGCTTCCATTAAGAAGGACAGGCAGCCAGCAATTCTGAGCTCTTTCTTATAACAATATTCCCGTTGACTTCTCGCCATCAGGCAGCATCTGTCAGGGAACGTGGACCATCACCAGGTCAGTGCTGATGGCAGTTCAGCTCTGCAGTCGTTTAAATTATCCAACATGTGGCCGGGACTGGACAGCAGGGTGTCCAGGCTCTGATGCTTGTCTAAAGTGGGCAGGCCAGTGGGCTGGGTAGGTGACACCCAGGGCGCTCTGCTTCTTATCTGCCGGGGAGGAAAGACTTCCACTATCTCTTAAGTGCTGTAACTAGGGCCTGTGAATTAAGCTGACAAGAGACAGGTTAACAAGAGAAAAGCATACGCATTTTACTTGATGTTAATACTTTTATGTGACACTGGGGGGCTTCATAGAAGTGAAAATTCCAAAGAAATGGTTAGACTCAGGGGCTTATATACCATTTTAACAAAGAATGATAAATTGTGGAGACATGATACAACGAAGTAATAGGGGACTAGGGCTAGGGACAGTAAATTGTGGGACAGGGACAAGGAAGCTAACATTTGGGGGAAACTAATGGAAGATCAAGGTGGTTTTAGTGGGCCTGTTTGTGCGGGTCATTTCGGTGCCAACTCTCAGACTCTGGTGATAAGAATATTTTTCCCCTCCTGGTACATGGAAATTTTCTCAGGGAAATGTCATGTCCTGCTTTTAGGTAGAAACAGGGAGGGCAGAGATCCCTTCCTGCACCTGCTGTTTCTCAAGTGCCTTCAGCTCAAAATAACTGATATACGAAAGTGGCATATTTGGGGGTGGCATGGCCTGAACCCCTTCACTTTCTTCCTGCAAAGGATGGTGCAGCAGCTGGGGGACACAGCTGCATCTTCCCCCTCCCCACCCTGTCTCCCCAGTCTGGAAGGAAGTTCAGCATCTCTTTTGGTCCACAGTTTCTCTAAATATATTTCCACAGAGGTTGCTGTTGGTCTTTTGTAAAAGAATCTCAGCTGCTACGTAGTCCAAGGTGGCATTGCCCATGGTCACCTGCAAGACCAGGCCAGGGATGGGCACGAAGAATGGCCCACGTACCCCGGTGCCCTGACAGTAGAAGCAGGTGTTAGTTAGAGGAGTCAACAGCCTCCCTGATGAGTCCCAACTACAAAGGCAATATATCCTAATTAACTGCAAATGCCTTGCTCATAAAGCTGTCAGCACTGGGCTCTAATGTCTGTACTTCTAATGATGCATTTGATTAGAAGGTAATTTTATTCACTTGGTGGCAGTTGGACCTGTTTGGTGAGGGTTTCTTTCCCTTCCTCTTTCCCTACATTTTCTCTCCCATCGGAAACATTTCTAAAATTATGATGTCCCAAACTATCTAATAAGTAAGGAAATAAATCTACAAAGCAATGTCACCATGTCTCCTCGACACCAGCCTGCGTGTGTATTTGTGTGTGTGTTGTGTTATGTGATGGAATAAAGTGAAGAGTTTTTCTAATTTCTCATCTTTCTCATTGGGGGTTCACAGCTGGAATATCTTCTTTCACAGCCTAATATTCTCTTCATTCCAAGTCCTAATTATTGACGTGACTTCACGTGCGTCACATTTTGCAAATGGGTTCCATGTTCTTTTATTTCATTTACATCTCACAATCAACCCATGAGACACTCATGCCTCTGCTGAAGGACCTGAAACTAAGAGATTAGTCACCAGTCCTGGGGACCCCATCCCTCATCAGTAAACCAGGAATTCAAAACCAAATCTCAGTGTAAGTCCTGGGCTTTGTCTACCAGGCTGTATGCACCTTTTCAAAGAGGAGTTTTATCTTTTTTCCTTGGAAACCAAGCATGGGGCTGCCTGGCTCTGGTGACTTGCTCTTTCTGGAGGACATCCAGGGAGCAGTCAAGTTCCTGGACCTCCTGGGTCACGTCTTCTGCTGTGGCAGCAGAAGGTGATCAAGATGACTAAGAGTCCAGAATCCCAGGTGAATCCAGGCACCCAGTGAGCTGTGCTTTGTCTCCCCCTCCCGCTCCTTCACCCTATTCTTCGTGACGGTGCTGCCTGGTCTCCTCTCACCGGGTCTGGAGCCTCTTGCATTGTGTGTCCCGCTGATCTGATTCCATTGCCCTCTTCTTACTTTTACTAACAATAACACTAGCTAATATCCAATGAGGGCTTACTGCTTGCGTGGTCTTTACATGTACCATTTCATTTAACCTACACGTAGTGGAGTCACAGTACTACCTGAGGGAAACCGTCCTGTCAGCCAGTTACAAGCGTCCCCCAAGGTCACAGGGTGGTCAGTAGAGGGGCTGCAAATCCCACTTCAGGGCCTGAGGTCTCCATTGCCACCTGCGTTAATCAGCTTATTGCTGGTGGGTATGTGCCGTGCTCTGCACAGAGCTAGGTGCTATGAGAGACGCCAAAAGAGAAATACACAAGTTTTAACTTGAGATCCCGGAAGGAGAGCACTTTTCTAAATTACAATTTAATGTTTGCATGTCAAGACATCACACATTTTCACTGGGGAATCTCAAAACCCGGCCTGAGTGAGGAGTGATCTCAGCTCTCAGACCTTCTCTTTTTTTTTTTTTTTTTTTTTTTAAGTATTTTTTATTTTTTAATTTTTAAAAAATTTTTGGCTGCGTTGGGTCTTCGTTGTTGCGTGTGGGCTTTCTCTAGTTGCGGTGAGCGGGGGCTACTCTTTGTTGTGGTGCACGGGCTTCTCATTGCCGTGGCTTCTTTTGTTGAGGAGCACAGGCTCTAGGTGCGTGGGCTTTGGTAGTTGTGGTGCGTGGGCTTCGGTAGTTGTGGCGCATGGGCTCAGTAGTTGTGGCTTGCGGGCTCTAGAGCGCAGGCTCAGTAGTTGTGGCTCATGGGCTTCATTGCTCCACGGCATGTGGGATCTTCCTGGACCAGGGATCAAACCCATGTCCCCTGCATTGGCAGGCGGATTCTTAACCACTGAGCCACCAGGGAAGCCCCTCAGACCTTCTTTTTTAGCTGAAGGTCAGGAAGGTTAAGTGGCTTTGACTTGTGTGGTGTGTGGAGCCAGTGCAGGATTTGGCCCCGTGTCTCGGGGGTCCTGGGGCCAATCTGCTCCCCACTTCACTACTCCCGCTGTCTGTAGTCATCGAGACGGGAGGACAGCTCGCTACACCCATGTCCTGGGAGCTGCTTTATCTCAGATGTTCCTTCCCTACCTACCCTCTAGGTGGTCCATTATCCTTCCACGAAACCTCCATTTAAAGGAAAACCATCTAAAGTGTTAGGACCTCGAGGAGAAAGCTCGTGACCTTGCCTTGCTTCGCACTGCGCTGCCTTCCTGATGTCCTCTTGTGCCGCGAGGCTGTGGCATCGGGGCAGACAGCCCGTATTAGTAAATCCATTAACAAAGGTGTGGAAGCAGGCTGCACACCCACCCTCTGAGCGGGGGCAGATCGCAGATGCGAATCGGAGGCTCCTAGACTGACTGACTTCTCCCTGTCCTCTCTCTTTTCTTAACTTTTCAACATTGCAGAAACGGTAATGATAATGATCCCAGATCATCAGAGCCACGGAGCAGTGCCCTGCAGCCCCGGGACATGCCACCGCGAAGGAGGGGGCGCTCCGTGAGAGGCGCTCCGCCTCCTCTGGGGGCACTGAGACAGGCGGTTGGGCGGAGGTGGGGCGAGGGTGTGCACACCATCCACTTTTATGATGCCCTTGATCGTGTGGAATTAACTTACAGAGTCTAGACACGCAGAGCGCTTGTTAAATTCATGATCTCATACCCTAGGCAGGTTAGGGTGGGGTGGGTGCCCGGTGGGGTCAGCCTCTCGCTCCAGTTCTGGTTCAGAGTCTGTGCTCCGTGCTTGGGTCAGCACCCTCCCACCCCGGAGACCTCAGGGAGGTCCAGAGGGAGGGGGGAAGGGATGCGGCCCAGCAGACGCCCCGAGGGACCAACCCAGTACAACCCAGGCCTCGGGCGGGGACGACACTGAGCACCGTGCGTCTCCAGGCCCCGCCACCTCCGTGCCACCTCCGTGCCACCTCTGCACCAGGACGAGGGTCTCCCTTTCCACTTAATGTGTAAAGTGCCCTTTCCTTCCTTCTGCTAACATTCGCTCCGTTCTTCATTCAGCCATCTCCCCCTGCAAAGACTGTGTGTGCTCAGCACCTGCTGGACCCCACGACCCCGTGAGTGGCATTGCAGGTCAGATGCGTCTTCTAATCCTATGAATTGACATTTTTTCCCCCATTTTGGATAAAAATCTTAGCAGGGAATTTTTATGAAAAATCGAATATAGCCAAGGCCCTGCCCTGGAGACTCAAGCGAGAATCCATGCAGTGTCTGTGCACCTTAGGTGAGGAAACTGTACATTCACACAGCAAAACTGGCGATGCGGGATGCGTGCGCTGCACGCAGGAAAGGGTTTTGGGGGTTTGTGAACAGGATTGAGCATGCGAGGTGGGCTGGTCAGGGAAGGCTGCTTGGAGGAAGTGAGACCAAGGAGGAGCCTTAGGGATGTGAAAGCCTCTGTTCACCATCCCCCAGGCTGTGGGGTCAGAACAGTCTTCCGGTAGTGAAGATAGTGAATAACTGTAACTGATGCTGAGCGTCGTGACCTTGCCCAGGCACAATGGTAACAGCAACTTTTTTTTTTTTTTAAACGAAAAGCAATTAAACAGGCCCAGTCGGAGTCCCTGGGGTACCCGGTACCCTTTGCTGCCCCGTTAGTCCCCTGGGCTCGCTCCCAGCTCGCCGGGGATGAAGCCTCTTCTGGCTTTCTGGATTTTTCTCTCACGGGAAGATATCTGGGGATGAGGTGCAGAAACTTACTGAGAGTTATGGGGTGCCCCCAGGACACTTTGGCTTTCAATTGAGACCCCTGCACATAAAAGTCTGCTGAAATGTGGAGGTTTGGCTTCAGAAATTAAGGGCTGTCACTTTACCTTGATTTCCTCTTCCTGGGCCTGCCCTCGTGGCTCAGCCAGAGGCAGAGGAGAAGGGATCTTTCACGGGGACGGGTTTAAACAGCCTCCACACGTGCGCTGCTATCATTTTTCATGGCAAGCCTGCCGAGTGCGTGTTCAGGGCCCCCGCAGGATCCAGTCTCCCTCCATAAATTCTTGAGAAGCCTGGCGCGGCCGGCAGCAGGAGGGGCTGCCCGACGGGGTGAGGGAGCGAGACCGTGGCTGGAGCACCCAGAAGGGGAGGCCCCGCAGGGCAGGGCACCCCGGGGCTCCACGCACACCCGCCTGGGTGCTGCTGGGCGCCAGTGGGCGGATCAGGGCCCTCCCACCCCAGGAGCAGGGCGGACCCTGTGAATGAACAGGAAAATAGCGTCTGAGATTCCGTTTCCGTGAGGTGCGGTGGGAAGAGCTGGAATTAGACGCAGAAGCCTGGGATCTAGTCCCATCTCCCGAGTGCTTCTGCTGCGTGACCCTCCAAGTTTAACCTTTGCAGCCCCAGCTTCCAGATCTCACCCGGGCTGTTGCTGCTTGTAGACTGGGGGCGACGATGCCACGATCACCTCCTAGCGTTCTCGGAGGGACAGGCCAGCGGCTGGTCTGAAAGTGTTTTGTACAATGCAGGGCCGTACAAGTGAGTGGCATTTATTGCGGTGTCACCACAGCAACTGTAGAAGTGGAAGCCAGTGATGGGGTCACATTCACCTAATTTGCTACTCTCACAGCACAACAGTGAGTGCAACTCCTCAGCACTTACTCAGAGCCGTGACCGTAATTAATAAATGGGGTCCCTCCCATCCCGAGGGCAAAGGCCCCCTAATAATGACGAGAGCCTCAGCTAAGGAGCTGAGTAACCGCCAGCCCAGCTCTCCAGGCGCGGTCCCCAGGGTCCTGGCAGGAAATGGACCCCGGGCGTCGGGCTCCAACCCAGCTTCCCTTTGCAGTGGTTGCAAATCCCAGCTCCTGCGCCTCGGGAAGTCGTAGATGGAGGGATTAAGTCCAGTTCGTTGCCTGGATCCCGATGAAACTGTCCTCGCTGCTCCCCGTGGTGAGAAGAAACTGTCCGGGGGAGGCAGGCGGCCTCCTGGCTACTGTCTGGCTTTGCTCTGCAGCTGCCCTTCCTGCTGGTGGGCACAGACATCCAGACAAAGCTACGGGGATCCTGGCCTACGGTGAGAGGGGTGGTGGGGTGGAGAACTGCTTTTTCTTCTCCCCTTGCTTTAAAATCCTGTGCTTTTCTGAGCAGTTCTTAGCTTGCTGGCCGAGCTGCACAGCTACCGATATATTTAAACTTTCGATATTAAAGATCTCAGCAGCCTTTCCCAGGAGGGAATTACCTCCCCGATCCAAGTAAGGCAGGTGCCCCCTCGAGATGTGTGCGATTCGTGTCCCAGCAAAAACCCCTCTCTTTTCAAACTGGGAGCTGGCAGTAGAGAGGCCTATCACTGGAAATAGACGCATTTATGAATTTCAACATCCTATTAGCGGTGATGATCTGACAAAATCACGAGAATGGAGATATTTGGGTGCACAGCTGACAGATGATTTATGTGCTGAAATGTCACGAGGAAGAGTGTGTGTCTTCCAGGTGCAGCCGGGGGGGCGTGGGATCCCAGCAACATGACCCAGGGCTGCCCCCCGACCACCAGGTCGCGGGAACCCTTCGGGGCATCTGTCAGGCAACGACACAGACAGCAGGCGGGCTCAGGGTCGGGGAGGGCTCATGAGGACGCCCCCGCACCCCTACCGCCGCTCACACCACAGCCTCCTTGACACGGGTTTGGGCCGACACAGGCGGAGCAGCCAAGGTAAATTTCCTCGCCTCCAGTGTAATAATTTAACTGGAATTGATAAAATGAAATATATTTGGAATCAGTGTGCATCCTGGTGAGATGGCATCACGACAAGAATGTACTGAGATAGGAATGTCTAAGTGTGCAGGCTGGGGACCCTCGGGGCACCCCCGGACCCAGGCCCTGTTCACTGCCTGATGGGATGTGGGCTCCCCTGGGCCCTGGTGGCTATGTATCCAACCTCTTCCCCCCTCACTTCCCCCCAGAGCAGACAGTTTCTTAGCTTGCTGTTGGCTCTGATGCCTTCCCAAGCTCCATCCACAAGAGGAAAATTGAATTGGTCCCACTAGCTTGATTTTAGTAGCCATGGAGGAGGTAATGGACCCCAGCCTCGCTGCATTTAATCTAGACGTTAAAATATTGCATCTGATTGACCTACGTCACTGCCACGGCCACGGAGAGTAGGAAGCACACGGGAGGGACACGGGCAGCCTTGCAGGTCCCTGGAGACCCTGTTTGTGAAATAGCTGGTTAGGTAAGGGGAGATGGTCACCAGGTCCAGATGGAATTCCCTCAGGGGAATGAGGAAGAGGTCGGGAAGAGAGTTTGTCACAGCTGGCTGTTTTCAACCATCACTGTTCAAGCGTAAAGAGGAAGGGAGCTTAGTCCTGGCTGGAGTGGAGTAAACAGATCACAGCATTTTAGATCCGAAGCCTCCAGCTCTATGGGGCAAGAGCCATGCCTGCCCGGTTGACTGCCTACCCTCAGGGTCCATCCCAGTGCCTGCCGGACAGGCAGCGGGTGGGAGTGGGCTGGAGAGTTGGAAGTGTTTGTTGAAGGAACCATAGCGTTGGTAGAGAATTTTAGGTATATCCAGTCTATCTGTTCCTCAGCTTTATTATCCCACTTGTAGAGGGCTCTGCAGACAACCCACAAAGTTTCAAATCCAAGCTTTGCTGCTGAACTGCTGTGTAACCTGGTGCAAGTAACTTAAGCTCTCTGTGCAGGTTCCTCATCTGGAAAATGTCCTAATAATACATACTTCATAGGGCTGATTGTGGAGTAAATGACTTTTTGCATGAAAGCTCTTTGAAGATTATTTAATATCTATTTAGTTATAGACACAAGAGTATCTAATATCTATCTAGTTGTAGAATATTTAGTTACAGACTCCAGTGTTAATTGTTGTTATTATTTATTTATTTATTTATTTATTTATTTTTATAATGAAACTCTCTAGGAGTTAAGCCAGCATTTTATTTATTTATTTATTTTTGGCTGTGTTGGGTCTTCGTTTCTGTGTGAGGGCTTTCTCTAAGTTGCGGCAAGCGGGGCCACTCTTCATCGCGGTGCACGGGCCTTTCACCGTCGCGGCCTCTCTTGTTGCGGGGCACAGTCTCCAGACGTACAGGCTCAGTAGCTGTGGCTCACGGGCCCAGTTGCTCCGCGGCATGTGGGATCCTCCCAGACCAGGGCGCGAACCCGCGTCCCCTGCATTGGCAGGCAGACTCTCAACCACTGCGCCACCAGGGAAGCCTGGTTGTTATTATTAAGTGATGTTTCCATCTTGCTTTTCATTATTCTAACCTTACACCTAATTAAGATGTGAAACTCCACCTTATAAAGTGTTTCAATTTATTTGCTGTGACTTAAGGCACTTTTTCTTGTACTGAACTCCATCAGTTACTCCATCAAAACTACCCTGGTGGCCGTGGATAGGTGTCTGTCCTCCATGGACCGAGGTTTTGCTTTGTTGTGTATAATGCAGAGGCTGAACTAGACCATCTCTAGAGGGCTCTCAGCTGCTGCAGTAGTTGTGTCCACGGTGGCTGCAGTCACATCACAGGACACGTATTTTGTTGCGAGGCACTGGTTTACCTGCTTTACTTGCGTTAACTCATTTAATTCATACAGTAATCCCATTGAGGAAGTTAATATTCATGTCTTCACCCTAACGATGAGGAAACTGAGGCCCAGAGAGGTCAACTTGCCAAGGTCGCCCAGCCAGTAAGTGGAGCAGCCAGTATTTGGACCTAGAGGAGACCCCCTGAGCCTATGGAGAAGAATCAGAACTTCTGGGGTTTTCTGTTACTATGGTTTTACGAATCTTCCTGAACGCAGGGTGAATCTAGAAATCAGAGTATCTCTTCTCTATTGGCTTTATGCAGTGATCTGACCTTGGTATCAAACAATATTTTCCAGCCATAAATAGCAAAGCACATGATTGCCAAATAAAGGGGAGAATATTTGCTACTGGGAAGATGCCCCAACAAGCTGAGTTATTATTACTGTGTCATGATGATAGCAAGAATAAAGTTCATTTATAGAGCACTCATGTCCCCCAGGCTCTTCATGGCCGTCCTAATTAGGCAGCCTGTTGACAACATCCCGGAGAGATGACTGCAGACGTTTGTTTCAGCGCCTCGCTGCCATGACACTTAGAAGCACCTTGAGCTTGGGACGGAGGGTCAGGGAAGAGGTACAGGAAAGCTGCAAGGCCGAGCCCAGGAGACTGGCTGGTGAGGAACAGCACCTCATGAGCCGGAAAGGCAGCACTTGGTCCAGTTCTCTCTGGAATGTGTAAATCAAAAGCTAATTACTGGGAGGGCTCCGTTTGTATTTTTACTGCTATATTTACATTTTATGAAACCATCTGGTATCATTAATAGGCTCAAAGTCAGTTTGGTTTTATTTGTAGTTTTACAGCAAAAGAAAAAAGCTCCTCCTTCCTCAAGCGGGAGAGACCCCGGCCTGGGGGAGGAAGGCGGCCGGCGTGGGGGCGCCCTGGGCTGGGACAGTGACCTTGGACCGGCTCCTCGGGCAGGCGGGACCCGGGCCGGCTCCCAGGAATGCCGGCAGCTGCCTGGCAGGCTTGGCCACTCGGAGGGCAGCGAGGCGCTCCGAGCTGAGGGATAATCTGTGTCTCTGGGACGTGGCCACGTGTTCGGAGTTGTGCAGCGACAGGTTGAGGAACAGGAGAACAAGCCCAGCAGCTGCCCTTTCCGGGCACAGAGCTGCGGTGACTTGGCCAAGACGTTGCCGCCTCCGATCAGGCCCACCTGTGGGCCTCCCAGGGGCCACACACGCGGAGGGGACCTACAAGCCTCTTGTCCTTTTCCTCTTGTCCGGCTTCCCTAGGACACAGCCCAGTGGCCCGCTTGGCGGTGCCCTGGGAGATCAGAAGCCACCTCCGGCCACTCCTGGCTCGGGGACTAATGGGGAAAGGCCGCTTCCCCGTCTCAACCCACAGTAGCGGCTGCTGGAGGATTACACAGCGTTGGACCCTCTCGTGTTCACTGTAAATGTTATCTCAGCTGGGCAGGTCTTGCAAATGAGCTCTTCACCCTCCCCTTCCCCCCGGTCCCCACTGCCGCCACCCTACCCTCTACCCAAACGAGCGTGGGCCAAGACCAGGGCCTGCGAGGGGAGCACATTATCTAGACTGCAGCTTACTGGCCATGATGGTGCTGTTCCCAGACTGACTTCCTCTGGCTTAACGCTTGGATGCTAATGGCAGGAGCTGGTGGGTCAGATGTGGCAGAGGGACAGCCTTCCAAATCGAGATGGCACGAGTTAGCAGCCTGGAGCTCCAGTTTTAGGCTGGTTCCCGGCTCTGTAAGTAAGTACAGGCGGTCCTTTTTTTTTTTTGGACAATGGAAACATCTTTCTTTCTGCTGCAGAAAAACTTGTACTTCATAACTGTCTACAATCATACCCTGCAGGTTTCAGAAACACAAAACCAAACCTTTCATTGATTCCGTTGAAAAATAACCGTCGTTTCTTTCTCTGAGTGCTCCCTGGCGCCGTTTCTTCCCTCTGACCCCTGTCTCCGTGGTTTCCTGACTCTGCATCCTTCTCCCATCCAGTATTTTTCTCTGCGACAAGATATGAATGGGGGAAGGATCAGAGGCTTTGAGCAGGAAAAAGAGACGAATGAGCACAACAGAGCAGAAGTACTGCGCCTTCTCCCAGGTGTTGCCATTTCTTGGAACCTGGACAGAGTGTTTTGTCCTTTCTTTCCTACTCCCGGTCCTACTCCTTTCGGCGCCCCCTGGATGGTGCCCCAGAACTGGTCATAGAGACCTTCCTGCACAAAGCAGGCTGCTGCCTGAAGTAACTCCCACATCTGAAGCCCTTGCACCAGGCGGGTGGGGACCAAGGACAGTGGTTAGGCTGCTGAGCTCGTTGAACAGGCATTGGAGGGTCGAGACCCTCCTTCAGGGGTCGGGCCTGGTCTGCTGCTCCCTGAAGACGGCCCCGCGAGGCGCCGTCACTCACTCCCACCTGAGCTGGTTCGGGCCGTGCTGCCCACCTCTTGGCAGGACACTGCCCCCTGCTCCAACGCTTGTGGTCTCGAGGGAGGGGGAGGTCTGGCATTCCCCAGGGGACAGGACACTGGGGCCCGGGGAGGGCCGATCCGGTGCTCTGACCCCCGCACAATCCCGAGTCCTCCCCGCCCCGGACTTTGGTCCCTCCTGTCACCGCGCGGGTGTCACTGCACAGCCCGCATTTGATGAATGATGCACATTCGTTCATCCCCCGCCCTCCGCACCTCCATGCATGTCCATTTTAATTCTCTCCTCCTCCTTTTGGCATCTAGTTTATTTTGTATATAAACTGCTGATGCAAATGTCCAAAATAAATTATGCTGAATAATAGATGAAGACAGCTACATAATTTATAACGCTGGAGCCAGGCAGAGCCAGGGGGCTGTGCTGAAGCCCGTGGCCCCTCCTCAGCCACTTACAGCTGCTGGCCAGCCGGTGTTCACGGCCTTCAGGCTAGAAACCACCAGGGTCAGGGGTCCGTGGTGCAGAGGCTCTTCCTGCAGGTGTGTGCTTGCCCCTGGCGTGGACCCAGGCCCCCTGCCCAGCAGCAGCCCGTGGGGGTCACAAGCACAGAAGCAGTAAATGGTGTGCCAACTCCCCCCCCCATCAGGAGACCCCCCGCCCCCGCCCTCAGGGCCACCCTGCTCCTCGTTCTCTCCTTCGCACCTGGGCTCCAGCTGTTGCAGCTTCTCAATCATCGCTTCTCAGACTCCACTGCCGGCTCCAACTTCCCAGCTTGGGATGGTCTCAGGGAAGAAGAAATGGATGAGCGTTCTAATACTTGATCAAGGAATAAGGCCACAGCATGCCAAGGTGCAGGGTGACACTGAATAGAAGTGCTGTCACTGCAGCCACTTTTGTGGCCAGAACCTGCCTGGCTTGTGCAGGATCTAAAAATAGACAGCAGGTTCAGGCCATGACAATAGTCGCTGAATGCGTTCAGATTCTCACTTGATTCCCAACTCTGGCACAGTTGGAATTCTGAGCTGCGTCATTTTCTGCTGGGGGTGGGAGGCTGGCCCATGCATGGGATGTTAGCAACATCCCTGATCTCTGCCCAGTAGGTGCCAGTAGAACCCCAGCCCCCCATCGTTACCGCCAGTGATCGATTTCTCCAGGCGTCACCCCTGTCCTGCATGAGCACGGTTGTCCCGAGTTGCTGACCGCTGAGCCACGTGACCCCAGGCGTCTCCATCAGGGTGACTTAAAGCCAGATCCTCATATATGCCGCAGCGGGGTCATCTGGGGGCCATGAGAAATGCAGGTTTTCACATGAGACCCAGACCGACTGAATCAGCATGTCCGGCTGTGGGACCCGGGGGTTTATTTTGGGGCAGGTGATTCTTCTGTGGGCTGGAATTTGAGAAACACTGTGCACGGTAGCCACTTGCCATGTGGCCGCTTGAATCTTTTTACTTGACTGAATTAACTTCAGTTTCTCAGCCTCTCCAGCCGTGTTTCAGGTGCTCCGTAGCCACACGCAACTGGTGGCCGCTAAGCCCGCCTGGGACAGTTCTAGCAAATGCTCATCGCTGCCCACAGCTTGCTGGGGCTCACGGTTTTCTACCGCAGTGAAGTGCTGCCAAAATGTGGCCGCCTCCAAGAATCATAAGACCGTCGCTTTTGCTATCAGCCAAGTCTTATGGAATGCGCACTCGCTACCTTATGGTGGTATGTAGCTACATATAGAAGCAGATTGAGGGAAGCACATTTCTTGCTTTAGACTTGCAAATAAGGCTCTGGGAGCTAAGCGCTTTAATCTATCTATGGAAACAGTCAAGGCAACTGGGTAGAGAAACATAACGTTTGGGGCAAAATGCATAACACAGAGCAGGCCTAAATCTTACTTTAAGGCAATACATTAGGTAGGGAAATAAAAGCTATGACAGGTTCATTCCTACTGCATGGGTGATAAAGAGATACAGGCTGTGGCGTCAGGTACTCCTCTGGGGGCACCGGGCTTTATGGTGGGATGATGGGGGCTCGCTCCTTTTGTGGCCTCTACTAAGAGCCCATGGACAACTGATGAACTCAGATGAAAAACCCCTGAGGACGTCTTTGCAGGCTTCTTACTCTGTCAAACTCTTGAGTTCAGCAGCTCCAGAAAAAACATAATGATCCTGATAGCACCGAGATTCCAGGCAGTCCTTGGAGTAGGGCAGGCTGTTGCACACGTGCTACTACTTCTCTGCCCTCTGCCGTGCCAGCTGCAGACATCACTAGTTAATCCTTCTCCTGCTTCCCTTGGATCTTTTCCCTTGGAGGCAGACAGTGCCAATCAATCTAGGTTTACACCCACAGGAGGACACCAGCTCACTGTTGTCTTAGAGTGACTCACATTCTCTTCCTGGCCTCTGTTTCTTTTGGACACCTTTCCCACACAGTAGCAGTTCTCCTTTAGTGACTCAAGCAGTGTTTCTTGTCTTCCTGAGGCAGTCACTTAATGCTTGCTGTCCTTGCTCCTTCTCAGTCATCAAACCCTGTATTATTTCAGCACAGATGTAATTTGCCCTCCCAAAAGAAGTCATCAGACACAAGTCACCATCAGAAGTACTCCTGGACTGCTTTTTAGCAGCTTGATTCCAATTTGGATTATACCAAACCTGGAATCGTCTAGAATGTATTCTCAACTAAAAATAAAATAAAACATAAGAAAAACACACTTCCACCCCAGCCTGCAGTGGTTTCAGCAAAACCTCCTTGGCAGGTACACAGTCTTGGGTGAAACTGGCATGATGAGGAAAAGGCTTAAGCCTCTGCCAGAAAGCCCGGCAGGTGCAGGGATTTGTCCTGGCCTCGCTCATCTCCCCAAGACATGCCGGGCAAAGGCTTCACTGAACAAGAAGATGCAACAGAGCTGACCCTCTTGGCCTGCCCGGCCAGCTAGCCCAGCACCCACCCCCCAGGCTGATGCTTCCTGCTGCCGTCGGCACTCGAGCTGGGCGGGCGAGGTGACCACAGTCTAACTCCTTCCCCTGGTCAGTTCTCAGGTGCCCCGGTCCTGTGAAAAGCATCCTCCTCTCGACACCCCTCTTCCCCTGCCACCCCATGCTCCATTGTGCTTAAATTAGAAGTATTTGAAAGCATAAGAACAGGGAGTGAACTTCCGGCATGCTCCTTTGCAGGGGCCCCCAGGGTCCACGGGTTGAGAACTAGATACTGGGCCCCTAATTCTACCCGTGGGAAGGGGAGAAAAGATGAGTAATTTAAAAGATGAGCTTCACTAACCGGTTATTTGTTTATGGGGGAGGTCAGGGGGCAGCAAGGGGCCTGGGGCAGCAGACCGGGCCCTGGAAAAGTGTAGGCAGGAGAGATTGTCAAGGTCGACTAGAAAGCAGAGGGACAGCGTGTTTGGTGAAAGTGGGCTGCAGACGTAAAGGTGAGGGGCCGTCCCTGGTCTCTGAAAGAAAATGACCAAGTTCCTACGAAGAGGAGGGATGTGTGAAATCCGCTCATTTGGGTGAAAAAGTGAGTCTTCAACAAAACCTGCAGATTAGACTGGCTTAAGCCACGTGCCCTGATTAGCTTTATTTCTAAGACACACACAGTATTTACTTCTAGCTATATACATATTTATATGATTATTTATTTGTACAATATGTATTTATACATAGACGACATATATTTATTTGTATATCAATTATCTATATACACACATCTATGCATATGAGCACATATATTTATTTGTATATAAATTCATATATTAATAACCACAATAAAAAGGTTTGACTGTAAAATATATATGTATACATATTTGTACATATAAGTAAGCATATGTACAAATTGTTACATGATAATCAAAAAGGCATAGTCTTTGTATTCAAATAGTCCTCTTGAATTCCAGTTCTGTCACTTAGGGAAGGTGTTCCCTTGGGTGGATTATTTATTTGAGCCTTAATTTTCTTACCGAAATTAGGAGTAATAATACATATAAATTTCAGACAGTTACGAGGAATAAGGTAACGAATATAAAACATGCCAAGTAGGTGATAAGTGGTAGACACAGCTGTTTATTTCACCACCATCCCCGCTACCACAGCTGGGTGGAGAGCTCATCTCTCGTTCTCTTGGGCGGATGGCGGACATCAGGGCAGAGCAGGCAGCCTTTCTGTGTGCGGCGTTCCTACCAGATCCATCCGTCTTCTACCATCCACAGGGCGCATGAGGGATTTTTTTTCTTTTAATCAAGTTGCTTCTGTTGCAGGAATGACATTTCTATGTCCTACCTGGAAACATGGGGTGTAGGTGACAGCTTGTATAACCGTTTCAGGGAGGTGTTGATGACAGACAAAGGGAACCTTCCTAAGAAAGCCACCCCCGGAGGGGGTGAGTTCCCCGTGACGAAAGGTGCTTCTGCAGAGGCTGGGCAAGGCTGTGTGGGAGTTCACACGTCCCACGAGGGTGGCACTGCGTGTTTTCTGAGGTCCCCTTGCAACAGAAAAGCCCCATGCTCTGGATTTTTAAGACGCTGCCTTCTGCACGTGGTGTGCTATAGCTTCTGTGTTACCTGCCACCTCCCCCAGCAGCCCCCTCCGCGCCAGCTCTGTTCTCCTATTCCTCAGCTACAAGGCCCTGGAGGGACCCAGTAGTGAGGAGGTGAGATTGCATTCCGAGGACATGGGGGAGCTGAAATGGAGCTGGGATTGAAAGCAACAGGGCAGCCAGCTTCATTTAGCGGCCCGAGCAGAGTCTGATTAGGAAAAGGCAGCGATCCAGAACCGCGGCTGGGCTGCTCTCCCGGCGACAGGGGGGGCGGGCGGCTGCCGCAGGAGGCCGAGGGGACCTCGGCGCTCCGGCCCGGCCCCCCCTGCCACGCCAGCTCCCCGGGCGAGCAGAGCAGACGGGCCGATGCCATTCGGCCCCTGCAGGCTGTTCTCTGGAAGCTTCCTTCCAGCTGAATTTCTCCTCTCGCCCCTCTAAGCCTCACCCGGGCCATTTCTGACAGATAGGTCTCTTAACCAGTCTGGAGATAGGAAAGCGTGTTCCGAGGGCCCTGGGAACAGAACACGGGCTACACGGAGCATCGAGCCCAGAGCCGATGGTGGTGAAGGGACGTTAGGAAAGTGACATATGATGTACATTTGGAACATCCCCAAGACCATGTCCGCCGCCTGCGAGGACAGACAGTGAGTGAACTCGGAGCGGGGGGTACCGCACGGGCGGCAGCTGTGAAGTTGATCTTGGGTTCCTGAGATTCCAGCCCGGCTCCCAGAGACCTCACCACCCCAGCGAGGTGGCGCCCTGGGGTCCTTGAAGCCCCCATCACTGTACCTCCCCGTCCCCATCTCTCTTTCTGTCCCTGTCACTCTGTCTCTTTATCTCCCCGTCACACACACACACACACACACACACACACATGCACACACACTCTCAAAATATGACCTTTTCTTGAACTCCTTTGTGCTTGAGAAGCATCAGCCTGGAAGGAGGATCCTGATGGCAGCTGAAGCCTTTCCCGTCTGTAAAAAAGGTAGAAATATTTAGAGAGAGAGCGAGGTGTTTCTGTGTCTACGGCAGGTTCAAAGATGTATGCTTATGCCATTCTAAAGGCAGCCTTGGCAATTTTCACATGAAAAATGTCACAGGAGTTTGAGATTCTGTAATTATCTATTTATGCGCTGTGGAGGCTGGATGAGGAGGCCAGAGATTGCCTCATTTGCCGGCGGGACTGCTGTTCATCAGTAAGTGTAATGTGACACACACCCTAGATTGGTTCACAGGGATGGGAAAATTAGTTATGTCACATCTGAAAGCCACTTTACATTCATAGGTCATAAACCGAGAGGAAAAATAACCAAAAGTTTCAGTATTCAATTTGTTTACTCCGAGCCAAATGCAGCCTCTTAAGCTGATGAGAGCAGGGTGGAAGGGAGAGAAAAGGCTTTTAGAAGCTCACTTTAAAAGCTCAAAAGTGTCTGGGACATTAAATAGCTGTTAAAAGCTCTAGATGGATAATTTAAGTGTAAATGAGTATGAACTATACGGATTAAATTTGCCTTAAAATACCAGTCTGAAAAATTAAGGAAAGACTATTTGAGACAAACACAGTTTGCCTTTTTTCAAAACCTGAGCATTTTGAAAAAATTATTTTGGAGCCTCAATGAAAGCTAAATGCAGTTGGATTTAACTGCCCCTAATGATCTCCCCATTAAAAGCTACAATTCAGTAATAATTATACCCACATTGAAATAAGTACATGTGTTTATACACACACCACATAAAGTGTACGGATATAGTCTAAGCTTTTAAAACCTTTTTCTGTCAGAAATGATAAGAAATATGTATATATTTATATGCAAAATATATATATATTTATATATATATATGCAAAAAATGTATATATTTACATACATATATATATGCAAAAGTTCAGCCTGTGAATCTGAAACTGTAGATTAGAAAAAACTTTATAGTTTGATATACTGGTTCATTTTATCCTTTTGGGTACTGTTATTCTTATGATTAAAATTGTAATATTATACCCTCATAGTATATTTTGCCCCAAAATTATGACTAAAGTTCCTCATTTTGCTAAATTAATTTGTGAAGAATATCTGTGCTTCCTTCTAAGTATACTCATATTGGAAATAATGTTACTCTGGTATACCAAGTTTTCAACCCTAATTATAACCTATGTCTTTCTACATTGTGTTCATCATGCAGAGAAGTTACACATGAAAAAGCATCTTTTTAATTATTCATCATTATTATTATTGTTAAAGCCATTTTTTGCTTGATTTTAATGTGATTTTCTCTTGAATTCAAACATTATGAGCAACATTTGGCAAAAAACAAAGTTTATCATGAATATCATGTGCTCTCTGTTGCTCTGGTTTTTAGAATATGGTGACTTTTCTTTTTTCTTAACTCATCGGGGTGCTGTGGGTTCAAAAGGAAAGGGAACTGAGTTTGAGAGATTAGAAAATTGGAGCACAGAAATGCCCATGACCTTGGCCTAGGTTGCAGAGGCAGCTAGGGGAGGTGTTTGGCTAAAGAATGATTTCCTACCCTTTCCATTTCCGGTGTTCCATTGTAGTATGCCACTAAAATTTAAGTTTTCCAGCCCAATATTCTTGATATTATTTTTGGAGATACCATCAGAGTAACAGTTTGAGGTGAGGTTGAAAAGAATGATACGGATATACACATGGAATCTTAGAGTATGGAAATCCACACTGAGGATGCTGTGTCATGAAATCACTGTCTCTTAACACCTGTGGGGCCAGGTTCAGTCCCAAAGGGTCTGAAGCTTGCTAGGTGTCCCTGAACCTCAGGCTGATGGCTCAGGGGACCTGTGTAGATTACTATGGCGGCACTAAGTTAAGCCATCCTAAACCATAATTTCTATGAAATCATGGGTTTAATGTGCAAGTTACACCTTTAAAAATATTCATTACATCAATATATGATATGGTTTAAGAATCAACTTGTGAAAATGACTACACTACCCAAAGCAATCTACAGACTCAGTGCAGTCCCTATCAAGCTGCCAATGGCATTGTTCAAAGAACTAGAACAAAAAGTTTTACAATTTGTATGGAAACACAGAAGATCCCGAATAGCCAAAGCAATCTTGAGAAAGAAAAACGGAGCTGGAGGAATCAGGCTCCCTGACTTCAGACTACATTACAAAGCTACCATAATCAAGACAGTATGGTACTGGCACAAAAACAGAAATATAGACCAATGGAACAGGATACAAAGCCCAGAAATAAACCCACAAACATATGGTCACCTTATCTTTGACAGAGGAGGCAAGAATATACAATGGAGAAAAGACAGCCTCTTCAATAAGAGGCATATGGTACAAATACCATATGCTAACACATATATATGGGATCTAAAACAATAATATGGTTCTGATATACATAGGGACAGGAATAAAGACACAGAGGTAGAGAATGGACTTGAGGACACAGGAAGGGGGAAGGGTAAGCTGGGATGAAGTGAGAGAGTGGCATGGACATATATACACTACCAAATGTAAAAGAGATAGCTAGTGGGAAGCAGCCGCATAGCACAGGGAGATCAACTCGGTGCTTTGTGTCCACATAGAGGGGTGGGATAGGGAGGGTGGGAGGGAGATGCAAGAAGGAGGGGATATGGGGATATATGTATATGTATGGCTGATTCACTTTGTTATACAGCCAAAACTAACACACCATTGTAAAGCAATTACACTCCAATAAAGATGTTAAAATATATATATATATATATATATATATATGAATGATACGGTTTAAATTTCCCTTCATGCATATACCATCTAAAATTATTGTGCATGGTAAGTACCCCATAATATTTTTTTTTTATGTGCCTAACGTAACAGTAATTTGGCCTAGCGATGGGGCATATCTAAAAAGTAGTAGTGGGTATGCTTTTGGCATCATGGAGTTGTCTGGAAGCAAATACATAGAAAATCCATAAAGTTTTTTTTTGTTTTTGAATTTTATTTCATTTATTTTTTTATACAACAGGTTCTTATTAGTCATCCGTTTTATATACATCAGTGTATACATGTCAGTCACAATCTCCCAATTCATCCCACCACCACCCCCATACCCCGCTGCTTTTCCCCCTTGGTTTCCATACATTTATTCTCTACGTCTGCATCTCTATTCCTGCCCTGCAAACCGGTTCATCTGTACCATTTTTCTAGGTTCCACATATATGCGTTAATATACGATATTTGTTTCTCTCTTTCTGACTTAGTTCACTCTGTATGACAGACTCTAGATACATCCACGTCTCTACAAATGACCCAATTTCACTCCTTTTTATGGCTGACTAATATTCCATTGTATATATGTATCACATCTTCTTTATCCATTCATCTGTCGATGGGCATTTAGGTTGCTTCCATGACCTGGCTATTGTAAACGGTGCTGCAGTGAACATTGGGGTGCATGTGTCTTTTTGAATTACGGTTTTCTCTGGGTATATGCCCAGTAGTGGGATTGCTGGGGCATATGGTAATTCTATTTTTAGTTTTTTAAGGCACCTCCATACTGTTCTCCATAGTGGCTGTACCAATTTACATTCCCACCAACAGTGCAAGAGGGTTCCCTTTTCTCCACACCCTCTCCAGCATTTGTTGTTTGTAGATCTTCTGATGACGCCATTCTAACTGGTGTGAGGTGATACCTCATTGTAGTTTTGATTTGCATTTCTCTAATAATTAGTGATGTTGAGCAGCTTTTCATGTGCTTCTTGGCCATCTGTTTGTCTTCTTTGGAGAAATGTCTATTTAGGTCTTCTGCCCATTTTTGGATAGGGTTGTTTGTTTTTTTAATATTGAGCTGCATGAGCTGTTTATATATTTTGGAGATTAATCCTTTGTCCGTTGATTCGTTTGCAAATATTTTCTCCCATTCTGAGGGTTGTCTTTCCGGCTTGTTTATGGTTTCCTTTGCTGTGCAAAAGCTTTGAAGTTTCATTAGGTCCCATTTGTTTATTTGTGTTTTTATTTCCATTACTCTAGGAGGTGGATCAAAAAAGATCTTGCTGTGATTTATGTCAAAGAGTGTTCTTCCTGTGTTTTCCTCTAAGAGTTTTATAGTGTCCAGTCTTACATTTAGGTCTCTAATCCATTTTGAGTTTATTTTTGTGTATGGTGTTAGGGAATGTTCTAATTTCATTCTTTCACATGTAGCTGTCCAGTTTTCCCAGCACCACTTATTGAAGAGACTGTCTTTTCTCCATTGTATATCCTTGCCTCCTTTGTCATAGATTAGTTGACCATAGGTGCATGGGTTTATCTCTGGGCTTTCTATCTTGTTCCGTTGATCTATATTTCTGTTTTTGTACCAGTCTCATACTGTCTTGATTACTGTAGCTTTGTAGTATAGTCTGAAGTCAGGGAGTCTGATTCCTCCAGCTCAGTTTTTTTCCCTCAAGACTGCTTTGGCTATTCAGGGCCTTTTGTGTCTCCATACAAATTTTAAGTGTTTTTTTTTAGTTCCCTAAAAAATGCCATTGGTAGCTTGATAGGGACTGCATTGAATATGTAGATTGCTTTGGGTAGTATAGTCATTTTCACAATATTGATATTTCCAATCCAAGAACATGGTATATCTCTCCATCTGTTGGTATCATCTTTAATTTCTTTCCTCAGTGTCTTATAGTTTTCTGCATACAGGTCTTTTGTCTCCCTAGGTAGGTTTATTCCTAGGTATTTTATTCTTTTTGTTGCAGGGGTAAATGGGAGGGTTTCCTTAATTTCTCTTTCAGATTTTTCATCATTAGTGTATAGGCATGCAAGAGATTTCTGTACATTAATTTTGTATCCTGCAACTTTACCAAATTCATTGATTAGCTCTAGTAGTTTTCTGGTGGCATCTTTAGGATTCTCTATGTATTGTATCATGTCATCTGCAAACAGTGACAGTTTTACTTCTTCTTTTCCAATTTGTATTCCTTTTATTTCTTTTTCTTCTCTGATTGCCGTGGCTAGGACTTCCAAAACTGTGTTGAATAAGAGTGGTGAGAGTGGACATCCTTCTCTTGTCTTGTTCCTGATCTTAGAGGAAATGCTTTCACTTTTTCACCATTGAGAATGCTGTTTGCTGTGGGTTTTTCATTTATTGCCTTTATTATGTTGAGGTAGGTTCCCTCTATGCCCACTTTCTGGAGAGTTTTTATCATAAATGGGTGTTGAATTTTGTCAGAAGCTTTTTCTGCATCTGTTGAGATGATCATATGGTTTTTATTCTTCAATTTGTTATTATGGTATATCACATTGATTGATTTGTGTATATTGAAGAATCCTTGCATCCCTGGGATAAATCCCACCTGATCGTGGTGTATGATCCTTTTAAAGTGTTGTTGGATTCTGTTTGCTAGTATTTTATTGAGGATTTTTGCATCTATATTCATCAGTGATATTGGTCTGTAATTTTCTTTTTTTGTAGTATCTTTGTCTGGTTTTGGTATCAGGGTGATGGTGGCCTCGTAGAATGAGTTTGGGAGTTTTCCTTCCTCCGCAATTTTTGGGAAGAGTTTGAGAAATATGGGTGTTAGCTCTTCTCTAAATGTTTGATAGAATTCACTTATGAAGCCATCTGGTCCTGGACTTTTGTTTGTTGGAAAATTTTTAATCACAGTTTCAATTTCATTGCTTGTGATTGGTCTGTTCATATTTTCTATTTCTTCCTGGTTCAGTCTCGGAAGGTTATACCTTTCTAAGAACTTGTCCATTTCTTCTAGGTTGTCCATTTTATTGGCATAGAGTTGCTTGTAGTAGTCTCTTATGGTTTGTATTTCTGCGGTGTCTGTTGTAACTTCTCCTTTTTCATTTCTAATTCTATTGATTTGAGTCCTGTCCCTCTTTTTCTTGATGAGTCTGGCTAATGGTTTATCAATTTTGTTTATCTTCTCAAAGAACCAGCTTTTCCTTTTATTGATCTTTGCTATTATTTTCTTTGTTTCTATTTCATTTATTTCTGCTCTGATCTTTATGGTTTCTTTCTTTCTGCTAAGTTTGGGTTTTGTTTGTTCTTCTTTCTCTAGTTCCTTTAGGTGTATGGTTAGATTGTTTATTTGAGAATTTTCTTGTTTCTTGAGGTAGGCTTGTATAGCTATAAACTTCCCTCTTGGAACTGCTTTTGCTGCATCCCATAGGTTTTGGAGCATCGTGGTTTCATTGTCATTTGTCTCTAGGTATTTTTTGATTTCCTCTTTGATTTCTTCAGTGATGTCTTGGTTATTTAGTAACATATTGTTTAGCCTCCATGTGTTTGTGTTTTTTACGTTTGTTTCCCTGTAATTCATTTCTAATCTCATAGCGTTGTGGTCAGAAAAGATGCTTAATATGATTTCTATTTTCTTAAATTTACTGAGGCTTGGTTTGTGACCCAAGATGTGATCTATCCTGGAGAATGTTCCGTGCACACTTGGGAAGAACGTATAATCTGCTGTTTTTGGATGGAATGTCCTATAAACATCAACTAAATCTATCTGGTCTATTGTGTCATTTAAAGCTTCTGTTTCCTTATTTATTTTCATTTTGGATGATCTGTCCATTGGCGTAATGAGGTGTTAAAGTCCCCCAATATTATGGTGTTATTGTCAATTTCCTGTTTTATAGCTGTTAGCAGTTGCCTTATGTATTGAGGTGCTCCTATGTTGGGTGCATATATATAATTGTTATATCTTCTTCTTGGATTGATCCCTTGATCATTATGTAGTGTCCTTCCTTGTCTCTTGTATCATTCTTTATTTTAAAGTCTATTTTATCTGATATGAGTATTGCTACTCCAGCTTTCTTTTGATTTCCATTTGCATGGAATACCTTTTTCCATCCCCTCACTTTCAGTCTGAATGTGTCCCTTGGTCTGAAGTGGGTCTCTTGTAGACAACATATATATGTGTCTTGTTTTTGTATGCATTCAGCAAGGCTCTGTCTTTTGGTTGGAGCATTTAATTCATTCATGTTTAAGGTAATTATCAACATGTATGTTCCTATTACCATTTTCTTAATTGTTTTTGTTTTGTTTTTGTAGGTCCTTTTCTTCTCTTGTGTTTTCTACTTAGAGAAGTTCCTTTAGCATTTGTTGTAGAGCTGGTTTGGTGGTGCTGAATTCTCTTAGCTTTTGCTTGTCTATATAGCTTTTGATTTCTGCATCGGATCTGAATGAGATCCTTGCCAGGTAGAGTAATCTTGGTTGTAGGTTCTTCCCTTTCATCGCTCTAAGTATATCGTGCCACTCACTTCTGGCTTGTAGAGTTTCTGCTGAGAAATCAGCTGTTAACCTTATGGGAGTTCCCTTGTATGTTATTTGTCATTTTTCCCTTGCTGCTTTCAATCATTTTTCTTTGTCTTGAATTTTTGCCAATTTGATTACTATGTGTCTCGGCGTGTTTCTCCTTGGGTTTATGCTGTCTGGGACTCTCTGCGCTTCCTGGACTTGGGTGGCTATTTCCTTTCCCATGTTAGGGAAGTTTTCGACTATAATCTCTTCTAATATTTTCTCGGGTCCTTTCTCTCTCTCTTCTCCTTCTGGGACCCCTATAATGTGAATGTCGTTGCGTTTAATGTTGTCCCAGAAGTCTCTTAAGCTGTCTTCATTTCTTTTCATTCTTTTTTCTTTATTCTGTTCCACAGTAGTGACTTCCACCATTGTGTCTTCCAGGTCACTTATCCGTTCTTCTGCCTCAGTTATTCTGCTATTGATTCCTTCTAGTGTATTTTTCATTTCAGTTATTGTATTGGTCATCTCTGTTTGTTTGTTCTTTAATTCTTCTAGGTCTTTGTTAATCATTTCTTGCATCTTCTCAATCTTTGCCTCCATTCTTATTCCAAGGTCCTGGATCATCTTCACTATCATTATTCTGAATTCTTTTTCTGGAAGGTTGCCTATCTCCACTTCATTTAGTTGTTTTTCTGGGGTTTTATCTTGTTCCTTCATCTGGTACATAGCCCTCTGCCTTTTCATCTTGTCTATCTTTCTGTGAATGTGGTTTTTGTTCCACAGGCTGCAGGATTGTAGTTCTTCTTGCTTCTGCTGTCTGCCCTCTGGTGGATGAAGCTATCTAAGAGGCTTGTGCAAGCTTCCTGATGGGAGGGACTGGTGGTGGGTAGAGCTGGGTGTTGCTCTGCTGAGCAGAGCTCAGTAAAACTTTAATCTGCTTGTCTGCTGATGGGTTGGGCTGGGTTCTCTCCCTGTTGGTTGTTTGGCCTGAGGTGACCCAACATTGGAGCCTACCCGGGCTCTTTGGTGGGGCTAATGGCGGACTCTGGGAGCGCTCACTCCAAGGAGTACTTCCCAGAACTTCTGCTGCCAGTGTCCTTGACCTCACTGTGAGGCAGAGCTACCCCCCGCCTCTGCAGGAGACCCTCCAACACTAGCAGGTAGGTCTGGTTCAGTCTCCTCTGGGGTCACTGCTCCTTCCTCTGGGTCCCGATGTGCACACTACTTTGTGTGTGCCCTCCAAGAGTGGAGTCTGTGTTTCCTCCAGTCCTGTTGATGTCCTGCAATCAAATCCTCCTAGCCTTCAAAGTCTGATTCTCTAGGAATTCCTCCTCCCATTGCCAGACCCCCAGTTTGGGAAACCTGACGTGGGGCCTAGAACGTTCATTCCAGTGGGTGGGCTTCTGTGGTATAAGTCTTCTGTGCCATAATTTTTAAGACACTGCTCTAGTGTCTATTTGTCTGATAGAATATCTTTGCTTAAATCAAATTAAAATCAGCAGACATTGGTCTGCTGTGGGATAGGATCCCAATAGCCCCTGGGGATTCAAAGGTGAAAAATACCCATTTCCTGTACTAGAGGTGCTGAGTGCCTCCTTATATTCTGGTAGTAGCAACTACCTTGTATATCACTTGGCTTTTCCTGCATAACAAATAACCTCCAAAGCTTAGTGGTCTTAAGCAGCAAATGTTTATTATTTCTTGAGGAATCTGTGGATGGGCTGAGTGGTGTTTCTAGTCTGGGCCAGGCCAGCCGATCGCTGAGGTCCACTGGAGGCTCAGCTGGGCTGGACAGATTCACTCATATCTGGCCATCGGCTTGGTGTCAGCTGGGGTGATGGGGAGGCTTGGCCCTACATCTCTCATCGTCCCGCTGGCTAGCAGGGCTCATTGCCATGGTGACGGCCACAGGCGTCCCAAGGGCAGTAAGACCACGAGCCCCAGTGAACAGTGAATAGCAGCCTCTCTAGCGGCTGGTTTGCTAACGTCTCATTGTCCAAAGCGAGTCACGCAGCCAAGCTGAGTTTCAGGGAGTGAAGAAACAGACCACACCTTTTCTCCGGAGGGGAGAAAAGTCACATTACAAAGTTGCTTGCCTACAGGGGTGTGAGGAATTTGTGGCCAGTTTTACAATCTACCACATCGCCTTAACCTTACCACATAGTACATCTTTGAACATGTCAGAGAAGAAATCGGTACAAGGACTTAAAAAGGGAAGCAGACGTGATGGACTGAGGAAGGCTTGGTGGAGCTGATGAGTTGTGCATAATATTTCAGAGGATAAGTGTGAGCTCTTTGGGTTTAAGAAATCTGATTAGAAGATCTAGGTCAGGAGGGACAGATACGGAGAATCAGGGCTCAAGAGCACAGAGGAGAGAAAAACCAGACTCCATTGCCCTGGTTAGAGGCCAAGCCTGCGCCATAGCCGGCATCCTGGAATCACACATCAACTACTGCATCGTTAAGATTGCTACTAATTTTATTATTACAGGGTTGCTTTTCAGTTTTAGGTTTTCTTTCAACTCAAATAAAAACGAACTATCTTTTTTTTTTTGCAAGTGTAAATTTGTTTTTCTTATTTTCTAAGGTGTTTTTTTTTTTTCAAAGCCATCCTTTGCAGGTTAACTGTAAACATTTCTTTTGAGAAGGATGCTTTAGAAAATGCATACAATCAAACCAAGACCTGGATGTTTTCTAGACTATAGATTCTCAGAGCCCAGTTTTCCCATGTTCCTTTTAGTCATCTCTTCCCATTTATTAAAACATTCAAATGCTCCTTAACTGCAACTTCAGACTCATCTCAAATCGCAGTTGGATTTTTCATTTTATTATTTAGAGCCCTGAATCTTCCAAAAAAACGTTAAGCAAGATTCCTTAGTCCAATCATTTATCCAAAGACTGCCCTAGACATGTGGATAAAATAGACACAGAGCCGTAAGGTCACGGAGCTTCTGGACTAGCAGGAGACTGACAGAAACAATGTTTACAGTAAGGAGGTAGATCATAGGGATTGTTCGGTGACAAGAGCTTTGGAAAAACCAAACAAGTAGAACAGATTAAGATTAAGGGGGATCAAGAGTGCAGTTGGGGGGGGAGGGTGGCTTGCAGTCTCACCAGGGTGCTCAGTGAGGAGCTTCCTGGGCAAGGAGACAGCTGAGCAAAGGCTTGAAGAAGCTGAGGGGTTGGCCAGCATGGCGAAAGCAGAGACAGGGTGTGTAGAGGTCTCGGTGAAGAAATGCACCTGCCACATGTGCTCAAGAGCAGAGCAGTCAGCGTGGCTGGACTGAAGGGGCGTTGAAGGAGGCGAGATGGGAGATGTGGTGGGAAAAAGGCAGGGTATTCCCAGCCTCGTGGTCCATGGGAAGAGCGTTACACAGCTACCTGACTTGGGGCAGGGAGAGCGCAAGGCAGAGTTGTTTTATTGGTGTCCTTGCTGCTTCGCTTGCTGGTGATTGGTGGCGTGGCTCTTGTCATGCGGGGTTGAGGCACGTGAAGGACCCCGCCTCCCGTCCTGCTGTGCTGGCAGGCTCCACTCCTCTGAAAAGCTCTGCTTACAGCGACGCGTATTGTAAAGGTGACGTGTATTGTAAAGGTGACGCGTATTGTAAAGGTGACGCGTATTGTAAAGGTGACGTGTATTGTAAAGGTGCCAGTGGGCACGGCCAGGTGTGCCTTGTCAGTCTGCTGGTCACCTGAGGCCCCAGAGTCCATGGCCCGGGTTGGGTACCTGGACTACTTTACAGTATTTGTCATCACAAGTCTTAGACTTACTCTGCGTTCTTTCACTCCCTTCCTGGGTGAGTTTGGGTCAAATGCCTACACGCATTAAGCCTTAGCTTTGCCTACTTCGTTGGGTTTTTGTGAGACTTAAAAGAGATTTTGTGTGAAAAGCATGATGTGATAATGATGATCATCATCATGATTGAATCCACAGACTCTGTTCTTCTGCAGAGCTTGGTGGTGCCTGCCCTGGGGATGCCTTTCCATGCAAGATTCACAGTTGCCGCTATAGGGAGGGACTTCTGAGCCCCTCAGCTTCCTCCTGGGAAACTCCTTTCCACTCTATTGATGCCAAATCAGGGCATGGTCACAGAATCCTTGAAACAGTTCAAGGTTTTCACAGCCCCTAACACACACAATACACTCAACATCTCTTCTGGCTTATAGGCAGGTTACGTGTGAAAAAAAAATTACCTCTAGGGCCCAAGGCTGGTTATTGGAAATGTCTCACTGCAGCATGGGAAGTGCAACCATGACAGGTGAAAAGTGTTGAGGTTCCGTTGCTCCGTGCGACAGAGGACTCGGCACTGCGAGGGTTCAATCACCAAAGAAACCAAACGGACACCAGTCTTGGAGAGTGGAGTTGTGGACACTAGGTGCTGTGGTCTCACAAGTCCTCAAAATAATAAATAACAACCACCCTGCTCCCTGAGCTCCAGAAAACCATCGTCAGAAGGCAGAACCTGAAGGAATCTTCACTGAATTCTCAGAACTTACAGGGGTATTTGACTCCTTTTGGGAAGCTCGTCGACCAGTCAATGAGTAGAAAGCTGAGGTTGCAGTGGGCAGGTCTCCATTCAGAACAGAACTTCATTTCATCTCTGATAGGAGGCAGTTGTAGTTCATAGAGAGACTTCTCCCGTATGTCTTCTTTTATTATTGCTTTTAGCGACATCCTCTCTTCTTAGGGGAATAAAGAGATTATGGTGATGACTCACAGTGTGGGAGAGGGACATGCAATTAGAGGACACCAACAGCATGAGAGACCAAAACCGCATCACTGTGCACCTGTTCTGTACCAGGCCCTTCAGTTAATCTTCAGAAGTTTCTCAAAAGTAGTATATCCAGGAAAGTAAGTTCAGAGAAGTTAACTTACCAAGATCATACATCTATTAGGAAGTAGAAGTGGAATTTGAATTCTGATCTTTCTGAGTTAGGGTCCTGGTTGATTTTTAGGAAGAAAGCTTCATTCCACCCCACATTTCCCCCCAAAGAAAAAGATATTGTAATACATGTAGAAACCCCAACTCCTCTGAAGACATTTCCTTTTGTGCTCTCGCTATTGTGGAGCTGGGAATGAAGAAGGCAACAAAGAGGAAATGTCCCTTTGAGCTGAGTTTCCATGGCTTCACTAGTCAGAAAAGAGGGTCAGTCAAAGCAGCATCAATGCACACAGGCTGTCCCAACACAAGGCTCGGAGGGAAGCTCAGCAGAGAGAGAGGACAGCCAGCCGAAGGAGGCTTATCCGTGGGGCTCTGCTGTGTCAGTGATGGTAGAGTCTCAGAAGCCCCCAGTGGGAGAAACCTGGGAAGAGGGAGAGAGAAGGGAGGGGCTGGCGGAAGAGGAAGCAGGGAGGAGAACGGGGGAGCTACCTCATTTCTGTATTATCCTGTCCATTTGCCTTCGTTTTTCTGATGTTCTGTCCATCAGCTGATAACACCTAATTCTCTCAAAAATAAATACAACTTGAGCAAATTAAGGGAGAAGGCTTTGGAGAGCCCAATTACTGTGTCCCCCCAGTTTCTTGGAAATGGACTTCATTTCCCATAATGAACCAAATGGTGAGTAGCAGCCTGGCCAGGTGAGGCGCATCACGCTGTGTTCGTCTGTAGGCACGTGAGGAGAGAGGGAGGCTGTGTGGCTTGTCGCTGCGGCACCCCCGACGGTGTGTGTGTGTGCACGCACGCGTGTGCATGCATACTTAGACCAAACTGAAAGACACCTGTTCCTGGGAGAGCTGCTACTTTTTTTCTCCCCAATTTGTCACAGCAGTTGCTACCACTTGAAAATCTAGTAGGTTTCTGAGAAAAGTTATGTTTATTATGGAAGTCATGTATTAATAATAAATAGAGGTGAAACTCAGAAACAGACATATCTTGTTTCCCCACACCTAATGCGAAGGCACCAGTGGATAACTGACTTCACAATCTGGGATCATTTCTTTAGTTACTTCTCTAGATATCTTTGGTTCATTCGTTCATTCATTCAACAAATACTTGATGAAAGTGTGCTCTCTGCCATGCACTGTGATAGGTGTAGCTTGGTTGCAAAGCTGGCTCATCAGTTTTCCTCTACAGGAACTCCTGATCTGGGGAAGACAGACACACCAAAAGCCAACTATCTAGAAGATAGTTTGTATTGTATTCTACTAGAACATTCCCTTTGAAGAATAATATGGTGTCTTCCCAATTCAAATTGTTAATATTTGCCCCATGTATTTTTTGATGGGTGTGCTATTTGTCAAACTCTATCCCAAAGTATACACACTCACATTTCTATTTTAATCCTAAAATATGGATTAGGACAGCTGACAACTGTGCCTTTTCTTATGTGTGATGTGAGCCTTTCATTCTGAAACCTCTCAACACTGAAAAATTATATCATTTCATACTTATCTACTCAACAGATAATTGTTGGACGTCTCTTCCATTCCAGGTGTCATGCTAGATGCTGGGATTCTAGGGGTAAACACGTTTTATACAGTCCCTACCCTCATATAGATTTTAATCCATCAAGGGAAATAGGCATTAAACCAAGAATTGCACCATAATTATTTAATTACAGCTGTAATTAAGTGATATGATGGAAAAGGGCAGAATGCTGTAAGGGTGTGTAGTGAGGACCTGGCATAGTTTGTGGGAAGATGGTGTTCAAGAATGGCATTCTTGATAAATGAAACCTATAATATGAGTTAGTCATGTGGAGAGGACATAGGACAGCTTTTCAGGTAAAAAATATTTTATTGCTGTTGTTCTCAGGTAAGTATGTCTTGTTCCGAGTGTTGTGGGTTTGGTTCTTAGACATCCATGCAAGATGTGAAAGCAGGGCTTCTGTGGGAGCAGTTGGAACAGGTAACCACAAGGTGGCCTGACTTGTAGGAGATGGGAAGCCCCATCCTTTGAACTTTAACCTGCTCCAGCCCTTGCTATACACCTTTGGTCCTAGAAAAAGCCACTGATTTATATAAAACGTTTTTTTCAGTCGTATAGTATCCTTTGTTCACATGGACATTCTTCTGGGATGGCCAGCACTCACAAACTCCTGCAGTGAAGAAACACAGGGTGCATGGAGCTTAGCAGCAGGAAAAGGGGGAAGAGCAGGTGCGATGTGCATCAGGTGTGTAGGCTTCTCCTACTTCACGGTCATCAGTGTGGATGTGTGGATAGCCAGCGCGAGGCTTCTATTCATGAGACCCTACCAACGTGCTTCACTTAACTTTATCGTCCCAATGTATTCTGCACAAATGGAGTGGTTAAGGGAGGCTTAATGAGTTGCACCGTCCCACACCCTATGCCCAGAGTTGACTCCGGAGAGATGCACGGCTCTCTCTGCTCTGGCCTGGTGGCCCCTCCGCAGTGATACTGACTGCAGCAAAATGCGCACGGTACAGGTGCAAGTCCTCCCTACATTAATTCACCCGCTCACGTATTGACGCTTGACGGTACCAAGCAACACAACACTCACAGTGCAGTGCAACACGACACAACACAACAGAGTGCAGTAATTGCTTGTTGAGCTCCTCCCGAGTGCCAGCCCATGTGCTGAGAACTTGGGATACAAGCCTGAGCAAGACGCCCAGGGTTCCCTCCCCAGCGGAGTTTATAATCGAGTCAGCAAGATCAGCTACCAGACGAGCCCTTAGGATACAGGGTGGTGGGGGGTGCTCCCTGCACAGAGAAGGGAGAGCAGCCTCGGGGGCGCGTCACCTGCCCGCGGTGGTTAAGTGCAGCTGAGGTGTCACTTACACGGCTGAGAGGTGTGAAGCAGACCGGTAAAGAAGCCAAGGAAATAGTTTCCAAGGCACAAGAACAGCGTGAGTGCAGGCCTGATGGCCGGCCAGGGCTGAGTGCATCGCGAGGTTCAGTGTGGCTGCAGTGGAGCGTGAAGAGGGTGACGACAAGGGGGGGGCGTCCCTGGGGGTGTCTGGCTTTCTTGCATTGCACGATAATCCCAGCGACAGTGACGCGTCCAGGCACCTGGGCCTGGAAATTGCATCTGAGGGTCTACCTTCTTCCTGTGTTGGGATCGTCTTCCGAGAGGGTGCCTGCTGCACCGCACACCTCTGCTGCCTCTGCCTCTCAGAGATATTAGCTTTCTGGGAGTGAATATATGGTTGGCGTGTCAGAAGCCAGCTGGTTCTACTGACCCCACCCCAAGCCCTGCCATCTACAGGTGAGAAAACTGAGGTCTAGTGATGAATTGTGCAAGGTTGCAGAGCTACAGGCAGATCTAAAGTTGGAGTCACAGTTGTACAGTCCAAAGCCTTTATTCACACTGGGTGATCATCATCATTATTCGTTGCTAGGAGGAGAGTCTAAAATGTGGACACTCGATTGCTGATATCTGACTGCAGGCCTGTTAATTTGTTCAGTAGCACAGCCGTCCATCTCATCTGAGATTCCTCACGGCTTCCCCCGGCAGCTCTTCTGGAGGATGCGGTGGGCCCCCTGCAGAGGCGCCGTCTTGGACTGTTGGGTCCCAGGATCCATTCCTGCCCTCCCTAACCCTAACCCTAACCCTAACTTTCCCGTCCTCGACCCTGTCAAGAGGTCCCCGTGGCTGTGGGAACACAAAGGGGAGCAGAGAGGGTCAAAACGTGTGCTCTGTTCATTCACAAATTTGCTGACCAGAAGAATCTTCTGAGTTAGTGCGTGTCATTTCCTTTTGGCCCCGAGGATGACAGCTGGTGAACAAGCACACAAGGTACATAAGGTACGAGACTTCAGGATCTTTGTCAGCTCTGGTGACCACTCAGAGTGATACTAGGCACTTGCTTTGGGGCTGGCCTCTAAATGGCCTTCCAAACCCACCAGCCCTTATTGACGTAATGGCTTAGAATTGCAGGTGTTTCCAGGAGCATGAGATGTCCCCGAAGGAGTGATGGAGAACGTAAGTTCTCTTTGTTCTCGTCCTCTCTTAACACACCCTCAGCACTCTGAAGAATCGTAGCAGCCAGCTGTTTCACAGCTGGAAGGACCTTTGATCATCTAATTTTTATATTTTATAGCTCAGGAAACTGAGGACCCCAGAAGTTATGCAACTTCCTGAAAGGGCAGCACAGACAGACAGAAGTGTGGCCAATTGTACTCATTGTCTTTAATTGTTTTGATCTTTAATAATAATAATAGTGCCTCCCCATTCCCTGAGCACATATGTGTGTGTGTTAGGTACTATATGAAGCATTCTTTGTGCATTGTTTCTTTTAAGCCTTGAAACAACCTTGTGAAGTGTAGCTAATATCATTGCCATCCCTGTTTTACAGAGTAAGAGGTGACAGTTTGGGGATGATTCCCGTAGGCGCTGGACACTCTTTGAAATCCTTTATTCCTTGTATTCCTCGCAACAGTACTAGACTCTCCATCTCACAGATAGGAAATGGAAGCAAAGCAAATGTACGTAACTTGTCCGAGATTATACAACTAAGTAGGCATTTGGAGGCAGGGTCTGTACTAGAGCCCTCACTTAATCTCACTTCACACCGTGACATCATGAGGCAGAATTTGAACTCAAATCTTCCTGGAAGTCTGTTAGAATCCAGAACCCTTGCTCTACCTCACAGTGCTTTACTCTTTCTAAGTTGCATAAACACAAAATATGACTTGTACCACAGGGCATCTTCTTGGGATTCTTAATCTCAAAAGATAATACAATGACATTTCTTTATCCTCAACTAATCTAAAGTCAAAATCAACTGACAAACTCTGATTTTCACACTTCTGAGAAACAACAGCTATAGGACATCAAGCATTCTCTCTGGTCGCTAGGCCTTCGCTTTCCTGTCCTTTGGAAAACTAAGATTGCTTTTGTTCTTTAGGAAGTGACTGCAATCCTAAAGAATCATGAAACTGATTATATCATTGTATTACCAAGCCACTGAACATCACCCCTACAAAAGTTATATATATGATATGATGACGTGTCGGCCCTTGGCAGCCTTTACACCTTCCTTGGTGCCCTGATATCATAATACCCTTCTGTATGAAGGCTTGTGCATCACATGATTTGAAAGCAGTCTAATCCAGGCCTTATTCGTGTGTTAGAGGAACGGAGAATGGAGAGTGAGGATGGGCTTCAGAGGTTGGGGAAAAGCCACCCACTCGTGTCAGTATCAAAACAGACATTTCACATTTGGGTTTACACACATTTTCATGGTAAATCAAGTGACTAGTTTATCATTTTTCTTTTTCTTTTTCTTTTTCAGCATCTTTATTGGAGTATAATTGCTTTACAATGTTGTGTTAGTTGCTGCTGTATAACAGAGTGAATCAGCTATATGTATACATATATCCCCATATCCCCTCCCTCTTGCATCTTCCTCCCACCCTCCCTATCCCACCCCTCTTGGTCACAAAGCACCGAGCTGATCTCCCTGTGCTATGTGGCTGCTTCCCACTATCTATCTACATTTGGTAGTGTATATATGTCAATGCCACTGTCTTACTTCATCCCAGCTTACCCTTCCTCCTCCCTGTGTCCTCAAGTCCATTCCCTACATCTGTGTCTTTATTCCCGTCCTGCCCCAGGTTCATCGGAACCATTACGACATTCAGATAATTACCTTGCCTTAATTCTGCTTGTCCTTTTGTTTTCAGAATATGTATTTTTGCATAGTTTAAATACTTCTTAACTGATGATGCCAATTCTGTTATGATGAAAAGAGTTCCTTTTCCATTGCATCTTTTTAAACTGTGCTGTGGTAAATAGAAATCATGTTATTTAAAAACACGTGGTACAATCTGACAGTTGTACATGTACTATGCTAACATGGCCTCCAGGAATTCAGAGTTTCCTAATAATTCACAGACAGGTCCAGCCAGAGGTTGGACGATTTACCCCTCCTGGTAGTTCAGGTCCCAATCCCACATCTTCATCTGTGTAATTCACAACTACCTATCAGCTGTATCTTGAGAGAGAAAAGTCTTGTGCCGAACTTCTGTGAACTGAGTAACTACCGACATCTTCTCCCGACCTAGCCCTCCAGGCCCCTCGTGGCCTTCACCTGAAGGCGAGAACACTCACTCTTGGCCAAGGAGACACTCCAAGGCGGTGGTTGAGGGAGGGAAGAGCAGCAAAGGGAACTCACCTCCAACTCCTCTTCCTGTCAGAGCACGTTTACAGCCTGTTGAGAATCCACCAGTGCTCTATGCATTTCATCTTCTCAGAACTGAAGGTATTTGTATCCTGTTTTACAGATGAGGAAACTGAGGTCCAAAGAGGTTGTGTAACTTGCTTAGACAGTGTGTAATGGAAAGCATGAGGTTTGGAGTTAGACCTGGGGTTGAATTCTGACTCCACCACCAGTTACCACCTGGCTTTGTGGTCTTGAGCAGGTTACTTGCCATCTTTCTTGGAGCTTCATTTTCTGCATTTATAAAATGGTGACACAGGGGCTTCCCTGGTGGCGCAGTGGTTAAGAATCGCCTGCCAATGCAGGAGACATGGGTTTGAGCCCTGGTCTGGGAAGATCCCACATGCCGCGGAGCAACTAGGCCCGTGAGCCACAGCTACTGAGCCTGCGCTCTAGAGCCTGTGAGCCACAACTACTGAGCCCGTGCGCCACAACTACTGAAGCCCACGTGCCTAGAGCCCGTGCTCCACAACAAGAGGAGCCACCACAGTGAGAAGCCTGCTCACTGCAACAAAGAGTAGCCCCTGCTCACCGCAACTAGAGAAAGCCCGTGTGCAGCAAAGACCCAACACAGCCAAAAATAAATTAATTAATAAAATAAATTAAAACAAAATAAGATGGTGACACAGTAGGACCTCATATGTAATAGTAGAACCTCCTGTGATAAAACATACATAAATTCGGGTCACAGGCTCGGCACTGGCACGTAGGGAGTACTTAATGTTGGTAGTGATTTGTAATTATTGTTCAAGATCATACTGCTAGTAAGAGAAGGAAGCAGGGTGCAAGACCAGGAGGGAAGTTCCAGAGCCTGTATCTTTCCCCTACCAACCTCCCCCTGACCCATACACACTTACCCCCAGGCTCTAAGGTTTTCCAGTGGAATAAAGCAGCGCTCAGTAAGGCCGGGTCCTGGCAGGATGCCTTGGGAGGTGTTACAGAGCATCTGCTCTTCCACGGGGATTATAGCACCCTAACTCAGAGGAGGAACTGAGCGGGCTGTTACTGGGAGACGTCCCTCTGCCAGGAGCGCTCCCTTGAGGTCATCAAAGCAGATGATGAGGCTGCTGGACCACTGTTCCCGTCTCATGCACTTGGGCAAAACAAGAGGCGACAGAGTCCCTTATACCTTCTTCTGCTGCTGAGTGGTCCACATGGCTCTTTTTGTGTTAGGAAGGGGTGCCTGGAGGGATATATTGTAAAGATAGTGAAGTCCCTCTGACAGCACTCTTGCTGTGCAGAAACGTGACACCGTAGATTATTGTTATTGGTGGAGGGACCCTAGAAGCTTCTGGTTCAATTCCTTATGGTACAGATAATGAAAACAAGACACAGAGTAGAAACAGTTGCCCAAGATGATACATCTAATTGGTGTCAGAGAGGAGAGAATGGTGGAGGGGTTCTGTTGACGGAGATGGGGGCAGGCAAAATCCCACCGGTCTCTGCACCCAGCTACCGAATGAAGGAAGAGGGCTTCTGCCAGATACTAGCACGGCCGACCTCCTCACTGCATTCAGATCTCTGGGCAAATGTCACCTCCTCACAGAACCCTTTCCTGATTGTTCTACCTAAATTATTCCCCCTTATTTCCTTATATTTCTATATTTTTTCATAGCATAGGCATTTTTTTTCATGCTATATATCATAGTAGCTGACAGTGGATTACATATTTTATTATGTATGGAGCACCTGCTGTTTCCCTCGAGTATAAGATCCATCAAGGTAGAGGCTTTGTTTTGATACCAGCTGTATCCCCAACACATAGAATGGTATCATAGTGTGGTAATTAACATACATTCAACAGATGTTTCTTGAATCAATGAATGATGTGAAATACCGACCCAAAAATATAATAATAGGTCTGCGTCACCATTTTATTGACGGTGTGTAAGGTCCCATAGAAAAGGGGAGTTAAGTTTGGGGGCAGCAGTGAGAAGGCGGGAGAGACTTGCATCCTTGTCGCCCTGGAGTAGTGGCTTTAGAGAGTGTTGGGCATTTCTGAGCTGCAGACACAGCACAGGAGTGAAGTTTTCCAAATCACTCCTCTCCTGCTACTCTGCAATCTCAACTTCCTGGAAATCCAGAAAGACCCATCTTTCCCCGGTCTCGTGCATTTGCTCCCTGTACTGTCACCTTCCTTGCTGTCTGCTCTTGGATTAGAACTTCACAACTTCCAGATAATGTATCTTCTGGATCGTCAACAGCCTGCTCACATGCTGCTTACCTACTCACCTGTGATAAACTAGAATGAGATATGGTTGCCTGATTTATCTCAGGAAAAGCTTGGAGGACTTGGAGAGAAATATTCATCCAAATGTTCGCCCATCTTGAATTATAGGTAGGACCTGGCCACATATTAGGTATCAAGCATTGCGCTAAGTCCCAAGAATGCAAAGTAGATTAAATTGCATAAAATATATGTCTTTGCTATGGAATCCTGTTTATCTGTAAAGAAGCCTGTGCTGTTTTCTATATACACTGACATGGGGGATATCCAGGACACATAGTTAAGTGGAAAATATAAGTAGCGATTTGGTATACATATATTAAGAACTTTAAAAAAATCACAATATATCTATATCCATATCTGTTTGTCCATGTCTGTATCTATGTCTATACCTATAAACTAGTATATACCCAGGGATTTTTGACTGATTGCACTTACAGAAAAATAGCTCTGAAAGAACACACCGATTTGATACAGTCCCTCTAAAAGAATGGGATTGCTGAGGGTGGATTTCTGTACTTTGGTATTTTTTCCAATCATTTTACATAATGATAAAATCATTTATAATTTTAAAGCAAGAGATAGCAGCAGGAAAAAGTTTGTACAGTGAACATCTATAAAATTGCTCCCGTGTGCCTCCAAATAAGCCATGGCCTCTCCTTAGGTAGACAGGCACGTGAGAATAACTACAGACCCACGTGCAAACCAGTGCACGTACGACCCACCTAGAGTCGTATGGGGTTAGGAAGAGGGAGGGGCTTTCCTTGCAGTAGTCATGGACGATGTCTCAGAGAGGTGGTCCTCGAGCTGGGTCTTAAGGCATGAGTAGGAGTCAGCAGGCACATTGGGCTTTCCACGCAAATGGGAGCAGGTGTACAGGCTGTGGGAGGTGGAGCTTGTCTGAGCAACGAAGAGGAACTCGGCATGGAGGGAGGGCAGGGTGTGCACGGGGCAGAGCACCAAGGAGGCCGGAAAGGTGGGCCAGGTCCAGACTGGACAGGACTCATCTTTTCAGAGGGCTCTCCAGAGTCAGGGCAGAGATGGAGTCTCTTTATTCTTTAATTTCAGAAATATTTTTTATTTATAAAAATATAGATTTATTTATAAATCTACTGGATGTTAGATTTTTACTAAGTGTGGGGATTTAATGATAAACAAGAAATATAGGGGTCTTGCCTTCTTGGAAACTGTTTTCCTAGCTAGAGCATTTTTTTCTTTCTTCTCAAAAAAGGCGAGATAAACTGGTTGGTAGTCATCATTAATTAAGAACTGAGGACTTCAGGTGAAATTAAGGTGTTGGTAAAAAACAGTGTTTCAAACCTGCAATTAAAAGCAGCTTGGACTATGTGAGTCTCTTTCTGTTTTGTAAATAAGTTCATTTGTATCATTTTTGAAGATTCTACATATAAGTGATATCATATGATATTTGTCTTTCTCTTTCTGACTTACTTCACTTAGTATGATAATCTCTAGGTCCATCCATGTTGCTACAAATGGCATTATTTCCTTCTTTATGGCTAACTAGTAGTCCATTGTATGTGTGTGTATATATATATATATATATATATATATATATATATATATATATATATATATATATATATATATATACCACATATTTTTTATCTGTTCATCTGTTGATGGATATTTCAGTTGCTTCCATCTTGGCTACTGTGAATAGTGCTGCAATGAATATATATATATTCAAAACTGAATCACTGTGCTGTACACCTGAAACTAACACAATATTGTAAATCAACTATACTTCAATTATAAAATATTTAAAATAAAAAAAAATTTTTTAAAGGAAAAAAATGCATACCTTAGAAGTGATGGATATGTTAATTTTAAAAAAAGCAGCTTGGACTTTCCATACTTTGTGAGATACTTGGGAAGGATGAACATGTGTAAGGAGAGCCAAGGTTTCTTGAAATCAACTTGAAATTGCTGTGGCATTTATTTTCTCTACTGTCTTAGAGGCAGAGTCAATTTGTTGAGCTCCTGTGTCTGGCTAGCTGTTTCCCTCTCCTCTGTGTTATCGGATTTCCATCACTAGGTGACAGGAGAGTCATGGGTCTGTGTTGGAGCAATGACCTGTGAACCTTCCTATTTTAAAAAAGAATTCTCTTAAAACTAAAAATAAGAAAAAAATTGATTCTTTGTAAAACAATAATGGAAGCAAAGATAATGTCTAAAGGCAACAAATAGAAATAAACTCTTCTCTCTTTGTTTTCCCCCAGAGCTAATTTTAAGCAAGGAACTGTCCTCAGATCTTCTAAAGAATTCTGCTAAAAATCCTCTCTCTCACCGCCCCCCTCCCAACCTCCTGCACAAGGTCAAGCTACTCTCGTTCTTTTCCTGAAGTTCTTCTGTGCTTGAAGACTTAGGTGTGCCCCAAACTGTATGAACTAGAGCCTCCTGTTCTTTTCAAGTAGCCAGCTTAAGATTTTTTTCTCTTCTCTGTTTTTAGATGCATTATATTTTTCTCTGAAAAAGACATCCAGCTGTTCTCCTATCCACCATGTTGTTTGTACATTGTGTATGGGGGGGTAGGTTCTTTATTTAAATGCCTTGAGTTTAAATAAGCATATAAGCCACTTTAAGATAAAAAGAGATGAATTTCAGAGATTCACATACTGTTGTTATTAGAATAAAACTTACAGCTCATCTTTGATGTGCCCCAGATCCAACGTGCGTGTCTTCTGCAGCCGTCCCATCAAGTCCTCCAGTGGCTTCTGTCCGAACGTCCCTGAGGACATCTCTGCTGCTCTAGTAGCCATGGCTTTGGGAATGGGCCTCCTTCTGCTGCAATTCCACCATCTCCCAGGGAAGACCACCCACTAATGTTAGCTCTACCCCGGAGGCCACGTAAAATAAATGTGATTCCACATTTACATGAGACCTCTGCGCTTACTCGAGGGCAACTGTGCTGTCTCTCTTGACACTGCCCATCTCTGCCTCCGTCCAGAACCTGGGGTGCGGCCCTTCTCGGCTCTGCGTGTTCGGTGCCCAGCATTCCTGGTGTGCACGGGCCTCTCTGATGTGTTGTCCCCAGATCCAGTCTCAGAGGAGTGCAAGTCTTATTTGTTTTCACACTTCACTTTCATACTTAGCTTTTTTTTTTTAACGTCTTTATTGGAGTATAATTGCTTTACAATGGTGTGTTACTTTTGGCTGTATAACAAAGTGAATCAGCTATACATATACATATATCTCCATATCTCCTCCCTCTTGCGTCTCCTTCCCTTCCCCCCTCCCTATCCCACCCCTCTAGGTGGTCACAAAGCACCGAGCTGATCTCCCTGTGCTATGCGACTGCTTCCCACTAGTGATCTATTTTACGTTTGGTAGTGTATATATGTCCATGCCACTCTCTCACTTCATCCCAGCTTACCCTTCCCCCTCCCCATGTCCTCAAGTCCATTCTCTACGTCTGTGACTTTATTCCTGTCCTGCCCCTAGGTTCTTCAGAACCATTTTGTTTTTTAGTTTCCACATATGTGTGTTAGCATACAGTATTTGTTTTTCTCTTTCTGACTTACTTCACTCTGTATGACAGGCTCTAGGTCCATCCATCTCACTACAAATAACTCAATTTTGTTTCTCTTTATGGCTGAGTAATATTCCATTGTATATATGTGCCATATCTCCTTTATCCATTCATCTGTTGATAGACACTTAGGTTGCTTCCATGTCCTGGCTATTGTAAATACAGCTGCAATGAACATTGTGGTACATGACTCTTTTCGAATGATGGTTTTCTCAAGGTATATGCCCAATTGTGGGATTGCTGGGTCATATAGTAGCTCTATTTTTAGATTTTTAAGGAACCTCCATACTGTTCTCCATAGTGACTGTATCAATTTACATTCCCACCAATAGTGCAAGAGGGTTCCCTTTTCTCCACACCCTCTCCAGCATTTATTGTTTATAGGTTTTTCTGATGATAGCCCTTCTGGCCAGTGTGAGGAGATACCTCATTGTAGTTTTGATTTGCATTTCTCTAATGATTAGTGATGTTGAGCATCCTTTCATGTGTTTGTTGGTGATCTATATATCTTCTTTGGAGAAATGTCTATTTAGGTCTTCTGCCCATTTTTGGATTGGGTTGTTTGTTTTTTTGATATTGAGCTGCATGAGCTGCTTGTAAATTTTGGAGAGTAATCCTTTGTCAGTTGCTTCATTTGCAAATATTTTCTCCCATTCTGAGGGTTGTCTTTTTGTCTTGTTTATGGTTTCCTTTGCTGTGCAAAAGCTTTTAAGTTTCATTAGGTCCCATTTGTTTATTTTTGTTTTTATTTCCATTTCTCTAGGAGGTGGGTCAAAAAGGATCTTGCTGTGATTTATGTCATAGAGTGTTCTGCCTATGTTTTCCTCTAAGAGTTTTTTACTATCTGGCCTTACATGTAACTCTTTAATCCATTTTGAGTTTATATTTGTGTCTGGTGTTCAGAAGTGTTCTAATTTCATTGTTTTACATGTAGCTGTCCAGTTTTCCCAGCACCACTTATTGAAGAGGCAGTCTTTTCTCCATTGTATATTCTTGCCTCCTTTATCAAAGATAAGGTGACCATATGTCCATGGGTTTATCTCTGGGCTTTCTATCCTGTTCCATTGATCTATATCTCCGTTTTTGTGCCAGTACCATACTGTCTTGATTACTGTACCTTTGTAGTATAGTCTGAAGTCAGGAAGCCTGATTCCTTCAGCTCCATTTCTCTTTCTCAAGATTGCTTTGCCTATTCGGGGTCTTTTGTGTTTCCATACAAATTGTGAAATTTTTTGTTCTAGTTCCATTAAAAATGCCATTGGTAGCTTGATAGGGACTGCATTGAATCTGTAGATTGCTTTGAGTAGTATAGTCATTTTCACAATGTTGATTCTTCCAATCCAAGAACATGGTATATCTCTCTATCTGTTTGTAGCATCTTTAATTTCTTTCATCAGTGTCTTATAGTTTTCTGCATACAGGTCTTTTGTCTCCTTAGGTAGGTTTATTCCTAGGTATTTTTTTCTTTTTGTTGCAATGGTAACTGGGAGTGTTTCCTTAATTTCTCTTTCAGATTTTTCATCATTAGTGTATAGGAATGCAAGAGATTTCTGTGCATTAACTTTGTATCCTGCTACTTTACCAAATTCATTGATTAGCTCTAGTAGTTGTCTGGTAGCATCTTTAGGATTCTCTATGTACAGTATCATGTCATTTGCAAACAGTGACAGCTTTACTTCTTTTCTGATTTGGATTCCTTGTATTTCTTTTTCTTCTCTGATTGCTGTGGCTAAAACTTCCAAAACTATGTTGAATAATAGTGGTGAGAGTGGGCAACCTTGTCTTGTTCCTGATCTTAGTGGAAAGGTTTCAGTTTTTCACCACTGAGAACGATGTTGGCTGTGGCTTTGTCATATATGGCCTTTATTATGTTGAGGTAAGTTCCCTCTATGCCTACTCTCTAGAGAGTTATTATCATAATTGGGTGTTGAATTTTGTTGAAAGATTTTTCTGCATCTACTGAAATGATCATATGGTTTTTCTCCTTCAATTTGTTAATATAGTGTATCACATTGATTGATTTGCATATATTGAAGAATCCTTGCATTCCTGGGATAAACGCCACTTGATCATGCTGTATGATCCTTTTAATGTGCTGTTGGATTCAGTGTGCTAGTATTTTGTTGAGGATTTTTGCATCTGTGTTCATCAGTGTTGTTAGCCTGTAGATTTCTTTCTTTGTGATATCTTTGTCTGGTTTTGGTATCAGGGTGATGGTGGCCTCGTAGAATGAGTTTGGGACTGTTCCCTCTGCTATATTTTGGAAGAGTTTGAGAAGGATAGGTGTTATCTCTTCTGTAAATGTTTGATAGAATTCACCTGTGAAACCATCTGGTCCTGGGTTTTTGTTTGTTGGAAGATTTTTAATCACTGTCTCAATTCCAGTGCTTGTGAGTGGTCTGTTTACATTTTGTATTTCTTCCTGGTTCAGTCTCAGAAGGTTGTGCTTTTCTAAGAATTTGTCCATTTCTTCCAGGTTGTCCATTTTATTGGCATATAGTTGCTTGCAGTAATCTCTCATGATCCTTTGTATTTCTGCAGTGTCAGTTGTTACTTCTTTTTCATTTCTAATTCCATTGATTTGAGTCTTCTGCCTTTTTTTCTTCATGAGTCTGGCTAATGGTTTATCAATTTTGTTTATCTTCTCAAAGAACCAGCTTTTAGTTTTATTGATCTTTGCTATTGTTTCCTTCATTTCTTTTTCATTTATTTCTGATCTGATCTTTATGATTTCTTTCCTTCTGCTAACTATGGGGCTTTTTTGTTGTTGTTGTTCTTTCTCTAATTGCTTTAGGCATAAGGTTAGGTTGTTTATTTGAGATGTTTCTTGTTTCTTGAGGTAGGATTGCATTGCTATAAATTTCCCTCTCAGAACTGCTTTTGCTGTATCCCACAGGTTTTGGGCCATCGTGTTTTCATTGTCATTTGTTTCTAGGTATTTTTTGATTTCTTCAGTGATCTCTTGGTTATTTAGCAGCATATTTTTTAGCCTCCATGTGTTTGTATTTTTTGCAGTTTTTTTCCTGCAGTTGATATCTAGTCTCATAGCATTGTGGTCGGAGAAGATACTTGATACAATTTCAACTTTCTTAAATTTCCCAAGGCTTGATTTGTGACCCAAGATATGATCTGTCCTGGAGAATGTTCCATGAGCACTTGAAAAGAAAGTGTATTTTTTTGTTTTGGGATGGAATGTCCTATAGATATCAATTAAGTTCATCTTGTTTAATTTATCATTTAAAGCTTGTGTTTCCTTATTTATTTTCATTTTGGAGGATCTGTCCATTGGTGAAAGTGGGGTGTCAAAGTCCCCTACTATGATTGTGTTACTGTCGATTTCCCCTTTTATGGCTGTTAACATTTGCCTTAGGTATTGAGGTGCTCCTATATTGGGTGCATAAATATTTACAATTGTTATATCTTCTTCTTGTACTGATCATTATGTAGTGTTCTTCTTTGTCTCTTGTAATAATCTTTATTTTAAAGTCTATTTTGTCTGATATGAGAATCGCTACTCCAGCTTTCTTTTGATTTCCATTTGCATGGAATATCTTTTTCCATCCCCTCACTTTCAGTCTGTATGTCTCTAGGTCTGAAGTGGGTCTCTTGTAGACAGCATATATACGGGTCTAGTTTTTGTATCCACTCAGCCAGTCTGTGTCTTTTGGTTGGAGCCTTTAATCCATTTATATTTAAGGTAATTATCGATATGTATGTTCCTATTACCATTATCTTAATTGTTTTGGGTTTGTTATTGTAGGTCTTTTCCTTCTCTTGTGTTTCCTGCCTAGAGAAGTTCCTTTAACATTTGCTGTAAAGCTGGTTTGGTGGTGCTGATTTCTCTTAGCTTTTGCTTGCCTGTAAAGGTTTTAATTTCTCCATCGAATCTGAAGGAGATCCTTGCTGGGTAGAGTAATCATGGTTGTAGGTTTTTCCCTTGCATCACTTTAGTTATGTCCTGCCACTCCCTTCTGGCTTGCAGAGTTTCTGCTGAAGGATCAGTTGTTAACCTTATGGAGATTCCCTTGTATGTTATTCGTTGCTTTTCCCTTACTGCTTTTAATATTTTTTCTTTGTATTTAGTTTTTGATAGTTTGATTAATATGTGTCTTGGCGTGTTTCTCCTTGAATTTATCCTGTATGGGACTCTCTGCTCTTCCTGGACTTGATTGACTATTTCTTTTCCCAAATTAGGGAAGTTTTCAACTATAATCTCTTCAAATATTTTCTCAGTCCCTTTCTTTTCCTCTTCTTCTTCTGGGACCCCTATAATTCGAATGTTGGTGCATTTAATGGTGTCCCAGAAGTCTCTGAGACTGTCCTCAATTCTTTTCATTCTTTTTTCTTTATTCTGCTCTGCAGTAGTTATTTCCACTATTTTATCTTCCAGCTCACTTATCCGTTCTTCTGCCTCAGTTATTCTGATATTGATTCCTTCTAGAGATTTTTTATTTCATTTAGTGTGTTGTCCATCATTGTTTGTTTGCTCTTTACTTCTTCTAGGTCCTTGTTAAACGTTTCTTTTATATTCTCCATTCTATTTCCAAGATTTTGGATCATCTTTCTTATCATTACTCTGAATTCTTTTTCAGGTAGACTGCATATTTCCTCTTCATTTGTTTAGTCTGGACGGTTTTTACCTTTCTCCTTCATGTCCTGCATATTTCTCTGTCTTCTCATTTTGCTTAACTTACTGTGTTTGGGTCTCCTTTCTGCAGGCTGCAGGCACACTGTTCCTGTTGTTTTTGGTGTCTGTCCCCAGTGGATAAGGTTGGTTCAGTGGCTTGTGTAAGCTTCCTGGTGGAGGGGACTGGTGACTGTGTTTTGGTGGGTTGGGCTGGATCTTGTCTTTCTGGTGCGCAGTGCTGCATCTGGTGGTGTGTTTTGGGGTGTCTGTGACATTATGATTTTAGGCAGCCTCTCTGCTAATGGGTGGTGTTTTGTTCCTGTCTTGCTAGTTGTTTGGCATGGGGTGTCCAGCATTGGAGCTTGCTGGTCATTGAGTGGAGCTGGGTCTTAGCGTTGAGATGGAGATCTCTGGGAGAGCTTTCGTTGATTGATATTATGTGGGGCTGGGAGGTCTGTGGTGTTCCATGTCTTGAACTCAACTCTCCCACCTCAGAGGCTCAGGCCTGCCACCCACCTGCACCAGCAAGACCCTGTCAGCCACACGGCTCAGAAAAAAAGGGAGGAAAAAGAAGAAAGAAAGAATAAAATAAAGTTATTAAAATAAAAAATAAAAAAGATATTAAAATTTAAAAATATAAAAGTAATTAATAAAAAAAGAAGAGAGCAACGAAACCAGTAAACAAATCCACCACTGATAAGAAGCGCTAAAAACTATACTAAAATAAACATAAAAATCAGAAACTAGTCAGTTGCATACAGCAAACCCCAAGTCTACAGTTGCTCCCAAAGTCCACCGTCTCAATTTTGGGATGATTTATTGTGTATGCAGGTATTCCAGAGATGCAGGGTACATCAAGGTGTCTGTGGAGATTTAATCTGCTGCTCCTGAGGCTGCACAGAGAAATTTCCCATTCTCTTCTTTGTTCGCACAGCTCCTGGGGTTCAGCTTTGGATCTGGCCCTGCCTCTGTATGGAGGTCACCCTCTGGCATCTGTTCTTTGCCCAGACAGGAGGGGGTTAAAGAAGCGGCTGATTAAGGGACTCTGGCTCACTCAGGCTGGGGGAGGGAGTGGTACGCAATGCGGGGTGAGCCTGCAGCGGCAGAGGCCGGTGTGATGTTGCAGCAGCGTGAGGCGCGCCGTGCGTTCTCCCAGGGAAGTTGTCCCCAGATCACGGGACCCTGGCGGTGGTGGGCTGCACCGGCTCCCAGGAGGGGAGGTGTGGAGAGTGACCTGCGCTCGCACACAGGCTTCTTGGTGGCGGCAGTAGCAGCCTTAGCATCCCATGCCCGTCTCTGGGGTCCGCGCTGATCGCCGCAGCTCGCGCCTGTCTCTGGAGCTCGTTTAGGTGGTGCTCTGAATCTCCTCTCCCCGCGCACCCGGAAACAGTGGTGTCTTGCCTCTTCAGCAGCTCCAGACTTTTTCCCGGACTCCCTCCCGGCTAGCCGTGGCGCACTAGCCCCCTTCAGGCTGTGTTCACGCCGCCAACCCCAGTCCTCTCCCTGTGATCCAACCGAAGCCCGAGCCTCAGCTCCCAGCCCCCGCCCGCCCCGGCGGGTGAGCAGACAAGCCTCTTGGGCTGGTGAGTGCTGCTCGGCACCGATCCTCTGTGTGGGAGTCTCTCCGCTTTGCCCTCCGCACCCCTGTGGCTGCGCTCTCCTCCGCGGCTCCAAACCTCCCCCCTCCGCCCCCCGCAGTCTCCGCCCGCAGAGGGGCTTCCTAGTGTGTGGAAACCTTTCCTCCTTCACGGCTCCCTCCCACTGGTGCAGGTCCCGTCCCTATTCTTTTGTCTCTGTTTTTTCTTTTTTTTTTGCACTACCCAGGTACATGGGGAGTTTCTTGCCTTTTGGGAGGTCTGAGGTCTTCTGCCAGCGTTCAGTAGGTGTTCTGTAGGCATTGTTCCACATGTAGATGTATTTCTGATGTATTTGTGGGGAGGAAGGTGATCTCAACGTCTCACTCCTCTGCCATCTTGAAGGTCCTCCCATACTTAGCTGTAATACCCCTACTAGGTAAACTAAAGTAAATCTGTGATCAGATTTACCTTTTAAACAGTCATTTCACTTCTTAAACTCAGGACTTGGGAGAACGCTGTAAACTCTTGAGGATCTTGCACACATACTGCTTTTACAACACACCTCCCTGCTGAGTTTTTAAGTTACCATCCAAGGGTCTGTAACAATCGAAAGAGAATAGGGGTTAAACAGTTTCTTCCTTCCCATCAATATACACATTATTGAATGAGACAGAAATCTTTTGAACTCATTCTGGAAAGATACTCAAGTGATTTTTCGTTTGTTCCAGGAAAGTTGAAAAATGCCAATTTCCTTCATTTTTCTACTGGTGTGAAGAGTGTGGCTCCCTTCTCGGGAGGGGAAGGAGCAGCTGACATGTGTGTGTGACGTGTGTGGGGGGTGAAAAGGGTGTTGTGGTGTAGGCCCTGCAGCTGTGCCATGAAGCCTGCAGGAGGAAATCCCTTCAGGGTCTGGCGCGCGCGCCTCTGCAGCCTGTGCTAAGGCCTTGGCTTCCCGCAAAAGATCCCTGTTCTCCTTTCTCACCTGCCTGTGACCGAGAGCTGCTTTGTGAGGCATCCCACTCACATCATGCTTGCCCCACTTAAGCCAGGGATCAGTAAAGTCAACTCACACAGGGGCTTGTGAAAGAGCAGACCTCAAGCTCTTGCTAGATCAGTACCCACTGCAGCTGTGTGGTTATTGACCCGGAATCCATTGCCGTGAGCGCCGTGCGTCAGCCTAACAGACAGAAGAGCCCCACAGCCCACCTACAGACTGGCTCACTCCTGCGGTTAGCTGTTCTCATCTAATTGCAGTGAATGGCTTGTTTTCTTGGCATTTCCAGACTGGAGTCACTCCCAAGAAGCAGCGAGGTGTGGAAGTGAGTCTGCACTAGTGGGCTTGGTATTAACGGTGGCTCTCCTATCCCAGTGTCACGTTTGTTAGGCAGGTACCAGGCACCGAATGTGGCACAGAGCTCTGAAATGTCAGTGAACAGGTGAAAGTCTAATGACCCTTTACCAAAGAGCTGATCCTTTCCTAGATAAAGGACCAGTATATCGTCACTCTGGAAGTTATAGTTTTTTTACGCCTCTAAACCCTTTCAGCTCTCATGGAGCAAGATTCCAAGGATCCCTTATACCCCGATGGCATCACTCAGGAGGCTGGTGAGGGAAAAGGTCCTCTGGCGGGGGGAATTCTTCTGCCAAAATGGTCTCTTGTTTGTAATGAGTGTAAAGTATTGTGTAGATGATGGATTCCAACTTCCACTGTGGGAAAAACTGAACTCAATTTAACGTAAGACAGCGCATTTCTGGTAGCACCTGATTTGCATCAAGATGACACACTCAAGGCAAGTCATCACCAGTTGACTGGCTTCCTTGGCTGTGTGGTCCCTGCAGCCTGTCTTGATCGGAAAGGGCGAGATGCCACGTCTCTGAGTAATGTCACATTGCACACAGAATCATTCCTGCTTCCAGGAAGCCTTCGGGGTCACTGCGGTTACAGGTCCTTAGGCCTCAGGCATGTAAATAAATAGTCCTTTAGTATTTCAGAAGCTCCTCAGTTATGAGTCCCCCCCCCCAACCCTAGTGTAACTGGGCAAGTGACCATGCATCTTGGCTCACAAACTTGTTTTTCTTTTATTTGCTGCAGCCCTGGAAGGGACCCCGTTGTTCCTCACTCTCCTCGCCAGCATTGCCCTCTTCTTCCATTATTCTGGGCTTTGCATGAACAGGAGGAAATGATATTTGATTGTCAATAAATCTTTCAGTGAGCAGTGCTACTAAGGGGCAAAGTCTTTTTACCTGAAAGTCTGGTTCCAGGCAATGGAGGCTTTTCAGAGTTGGTGCTTATGTTGCCATGCTCTCCCCTCTGGCTCAAGAAACAGTCTGCCCGGCAAGAAAGTTAGAAAATAGCCTTCACCGAGGATTAGATTCTGCCTTGCCATCTTTGCAAAGATTAGCACGCAAGAGCATTTCCGGGAGCCTCCGGGAGAATTGTTGGGTGGAGGGTGGAAGCCCGGTCACTGGAGTTCCCACGGAGGAGAGATGAGGAGTCAGAGTGAGAAGCTGCCTGAGTGGATGGCATTAGGCTGATATTAAAACCATGAGGTGGTTAAGAAATCCATGAATCACACCCTGCGAGGCTCAGGGGCAGAATCGATTTGGGGAATTCAGGAAGTTCCACACATGGTGCAGTAAACCCCAAAGTCATTACGAAGAATTAGTCAAGTCCCCTTGTTCCTCATACGATTATTTTCCCTGATGCTATTTAGTTCTTTCTTCAATTTGCTAAGACACAGGTGTACACTGATCTCAGCAGCCCATGAATATTTGAAAACTAAACTTTCGAGCAAATAAATTTAAAGTCACAAATCACTGCCTTAAATTTATATGGTCTGATCACTTAAGCTCAAGGAAGTCTTTGGGATTGCTTCAACTTAGAGAGATAAAAAGAAGTCTTTTGGCCTATAATTGTGCCACCCCTAGGGGGCCATTGCTAATTTAATCTGACAATATACTTCATTCATGTAACATATCTACTGAGCATATACTATGTATCAAGACTCTGCTTGGTGCTGAAAAATATGACGATGCAGACAACAGATGTAGCCCCTGTCCTCATAGAGTTTATAATCTAAAGGGAAGATAAAGACGCATGAGTAGGCAATTTTAATAGATGGTAGAAAATGTCATCCTTTTGCAGGTAAAGACCATTTTCATGATAACTTTTAGTCCTATACTTCTTCTTCCCATACTAGTTTAATCCTATATGGATACGTTGGAGATGTTTTGTTAACTATGTGATTGATGACAGAACATAACCATTGATTTTGTCAGTGGCACTTGATAGGGCACAATAATGAGTGCTGGAAATAGAATCCAGAAAACTTCAATGTATTACAGAAAAGTTTGTCAAGGTGAGGATGGGGTGAGTGACGACAGACAGATTTTGCAGACGGCACAGAGGGTATGTGTTGAGGATGCCAGCATCTTTGCTCAGGGGCGCTCACCCCACTTTAGTGATGGCCTTTCAAAAGAGCATTTATTGATCACCTACTACGTGCCATGAACAATTCATGAGGAGACTTTTACATATTTGAGAAATGGTTGTTGATAACAGGATGAAACTAAATAATAACATGCTCAGGATTTTTCTAAAAGGCATCATCATAAAACTTCAAGATACTAGCATTTTTCCTTATGGGTGTCCTCCTCACTGTAGCCATGGAATTCAATAAGTCTGTACGAAGCACCTACTACATGCGAAACACATGCACGCTGGAGTCTTACAAACTTCTAGGGGAGAACTGTGTATACATTTAATTTTATACAAAGAAAAACTAAAACATGTTATTAAAATGCTACAATTATGATTCCACTGGGATACAAAGGAGTCAGGAAACAACACTAAATAAAGGAACAATGAATGGCTTCATGAAGGAGCTGGCATTTGAACCTCACCTTAAAAAGACGTATCTGTCTCAGTAGGTAGTGAAGTGAATTCCCCACGGGAATCAGCCTGAGCCAAGCCACAGACACAGGTGAGCTGTGGAGTGTGGGGTTGTTACGAGTGAGTCAGTGGAAGAAGATTCCACAAGAAAATGCAGTGGGATGTGTAGCTGGCAAGCTAAGGTGGGGACAGGTCATCGGTACAGATTTTGAATTTCATTCCACAGCAGGGAATATGTAATCACTGAAGGATCTTGAGAGGGGACCTTTTGTGTTTCTGAACCTACCTGAGGAGGGAAAATGAAGGCTGGATTAATGTGGAGGAGTCAGAAGGTTCTAACTCATTATAATCTCATCATTCTGGGAAGATGTGGCCGGAAGTAAATCCAGGGTGGTCACTATTGATAACAGTAGACGTGAGCTTCCACTGGCGGAAGGTGTTAGGTGTGGATGGACCAAGAGAGCTGGATGAAGGTGTATTAGCTCCTCTCCTCACTGAGCTGGGCAACCTACCTCCTCAAGGAGCAAACAGAAGTAGACATTTATACCTGGGACAGATCTTGTTTCTGAATCTAGTAGTTTAAAAGTACTCATGAAATCTTCCTCTTTTCCTAGAACAATAACTTTCATTATTCTGGGTGTTATTTTATTTTTCTTTCTTTCTTTTCTTTTGTTATGGGCCATATAAGACATTGATTATTGTTGTTATATGATAATTCTTAAAATTACATTTTCTTTGAACCATAAATCAATAGATTATCTTACCTCAAGGCACTTCTTCTATTTAAAGAACCAGATCGATTTTTACAGGATATGCCAACAATAAATCTTTGGCTCTCATTTCTTCCTCCTGAAGACTTTGGATCAGGATTATTATTATCATTATTTATTATTTATTGAGTGCTGTCAGTGAGCTCAGCAGTATACGAATATAAATGGATAAACATCATCATTAAGTCTGTTTCCAAAAGGAGCAGGTGTTTATCATGAAAGAAAGTATTTGAATTACCAAAATAATTCCCATTAGTGGTTTTCATTTCCTGGAAAATATGGTCTTTGTGGTCATTCAACTCCTGTGGCATTTCTAGTAGAATAAATGGAAGCAATCTCTCTTTTCTGGCTTGTTTCCAAGTTGGGAATTACCTCCTGCTTTTTGAAAGTTATCTTTGATTTAATTGGGTCAGTTTGGCTTGATATCTTCTAAGATTTTCTCTTCATTAGTGACTTAAACAAAGCCCAGATCACTTCTTCAAGACAGAACATTTCACTTAACTCTTGGCTTTCTCCTCTTGGCCAGCTAACAAGGAACCCAGCCCATTCAGGAGCTGCCTTTTTTTATTCCATTTACAATGGTGAGGAGAGGAAGGAGTCCAGCCTGGAAAAAACAGATTCAGAATTCTTGGTTCCACCCACTGGAAGTTGGAAAGAGACAGGTTCTATCATGTGCCTCCTAGAGGATGCTGAAGTAGGCCCTTTATCTTGCCAACTCCTCAAGGACCACCATCAGCAAGAACATTTTCCTCCATTCTTTTGGGTCAGGTTAAGCAATAGCTATGTATCCAGAGAGTTATGTTCCCTCAGATTTTCTTATGTTCTGTGTTAACAGTAAAGAAATAAGGACAAAAGACTGCAATTTATCTCCAACTTTTGTTTTAGTTATTTGTTTAAAATTCTTTCCAAATGTCATTTTATCAAGAGCTATGAAGGAAAAAAATAAAAAGCAGAATCAACTGATCTGTTGATTTGAGGTCACCCAACAGTTAGAACAGCCACAACTAATATTTGTTTTGAGTTTTGCACTTTCAAAGGAACTTTGTCTATCATCTGCATCGAGATTCACAACAACCCTGGGAGGGAGGGGAACAGCATGTTATCGTTAGCATCTCAGATCTATACAAGAGGAAGCAGACTCAGAGAGGTTAAATAACTTGCCTGCAATTAAACAACGAATATGTTGCATGAACTGAAGACTTGTCCCTTTTTAATATTTATAATTGAATATAACCAAGAAAGGACCACAGAGCAGGCAACAGGGAGCAGAAACAAAAGAAATGCAAGGAATGAGTTAATCTTAAGAGAGTTCGTGCTAAAGGCAAGGGCAATGGAATTGCTGCCTGAATGACTTTAAACATCCTTCTAGATCTATGAGTAAGCAGTTGGTCTGATAATCACAAACAACTCAGATCTGTTTATCTTCCCAGAACTAGATAAAAACCATCTCATGTATATATTATGACCTGCCTTGGGAAATGGACCCATTTGCAGATAGGGTTATCAATCTGCAAATGAGCTTCCCTCTCTGTCCAAATTTGGAAAAGGATCAGGGCCATCAAGACATTAGGGTTATTGGCTTTGGCTTCAGATGATTGACAACTCTTTGACCAAGAAGGAATTAAGTCTTTCCCTTCATCTTCTTTTCTAAATAAACAAAGCCAAGCACTTAAAACCCAATGCTCCACAAAGGCCTTATGTGCGTTGTATTCCTTCAACCAACATTCAATGAGCACTTGCTACAGGCAGTGATGTTTATTGCTCTTTTTTACTGTACCTATCTCAAATGGATATGACTTCAAATTTGCCTCAGGACTAATTAGTGTACAATTCAGATGGTTCTGTATAGTTCTACGATTTTCTATTCTTTGGATTAGTGGAGTTAAACAAATGGACCATTCACCCAAAGCCTTGCCCATTTACTAATATGACCAATGACCATGCAGAGGATTCAATGTGCGATATACATATGGGCCAGTAGGAATCTGTGAGATTGTAGGAGATGAGAAAAGTTATAAATAGATGCTTTCATCTTCTTGTAGAAAGTAGAATTTATTTTGTTCTAATGATTTTTAGTGTTGTGAAATATACATTTAACTTTCTAAATTGCCATCTAAAATCATTAGCAAGAAAGCTCAGGGAAAGAATTCTTATAACTCTTAATGTCAAGACACATAACCCAATTTTTAAATGACCAAAGAATCTGAATAGACATTTCTCCAAAGATATACAAATAAATGGTCAATAAGCACAGGAAAAGATGCTCAACATTACTGATCATTAAGGAAATGCAAACCAAAACCATAATGAGATATACTTCATACCCACTAAGATGGCTATAACAAAAAAGAGAGATAATGACCACTGTTGGCGAGGAAGTAGAGAAATTGGAATCCTCATATAAATGAGAAAGTAAAATGGTGCAACTGCTTTCCAAAAAAAAGTCTGGCAGTTCCTCAAAAATTTAAACAGTTATCATATGACCCAGCAATTCCACTCCTTTGCATATTCTCAAGAGAAATAAAAACATATGTCCACACAAAAACCTATACAACCATGTTTACAGCAGCATTATCCCTCATAGCTAAAATGTGTAAACTACCCAAATGTACACCTGATGAATGGATACATATATAAATAGGTGAATGGATAAATAAAATGTGGTGAATCCACCCAATGGAATAGTATTCAGAAACAAAAAGAAGTGAAGTGCTGATACACGCTACAACACGGATGGACCTTGAAAACATGGTGCTGAAAGAAAGAAGCCAGTTATAAAAGACGACATATTGTATGATTTCATTTATACGAAATGTCCAGAATAGGCATACCTATAGAGAAAGAAAGTGGATTAGTGATTATATAGGGCTGGGGGAAGGGAGTTTGTGGAGACTGGAGGGTGACTGCTAAAGGGTACAGGATTTCTTTTGGATGGGGGTGATTAAAATGTTCTAAAATGGATTGGGATGATGATTGGACAACTCTGTGAATATACTAAAATCCACTGACTCACACACTTGAAATGGATGAATATGTTGTGTGAATTACATCTCAGCAAAGTTGTTACGAAAATAATTAAAGAGGAAAGCATCAGGAATTAAGGGCAGTGGTCATTCCAAGCATCACCAGAATATTTGTGATGCACGTTGATTCCCTTCTTCCTTCCTCCTCTTTCCTGCCTTAGAACGGCTCTGGAAAAGGCAGCAGTTATGTCTGCACGTGCCGCCTGGCAAGATGGAACCAAACTCCTGTACAGTTTCCCCATCTCTTGTGTCCGTGGGGAAATTTTAGATGGCGGGGCCTGATGATAGCTTACAGCCAATTCCCAGCTGGTCACAACATGTTTGGACTCTGGCTTTCCGGATTGGAATTCATCAGGAACTTTTGTGTTTGCTGCTGTCTGTAGGATTATATCTTTATTGATCTTGCCTGTGTGTGAGCAGTGGGAACTATGTGGAAATGATGAAGCCCTTTGGAAAGAAAATTCAGAATCTGGTGAAAACATAACCAGGTCTCACTAGGGAAGGGTGAAGCATGTGTGCAGAGTCTGTTCAGTACAAGACAGCAACCCCCCTGCTTGTTTCTGCTGTTCAGTTAGAAGAATGTTCAACTGCCCTCACTGCAAGCAGCCCCCAGGGACAGATGTGAAGAAATGATGGCTTTTTCCCAATTACTTAGAAAACTGGTTCATTCGGGAATCAGCCATGAGTTGATTGTAGCCCTACCTGCTGAATATCCTCTCATTTATATTAAGAAGTTGGTAGTGTATTATATAAAAACCCGGTAAAAAGATATAATGGGTGGGGGAGGCAGAGGGGACATGGAATTGTGAAACCCAGCACAGCCTCGGGGGGACCAGATACCTGAGATGCTGGGATATTCTGAAGGACTCTTGTTTATAAGAAAGAAAAGAAAAAAGAGAAGGGGACCACAGGACTTTTCAATTGTCTGGTATTTGTAACAACAGATACCGTATTTATTAATCAGGTGAGATTTAGCTAGTATTATGTATACAGTACTTTCTAATTAAGAGTCCACTTAATTAGAAACATTAGGTAAGTGTTAAAATACAAGAGAAGAATATCGAGAGGGTCATTAAGTGCCAGAGGTTGCCAATATATATGTAGCCCAGAGCTTTCTTCCTTGATCTTCAGTTTTCTCATCTATTAAAACATGAGGATTTAGGCCAGATAATCTTTGAGGTCAGTTACACACCTAATATTCAGAAGTTATGTAAGTCTATGGAAAACCATAGTATTTTTTATTTCTTTATTCGGGTCTTGATCCATTCATTTATTTAGCGATACATAATGAACACTTCCTACATGTTGGTCACAGAGCCAGGACCTGGGGTCACAGAAGTAAAAATGATAGATAAAGTCCCTGCCCTCATGGAGTAGACACTAGTGAATAAGTAAGCAGACAAATACACAAACTGTTTATAGCGCCTGATTATCGCACCAAAGGGAATAAACAGGGTGATGTTACAGAGTGGATTTGAGGTGTAGTTAAGGCTCTACTTTAGGACAGGTTAGTAAGGGGAGGCTTCTCCGGACAGGTGATGTCTGAGTCAACACTGAAGAAAGAACAAGCCTGTTGTTCAGAGCTTTGAGGGATGCAAAGGGCAGGAGGGAAGCAAGTTCACAGGCCCCAGGGTGGAAGAGAACTTCAAGGAGCAGGAAGAAGACGGTGACATGGGCCTGGTAACCGCGTCAGAGGGATGGGAGGAGGTGGGGGGTACAGGCAGTAGTGACTCTTGGGGACCATGGTAGGCAGGTGGACCTTTATTCCAGGAGAGTGATGTGAACTGACTTACAGTGAAGATGGATTCCCCAGGCTATTTCGTGGATGATGAATTTGGAAGGTGAAACTGGGGCAGAGAGACCACCCGGGAGGCTGTGGCATCAGTCAGGGTGACAGAGGGTGGTGGCTTGGGCAATGACGGTGACAGCAGAGTTGGGAGGAGGCAGATTGAAAACATGTTGATAGGAGAACAAATGGGATATGGTGGTGTGTGGCAGGTCAGGGGTGGGGGAGAGAAGGAAACAAGGATGAGCCCTTGACCTGGGCGACGGGGTGGATGGAAGAGACCCGGGAGAAGCCTGTTATTTGAAGGGTGGGGAATGTGGGGACCAGAGGCCAAGAGCTTATTTTGGATGTACTGAGTTTGTGCTGGGGCAGCACTAGAATTACAAGTGTGGTATCACATGGGTAGTTCTATATGCAAGTCCACTGTTAAAATGGCTTTCTACTAATGCCAGAGTACAGAATCAGGCCTGAGTAAGGAGTGAGAGATGGATAGGTAACGACTGCAGGGTAGGTACGCTAAGTCACATCTAGGTGCCGCAAACAACCTCACTAGTGTGGGTAATTTAGAGACTTTCCCTCTATGGTTTTCCAGAAGATCAAGTACCTACAGTTAAAAATAGAAAGTAAAAGAGAAGATTCTCATTACTTCCCAATTATTACATTTTTCCCCAAACTCTGGATGCTCAATATTCCATATTTTAAAAATGTGTTCTTAGAAGCACATTGTACAACAGTACAGTTTTTTTCTGTCCCCTGCATCGGTAACGTTTTCCTCTTACCTTTCACATAAGACAAATCTTAAATGATTTTTCAAATTCAATCTTCTGTTTTCTATGGAAGAAGAAATGAAGATTTCTTTCCCTTATTTTTTTTTTTCCTTTTTGAGTGAACCTGGTGGCAATAAGGATAACTATGGACTTGAGAACAGGAAGGCAGACTTGAACACCTTTTCCAATGTTCCGTAGAGTAAATGGTGAAATCATTTTCTCCTGACCAGTGACTTTCAGGAAAGAATCAGTGGTAAAGACAGACATGAAGAGAGGCTTGCTCAAAGATGTGGTCCAAACGTTTGCTCCTGGAGGTGGGTGAGGCTTGTGTAACCCTTGTCGTGTGTGACAGCACCCAGAAAGGAACTCAGTAAGTTCCTAATGGAAATGGTGGTGCCAGTTTCTGGGGAGCTAACTTCACTCTTTGCCACTTAGTTAATCCTAACCAGAAATAAACCTTCTGTTTTTTTGTTTTAACATCTTTATTGGAGTATAATTGCTTTACAATGGTGTGTTAGTTTCTGCTTTATAACAAAGTGAATCAGTTATGCATATATCCCCATATCTCTTCCCTCCTGCATCTCCCTCCCACCCTCCCTATCCCACCCCTCTAGGTGGTCACAAAGCACCGAGCTGATCTCCCTGTGCTATATGCAGCTGCTTCCCACTAGCTAGCTATTTTACATTTGGTAGTGTATATATGTCCATGCCACTCTTTCACTTTGTCCCAGCTTACCCTTACCCCTCCCCATATCCTCAAGTCCATTCTCTAGTAGGTCTGCGTCTTTATTCCCGTCTTGCCCCTAGGTTCTTTATGACCTTTTTTTTTTTTTTAGATTCCATATATATGTGTTAGCATACAGTATTTGTTTTTCTCTTTCTGACTTACTTCACTCTGTATGACAGACTCTAGGTCCATCTACCTCACTACAAATAACTCGATTTCTTTTCTTTTTATGGCTGAGTAATATTCCATTGTATATATGTGCCACATCTGCTTTATCCATTCATCTGTCAATGGACACTTAGGTTGCTTCCATGTCCTGGCGATTGTAAATAGAGCTGCAATGAACATTGTGGTCCACGACTTTTTCTGAATTATGGTTTTCTCTGGGTATATGCCCAGTAGTGGGATTGCTGGGTCATATGGTAGTTCTCTTTTCAGTTTTTTAAGGAACCTCCATACTGTTCTCCATAGTGACTGTATCAATTTACATTCCCACCTATTCCCACCTATAGTGCAAGAGGGTTCCCTTTTCTCCACACCCTCTCCAGCATTTATTGTTTGTAGATTTTTTGATGATGGCCATTCTGACTTGTGTGAGGAGATACCTCATTGTAGTTTTGATTTGCATTTCTCTCATGATTAGTGATGTTGAGCATTCTTTCATGTGTTTGGTGGCAATCTGTATATCTTCTTTGGAGAAATGTCTGTTTAGGTCTTCTGCCCATTGTTGGATTGGGTTGTTTGTTTTTTTGATATTGCGCTGCATGAGCTGCTTGTAAATCTTGGAGAGTAATCCTTTGTCAGTTGCTTCATTTGAAAATATTTTCTCCCATTCTGAGGGTTGTCTTTTCGTCTTGTTTATGGTTTCCTTTGCTGTGCAAAAACTTTTAAGTTTCATTAGGTCCCATTTGTTTATTTTTGTTTTTATTTCCATTTCTCTAGGAGGTGGGTCAAAAAGGATCTTGCTGTGATTTATGGCATAGAGTGTTCTGCCTATGTTTTCCTCTAAGAGTTTAATAGTGTCTGGCCTTACATTTAGGTCTTTAATCCATTTTGAGTTTATTTTTGTATATGGTGTCAGGGAGCATTCTAATTTCATTCTTTTACATGTAGCTGTCCAGTTTAAAACCTTCTGTTTGTTGCCTGGTGTCCTTTCCTCTTGAGAACAAAGGGGTAGTAAGATTTAGAGGTTGGAAGCTAGGTAAGATAGTCTTGAACCTTCAGCTGGGACAGACGTTTTGAAAACCTGTTTTCTCTCGTCACCAGAGCTGACTTAGATTCTGGAGCACCGTGCACCAGGAGTGAAACGTCTCAGAACTGTGTCCTGACTCCGTCACTTGTCAGCTGTGTGGTCTGAGACAGTTTATTTCATCCTTTTTATCCCCAGTTTCTTCTTTATAAGTTGGGAAAAATATAAAAACCCATGACAGTTCCATCTGTACAACTTACTTCACAGGGACATTACAAAAATCATGTGAAATACAGGATAGTATAGCCCTTGGAAGTTGTTGTACACAATATATGCATAATAGTGTACCTAACACTGGGGAAGGAGATGACCTTTCAAACTGTCTATACACCAGCAGACCACACTGGACAGTTGATAGCTCACTTCCTGAGAGAGTGTGACGTCCCAATTTCTCTTAACTCCGGTGTTCCTGGCACCCGCCCACGCCCCTCTCTTGCTGAAGCAGAAAGGGAGTGTGGTTTGGGGGAGAAGCTGAGTATCTGAGTAGGGGAAACAGTCAGATCAGGCCAACATAAGTGACTGCGGGTGTATCTAATTTGGGCAGACAGCTGGCTGGGACAGCATTTCATGGCCAGAACTCTCAATAGAAAGTGCCAGGGCGGAAACCACACAGCAGAGCTCTTTCTGAAACTTGGCTGTGGTCCATCCGGGAACTTCTTCTGGAATTCCTGCTAGACATCCAAGTAGAGGCAACCTTGGAGAGACGGACACCTGAGTGGGAAGATGAGGGACGGGGATTTTAGGGGAGAACGTGAGCAGCAGTGTGTAAACGCGGCGTTGGGTACAGGTCAGAGGGCAGGCTCAGCCACCACGCCCGCCTGCACCGTCACCTGCCCGCACAGTTACCGCAGACACTTCCTCACCGGCTCCCTGCTCCTAACCTGGTTCCTACAGTCTGTTCTCAAAACGGAGCCCTTTACGGGAGGAATCAGGTCCCGTCGCTCCTCTGCTGGCGATGCTGCTACGCTCCCTGTTCTACTCAGTTAACGCCCAGGTCCTACCGGGCTCTGCATCACCTGAAATCTGAATCGCCACGCACGCACCCCTCTGGCGTGCACGCACCCCCCCGCCGTGCACGCACCCCCGCCACGCGCGCAACCCCCCGCCACGCACGCACCTCCTCGCGCCCCCCACACGCATTCCACCACCACTGTCACCACCACCGTGGCCGTCACCAAGTCCTCTTTGACTCTCTTCCCTGTTCCCCCCTCTTCACTGTTCCAGCCACACCCACTGCCTTGCTCTTCTCAGGCCTCAGGGCATTTTCTGTGACTGTCCTGGAATATTTTTTCTTAGATACTTGCAGGGTAGCGCCCTCACCTGCCTCAGAACCTTGCCTAATTGTCACCTTTTCGAAAAAGCGAACCCTGACAACCATGTTTAAAATCGCAGCCTTCCTTCCAGCCCTGGTCCCTGATATATTCCTCTATGTGAAAATTTTCTACAGCACTGAACACCGTCTAAGAAGCTGTATAATTGACTGTTTGTTATGTTATTGATTATTGCTCGCCTGCACCTTTTAGCATAGACTGTATGAGGACGAGGATCCTTGTCTGGGTTGTTCAGGGATGTGCCCCGAGCCTCGAGGACACCTGGGCTTTGTAGACACAACAGATATTTGTTGAGTGACGGAGAGCAGAATAACTGGCATAGAGGCGAGGGTGGCGAGGAGGCACGCGGATGACAAGGCCCTTCTCCTTTACGCTCCTCCTGTCCTGCTCTCCATTTCCCTGTTTCTTCTCCCTGCATTTTTCCTACTCTCCCTCCCTGTCCTGCGTCCTACTTTCCGCATCTGATGGGAGCACCCACTTCAGCTGAGGCAGGCAGTGAGCCTCAACTTCAGTAACTTCACTGTTGGGTCACACAAGTGATGTTTATAAAGGAATAAGCATCCCAAACTGGTGCAAGCAAACCAGCTCTGTGCCCTTAAAGAGCGACCCTCTGGGAGGCCGGGTGCTTCCTCCTCACTGTGTGTCACTTTCAGAAAACTCCTCTTGAAATTACATGCACAGCCCTCAGCCCATTCTTTGCATGTGGTCTGCGGTGACAAAGCCGATTTCCCTCGAGAGTGGGACCACTTTTGCGAATCAAATAAAGGCCACGGAAATTCAAGTCTGACGAATGAGCTAAATGATCAACCTGCATGTTATCTGTTTGGATCAGAACCAAAATCACTACAAAGGCTCGAGGCTAGATTTCTGGTTTTAAAAATAAAGTGGCGATACTCAAAGATACACTATAAATGCCCAGAACCGTGGTTATGTCATTCTGGCAGTAAGTACAAATGCTCTCAAAGTGACTGCTTTGAAAAACAGTACTCATGTTTGTCTTCTGAGAATTTTATTTAAAAATCATGATTCTATCATCGCACCTCACGCTTTTTATAGGATTCATAAGCTGTCTGTATTTAAGTCACTACGTCTGTAGAATGGGAGTTAAGACTGTCTTCTCTCCTTGTTATTCTGGAGGTTGGGAGGACGAGGAAGGGAAGGAAGGTGTAAACCGATCAGAGTTCCACCAAGGAAAGGCATCATATCAGCCATGAACCAGAGTGTTAATCCTGAAATCAAAGAGCCATGGGGGGGCAGAGAACCACAAGACACTATTTGTCTTGCTTTTCGTTCCCCTGTCCATCCTCTGCCTCCCCCTTTCTCACCGAGTTTTCTTAGATTTAACCTTCAGGGTTATTCTCTAGGCACCGTCGTTCTCTAATTCCTCCCAACTGCCCATCTCCACCGTGCAACCATTCTCTCCTTCCTCTGGGACCCGTTGTGGACGCGTCTGCCTTTCCTGCCATTGGCTGAAGCCTGCAGTGTCTCTCAGGGAGGCCCTGCCTGCACAGTGAAATAAAGTCAGAAACCTGGATTAATTTGAGTGTCTTTTCTTCACATTTAGGACTGCTATTATGGTGTTGATGGCTGGTAATAAAAGACCTTTTAGTGTGGGAAATCAAATCATCTTATACTAACATAAATGGGTCCAGACCATGATTATCTCAATGTTATTGCACAAAGAACTCTGATTATGGGTGTCAGTTCTTGCCTTTCTTAAGGTATCGTAGGGCTAATCTAGCGATTGCCGGACTGACACTTACTCTTTGTAAGGTATGCAGTTTATCATTAATATGCTGCATTTCTTACATTTGGCTTCTCTGTACCCAAGACTTTTTGAGTATGAGGTTTGAAAGCTCTGCAGTATTGGCTTTGTAGATGTTTCTAGAAATTTTCTGCAATGAAACATGATAGAGTCAAAATTGGGGGAAAAAATCAAGCTGGTCATCAAACAGAATTGCCATATGCGAAGTCTGCTTATCCCTCACTCTGGCTCCCGAGAGAAGTGAAGGAATCCACATTCATGAAGGAAATGTTTAGGCTGAGATGGAAATGTGCTGTAGGAAACAATCTCTGCTTGTCAGTAGGAAATAATTCACCTGCTTAGGTAAAGATGCCCATTTATCCTGGAAAATGTCATTGCTCTATCTATATTAAATAACATATGATTAAAAACATGTTTGTGAAGATTTAATAACCTTGCAATCAGTGTCTTCTGTGAGTAGCTGCCTACTTGGTAACAAAGATCTACTGCCCTACTGACCTGAAGTGGAGTCCCCTGTCTTAATTACTTTAACTAGGTAGTTAATTTAATGGACTGGCTTTTGTAGATGTGCCGATGGCGATCTTTGTGTGTGCGCAGCAGGACACACTTCTGTCTGAGGGGCAGGTACCTGCCCTGCCCAGTCTTGCCTTTGCTCACCTGCTCCCCTCCTCAGGGGAAGCCTGCTGTCCTTCCCCCTCCCTTCCAGACTGCATCGCATTCACAACTCCTCATCCTTCAAGGCAGAGAGCCCAAAGGCCACGTCCTCCGGGAAGCCTCGTCTGACCTCGTGAGAAGTCAGACCCTCCTCTGAATGTGCTCATTCCATTTTCTTGTCCTCTGCTACAGCAGTTGTCCTGTCTTCCTGGTTTGCATCATATTCATCATTGTATCTCCCCAAACATCTCTCTAGTGATGTCTTACTACAAAAAGGGCACTCAGTAAAGGTTGAATGAGTGAGTCAACAGACTAATGAATGAGTCTCGGACCACAGTCTCTGGTTGCTCTTGACGTAAAGCATCTGTCTTATTAACCTTTCCTTCTGCTCCAGGATTAGGGTCAATAGCTGAGACCCTACTTCCTCCCCTTATTTCTTCAATCTCAGCTCACCTCTGCTGAGCTAGACAACCAGACTGAATTTTATCAAACGCAGCAGTGGTTTGTGCTGCATAATAAGTGGGCCCTGGTGACAGTCAGTTAATCATTTTGCAATGTGTGTAGAAGTGGGCTTGAGTGTAATTGAAAACCAAGCCATTTGCTCAGAGGGTGGAATGTGCAGGAAGTGCTTTGCAGACCTTTGGAATCTTTAAGGGTTGATTTTCTCTTCAGGGCACAGGTTTCTCTGAGGTCCCATATGCTGAGGAGTTCGTTTTGGCACTAACTATACACTGCCTTTCACTTCTATTTATGTGTTTTGAATACTTGTTTAGTATTTCCAAATACATTATAAGCACCTTGAAGGCAAAAAACTCAAGCCATATGACTCTTTGTATCCCTTAAAATAATATGACCATGGTCTCATATATGATATAGTCTCAAAAAATTAAGGTGGGATTTTGCCAGGATAATAGATCTTTAATAAATGAGTAGAAGAGTGAGGTTGTGATTTTTTTTTAATGGAGATGATACTTATCTCACAGTAGTTGGAAGAAAATATTTTGCAGTCCTGAGACTGTAATTCAGTAATACTAGCAGAGTCTTATTTCTCAGCTCAGAATGTTGCCATCAACCAGAATGTTTTTTTCTTTAGGAAATTCTACAGGTTTCCAGACTCTCCCATGTGGAGTAAAGGTTTTCCTGGATGGTGAGATGTGGCTTTGCAGGATGAGATTGGATTCAGGACACAGTTTGAGATTATTACGAGTTTTCCCTCTGTCTGCTTTATCCAGCAGAAACCGTACAGCAAGTGGATACTTCCTGTTGACTTTTGGCAGAGTTAAGAAAGGTTTAGCTTAAAACAGATTTTATTTCTTAGAGTTTCATGTCTACCTAGTAGTCCTATGAGATTGGGACTCCTGAGGTTTTCTTTTCTGTAGATACCTATGATCAGAGATATAGACCCACAGTAAGTTATAACAAGACTTTATTTTGAGCAAAAAAGGGTGCCATATGGCCTCTTTACCAGCCCTCCTCATCTGGTGGGGTGGACAAAACTAGCAACTTTTCAATTTCCTGGACGCACTCGGGTCCTCACCTTGGCAGTTTGTGGGCGAGGCCAGCTAATTGAGTTGAGGGTATACTCCCCCACGGTCCTCTAGGAAGAAGGGGTTGCTTTCTGCTTCAGGACAGCAGGGGTCTCGGTATCCCCCGTGCACGTTCTTCTGCTTCAGTTCCTCCAGCTTCCTTGACACTTGCAATGGGAACCCTTATTAGCCACCTCTTTGTACACCCACTTAATCAGCAACTTGGTTTTTTATTTTGTTTGCTTTTCTTGAAGGTGATGCCCTTTGGCATCTTGGCTCTGGCTTCCTCACTTTCTGACATGTGGCTTTGCCACTCTTGGCCTTCCTGGGAAATTCCTAGTACCTGGCACCTCTTGCTGGAGGTTAACATACCTCCTCCGAGCATTCAGTTGGCTGCCTTCTTTAGCAAAAGGATTGTCTCTTCCTTTCTTCCTGCTTTGTCATCCTTGGAGGGCATGACTGTCAGTCAGCTGGCAGCTGTGCCAGCCTCGGGTTGGTATTAATAAGAAAGAATAGGAGATCTGTTCAGCTTAGATAACCACACAAATTGCATTGCTGTATTTTATCTTTACATTTTAGAAAGGTTAAGGTGTTTTTCTATCACCAAAATAATAAGACATCAAGGGAACGGCTAATCTTGTGGTCCCTCTTTAGCGTGGATTTCAGGTATAGGAGATTAGCCATCTCTCAGAAGATTGGCATCTTGCAAAGGAAGCCTTCTTTTCTTTCCTGCTCCATGAATTTTCCTTTGTGAGTCACTGAAGATGTGCCATCGGCTGAGAGCAGTAAAATCATTTAGCGTTAGGCGTGGCTTCACATTTTGTCTTGAAAGTCTCAAGGTGTTAAACAACTAAAGGGAAGATACAGAAGAGCAGAAATAGCACTTTTCAAAGAGAGTGTGTTTCGGAGCTTCTCTGTTGGGAAAACCTGTTTCTTGGTTGCGGGCCTCTTGAAGGTGGATCGCAGGAGAGGCCACGCCGTGGAGGAGGAGTTTGTGAGAGAGCTTAGCCAGCCGTGAAGGGAGCCTGGGCCTCAGGGCTGCCCTCCGGTTGCCGGGCCGAGGGATCACTATCACGCTCTGCCTTTTGAAGATGGGGCTTTGAGGAAGTGGCCAGTGAAGAGAGTGTGAAATATGTCTAACTTATGTAAATCCCTGCCAGCCACGGGAGCACACGGGTTAGTAATTTGTCTGATGGCAGCTTTTCTCCAGTTACATCTTTTCTCCAGGCTGGGGACTGAAGGCTCCTTGGCCGACTCCAAGGGGGATATGTGTGCAGCGTCGGTAGCTGATTCCAAACCGGAAGAGAGTTATTTCTGATGAGGAAGGACCACCTGGAGTTTAGTTTTGACTCATGATTTAGGACCCCAATGAGCATTGCTGCTCCTGAACAATGGTGTAAGTGATGTGGTTTTCTCTCCCATATCATTTTCTTATTACACTTTTTATGAAGTTAATTATAGATTCACATGCAGTTGTAAGAAATAATGCAGAGACATGCTACGTACCCTCTACCCAGTTTCCTCCATGGTAACACCTCGTAAAGCTGTAGTGCGATATCACAGCCAAGAAATTGACGACATGCAATCCACCGATCTCATCCAGATTCCCCCCGTTTCACGTGTGCACAGCTGTGGGTGCGTGTTTAGTTTTATGCGGTTGGATCACATGGGTGGGTTCCTATATCCACCACCACAGTCAAGATTCTGAGCTGTTCTGACAGCATCAGCACCTTCCCATTGCCCTTTCATAACCATGCCCAGCGCCCTCCTACCCCCGCCCTTCATCCCTAACCCCTGTCAAACACTATAATGTGTTCTTCACGTCTGTAATTTTGTCATCTTGAGAACATGACATAAACAGAATCATACCGTATGTAACCTTTTGAGGTAGACTTTTTTTTCACAGCATAATGTTTTGAGATTCATCCAGGTTGTAGCTTGTCAATAATTCATCCCCTCCTAATGCTGAGTGATGTTCCAGCATGTGGATGTATCACAGTCTGGTTAACCGTCTACCTACTGAGAGACATCTGTGTTGTTTCCTGTTATTGGCTATTATGAATAAAGCTGCTCTAGATATTTGTGTACAGGTGGTGTGGACAGAATAACCTCTGGGAAGGAAAGGTTTTTAAGTCCTACCTTCCCTCACACATTTTTGCTTCTCTGAACACTACTTGTCTCCACAATCACAGCTCACAGATGCAGCACACAACTTCCGAGATTACTTACGATGCATTAACAGAAAGGAGTTGTCAGGACTTTCCTGGAGCAACGAGGGTGAGCAAGGTCATGCCTACATCATAAGAAGGAAAGGAGGGAAGGAAATGCATTCCCCCCCCAACCCCAGCCATTCCTCCTATCAGATCCAGCCTGAGCTCCGTCGTCCTTGGGAGACCCTGCCCCTCCTCTCAGGGGTCTTCTCCCTTCCCGTTCTTTGGGTTAAACGCGCCCACCTGCAGAGAGCGGAGGGGATGTGGTCCTCGTGTCCTTGCAGTGACATTGCTCCTCTTGTGGGTGGTTTACATGCAGCCCATACTTATTTGTTCTGATTTTAGTGGGGTTGACACTGAGCAGGGACGTGGGGAGGTGGAAGGGAGGGCGGTTCTGGGATGAAGCAAGAGCAGGTCATTGATGGCATTTGTCGTCAGCTTCCGAGGGGACGTGCTCACCTCCACACGACAGGAGCTGCCTGTTTCTCCCTCCCACCAGCAGCCAGGAGGGTAGCGCAGGGACTGGCAGGTGTGAGGACCCACCGGGCAGGGGGTACAGAACCCTGGCCCTGGCTCCCTGACTCACACGGCCCTTCTCATTTCAGGGCGAGGCCAGGAGGGGTGACGGCCTGAGGGCCGTGCCGGTGCGATGCTCGGATAGGCCTGGGGACACCTGGCTCATCACTGCTGTCCTGGTCCCCTGCCCTCTTGTTCTTGCTGCCTTTCCCAAGCAGGGACACAGGTCATGGTCTGTCCTCCAGTCACCGTCTGTGGGCTTCCAGCGGCCTAGACAACTGTTCTACTGTCCAAGGCCCTCCATCTCCCGCACCTTCCACCCTTCACTGCCCCCGGCAGGCACCTGCAATCCTGCTGCCAAACTCCCCGCAGCTGCCGGCACGTCTTGTTCTTTCTCTGCCTGCAACGCCCCTTTCTCTGCTCTTCCTGGCAAATCTCTAGGTCATCTTCAAGGCACAGTTTCAGCCTCCTGTTCCGTGACTTGCCCGGGCGGGTCAGACCTTGTGGCCCACACACTGCTTGTGGCCCATATCCATGGTCACCGTCCCTCTGTGGGTCTCAGTCCCCAAGGATGCTCAGCTCTCTGGCAGTAGAACCATGCCCCCTTTGACCTGCTGGTGTCCAGTGTCTCTTCACCACCTAATACGTGTCACAGCTACTGCTGCGTGAAGGGTGGGGATGGAAGAGAACGTTTGCTGGTCTGCCTGGTGGGTCTCCCTGGACTGGGGAGACCCGGTCTTCGCTCACTGTTTCCTTCCTCTGAACAGCAGCAGGGAGCCCTCTTCCCTGCAGGTCCATGTGGACATCTGCACGGAGAAGAGGCTTTGTCCCACCCATGGGGCTCAGTTCAGTGGTACCTGCCAACCCCCTGAAATGCCAGCCAAGCCTGGAGTGTCTGTTGTCACGATTATTATTAGTACAGTGACTTCGCTTCTCAGGAAGCCCTCACGGAGGGTTACTCTGCCTTCCCTATTTGTGAGTTAATCGTTTTATTTATGTATCTTAACCTCACATTTCTATCTTTCAGGTGTCTATGTATTTCTCAAACACATCACCAAGCCAGTGCCCCAGGGACAAAGATTAGACATTTCCTCCAGAGTTTCTGTTTATGTGAGGGGTGGGGGACTCGAGCCTAATCACCCCCAGGACAGTAAATGAAATGGGTGTGGCCCAGAGCAAAAGAGGTAGAAATAGATCGACAGCCATTTAGAAAAACACCTTTTGTCGCTCACGGGGAATTAGGTCAGAGGCTTTCCCCTCTTCAGAGACAGCAAGGCAAAACAGTTAAAAAATCCAAAATAGAAGTAGTTTCTCTTTAAAACACCTGCATATCGTGCATGTGTGTGTGAAAGCCCTGTGTGCTTACATGAGTCTCCTTTTCTCAGAATTTGAACAATAATTATATCAGTTATGCTTACTAAACTCCCCCCAAATTATTAATCAGAGCCTCTGCAGAAAAGCTGCTTTGGCTGAATATTCTTCTAACTTGGTCTCTCTCTGAAACTCTCGGCCTCTTCATGTCTGTCTTCCTTGTTCGTCCTCTGACTTTTGCTCAGACCACACTGCTCTGTGTGTGTGACATTGTGCTGCCGTGTGCTGGCCTCCAAGCCAAGTACTAGACTTTCGTACTTTTCTTTGATTTCAGGGAGTGTATCTTATGTCTCCCAACCGTGAGTGTGTCTAGTCTGTGGGCAATAGGAAACCCGAGTCCACTATGCCCTTTGCACCCAGCAAGTGTCTAATATATATATTAGATGATATTCATGTTAAGAGAACAGCCTTCTGGGTTGCAGAAGTTCCCAGAGGCTGGGTCAGGCCACTTGGGAAGGTCACCGGGACCCACGTCACTCAGAGCTGGCAGCCTGCCTGTGGCCATAGAGTCATCTTCATATCTGAGGCATCACGCGCATGTACTAGCGTTCCCTCCAGCCCTGCCTGAGCCAAGGGTGGAGAGGCTGTGCTTCCAGAAGGCCGTTTCTCACCACCACCTGCACAATCCAGGTCCAGGCCGTGAGTCCCGTTTTGCGTTGGAGGCCAGTGAGGCTCAGGAACGTTTCGTGGCCTCAGTGTATTAGTGTTGATATCAGGATTTCTATTGATAAGAGTGAATGAATTTGTTCATGTGTTGTCATCTGTCCTTGGCAACTAATACCGCCCGAGTGATCCAAAGGAGTCCTAAAGCGTACGTGTGAACAAAGCTATAAAGCGACCTTAAGTCGGCCTGAAACCTTGGCCCTGCCCTCATTACTCCACGTGGCTCAGAAGCACAGGGGCCTCTGGAAAACGGCCCGAGAGCCCCACGCCTCAGTCTTCCCTCGTCTCTCTCTTCCTCACAAAGTAAATGCAAGTGATTCTGAACGTTGAATTCGATGCTTTAATATCAAATTCCGGAGCCACTTCTGTGATGTGCGGCTCCGATTCCATCATGAGGTTCTGTGTTGACTGGAGCAGCTGGGAGGATCCCGGGCGTTAGTGGGGTGCCCCCCTGCCCCCGGAAACTGAGATGTCAGCGGGCAGTTCTGAGACGTGCTCCCCGGGAGATCTGAGTCACGGACATCTGAGCAGCGGGGAGGGAGTGGAGGCGTGTTCACGTCTCCCTTTGCTACCTCAATGTGTAGGTTCTGGAGTTTCTCTCCCCTTGAAAGCTGGGCTCTCGTGTAGTCTTTCTCGGCCAAAGGTAGCAGGATTTTGACTTGTTTATGTGCTCATTCGTTTCTGTGGATTAGTTAAGCTTAATAAAGTTCAAGCAACCTGTCCAAAACATAAATTAGCATCAGTGATTCAAGATGCCTGATTCCCTCGGGTTCTGGCAGAATTAACAGAATTCTCTCGAATTACAGAATCTTCAAAAGGCCCCAGGAGTCAGGCAGGCTCCCTCCCCGCCCTTGGTAGATGTGCAGCAGGCCTGCGTTCCGCTCTGCTTGGAGCAGTGGCTCTCAGCAGGTGCACGGACGCAGCCGTGTTCCCGGGGCCCTTCACGGGTGCGCCCCTAAATATTAATAAAGGAGGGAAGTTTGTTTTCACAAAACCCGGCTCGTGCAGGGCTGTGGTGATGCCTGAAACGGGAAGGTGTGATGCCACCTCTTTTTGGAGGAGCACAGCCTGGAGGAGGGGGAGCACAGCAGAACGAGAAGATGGCCGTGAACACAGACGTCCTCCTCCATCGCCTCCGGAAGATGCCGAGGCTCCGGAGGGCGGGGTCCCGAGGCGGCCAGCTCTGTTCACCCTGGGGGCCAGGGCTGCAAGGTGGCCAAGGAGGCTGTGAGGCAACCGTGGACCCTCTTGTGGACGGGGCGACTTATTTTTAGACCACAGTAGAGAGTGTGTGGTGAGATTGCTGACTTGCCTGATGCTCTCTTGAAGGTTTCATGTTAAAATAATGCCATGAACACAAAATCGTTGGGGACTAGTGTGTTGCCCCTTTTCAGGATGGAGGCTCATTCCCCATTAAGCAGTCTGTTCCAGTCTATTCCAGTCTGTTCTAGTTTTGCACAGCTTCAGTCTTGGACAGACTATATTAAGATACTTGCTTATACCAACCTGGCTCTCTGTACCTTCCACCCAAGAGTTTGTGTTCTGTTTTTGGAATAGAAAGAAATGTATCAAACCCAGTGTTTACCAAAATTGGCTGTCCACCGGATCATATGGCAACCCTCTCAAGTATGGACTCAGAGATCCTCCCGCAGAAATTCCCAGATGATGTGTATCTTTATCAACTTCATAGGTATTGCTGGTGGGCAGCCAGGGTTGGGATATTTCCCATAATCTTCAGCTGGTAGTTAACTCTTCTAGGTTAATTGAACATTTGTTAATAAGCTAAGGGCCAGGCTCCCAGTATACACATCTCATTCATTGCACCTTCTCACTGGCCTTGTGTGTCAGTTCACAGGTTTCATCTACAAAGGAAGACAGAGTTTAGACTCTGAGTGTATCTATTTACATCCTTTATACCTGTCCTGAGCGGGGTGGTCATACCTAACACTGACCATCTAGATACACTTTAAATCCGGACTCCCTTAAAAGAGCACACACAGGTAAGCACAGTCAGTGAATTACAGAATTTTCTTTTAGGGCTCATCATCCTTTCCTGTCCTTTCCTTTCCATTTCAAGTTTCCTAATGAAATATGTGAACAGAGAAACTGTATTTTTAATAGATGTTACCTGTCATGGTTTGTAGTCCATAATGGAAAACCTCGTTGTTCTGTTTTATTTTTTTCCCTCCTGTTATACTTGTAAACCTATATACCAGAGAAAGTAAGGTATAAACACTTTTAATAACAAGAATAAATAAGCAACAGAGGAGGTGACTCATCGGGCTTTGAGAGAACTTGATCACCATCAGCCCTAAAATAGAATGACTCCCCTGGTCCCAAGCAGGCAAGAGCCCTTCCTCCCAGCCGCATCCTTCCCGGCCATAGCCTCTTCCATTGGAATCGAGCTGTGGTCTTCTTCTGTCTGCCCACAGAGATCCTGGCCCTCTCAAGTACCACCTGGTCTCCTTTTACAGCTGCTCAGACTGATCCTATGAAACCAAGTCAGTCTTTTATAATGCTAGCAAGCTCGTGACAAACAGATCTAAATTCTTCTTCCAGGGTTTTGAAATTCTACTTTCCAGTCTTTGTTAAGGCTATTCTCAAAGTACTTTTTTCTAGTGCACGAGAAATAGGTATTTGTCATAAACACTTAGAACATAGTGTTTAATAGACTAAAATGATAGAGAAAAATATAGAAGACATACATATTTCTTCTAGAAAACAACAGAAAGACAAAAATTCAGTTATTTAACTTTTTTCCCACTAAACAGCACTGCATGAGCATTTCTCACATACAAATAAATTACTTTCCATACGAGTGAATACCTCTATTTGTATACTATACTGATACAGCATAATTAATTTTGCTGTTCTTGGGTATCTGGGTTGTTGCTAGTTCTCCGGTATTGTACATGGTAATGTTCACGGTCACTTTTGCATCATGAGAATTACGCACTGATGTATTTTTCTAACGCCGCTAAGAAAACCATTATATCTCTCTCATTGGGGTGATGGTTTGCTACCTTCTTTCACTGTGAAGTAAAGGGAATCGTGCTTCCGGGAACCAGAAGGCGGTTATTTCTGGAACCTGGGATCCCTGTGAAGGCCTGTCCCCATTTTTCTCCCTGAGTTGGGGAGAAGGCGATGCCAGTCGTTGTGCCCATTCTTCTAGAATCTACGCTGGTGCTCCGTTTCCTTCTTCCTTCCGTGGTGGTAGGCAGGGGCCCTTCTCTGTGCCAGAGGAGGTGGAGAATGAGGCGAGCGGGAGGTTCCAGGGACGCCGCCTGACAACACTGAAAATGCTGACATAAATTAATCAAACGAGTCATCTCACAGGATTGAATTAGTTGCTGATTTATGGCTGCGGCGCCTCGGCTGCCAGTCCGTTTCTTCATGCTCATCCGTTGTTGCCCCTGATTTATGTCAGAGTCTCAGTGCATTGGCTGACTAGGGACCCTTGCAGGATGGACGGAGGGGCGAGGGCCGCCCCCGTGCCGGCCGCCCTGATCCAGTCTTCATCCCACCCCTCAGAGTGCAGCCCCATCTATCAGCTCCAGGATTTGCCTCATAAACTCTGTGTCTGCATCTGTAGGCCCTGTTGTATCACGGTGGAAGACGGGCTGGTGACAGAAGAAAAAAATCTTTTTTTTCTTCCTCATTCTTAGAGATTCTCACACCCAGATGGGATGCCGCTAAGGCCGTGCCTGTGTGCCTGGCGATGACCTGCAGGAAGCGCCCCCAACCCGTGTTAGCCTCCTTGAGTCACTGTTATTTTTTGTAACAAGGGGGCCTGGGGGTGGTTTGTGAGATGATGTGGTTTGAGCGCTGGTGGCTTCCTCCTTGGGGAGCCTATTTAATACTGCTGTAACATTTCTTTGTAGGAAAAACTCTGTTGTGAACACTTGGCTGCTCATTCTAGAAAGCTCTGCCCTAGAGGATGTTCATTTTTCTCATGGGCTTATTCTTTTTTTTTCTCTCTCTCAAGTTCTTTCTCTGTGTCATGTACTGATTCCTGTGCTTCTGTCTATATTTTCTCTCTGAGTCCCAGTCTTCAAGGGTTTTGTGGAGATAAAGACATAACATGTATTATCAAATAAATAACGGTATGGTTATAGATGTGTGGTTGCTAATGATGACAGCTCTGATAAGTGAATTCACAGTTACACGAGCATATCTATTTTTTTAAGCAAACATGGAAAAGTTATTATCTTTGGAATTCATGTGAAACATTCTTTTAAATGTATTAAGAGGAGAGGACTTTTTAAAACATAGATTTGATTATTGGATATGAGTAATGTTACTTAGAAACAAGCTTTGTGGTAAGGTGAAAAATCACATTCACTAATAATAGCTTTGGTTTGAAATTGTCTAAACGATGTTTGATTATCAAAGCGTGGAAGTCTTTTTTTAAAAACAATTAACCTTTAAGTGTTATCATTTCCAAATCTGTATCTCAGGAAAACAGTCAACATCTCTGAAACTCATTTTTCATATTTTTAAATAATATCTACTTCATGAAGTTATTATTAAAATGAAATAATGTATTTAATATGTTTAGTACAATACCTGGCCTCTAGTAAGTATTTGACATGTCTATTATTATTTTATTCATCATTGGTTGGTTACCTATTATTATTTTAGCTCTAGCACAGATGTGTGTTCCAGATTCACGTAGCATTAGGCATCACCCATTGGATAGCCTGTTAACTTCAAAATCAGAAAATAAAACAAATCTTCTGCTCCCACTGCTTGACCTAGATCAACACACAGCCACCACCTTCTACATGGATGGCCAAGTCAGAAGTTTGGTGCAATCTCTCACCCACCCCATCCCCGGCATCTGGGCTCCAGCGACACTGAGCTCCTTCCCTCCTTCCACCCCGCCATGCTCTCCCTCCCTCGAGCCTTTACCCACATAGTTCCCTCTGCCTGAATCTCTGCCTTCCCTCATTTCAGCTATTTATCTCCTGTGCATCCTTCAGGTCTCAAGTAGAAGTCACTTCTTCCAAGAAGTCTTCTTAGCCCTCCGCAGCTCTCTCACAGGCTCCTTCTAAGTGCCCCATAGTGTCTTGTGTTCTTGCTATCATAGCACTTGGCGTATTATACAGTAAGTAACTATTTTTTGTACTGGTGCATGATCTCTACGATTGGTTGACTGTCTTACTCATCCCACTGTATCCCCGTGCCTTCCATAGATGGAGGAGGAAGTGCTTGGCACTGCTGCTGAATGCATGAGTCTGTCTTCAAAGTCAATTCTAATAGAGTGGAGTTTTGAAAATGATTTAAAGGATGTTTTAAATGAAGGGAGAGGTAATCTTCCATTTGAGTTCAAAGCCTCTGCCTATACATGCTATTTCCATACAGGGGCTGATGCTGTGCATTCAAATAAGTCCCAGGACTCACATTTTACAGAAGGAGCAGACCAACATTAGATCAATTTCCATGAATTTTTCCAAGAACGATAAAATAAGCCAACTATATTGGTAGTACTCTGTTCTAGCCCCTGGCCTTCTCCTCAGTATTACGCCTCCTCCACCTCTTCTCTCCTGAGCTGGTTCTTAAAGGGAGGGAAGAACAAAGATTCCTCATGGTCCGCGACCTTTGCTATTCCTTGGGCATCTTTTCGAGAATTTCAAGTGACAAAGAGCCCTTTCAAATTATGACCTCTTTCCCTGGGAGACCAGACCTTCAGAAGGATTCTTCACTAAACCTTTGGGAGAAGATAAGCAGTCTTCGACTTTGCAGAATTTTCCCTACACAACCTGGCATCAGACACAAGAGCAAACAGAGCATTTGGCTTCCTGTGGGATATTGATTTTCCCTCTCTGCTGCAGCATTTTCCTCATCCTCTTGGCATCCTCTGCAAAAATAAAACATGAGATTTGAAAAACTAAAAATACTGAAAGTGACAGGTTGTTCCAGCATCGTGGGTGTGTGAGTTCCAGTGGAGAGAGGACCGATGTAGCGCCGTTGCCCTTCAGGGGTCACCGAGTGCACTTTTAGACTGTGGAGCAAATTGAGGTAAATAACAGGTATTAGGAGCGGCCAGATAAAAGCCTTTTGGGAAAGTGGGCTGGGAGAGTGTAAAGAAGCAGAGCTAGGGAGATAATGGAAGACCGGGATAATGGCCCCACGAGGCAGACAGGCAATGCCTTCCTGGGTTCTGGGTTCGTCTTGTAGCAGCAGTGTAGGTGATTACATACAGGTGAGAAGGTGAGTTTGGATGATTTGTCCGTAAAACAATGAGCGAGATGACCCACCGTGTTCCCCAAAAATCTCCGTATCAGTTTAGCCTGTGCCGTCAGTGACACTGCGCTCTCCGCGGTCAAGGCTGATTGACTGTGGCCACGGTTCAGTCCCACCCCTGCTGTCCACGTTCAGCCCTACCTCATGGAGGGAGGGATTCAGTGAGCGTTTCCTGCGTGCTCAGGAACTCTGTCTGCAGTCCTGTTTGCCGCCCAACTGGCTTTAATTTAGCATCCACTTCAATTAGCAAAGAGAACTCTTGGGAATTCCCCAGTGGTCCAGTGGTTTGGACCCCGAGCTCCCACTGCAGGGAGTCTGGGTTCAATCCCTGGTCAGGGAACTGAGATCCATCAAGCTGCATGGCTTGGCCAAAAAAAAAGAAAACCAAAAAAACAAAGAGAACTCTTGTTTCAGACACCACTTCTCACCCTACCCTCCAGTTCTGAGGACTGAATTGGATTCTTTCTTTTGGCAACTGAATCGCTACATTGAAAACTTCCCCTAATGCTTTAGCTTCTCCTAGATTTTATTTCCCTTCTTGGTTGTACATTCTTCCTACTGGTTGACGTTTTTGGACTACTTCTTGTGGTCCTAAGCTCCAACTCCATTGCCTACAACTTACCTGAGCCAACAATGTGCTTGCTGTTTTATTCCTTAGATAGTTGTCTTTAGGTTATACCAGACTCCCAACCAGCATGGTCACTTCAGTGGAGGATTTAATCCTAGATTTTATTCTCTTCTTGCTCTAAGTAGATGTGCCTGAACACTTTGACATTGGTCTTCTCTGCTTTTCTAGCTGATCCTTTAGTCTAGCTGCACGTTATCTTCTGACCTGTGTTTTAAACTGTCCACTGGACATCTCTATCTGCATTTATTAAAGGCAACTCAGACTCCATGTTTGTAAGTCTGACTGTGTCACTTTCCTTCAACCTGGGTTTCTCTTCCTCCATCCCCTTTTGGTTCATGAATTCACCATCTGACCACTTAACACAAGCCAGAAACTTGGGCGTCAAATTGGACTCACCTTTTCCCTTCACCCCCCTTTATCCTCTGTTCTCTATGCCTGTATGTCTGTGTACTGACCATCAGTGAGCTCAGGGAATCCCACAGCTTTCAATATCATCCATATTTTAACGAGATGCAAAACACAATGAAAAAGAATGTGTGTGTGTCTACTTGACACTCCACACCTGACGTGGATATCTGCCTAACAGGCATCTCAAACTTAACATATTCAAAACAGAGCCCTGGCTCTCGACCCCAACACCCACCTGCTCTCCCCACAGTCTCCTCCCATCTCAAATGGCATCACCACGTTGCCTAAAACCAAACCTCTTAGAGTTACCTTTAATTCTGCCTAAAAATACCCCTCTCTCCCCCATCCAATCCAAGCGAATCCCCTTGATTCTTCTCCTGGATATACCCAGCACCTGCCCTCTTCTTTCCATCTCCACTGCTACAACCCAAACCCAAATACCAATACAACCTGGACTATTGAGATAGCTTCCTAACTCGTGTCTTTGTTTTGCTCTTGCTTGTCCTCCATCCATTCTGCATTCAGCAGCTAGAATAGCCTATTAGAAATGAAATACTATCACTCTTTGCCTTAAAGCCTCCTATTACCTTGAAGTATACTTTAAATGAAGTCTGGCCAGCAGTGTCCTGTCTTGTCTCAGACCCACCTCCTCACTAGGCTCCAGTCACCCTGGTCTTCTTCTCCTATTCATGCCATACGTGTGCCCACCTAGGGCTTTTGCACTTGCTCTGCTCCCTGCCTGGAACACCTGCCCCCAGACCTCCCCAGTTGCAATGCACCATCCCAGTGAGCGCTGATGTGCAACATCTTTCACATCAACCTATTTTATTTTCTTTGTAGAATGCCTTGCTCTCTGAAAAGATCTTGCTTGGTTATTTATTTTTGAATTACCTGCTTCTTTTCACTGAAACGTAGGCTTCAAGGGCACGGGCTTCGACAGCCTGGCCGAGTGCTGTACTCCCAGTGCCTACACATAGCAGGTACTGGACAGTTAACTGATTGGTTAGTTAACCAGTCCCTATATCTTTGCTTGTTAAATTATCGTTATTTTGCCTCTTCCTGTAAACAGTAGATCAGCTGTGTTTATAATTCTTAGTTTATCTGTGTTTAAAATTCTCAGATTATAGTTAAAAGCCCTAAGCGCTTTCTATTTCCCACTTATCCCTTGCAATAATCCTAATGAGATGGGTGCTGATATTTCCTGATGACAGATGAAGACACAGAGCAGAGAGAGGTATTAAGCTAACTGTCAAGGTCACTCAGCTGTCCAGCAGTCATGCCAGGATCCCCCCCAGGGGAGTCTGTGTCCAGAGTCCCTCTCACCCCCACACTGCTCCTGGGGGCGGCTGACTGTTGCTCTTTTCAGGGCAAGCTGCCTGGCCGCGACCTCCAACTTTTCGCCAGGATCTCGCTCCTTCTAGATGTGGCAGGGCTGGAGGCTTGTGGCCCCAGGGGCCCCTGTTGTTCCCAGTCTCAGAGCTTCGTCAGCCTGTGGCTTCCACCCCTCTAGGCTGCAAGGTAAAATACATGACACCTGGTTAAATCTGAATTTCAGGTAGACAACAAATCATTTTTTAGTGTAAGCGTGTCCCACGCATTTAATCTGAAACTCAAGTTTAATTGTATGTCTCGTATTTTCATTTGCTAAGTGGGGAGACCATATCCCCACACACACTCACTGGTGTGTTTGTGTTCCTTTCTGATCCCACAGGATATCTGGCTTGTTTTCAAGAGTAATTATATATATATATATATATATATATATATATATATATATATATAAGTATATATATATATTACGTATTATTGCTGGGTCTTCAGAGTAGAGGAAGGGGTCACAGTGTGGATTCACTGTACTGCTTTAATTAGAAGTTTACTTCATTTTCATAAAAAGTGTTTCCTCAACCTTTTGTAACTCTTTCCCTCTTTATGAACAGAAAAACTCATACAGTGTTCCTAATCTTCTTCATGTCCCACCAGCAAAAGTGATTTCATTTTGTTTTAATGTTTGGTGCAAAAGTAAAAATAGTATTTGTTTTGCTTTCTAAATATAAAATTATTACGGCATAGTTTTCTTCAATTTACATATCTACCATTCTACCAAGATGAGTCTCAAACTTATTCTTTAAAAATAAATCTTAAGTGTACCTTCTCCAAGAAACCGTCCCGGGCTCCCTCCGGGAGAGTTCATCTCCGTCCTCTGGGCCACAGGGCACCTTCTGCCCCCACCCCAACGCCGTCACCCCACCTATTGAAATATTCCACCTCTGCATCTGGGGACCAACTGGGCACTAAGATGCTCATGGCAGAATTTTTAATTTTCACTTCTATGTTTCCAGTCCTTTGCAAATCCAGTAAATATGTGCGTTCAACGACCTTATAAAGCATTACGAGGACAGTGGAGAGTGATATTACAGCAGCTAAACTTGTATCCAGAGCAAGAAACAAGCGACTCTCCAAAGAGATTTTTTGACTGAAAAGTGGCAGAAAGTAATGCCAAAGAGTCACCCAGACTTGTCTCATCTCTGCTTGTTATGTATTTTGTTTCATTTTTAAACTCCAAAAAAGGAGGATTTGCTGTTCTCTCTCATGTAGTTTTTGTGAACTAATGTGGCACAATGATAAAGTGATTAGCCTGTGGACCCAGACTGGTTAAGTTCAAATCCAGACTCTGTCACTTTCTAGCTGAGTGGCTTGGGAATGTTACTAGATGTATCTGTGTCTCGGTGTCCTTATCTGTAAAGATGGAATAGTCACAGTTACTTTCCCATGGGGTCAGGCAATAAGGAGACGTATTAGGAAGTATGAGGAATGTACCACAATTCCTAGAACGTAAAGTGAACATGGTGCATGAGATGAGCGTGGACAGGTCTGTGTGGTCCAACTCACGTTTGCACCATTGAGTTTTACTTTTAGAAGAGCCGTTGGTTCCTGGAGGCCTCTGGAAACATGTGGTCCGTGTGTTCTTGTGCAAAATGGAACAAACCAAAGTTTGCTATCAAGCAATTCCCCATAACTTTCCTAAACTGTACCACATTTTATATTTCCTTATTTTATTATTTAAAGCTCTGTCAGCTTGACCTCAGTTTTGTTCTTGGCTTTCAGCTTCCTTTGTTCTCAGGACACAGTTTTCTGTCACTTGCTGTTGGCCTCTGCCCGCCCCCAAACTTGGACCCCATGAAAACCATCGTGCCTGGCTCTTTCCAACCAACTAGTTGGGAGACACAGGACCGCACTGCCAGAGTTACCTTCCCCGCTCCCCTTTTCACTCACTGACTCTCCTCCCATCCCCAGTTTTCCTGCATCTGACCTTTGGAGGCCATTTTGCTAACAGCTCTTTCTCCAACTTCAACGCATCCTCATTCTAGGGGGAACGAACAGCCCTGGCATTTCTCACTAGTGTCATGCTGCTGCCGTGCAAGTCAGGGAGGTGATTCACCTGCTGGCTCAGGGACACTAGAAGTGACGTAGAACATTCTGGCTCCCACCCCCCGTCAAGTGAGGTCTCTTCCTATTTTCCTTACTGGGAAGCGCTGCATAGCTGAACCACTTCTGTCCCTTTTCCATGGGGATTGGTTGGCTTGCCTTCTAGTTTGCATTTAGTCTTTTAAAAATATAGAAAGATTGGGCTTCCCTGGTGGTGCAGTGGTTGAGAATCTGCCTGCTAACGCAGGGGACACGGGTTTGAGCCCTGGTCTGGGAAGATCCCACATGCCGCGGAGCAACTGGGCCTGTGAGCCACAACTACTGAGCTTGCGTGTCTGGAGCCTGTGCTCTGCAACAAGAGAGGCCGCGATAGTGAGAGGCCCGCGCGCCACGATGAAGAGTGGCCCCCGCTTGCCACAACTAGAGAAAGCCCGTGCACAGAAACGAAGACCCAACACAGCCAAAAATAAAATAAATAAATACATAAATAAATAAATAATATTTTTTAAAAAATTATAAAAATACAGAAAGATAAGTGAATGTAATACCCTAAGGGGGGAACTCTTTTCTGTAATTTCCGTGGATGAAGGAGCAAGAACAGTATCTACCCAGATAGACGGGGTGTGAAAGAAAAGACAGTTTCTGTCTGAGGTGACTGTGTGAATGGTGTAGATGTCGACTGAGATGGGGAAACTGGGAAAGAGCTGGGCAGGTGAGGAGTTAAGAGGGAGACTTGCTGTGTTTGGTTCACTGTGGCAGAAAGGTCTGTGCTGAGACGGGATTGGGGTCTCCAGTGTGTGGGTGATCGCTGAGAACCCCAGAGTGGATGCTGTCCTCCTGTGGGTTATGCGGAAGGACATCTAGGAAATGTTAACGCTGAACTGGGATTTCCTTAGGAATGGAAACTCTCAGGCGCGTTTATAGCCTGAGGAGAAAGGTAGAGAAAGAACCTTGTTGCAAGAAATTCCCCAAAACAAATGCAAGTTGGTGCAGCCACAGTGGAGAACAGTATGAAGGTTCCTCAGAAAACTAAAAATAGAGCTACCATGTGATCCAGCAATCCCACTCCGGCACATATATCCAGACGAAAAGATACATGCACCCCTAAGTTCATAGCAGTACTATTTACGATGCCAAGGCATAGAAACAACCTAAATGTCCATCGACAGATGAGTGGATAGAGAAGATGTGGTACATATACACAATGGAATATTACTCAGCCATAAAAAAGAATGAAATAATGCCATTTGCAGCAACATGGATGGACCTAGAAATTATTATACTAAGTGAAGTAAGTCAGACAGAGAAAGACATACCATATGATATCACTTACATGTGGAATCTAAAATATGATACAAATGAACTTATCTATGAAACGGAAACAGAATCAGGGACATAGAGAACAGACTGGTGGTTTCCAAGGGGGAGGGGGGTGGGAGAGGGATGGATTGGGAGTTTGGGATTAGCAGATGCAAACTGGTATGTATAGAATGGGTAAAAACAACAAGGTCCTACTGTATAGCACCAGGAAATAAATTCAATATCCTGTGGTAAACCATAATGGAAAAGAATATGAGTAAGAATTTATATATATATATATATATATGTATCTATGTATAACTGAGTCACTTTGCTGTACAGCAGAGATGGGCACAACATTGTGAATCAACTATACTTCAATAAAAAATAAATTAAAAAAAAAAGAAATTCCCCAAAACATCGTGAGCCTGTAGAATGGGCCTTATACAAGGTCCACTGTAGTTGGACCTCTTGACCCAAATTAGAAAGCCACCAGCTTTTAGATCTGCTTGGAATTTAACAAAGTTCAGCATGAAAATAAGATGGTGTTTACCAGTAACCCCCAACACGGGTCTAGTGGTTTCCCTTATATTATTTATTTTGCATTTCTCATTAACTCTACAATTTAGGTATTATGAATCCATTGTTACAGAAGAGGGAAACAAACAAACAAAGCCCCAATGGGAGAGGACACATGCCCAGTTAGTGCCCAAGCAGGCTTTCAGCTTTAACCACCCAGCTCTAAATCTTATCACTTTTAAAAAAGACACTGTGTACTTTTCAGCTTTTTCAACACCTCTCCTAAATCATTTTGTGGCTACTTAGTATAACTCTTTTTACCACTTGCTTCTATATGCTGCTATTTTACTATTCTGATGAGAATCCTAGTAAGAGGACAAGGACAACTAAACATGGGGGGAAAATGCAAGTTCATTTGCCATTAATCACACACTTTCCTTCTAGATAACATGCAGACGATGCAAAGGCAGTGATCCAAAACAATGCCAATAAGCATTGAACGGGATTACTGAAAGGTTTGCATGCTCCCCCCAAAGAGAGCAGTTCTGGGAATTGCAAATGAGTTTAATCTGTTTCACATCTGAATTATCCTGGGCTTAGTATCCAAATTAGTTTGATTCTCGAGTTTTTCAGGTCAGCCTCCTGCACACTCTCCCTTGTGAAGGGAGAGTAGGTCTGGTGAAGAGCGGGCACAGCTTGGAGCCAGTCTGCTCATAAAGCCGGGGTATATTGCACACCTACGCTCTCAACTCAAATACGATCTTTCTCCCAAATCTCCTGTCACCCCCATTTCTGCTCCCAGCAGAAGTAATTGCTTTTCCTCTGTACTCCCATTGCATATGCCAATATTATACTATATGATATAGTAACTATATCACACACACAGTAGTCTGAAGAGTTAAAAGTGCAAACCCTTCCTGGATTGACTCAGGTCAGCCATTGTTAGCTGTATGACCTTGGAAAGGTCATTTAATCTCTTTGTCCCAGTTCCATCACTTGTAAAATGGGATGTTAATAATACCTATCTCATATGATTCTTTCATGGATTAAACAACTTAATACACGTAGGGAACATATAGCAGCTCCTGGTACCTAGGAATTACTATATAAATGTTAGTTATTATCATTCATTTCCTTAAAACACTCCCTATTTCACTGACCTATGAGAATCTTTTAGGCAGTGGTCAGTCCTTAATTATTTTATATTTTCCCCCATAGCGCTCTGTGAAAAAGAGAAGTTCAGTTACCGCTGGTTGGAAGAAGAGAGAGACTCATCTAATTGTCAGTGTCTGGCGATTAATGAATTGAGTGATGAGAGAGAGGACATAAAGCTTGCGGGCTAGTAGCTGATGCAGAGTGGGCTTTCAGTAAATCTCTCAAGATTCCTTGTCGCTCTCATCAAGGCATCCACCTGCTTTATGGATGGATTCCGTCGTCTTCCAACTCCTTTTGTCTAGGTGGTACGCAGCTGGGGAACACTGGGTCAGAGGCTCTGGTGTTGGATCTCAGGGTCCAGGGACCAGTGTGGTCCACAGCTGTCCAAGAATCATCTTGTCGGAAACTCTGGAGGGGAACCTTGAGGGATAGACAAGTATCAGATACATAAGGAGGGGAGGGGCCTGCCATGAAGCTTTTGTCTTTCGCTTGGTGCTGTGTGGTAAAACAAGCATGAAACCCAAGGAACAAAGACCTGAGGGCACAACCTCCACCCTCATTGAAAAGGTCGTTGCATTAATTAGGCAGGAAATTGGAGGAAATTTATTCCAATGGATTCTTTAAAAATGAGAAATTAGACAATATTTTAAAATTCTGGAAGTGTGAAGCTCCAGGTTCAGAGACAAAGAGGGAATGAGAACAGTTGTCCCTCAGTATCTCTGGGGGAATTGGTTCCAGGACCCCCATGGATACCCAGATCCTCACACACTCAAGTCCTGTATATAGAATGGTGTAGTATTTATATATAACCTACTCACATACTCCCGTGTACTTTATCTTATTTTTCAATTGAGGTATAGGTGATTTATAATATATTCGTTTCAGGTATACAAAATAGTGATTCAAAACTTTTATAGACTATACTCCATTTATAGTTATTATAAAGTATTGGCTATATTCCCTGTACTGTATAATATATCCTTGTAGTTTACTTATTTTATACATAGTATTTTGTACCTCTTAGTCCTCTACCCCTATATTCCCCCTCCCCCTTCCCTCTCACCACTGGTAACCACTAGTTTGTTCTCTCCATCTACGAGTCTGTTTCTTTTTTGTTATATTCACTAGTTTGTTTCATTTTATAGATTCCATATATAAGTGATATCATACAATATTTGTCTTTGACTTATTTCACTAAGCACAGTACTACCCAGGTCCATCCATATAATTGCAAATGTCAAAATTTTATTCTATTTTTAAGACTGAATAATATTCCATTGCATATATATACCACATTTTCTTCACTCATTTGTTGGTGGACATTTAGGGTGCTTCCATAATTTGGCAATTGTAGATAATGCTGCTATGAACATTGGGATGCATGTATCTTTTCAAATTAGTGTTTTTGCTTTTTCTGGATTTATACCCAGGAATGGAATTGCTGGGTCATATGGTAGTTCTATTTTTAGTTTTTAAAGAAACCTCCATATAGTTTTCCATAGTGTCTACACCAATTTATATTTCCACCACTTGTACAGATGTTCCTTTTTCTCCACATCCTCGCCAGTATTTGTTAGTTGTGGGCTTTTTGATGATAGCCATTCTGACAGGTGTAAGGTTATATCTCATTGTGGTCTTGATTTGCATTTCTCTGATAATTAGCAATGTTGAACATCTTTTCATGTGACTGTTGGCCATCTGTATGTCTTCTTTGGAAAAATGGTCTTCTGGCCATTTATTAATCAGGTTGTTTTTGATACTGAGTTCTATAAGCTATTTATATATTTTGGATATTAACCCCTTGTTGGTCATATCATTTGAAGATATTTTCTCCCATTCAGTTGTGCAAAGGCTTTTAAGGTTAATTATTAACTTTTTCTTTGTACCTTTGCCTTAGGAGACAAATCCAAAAAAAATATCGCTACAATTTATGTCAGAGTGTTCTGCCTATAGTTTCTTCTAGGAGTTTTATGGCTTCTAGTCTTAAATTCAGGTCTTTAATCCATTGGGGTTTCTTTTTGTTTATGGTGTTAGAGAACGTTCTAATTTCATTCTTTTTACATGTAGCTGTCCAGTGTTCCCAGCACCACTTATTGAAAAGGCTGTCTTTTCTTCATTGTATATTCTTGTCTCTTTTGTCCTGGGTTCATTGACCATAAGTAAGTGGGTTTATTTCTGGGCTCTCTATTCTGTTCCATTGATCTATGTGTCTGTTTTTGTGCCAGTACCATACTGTTTTGATTACCATAGCTTTGTAGTATAGTCTGAAGTCAGGGAGTGTGATACTTCCAGCTCAGCTCTGTTCTTCTTCCTCAAGATTGTTTTGGTTAGTCAAGGTCTTTTGTGTTTTCAAAGAAATTTTTAAAATTGTTTGCTCTAGGTTTGTGAAAAATGCATTGGCATTTTTATGGGGATTTCATTGACTCTATAGTTTGCATTGGGTAGTATGGTTATTTTAACAATATTAATTCTTCCAATCCATGAACACAGCATATCTTTCCATCTGTTTAGGTGGTCTTCAATTTCTTTCATCAGTGTCTTACAGTTTTCCAAGTACAGGTATTTTACCTCCTTAGGTAGGTTTATTCCTAGGTATTTTATTCTTTTTGATGCAATGGTAAATGGGATTGTTTCCTTAATTTCTCTTTCCAATACTTCGTTAGTGTATAGAAATGCAACAGATTTCTGTATATTCATTTTGTATCCTGCAACTTTACCAAATTCATTGATGAGCTCCAGTAGTTTGTTGGGGGTGTCTTTAGGATTTTCTACGTATAGTATCATGTTATCTGCAAACAATGACAGTTTTACTTCTTTTCCAATTTGGGTTCCATTTTTTTTTCTTTTTGTTGTCTGATTGCTGAGGCTAGAACGTCCAATACTATGTCGAGTGAAAGTGGCAAGAATGGGCACCCTTGTCTTGTTCCTGATCTTAGATAAAATGCTTTCAGCTTTTCACCATTGGGTATTATGTTACCTGTAGGCTTATCATATATACCCTTTATTATGTTGAGGTATGTTCCCTCTATACACACTTTCTGAAGAGTTTCTATCATAAATTGATGTTGAATTTTGTCAAAAGCTTTTTCTGCATCAATTGAGATGATCATATGGGGTTTTTTTTATTGTTAATGTGGTGTATCACATTGATTGACTTGCAGATATTGAACCATCCTTGCATCTCTGGGATAAATCCCACTTGATCGTGGTGTATGATCCTTTTAATGTATTACTGGATTTGGTTTGCTAATGTTTTGTTGAGGATTTTTGCATCTATTCATCATTGATATTGGCCTGTAATTTTCTCCTTTTGTGGTATCTTTATCTGGTTTTGGTATCGGTGATGCTTGCCTTGTAGAATGAGTTCAGTAGCATTCCTTTCTCTGCAACTTTTTTGGAATAATTTGAGAAGGATAACTCTTAACTTTTCTCTAAATGTTTGGTAAAATTCACCATGAATCCATCTGATCATTGACTTTGTTAGGAGTTTTTTTTTTATTGTTGTTGTAATTGTTGTTGTTGTTGTTACTGATTCAATTTCATTACTGGTAATTGGTCTCTTCATATTTTCTATTCTTCCTGGCTCAATTTTGGGAGATTGTACATTTCTAGGGATTTGTCCATTTCTTCTAGGTTGTCCATTTTATTGGCATGTAGTTGTTCACAGTAATCTCTTGTGATCTTTTGTATTTCTGTGTTGTCAGTTGTAACTTCTTTTTTAATTTCTAATTTTATTGACTTTGCCTCTCTCTCTTTTTTTCTTGATGATCCTGCCTAAAGGTTTATCAGTTTTATTTATCTTTTCAAATAACCAGCTCTTAATTTCATTGAGTTTTTAATTTTTTTCTCTATTTTATTTATTTTTGCTCTGATCTTTATGATTTCTTCCTTTCTACTAATTTTGGGTTTTGTTTGTTCTTCTTTTGCTAGTTCCGTTAGGTGTAAGGTAGATCGTTTATCTGAGATTTTTCTTGTTTCCTGAGGTGAAATTTCATCAACAAAAACTTGCCTCTTAGAACTGCTTTGGCTGCCTCCCATTGATTTTGGATAATTGTGGTTTTGTTTTCACTTGTCTCTAGGTATTTTTGATTACCTCTGATTTTTTTCAGTGATCTATTGGTTATTTAGTAGCTTATTGTCTACCTCCACGTGTTTGTGTTTTTTGCAGTGTTTTTTCTTGTAGTCAGTGTCTAGTCTTGTTGTGTTGTGGTTGGAAAAAATGCTTGATATTATTTCAGTTTTCTTAAATTTATCCAGGCTTGTTTTGTGACCTAGCATGTTATCTATCCTGGAGAATGTTCCAGGCGCACTTGAAAAGAATGTGTGTTCTGCTGCTTTCAGATGGAATGCTCTGTAAATATCGTTCATCTGTTCTAATGTGCCATTTAAGGCCAGTGTTTCCTCATTGATTTTCTGCCTGAATGATCTGTTGATTGATGTAAGTGGTGTGTTAAAGACCCTTAGTATTACTATGTTACTGTCAGTTTCTACCTTTCTGTTTCTTAATATTTGCTTTATGTATTCAGATGGTCCTATGTTGGGTGCATATATATATTTACAATTGTTACATCTTCCTCTTGGATTGATCCCTTGATTATTATGTATGTACTTTTTATCTCTTGTAACAGTCTGTTTTAAAGTCTATTTTGTCTGATATAAGTGTTGCTACCCTAGCTTTCTTTTGCTTTTCATTTGCATGGGATACCTTTTTCCATCACCTCACTTTCAGTCTGTGTGTGTCTTTAGATCGGAAGTGAGTCTCTTGTAGGCAGGATATATACAGGTCTTGGTTTTGTATCCATTCAGCCACTATAGAGTGGCTTTTGATTGGAGCATTTTGTCCATTTATTTTTAAAGTAATTTTGATATGTATGTAATTATTGCCATTTAAAAAAATTTTAAGCTTGTTTTTGTAGTTATTTTCGTTCCTTTTTCTTCAAATCAAATTCCTTCTGATTTGATGACTATCTTGTATTAGGTTTGGATTCCTTTTTCTTTTTTGTATGTGTATCTATTATAGATTTTTGGTTTGTGGTTACCATGTGGTCTTGATATAGCAATCTTCATATATACGTGATTATTTTAAATTGCTGATCTCTTAATTTCAACTGCATTTTAACAAGCCTGCATTTTTACTCTCCTCCCCTCACGATTACTGTTTTGACATCATATTTTGCCCCTATTTGTTTTGTGTATCCCTTAACTGCTTATTCTGGATATAGTTGATTTTGCTACTTTTATCTTTTAACTTTCCTACTAGCTTTGTACATGATTGATTTACTACCTTTACTGTATATTTGCCTTTACCAATGAGCTTTTTCCTTTCATAATTTTCATGTTTCTAGTTTGACCTTTTCTTTTTCACTTAGAGAAGTCCCTTTAACATTTCCTGTAAAGCTGATTTGATAATGCTGAACTCTTTTAGCTTTTTCTTGTCTGTAAAACTTTAGAACTCTCCATCAAACCTGAATGAGAAACTTTCCAGGTAGTGTATTCTTGGCTGTAGGTTTTTCCCTTTCATCACTTTAAATATATTGTTCCACTCCCTTCTGGCCTGCAGAGTTTCTGCTGAAAAGTCTGCTGATAGCCTTACATACCCTTGTATGTATCTTGTTGTTTTTCCCTTACTGCTTTAAATATTCTCTCTTTATCTTTAATTTTTGCCATTTTAATTACAATGTGTCTTGGTATGTTCCTCTTTGGGTTGATTCTATTTAGAATTCTCTGTGCTTCCTGGACTTGGATGGCTGTTTCCTTTCCCAGGTTAGGGAAATTTTCAGCTATTAATTCTTCAAATATGTTCTTTGCCCCTTTCTCTCTCTCCTTTCCTTCTGGGACCCCTATAATGTGAATTTTAGTATGCTTGATGTTGTCTCCAAAGTCTTTTATACTGTCCTCCTTTCTTTTTATTCTTTTTTCTTTTCTTCTGTTCAGCTTCAGTGATTTTCACTACTCTGTCTTTAAGCTTGCTGATCCATTCTTCCGTATCATTTAGTGTACTGTTGATTTCTTCTAGTGCACTTTGCATTTTAGTTATTGTATTCTTCATCTCTGGTTGTTCTTTATATTTTCTATCTCTTTATTAAAAACTTCTAACTTCTCACTCTGTTCATCTGTTCTTCTTCTGAGTTCTCTGATCATCTTTATGATCATTATCTTGAAATCTTTCTCAAGCAGATTGCCTATCTCCACTTCACTTAGTTCTGGGTTATATCTTGTTCCTTCGTTTGGAATATGTTCATCTGTTGCCTCATTTTGCCTAACTTGCTGGGGGTTTTTGTTTTGTTTGTTTGTTTCGTTTTGTTTTTTTATGTATCTGGTATCTGATAGGTTGGTTACATTTCCTGACCATGGAGAAGCAGCCTTTTTTTAGGAGATGTCCTATGTGTCCCAGCAGTGCACTCGTCTCTTGTCACCAGAGCTATATGCTCTAGGGCAGGGGTCTCTAACCCCCGGGCCGTGGACCGGTACCGGTCCGCAGCCTGTTAGGAACCAGGCCGCACAGCAAGAGATGAGCCATGGGCGAGGGAGCGAATCTTCATCTGCTGTTCCCCATCGCTCCCCATCGCTGGCATTACCACCTAAACTATTGCTCACGCTACCACCAGAACCATCTCCCCCATCACCTGCATTACGCCCGAACCATCTCCACCACCGGTCCATGGAGAAATGGTCTTCCATGAAACCGGTCCTGGGTGCCAAAAATCCCTAGACCACTGCTCTAGGGGTTCCCCTTATGAGGGCTGTTTGGGTCTTTCTGTTGTGGTGGGCTGACTACGTGGGTGGTCTGGTAGGTGTGGCTGGTACTTGTTCTGGTTAGTTGCCGGGTCCTGCCTTGTACTGAGGCTGCTGGTTGGGGGGACTGGGTCACAAGGTGGTTGGCGGCAGAACCCCTGGGGGCCCTGGGGCTAGTTCTGGCTTTCTGGTGGGTGGAGTTAGTGTCCAGGAGACCTGTTGGCTGAAGCCAGCTCCTGGGTCTATTGCTAGCTTACTGGCGAGCAGCACTGGGTCCTGGGACCCGGCTGCAGGGCCCTGGTGCTCCTGGGCCTATTGCTAGCTTACTGGCGAGCAGCACTGGGTCCTGGGACCTGGCTGCAGGGCCTTGGTGCTCCTGGGCCTATTGCTAGCTTACTGGTGAGCAGAGCTGGGTCCTGGGACCCGGCTGCAGGGCCCTGGTGCTCCTGGGTCTATTGCTAGCTTACTGGTGAGCAGAGCTGGGTCCTGGGACCTGGCTGCAGGGCCCTGGTGCTCCTGGGCCTATTGCTAGCTTACTGGTGAGCAGAGCTGGGTCCTGGGACCTGGCTGCAGGGCCCTGGTGCTCCTGGGCCTATTGCTAGCTTACTGGTTAGCAGGGCTGAGTCCTGGGACCTGGCTGCAGGGCCCTGGTGTTCTGGTCTTCTTCATCAATGGTTGTTCTGCAAATAGTTGTAATTTTGGGGTGCCTGTGAGAGGAAGTGAGCTTAGGGTCTTCCTACTTCTCCGTCTTCCTCACAGCCCCTCCCATGCACTTTAAATCCTCTCTAGATTATTTTACAGTACCCAGTACAGTGTAAACGCTTTGTAAATAGTTTCCCCAGCAGGGTGAATTCGAGTTTTGCTTTCTGGAACTTTCTGGAGTTCGGGGGAATATATCACCTCTGTTGTTGGTTGAATCTGTGTAACGAAACCTCTGTACTGTACTTCTGAAAACCCAGGTGGCCACCAGGAGTTTGGTGAGACAAGACTCCTCATGCGGGGACCCTTTTGCTCCAGGCTGTGGCCACCACACTGGACGTCAGGGCTTCTGGCTGAACGGTCGGGGCCTCCCCTGAGCGCACCGTAACCGGGACCTTGTGGTCTGAGCAGGCGGACCCTCTTGCAGAGCCTCAGCAGCACGGCCTTGGGATGGCGAACCCCTGTCCTCCAGCAGCTGGAGGACGGACTCCCATGTCCTAATTCCCGGCCGGCGGCGCTGAGAGCCAGGCCGTGTGGCTGCAGCGGGCCTGCTGGCCCGGGCTCAGTTCACGCCGCGTGCTCCGGCTGCCCCCACACCACAGATAGGTTTTGCTCCGAGTATGTTCCCCCTTAATTTTTAAATGTAAATGTATTTCAAGGGAAATTAAATCCATGGGTTTTTAGTTCATTTACCCTTAAATCATTAAAATGCTGTTTAAGAACATTAGGCATCCAAGGAGCTTTGCGAGCCGTTCTCATAAGCACTTGAAAGACTCTTTTCTCTGCTTAGCAACAGTTTCATCTGCAGCAAATGGATGCCTGCACATGGGGTTCCTTAGGATGTGAGTCTGGCTTGGAATTCTGGATCAACATTTTATGTAAGGGTAGGGACCCTACAGCCAGTGAAGTATACACGCCTCTCAGTACAGGGGGATATAAACATAACTGCACTCCTTCTACCAACTGGGAGTCGAGGAAAGGGTCTTTCATTTACCCCTGAAATCTTGAGCCACTGAATGTCCCTCACCCCTGTAGCACTGCAAGGGAGCAATTGTCCCCTTATTCAAACGAAGCTTAGAGAAATGGGTCCTGTAACCCGAGATCTCAGCTGGTGGCCCTGAGTCGACCGTTCCACCTGTGAGGTTCTTTCTCATTCTGCTCATCTTGGGCATTTTCCCTGGATGAGAGCTCCAGCTGGCTTTTTAAAGCACTTACAAATAATGGAACTTTACCAAATAATGGATTCAATATTTATTCATTCATTTGAGAAATATTTGTCACAGGCCTCGGTTCCAGACACTAAGTGAATACTTAGCATAATCCTCAAGATAGGCATTAAGATTTTCGTTCCATAAATGGGGAAGGGGCATGGGGCTCGGGAAGACAGGCAGAAGGTTTAGTTACTTGTCTAACCTGGAAACCCTCTGTCACTGTGCCAGTGCCTCCCAGGCAAGGGGCTGCCTGTATTACCGCACTGCAGCCGCTGATTTGGATGACTTCTTTTTAGTAGCAACTTGGCTAACGCAGGGCATGTTGGCTCATGGGTTAGCGGCTTGAAGCCCTGCCCTTTATGGAACCGGCACAATGGCTGCTGTGTTGAGTAGAGATGTTGGTATAAAACATGCAATCATAGAAGGGGGGAAACCTTATTCGGTTCACTAACAGAAGAGAATTTATCCATATTCCACAGACATTAAGTTGAAAGCCATACGATAGGTTTTTAATGCAAGTCTGGCTGGAATGGCTGTGGTAGCAAAAGCAGAATGAAATTTGGGATCGGGCATGGTGCCTACTCATTTGAACTGGAGCTGTTACTTTTCTGCTAATATAAGTATAACAGAGTTAAAGGATTCAGGGGCACTTCCCTGGACCACTGAGGATGAAAATCGGGTGGGAAATGAAATCCAGTCTTTCCTTCCACACCTGTGCGGAAATGTTTGGAGGAGGAGCCACTAGAGGGCGCCGTTCGGGCAGCCGGAGAGATGGAGGGAAGGGACCCTGCGCTGAGATCCGCAGGAAGAAGCTCATCCACCAGATACGATGCGATGGTCGGTCTGTAACCTGCAAACAAACCATTACTCCTTAATCATGCCGGCCTTGTTAACTTTCCGTGACGTGCCCTTAGCGCTGGTAGGATGGACCTTTTGCTTCCTTAGTGGGACTGTAGGGAGAGGATTTTCATTCCTGAACACTGTGTCACATTCCGTCAGCAGGTGCCCTGGGATCAGTAGCCTTCAGGCTTATTGCATTTTCTGTCTACCCAAATTTTACCTTATAGTGGTCACATTACGGGCTTAACCTTGGCCTTAACAGTGGTTCCAGAATGTCCTATAAACCGGTCTTCCAGGAACATGTGCTGAGTACCTTCTGACATTTGTACTGTGTTGTCAAAGGAGACCCCAAATTAAAGATAGCCTGGCTTTTGGCCAGCTTGCTCTAAAGTAACAAGAATAGCAAGACACATAAAAGAAACACGCGAAGAAGTAGCGTAGAAATAAATACAATGAGTATTACTACGTGGGTATCATCTCACACTTGGAGAGCAGTTTTCAAAGAGTTTTCACAGACGTATCTCATGTTATCAGTTTATCTTCCTCACAACTTCGTGATTTGGGAGGGCCTTTATCAACATACCTATTTTCTAAAACTGTAAACAGAGGCTCAAGGTGGTACAGCCGAGATCACAAGGCTAGTTATTAACAGGGTCGGGACTCAAACTTGGCTTTCTTTTTTTTTTCAGTCGAAAACGCTTTCACGACTGGGAGATGCTTCTTGGTTTTTAGTATACATATCAGTGAAACAGATTAATTCCTGATTTTCCACAAAGAAACAAGGGCATGTGCATTAAGCGAATTAAGTCCCTGGCAGAACAGAGAAGGTAGCCAGCCTCTGGGATATCTTTCCAGCTGACCTGACCACTGACCCTTTCCTTATACCCTTTTGGCTGTAGCTGTAAAGGTTCTGCATGTGGATACTGTCAGGACGAGAGTCGCAGCTATCATTTACCATCAGATCGGGCTTGGTATAGCTGGTGTGAGGGTTCCTACATAAGCCAGCAGTGGCACAATCCCCAGACCCATGGCCTCTCTGGCTGCTGAATTTCCGTTAGGCTCATGTACCTGGCCAGGCGGTGTCCAGGGCAGGCCCCAGATGTGCACAGCCGGTTAGCCTGTGTCACCCAGGGGCCAGGCGGTGTCCAGGGCAGGCCCCAGGTCTGCACAGCCGGGCAGGCCCCAGGTCTGCACAGCCAGTCAGCCTGTGTCACCCAGAGCTCCACACGCCCCCTGCGCTCTCTTCCTGTGCTTCATCCGACTTCTCCAGACCTCTTCCAGGAACGAATGCGGTCTCTGCTTCTCGTGGCCTCAGCACATCCTGCCAAGATGGGGCTAGGTCCTGGCTAGGCTTGAAGGGTCCTAGACCAAGTCTGGGAGGGTCCATGGAGACACAGCACCAGGTCAGGAAAACGTAGGGCTGGGAATCGGGGGAGAAGGTCAGGAGGAAATGCATAAGGTGGACCGCCCGTCAGGCAGGTGGGCCTCGGGGACCGGCAGGGGACAGACACCGTGAGAGGAGGCGTCCATTCTCAGCAGCCTTGTGCTGATGGGCGGCGATTCGTCCATGCTTGGGGCAGGAATTGGGGCCAGATGTGAGTGCCTGGTTTACAGTAAGTGCTTGGTTATTGTGTATTGTTTCTTCTCCTCCTCCCAAGGGCACCAAGGCTGGGGAGTGTCTGCTCGCAGTGGGCCGACCCCCTCTGCTCCTTTTCCCAGATTGGCTGGGCAGGATCAGTTCCGTTTGTCATAAATCCAGAGATCTGGGGATAAGACGTGAGGTGTGGCTGCACGTTTCATTGTAGAGTTTCCTAGAAGTTCTCTGGTGAGGGTACTTGTGAATTCCCGAAGAAAATAAAACATAATAGAACACATCCTCCCTCCTGCTGGGTTCGTTTGATAAAGATAAAATGTCAGCAAACCCATGTCCTCCAGCCTTCACTCGGCCAAGATGGGCTTATGATAGCGGTCCTTTCTCCATGGTTTGTGGCCCCTGCCTTTGATTCTCTATTCCCAAGACCAGGCTGAAACCACAGGGCACCGAGAAGAAGGCCAGGTCGCAAGTGTTTCACAGAAACAAAAACCCTCTGATGATAATCCGACTGGCGTGGGCACTGTGGCTGGAGTGGTCATGGTGGGGACACAGTCTTGAGCTTGTTTTGTGACTGGGCTGGAGGACAGTGCTTTTGTGAGAGATCCCACAACAGTGGGGACGTTTCTTATCCCAAAAGTGACAAAGCACTGACTAGTATTGGAGGAGATTGCAGCAGTGTTTGCAGACATTTGCCTGCCTTCTCTGTGGGAGGATGGATTGTTGCTTCTCTGTAGAACTTGCTTTAGCCAAGGTCGTATGGGCAGAAACAATGGTGTCAATTCCAAGGAGAAATCTTAATTCACCAGGCCTCTCCTCTCCCTGGAATGGGAGACAGGCACTAGACCAGCGAGGGGCTGCCTTACCAGTCTTGGTGCAGACTGAGGGCCAAGTGTGCTCAAGAGTTGGGGTCATCTGTTATCGCAGCTACACTTCTCCCATCCTGACTGCCTTGAACCCCAGAGATCTCTGACCACAGGAGCCAGCAACGTGCAGAGCGCTTGCCAAAACATAGAGAATGGGCCAGTTGTGTTTTCAAGTGACTAGATGGGTGAAGACTTTTAGAAATATCCCCCGTGGCCTCGGTCTCACCCACGATCAGGCAGATACCTTAATTCGCCTTCGGTCAGCTTGGGAGTGTTTTCAGAAGACAGGAGGCAAAGGCAAGCAGGGCTTGCTGGGTCACTTCAGGACCTAGGCAGTAAGACCACTATTTTTAACAAGTCTGTGGTGAATGGCACGGGGCAGTCGGTGTCGATCATGGGTGGCATCGTTCCTGGTGCAAATCAGGTGGGCAGCCTTCCTGGCTCTCATGGGCCCTGGGAGAGACCTGCTCTCCAGATGGAGTGAGCAGCACACCTGCCTGTGCTGGGTTCTTGGGGACTTTCCTCCCTTTCTAATCAGGGACTTTCACACCTCTTGGAGCTTGCTTTTCAGAAATGAATCTGAGACACTTAGGAATATGGTATTTGTATTCTTGACACCTTCCTTATAATTGTCGTTTGCTGATGAGGTTGGTTTTGGTTTCGGTTTTCTCATCTAAGCCTCTCATTTATATTTTGTTCTGAAACACAAACAGCTTTAGGTACCAGGGAAGGCCTTCATTTCAAGAGAAATTGAAACGTGAGAAGACTTGTCCCACCTTTTCAAACTAAGCGTGCAGGACACAAGGCTCTGCTACTCCAGGCCCCGTTGGCAAATCCCAAACCAGACCCAGCATCCTGCCCCTGCTTGGAAAGGCTGGTCTCCACCTTTATCTTTCTCCCGAGTTCCAAATGCACATTTAAGACAAAGCGGAAGTGTTTGTTTCTCCTCTCCTCTATTATCTTTCTGTTTCCTGGGGCTCTGCACTTCTTGCTGGCCCTCACTGGAGACCTGAATACCGATCCTGGATGTGCAGCCTCCTGCAGGACCAGTGCCCGTGGGGTGGCAGAATGATGTGGCTTTGGACATGTGCTTTGCTCTCTTCTCAGTTTCTTGGATCAGTGCAGAGGAGGCACACCGGGTCTCAGGTTTTTGGAAAATAAAATTAAATTAGCGAGCTAGGTGGACACACCAAAATTGCACAATTTAGGTCCCATTTTCCTTGGGTTGTTTAGACAGATTAGTGCAATCTGAGTTAGCAGTTTGATCCAAAGGGGGAGTTGATTACTGGCTCTGAAATGAGCTTCCTTCATCCCCTGCGTGAGCTGGTTGAGACGCTGCGTCTAGCAGCAGCCAGGAAAGGCCTGCCAACCAGGGAGGGAGGAGAGATGGGGGAGGCGGGAAGAGGGGCCTCGAGAAAAAGTGGGAAGGTCGGGAGTTGCTAAGGACTGCCCTGCCAGGCCTGCTGCTGATTTACCAGGTGATGAACGTCAGCTCCATGAGGCAGGCCTGGAGATGAAAAGGGAGCCCAAAGTGCATATAAAGCATTCTCCCTTTGCTTAGAAACGGACAGCTGATGATGTTTCTCCAGGAGCCTGTGGAAGGGCTGGGCCGGCCACAGTCCCCTGGTCCCCATGGCCTGTGAGATGCTTCCTACACACCCGACAAGGCAAAAGTTTCTTCTGCAGCTTTTAATGCGTAAGGTTGTGTGCCAGTTTTCCACAGTGATGACAGGCTGCCGGTGGTGTCTGCGGCATGCCGCGCACGCCCCAGCTTTCTTGTCCTTCAGCAAGAGCTATTTTGCTCATCAGCTTCAGTACGAGGGAAGAATTGCCGGCTCCTGTGAAGATCTTGCCATTGGGTGACCTGATAAGCAGAATGCAAATGTGCACGTGTAGCTGGAGACCAGCATCTGAAACCTCCACACGGCTGTGGGAGTGCATTTTCTAAGTGGTTTCACAGACAGAGATGCAGGGGTGAAGAGGGAACAGGCTAGAGGTGAGAGCTGCTGAGGGGGATGGAGAGACATGGAGTTTCCCGATTTCTTGGTCTGGGCTCCAGGGTGATATAAATTGCTTGATGTCTGGGTCAGATCTTTTGGGCAAAATATTCATAACAAAAAAAACAAAACTCATTCTAGTTTTGGTTTTGTTTTGTGTGTGTGTGTCTTTTAAATTAGATATTAGTTTTTTTTTTTTTTTTTTTTTTTTTTGCTTTGGGAATTAAAATAGCCATTTACCCAAGGAATACTATTTGGAAGACATCTTTTAAAATAAACATTGGATTTCTTCATAATTCTTTATAGGTAGTTTTGTGGTACACTATTACATATTGTTTTCATTTTGTAAACAATTCAGCAAACTTTTTATTAGCTCCTATGATGTGGCAGACATGCTACTAAGGGATACAGAAACAGGGCTCTTGCTCCCAAGGACCTCTCAGCCTAGTGGGACAGTCAGATGAGCAGACAGGGGTCTCTGAATGCACATGGCAAGTGCTCTCCTAGAGGTAGTTTCTGGGAATTATAGGGACGTGGAGAAGGAGCTCCAAAGGAGCTATCCCTTCCCGCAGACAGTGATGGGAGAGCTGATCTGTGCAGGCTGCAAAGGGGGTTCCTGGAGGAATATATGCCTTCAGGTTGCTGCTAGGATCTTGAGACGGCTAGAGCGAAGGGTCCAGGTAAGAGGGGGAGCAAAGAGATGAGGATGGACATTAGTTGGGATATTATAAACGTGGAGTCCTGTCTACCATGCTAAGGTATTAGGATTTTATCCTCAAAAACAAAGGGAGACAGAAAAATATTTAAGGAGCAGAGTGAAATGATCAGATATGCATTTTGTAAAGATGCTTTGATAGCCAAGAAAATGGACTGGCAAGAAATGAATACTGGTGGCACAGTGTGTTAGTAGCCATTCTGATAAATTAAATAAGAAGTGATGAGGGGGGACTTCCCTGGCGGTCCAGTGGTTAAGACTCTGTGCTACCCCACCGCAGGGGGTGCAGGTTGGATCCCTGGTCAGGGAGCTAAGATCCCACATGCCGCATGGTGCAGCTGAATTTAAGGAAAAAATAGAAAAGAAAAAAAAAAAAGAAATGATGAGGGCCTGACCTTAAGACCATGGGATCATAGAAAAGGGAGGTTTGAGAGAATCTCAACAAGTAGAAAGGTCAGGATCTGTTAATACCTGAGACTTGGGAGATGGGAGGGAGGGAGGGAGATGTAGGCAGAGGTGGTCCCCAGGATTCTGGTTCTAGAAGCTGGGTGGATGAAGAGCCATGTTCAAAATGGGGACTGGGGTGAGAGGAACAAGCTGAGAGCAGACTCTGGGGGAAGATATAGGTTTAAATTTGGATCTGTGGTGATGTCTAGTAGGCAGCTGAATAGATCTGAGTTCAGAGAAGAATTCCGGCCCAGATATAGATGTAGAGATTATACATAGTAGACTGGTCAGTGCAGTTGGTGACAAGGGTGTGGAGCAGGTAATGAACAGTCATGTGTGACGTGAGCAGAGTTGAGGGCAGGGCAGGGCGTGCTGGGGACCACACACACACGCAAGAAACCATACAAGTCCAGGGAGACGAAAGGAAGGATGTGGCCAAAGAACTGGGAGACATTTCAGGAGATGGTTTCATGGAAACCAAAGTAGGAAAGGGTTTCAAGGACAGAGGGGTCAAAATGATCACTAAGAAGAAGACAGGTCGTAAAAATTTATCTTTTAAACTTTACACACCAGAGGTCCTTGAAGGTTAACGTTGTGTAGGAATGGAATCTGGATGGCAGTGGGATGGAGTGAAGGGTGAGGGAGGGAAGAAGAGATAGCACTGAATGTAGAAACTGCGAAATGTGTCTGTCCAGGGAAGGAGGAAGGGTGATGCATTTGAGACGATAAAACAAAGGAAAACACAGAAGGAGACAGAGTCCTGCCTCTCAGCCTCTTGGTCTTTACTCAAAGTAAAAATTTCCTCATTCTTATCCAATCCTCTACTCTGTCTTTAAGAGGCCTTCCCAGTAGTAAAAGAGGCAAATTTCCCCTCAAGGCCACATTCACAACAGGCCTTTTTTAAAATAGAAACCCTTAACAACCTATGCTAAGCAAATAGCGGGATAAACAGAGTAAGATCTGATCTCATCTTGTATCAATTTTCTGGAAAGACACAAGAAACGGTGCTGGTGCAAAGTTCTCTGAGATGAGAAAAATCACGATTCAAGGCAATGCAATGCCTGTGTCATCTACTCCCAGAAACCTAGGTTCTTTCTTTTGCAAAATTCAGCATTTTACTATCTTTCTGGCTATTCTTCCTTCCTCAGACTTCACATTTACCTTCTCTTCCTTCTTTTCTGTCATCGCCCATCTCTCAAACTGGATTCATCCTCAGTTCTCCACTGTGAATTCTTCATTCTGCTCCGTACATTTTCAATAGTACTTTTTTTCTCTGATGTGTTGGAGTAGCTTCCCTGACAAGTGGTTTTTCTCTTTAATTTTCAGGCAGCCTTTTAAGATCTTTTAATGCTGATAATTAAAAACAACAGTAGGTGAAAGACACCTTTTCCCCAATGGATGAAATTTCCTAAATATTTGGACATGAAAAATTAAATCTAAATTCTATGTGGGAGAATAGTCATAATTGCATAATCTGTTATAAAAATAAAAGTATACTCTGGTTTCTCTTCAGATCGTATAAATCTTTCGCTATTTACTAAAAATTTCCATGGAGAGGAACAATTCTGAGTCTTTACCCAATTTTTTGAGGCCTTGCTCTTGTGAGGCAAATTAAAAAAAAAAAAATTAGAAGTTCCCAGTGACATGAGGAAGCAGAGAAGGGCTAAAGCCACTAAAACACACAATTTTATAAAATTTAGAGAAAAAATTCATGATTAGGAGACATTTATCAGACCACTTACTTTGTCACATTTTTTTGGCAGATCAACCTGCTCATGGTAACATCTTTAGACAAATAAAAATGAACTGCATGGGGCATGAACACACTTGTGAAGATGGTGACAACGACACCCATCTCCTTTCTGGTCTCAGTCTACTCAGCCTCTTCTCCTGTGGAGAAGGACCTGTCGGATGGGGACCTGAAATGTTGCTAGGGTGGCGCGCGGACCTTGGATCCGAGCTCTCTGGATGAGATGCTTCTAGCCATCCTCTCGGCAGGGCAACCATGGTGACTCCTGGGCTCTAATCAACCCCCTGCCTCTTAAGACCCACTCCTTCTCCCCCAGGGTCCTCCAACCAAAGAGTAGGCACTTCATCTTCTCTGTGAATGAAGGAGAGTGTCAGCTGGTGCAAACGTGTCTCCTGGGCTTTCTTGTATGTATGTGCTTCTTCTTAAAGGGATTCTAACTTCAGAATCTAGATGGAACCAGGTGTGTGATATTGGACATCCCTGGGGCAGTCACCTCACTGTACCTGCAGGGAGAAACCAGCGTTCTCCCCTTTGGCTTCCTGCTTTTAACCTGGGCAATAAGGAGAGGAGAAGATGAAGGCTTAAGAAGAAAGGTACCCGGGGTACAGCCTAGAGATGCTTCCATCAGGCATCTGCCTCCTGCTGTTAGACCAACGCTGTGGGGAGAAGAACTGAGTCAGGGGGTTTTGGATCCTTCAGTGGATGGGCTAGCTCTCTAGCAGAGGGCCAGCTTCCCAGGGAGGAAGAGACCCTCACGTGGGCAGGCCTGGGTGTTGAGAGCTTTTTAGCAAACCACCAGGAAGCGATGCCACGGGTGGTTTGGAATGTGATCTAAGCACCGAGGGACATTGGCTGACTGCGGAAAGGCTCTACTCCCTGGGAGCCCTGAGCCCTCGCTTCAGTGTAATTGCAAAAAGCCAGGTAACAGCTGAGCCTGCCATTTGGGCAGCTGGGGTCCTCTCTCTCCCTGAGGGATTGGCTCTCCTGCAGAGAAGTCTTCTTCTGCCATAAGCCCTCCCTGCAGCTCACACTGGAGCTCAGAGCCATGGCCTTTCCCTGCCCCTCTTCAGAAAGTGGCTCCTGGCTGCGGGCTGGCTGGCTTTCCCACGGCCCAGAAGCTGCAGGAGTTCTCCGTGCTTTTCTCCAAGCTGCAGCAGGACGTGGGAGGCTTGATGCCATCCCGATTCAGCTGCCAACACAGAACCTGCCCCCGCGCCGCCCGCCATCACCCTCTCGCTGCCCTTTCAGGGTCCGGCTGCAGGGCCCCGCCAGGAAAGGTCACCCCGTGATGCCACAGCTCTCGGCATCCGGCTCCCCCACCAATGGCTGCTAAGGGTTTCAGGCTGTGAAATGAATATTTCATTACCTTAGGAAGGGGAAAAAGATTAAATTAGTAAAATGATGATAAGAAAAGGATAACCTGACTTCAACCCTTTTATTATGCTTCCCAACTAGACAGCAAATTGCGTTCTGGGGCTTCTGCTTAGATGGCTGTAAAGAATCTCACTTTTGCTTTCAAATTAACCTGTCAAATCATATATTTATAAAGGAAAGAAGGGAAGAAAATGAGGGGCCTAGGTAGTCCTACGCATCAATTAGAGGGAAATTAATTACAATTTACCTGCGTTAGCGCATTCATACCCTCAGATTACTGAAGGGATGTCTCTGTAACAGGAAGGGAGTCAAAACAGACCACTCGGTGGGGGATGGAGAGGGAAGGGTACCCTGGGTCCACAGCGAGGGGGGAAGGGGGGGACTGCTGGCGATGTAAAGGATGCTGGCAAGTAGATGTCCTGTATGTTGATGCAGAAGCGTCTAATGATGACATATTTTGATGAAGCAGCTTCTGAAAGGACCTCCATGCTTTGCAGTAATGAAGTGGGCATTCACGTGCAATAATCCGGCAAACCTGCAAATAAGGATAGAGCCTCTCGCTGTCAACAAATATCACAGAACAAAAGGCAAATGCACGTTTCCTCTTCCTGTGGGGCACTGATAGGAAAGGATCACAGCAGAGGAGGTGAGGAAGGGATAGGAAGGGGAGTCTGAGCCCCCTTTTAAGTAGCTCCTCAAGTGTGCAGAATGGCATCGGATTCTGAAGAAAGTTCGGGAAAGTCACGTAGCATAGGACTCCTGAACACCGAGGTAGGAACAACGCGTGGGAAAAAAGTCAGCTACTTAGCAGCTTATACTTTAAATCTTTGTCTCTGTTTCTCTTAACTGCGAACAAGGATGCTGTTTTGCTTCATGCAAGAATTCCTGAGGCCCTCTGGAAGGTCAAGGGTAGATGCAGTCTGTTCCCCGGGGACCTCACACCTGCTCCTAGTCCTGGCGGGAAAGGAGAGGTTTCGATGGCTCTGTGGTCTTTTTCACCCCTGGGAAGCTCAGCTGAGATCTGTGCTGAGATCCAGAGAACTCCAGACCAGAGCTCCCTGCTGGGTCTCCCAGCTCTTCTCTCTGGACGTCCTGACACCTCCTGTGATGGAGCAGACACAGGGGCACGAGGGGCATCTGCACCGCCTGCTGGGTGAGGGGCCGAAGACCGGGTTTGGGTGGTTGGCAAACCCTTGAGCACTTGAAGACTCAGTTTCCTCATCTGAAAAATTAGGTTAGTTAAAACTGAAGTGTTCTCACCCCATTCTTCTTTTAAATAAAGATCACAATGTACGTATGAAAGCTCTTGGTGAGCTCCAAAGAGCTGTACAGATTCAGGGAGTACAGATGCGCCGCTGCAGGCCGCTCTCCCTTTAAAAGGGGTGTTTTTTTTCAAGCCAATACATCCTTCCTCCCTCCCCCCGTCTCCCATCTTCCTGCACTCCAGCAGCCGAATGCAAAAACAACTTTGCCGATCATGGGGGAGTCTCTGAGGCCCATTAGATCTTTGTTTTCCTCTTTAAAAAATTGTTTTCTCTCCCCTCTGGGGTTGATGAATTATTGATGTCTTTGAAATAGTTTCAGAAGCCACTGTCCGGGGAGACATTTCCCTGGCAGGGGACCGTGTGGCTTCCTGATGGCGCGCCCCGTTCTACTCCGCGGCCGCTCGCCCGGCTCTGCCCCCATCGGGCACAAATGCTTCCAATGGAAGCACCCATTTCACTTGCATGACTAGGACCCTGGGGTCCATTGGAGGCTCCTGTGGCCCTGCAAGAACTGGGGAGGGGGGGAGGGAGAGAGCCAGGTGCCCAAACATCACAAGGTTTCACGTTTTAAAGAGGGCACTTTAAACCATCGCCACGCACAGCTATGGGTTCAAATAACGGAAGCCCTGACGTGTGCTGATGCGGCAGCTAACGGCACAGGCTGTGCAGTCCTGGGCTTAAGCCCCACCGTTTAGTATCTGTGTCAACGTGGGCAGGTTTCACAACCTCCGTGAGTCTGGGCTTCCTCCCCTGTAAACTGAAGCTGATGACAGAACATCTCGGGGTTGTTGGAGGGTCAGGCGACATCCACACAGAGGGTTAGCCCAGTGCCGGGCAGACGGCGAGGGTCCAGTCCGAGTTAGCGGGTGTCATTACTGCCCTTGTGCCTCCAGCGTGCAGTTGATAGATCTGTGAAGCTGTTTCCTCATTTGTGAAGCGGGGGCGGGTGAGGAGGGTGAAGATGTCCAAGACACGTTTCCCGAGGCCACCTTGAAGGTGTAGTGAGATGACCAAGGGGGCTGCTCCCGCAGGGCCCGGACTGAGGCGAGAGCAGGGTGAGCGGGTGGGCAGCCTCAGTCCTTCCTGGAGGCGCGGGCTGCGGGGCCACGGGCTGGTGTCCGTCTGTGGGCAGGGACAGGTTCTCTTAGCGGACAGGCCCTGGACGGTGCCCTTCCCGTGCTGCGTGGAAGCGCCTCGGTCCCGTTAGGCACCACTGTTAGTTACTCACGTCCGCGCCCCCACCTTCCCCAGCATCGCCATCCTCACTGCCCCGCGGGGACTCTGCTTTGATCTGGCCACAGAGCCTCCTCTGACCTGGGGGTCTGCCGTTCAGACCGCAGGCTCACCGAGCGCAGCCTCAGGGGTCACCTATGCAGCCCCAGGAAGCAGACAGGGCCTTTGTGAGCCTGCAGGACGCTCTGACAACGAAAGGGACAAGGTGTCCACAGCTGACTGTTAAACCGAAAACCGGCGTTTATTCTCTCAGTGACAGCGACAGGTGTGGCCGTGGGGACTGAGGGAATCTGGAGGGGGCAACTGGTTTATCGGTAAAATATGGAATAGTAGAGGGGATAGAAAAGAGGAAACTTAAATTTTGTGTCTTTTTTTGCAATGAAATTTGCATTGCTGTATGTGGAGCGGGGAGGACAGGAGATGCCTGGGGCTCCCATTGCCTTCCCTCACAGGTAGGCTGGGAAGAGTAAGAAATGGGAGTTGTGGTGGGAAAATACACGGGTTTTATTCTGCACTGTCGAAGTGGAAGATTTTCTCATATCAACACATCAGGGTTAGTCTCTTGTAGGACCTGCTGCAAATGTTGTCGTTGCCAATTCTTAATTCCTGTGACCCCATTTGCAAGTATCATGGTGCGTGGCAGAGTTAGGGTGAACAAAAAGCTAAATAACAGGCCTTCGCGGGGGAAGAGGAGGGCCATCAATTTAGATATTTCAACTGCTCAGTAGAATTGAGGTAGACGTCTGGGTGCTTTGCTTTCCCCAGATTAGAGCACAGGTGGATTGTGGTGTTCCGACAGAGGAGAACAGGCTGGCAGTGGGGAGGGACTTTTCTCCCCACCCCTCTTGGCCTCACCCTCTCTCCCTGCCCCAGGACGGAGGCAGCAGGTCCCTTGGGAGTCAGAACCCTGATCCTGAATCTCGGTGGTTACTCTGCCATGTCATCCTCTAAGAACTTCCCTCCTTTCCTGTGTCAGCTGTCACCCTGGGCAGCCACGCCCCGACCGGGTGCCAGGTGTTTTCCACACTTGGAGTCAGGGTCTGAGCTGTGTCCTTGTCCAAGCCGATGCTTCCTGCCTGTCTGACCTCGAACAGATCACTTAAACTCCGGGCCTCGTCTCTGCCATTTGTAGGGTTGGGGCACCAGGACCGTCTCCGATTTCCACCTCTGGGGGTGGTGGGGACAGAATGAGGACTGCTGTGGTCTCCTTGGCTGCACCAGCCCTCTGTCCTGCAGGCCTGGAGGCCAGTCTCAGGAGACGTGGGCAGAGCTTCCAAACCAGTGCCCCTGGGCTATGAAAACCAATGCCCCGTGGTGATTCCCCTCCTCATCTGGGGGAGGTTGGAGTGAAACAGCCATTTCCATTTCCTGATTGCAGCAAGGAGCAGGGTCCAGAGGTGAGGGGGCGTCCACAGGCTTCACTCCCAGCCCCCCCCCCCCGCCTCCTCGGGACTCTCCCTGTACAACTTACCTGATCGACATCATCGGGCCACAAGGTCCGTCAAAGATGGAGTGAGGCAGTGGGCAAACCTCACTTCACAGCACCTGGACCACAGAGGGGGCCTTCAGTTGGCAGAGAAGGAGAGGGAATCGAAGCTTCCTGTGCATCTCCCCAAGGGAAGAGGGAAATGAGACCCCTGGTTCTAAAGGGTGACTAAGTGTCTGCCTCTAAAAGGCAGTTACTCTGGGGAAGGACTGTGGCAGAGCCCTGGTCCCATAGGATGAAATCCTCGCCTTTGACACCACGTGTGTCCCTCCTGCTCCCATCAGATGGGTAACTAGGGAGGGAGCAGGTGAGCAGAAAGGAGAAAGCACTTGTTGAGTGGCCACTTGGGGACGGGCAGTGAGCTGGGGGATTTGAGTTAAATGTGACCATCATCCCATTTTTGCAGATGAAGGAATGGAGGTTATAAACTAGCTGAGTCTGCACAGCTGATACATATGGGGATCAGACGGTGAATTCCTCAAGGACAGGGGTTTTTCCTCCACAGTTTCGTACAGCCAGGGCCTGCCTGCTCTGGTGCCTGGTGCTCGGTAGCACTGGTTTAAAAGTAAATAAATGGCAGAAGCAAGACTTGGAGAGCTGGCATCTGGTGCACCGCATTGGCATTTGTTGAGCCTTCAGGAAGTGTCAGGCAAACCACCTGATCACTTGTATGTATGTATATTCCTTCATTTAATTCCCACAAACCCATCCCAGGTAAGCTTTATCATGCTGTCTTACAAACCACACTCACTTGCTACTGTCCAAGTAAATGCTGTTTATAATCAGAATTGGCCTTCATTCTGCTCGGGTGATGGGTTCTCTATATTGTGAAGCAGGTGGGCGTTTCTCATCTACCTGTCTGCTCAGATGGTACTTCCCTTCTCCCAGGTGCTGCCCCCGCCAGTGGCTGGTCAGCCTAGATTTAGCCCATCTCAGCCTTGTCCTCCAGCCTATCAAAATCTCATAGCTCCTCAAAGCCCCGGTGACCTACTGCCACCCTGGTCTTGGCCATCGGCCCCTCTCCCTTCTGAATGGTCCGCAGACTCGCTTTGCCCTCTGTGCTCTGTCCGAGGTGCTGAAGCCGGAGCCTGCTTATGGAAAATGGCACAGCAAGTCAGGCAAAGGGTTACAACCTCAGAAACAAAAGCATCCCTCGGACAAGCTGTTCAAAGTGCGTGTACGGGAGAAGCTGGGAGTCCTGACACTCAGGGATTGGGTCCCGTGCCCTGTTGCTGACTGAGTCTGCTCTTTCAGTGTTAGATGGGGCTGCCGTGGAGACGTTTAGTTAAGTATGCTCCGTCCATCCTGCTCCTGCCGAGGAGAAACATGCGGGGGGAGGTGCTGCTGCCTCTCAGCATTCCACAGAGGTCAGGAGGGGAGCGGCTGACAAATTCGACAGCTCTTTTTAGAAGTTTAACCTCAAATGTGACTTTCCCCCCTTGTCCATACGGCGCCAGCCCTGTCATGTTAGGAGGTCTGGGCAGTGAGTCCTCCGGGTTAGCAGAGACAGCCCAGGGTGTGGGATGGAGCTGTGGTGGTGAACGTCTCTGCATCCTCATTGGTCGCGGCCCCTCCTCCCAGAGCCCAAGGGGTCTTACCCAGAGGCCAGCACATTCTTCATCCCCACGACCTTATCAAGTGGGCCATTACTGGCCATCATTAGCCCCATTTCTGTCAAGCGGTCAGAGTCCCAGAAAGGCTGAGGGATGTTTCTGGCAGTGCATGGCCGGTGAATGGTCAGCCTGGAGTGAAAGTTGCAGAATTTTAGTCCACTGCACCAGTCATGGGTCCATGCTAGCACTTGCAGAGGGGGATAATAAAACCTTTTCGCAGAGCTGACATCGTTAGAATTGTATATCAGCATCCTTAACACCTTGTAAGGTATTTACTAGTGTCACATGGTCCTGGTCTTCTCTTTACAACATACATTTGAAGTTTAGTGCAGAGTCCTCTAACTTCTTGGGGTCTAGGAAACCAACTCCTTGACATATATAAAGGTCAGGAAATTAAGGTGTTGACCTTGGTACTGAATCTTTTCATTCTTTCAATTGCCTGTATCCTAAACCTAGCTTTACAAATTGCAAGGAGTTATATGGGAAGCTGTGAAATCTGGGGGGGCTGTACCCAGGGAGGTACAGTTGGTGAGGCTTTCTGAGATGGGCCATGATGAGCTCGGATGCTGGAGGAGAGAGGGCGTATCTCCAGGGATCAACATTCTCCTGGTAGGGTACCAGCCAACCATTGGAGGGAAGGTCCATCAGCAAATGTAGATCACTATCAATAATTGAAATTCAGACTTAACCAGGTCTTTAGAGTAGAGGACAACACTTCATTATTTTTTCTTCTCTAATTAATCCCCTATTAAACTCACAATAGCTCCTTCAGATATTTGCCATTTTTAATACTCCCAAATCCATCTCTGTCTCCCTTTTTTTCGCTCAACTCCTGCTTTACTTTATATAGAAAAATTGAGCCCATCTAGTGCAAACTCACTCTTTCTTCTCCCCCGACTTTCTTTTTTTTGTTGTTGTTGTTGAATTTTTGAATTTTGTTTTATTTATTTTTTTATACAGCAGGTTCTTATTAGTTATCCATTTTATACATATTAGTGTATACGTGTCCATCCCAATCTCCCAATTCATCACACCCCGCCCCCCCCTCCACTTTCCCCCCTTGGTGTCCGTACATTTGTTCTCTACATCCCCCAACTTTCTTGACACCATCCTCCTCCTCCTTGTCACTGTGGCTCCAACTCCTAGAGTGTTCCTCTACTTCCCTTCTCCTCACATTCGGTCAGCAGCCACAGCCTGCCCATCTGGTCTGCCCTTCAGCCCGGACCCCTCCTGACACACAGCCACCAGCACTGCACTGTCTCAGGGCCTCCTGGTCCTGCCTCACCTTCAGTGTGGTTTTCCTATGTCCAGACCCTTCTTTACACAGTGCAGCTTGCCCATTGCCTTCAGCATTATCTTCCTAAAATACAGGTTTTGTCCATTCACTCTTTTTTTAAAAGTTTTATTGGAGTATAGTTGATTTACAATGTTGTGTTAGGTTAAGGTATACAGCTAAATGAATCTTTTATACATATACATATATCCACTCTTTTTCAGATTCTTTTCCCATGTAGGCATTACAGAGTATTGAGTAGAGTTCCCTGTGCTATACAGTAGATCCTTAGTAGTTATCTATTTTATATATAGTAGTGTGTATGTGTCAGTCCCAGTCTTCCAATTTATCCCTCCCCTGACCTTACCCCCCTGGTAACCATAGGTTTATTTTCTACATCTGTAACTCTATTTCTGTTTTGTAGATAAGTTCATTTGTAGCCTTTTTTTAGATTCCACATACAAGCAGTATCATATGATATTTATCTTTCTCTGTCTGACTTACTTCACTCAGCATGACAATCTCTAGGTCCATCCATGTTGCTGCATATGGCATTATTTCATTCTTTTTTTATGACTGAGTAATATTCCATTGTATATATGTACCACATCTTCTTAAAAAACTAAGAATAGAGCTACCATATGATCCAGCGATCCCATTCCTGGGCATATATCCGGAGAAAACCATAATTCGAAAAGATACATGCACCCCAGTGTTCATTGCAGCGTTATTTACAATAGCCAGGGCATGGACACAACCTAAATGTCCATTGACAGATGAATGGATAAAGAAGATGTGTTCATTCACTCTTATGCTCATAAGCTTTCCACGGTTCCTTGCTGCGTTCAGAACAAAGCATAAACGCTTAAGCCTCACACTTAAAACCCTCAACAACATGAGCCTACCAAACTTTCCAGTATTCTTGTCAGCAAAACTTTTTCTCTCCTTCTCTACCTACTTCTTTTACTGACCAATTTAATGATTACCTTTCTCTGGTTTACCATTAAAACATTCCTTCTTGCTATAATTTCCTTTCCTAGCTTCATCTGCTTCCATAATTGCCAGCCAACATGATAAATAACTTACAAAGCTTAAGTAAATTCTACCTGTCTTAACTGTCCTATCATATACACCACCATCCCCTACCTTGACAAAATATGTCTTTCCCTTCCAATTCCAATGCAGTCTGTAATTGTAGTGGACCACTCATCATGAATCATAGTCAGCCTTAGATTAATTAGTGGTAGATACCTCTGTTTCTCCAATTTCTTTCACAGAAATTGGTGAACAAAGCTCTGATCACTCTTTGTTTCCCCCAAAGAATCAGGCAAGCATAATTTAGGAGCCCAAAACATATTTGTTGAAATGAATTCTCACTTGGTCTCACCTCCATTTCCTACCAGTCTCCATAGACCACCTGAAGACTCAGTTCCCATCTGGTCCTGTTGTTTCTAAAGAGTCCAGGATTTTTCTTGCTTAGATACCCAAGAAGGAGTTGTTTCCTGCTTCCCAGAAACTTCAGTTAATTCACTTCTCTTTTTGCTAATGTCCCTTTGTCTCTCACCCAGATGTCTTGAGTATTGTCTTTGAGTTATTGCTTGAATTAAGCCCCATAGCTCCTTTTTTTTCACTAGAAAATGATAGAAGCATCTCTTACTTGCCTATTAACAAAGAACATGTAAACTTAGTTGCAGTTGTTAGAATATAGACATTTGGTCATTTGTCCAATCTATTTGTGGTGTGATTGGATATCAGCTGCTAAATATACATTTATAGGAAGTAGGACCATAATCACATCATCCATTCACTCAGTGAACGTTTATGAAGTGCCGACTGTGTGCCAGCCGCCATGTGGAAAGCTGCTGGTGGATGGGAAGGCAAAGCAAGGGCTTCCCTGAGCTCACGGGAGGGCGCTCTTCGTAGGGCCACTCATATCAGGTCCATCCAAGTTGCCATCACTTCCGGCTTTGGTGGGATTTGAAACGGATGCACCCTCCAACTGAAGAAATAAAGCTCATAATTGCTGAGAAAGGTAAAAAGGAAAGAAAGAAGGGCACCGTGTTTCTGGATGGCGTTGGCGTGTTTTATCCCTTTGGGCGCGAGCCAGGCTCAACTCAGGATTTGTGTCAGGCAGGTGGGAGGGAGGGGGTGAGGAGGGTGCAGACTGGACCCTCATTAATGCCTGCCAACCACCCCGGGGAGCAGCGCAGCCAACCAGAGGTGAGCTGCTGTTTCTCCCCTGTTCTTCCAGCAACTGAAGGGTCCTTCGTGCACGGAAAAGGATGTCACTCCTCCACACATCCGCTTCTTGAAATTCCCCTCGAAGTCCTCTCATCGGGAGAGAGAGGAGGACAGGATACAAGGAGGCAGGCAGACCCTGACTAAGTAGTCGTATCTTCACTCTGAGATAGAAAACAAGAACCAGACAAAACAGCATGGGCTCAAGGGCCAGCCGAGCCCTCCTCCGTTTTCACGTGGCAGGGTCTCAAGAGTCCTCTGCCTCCCTCCTCTCCTCCCGCTTCCTGCCTCTTAAGAAGAGCGACGTGGTCTATAAACCCGAGTTGCAGGTAGCGCTGCAGAGATGGAATATGTAGGTCTGTGGGAGAAAATAACAGCGACAGTATTCAGCAGCAGTTTTGACACTTATGAGAGAGTGGCAAAGTGGAAAGATAAGTACACAATTTCTCCAAGAGCCCTAGCTTCTGATTGTGAGATTCAGGACAGGCCAAGGAAACATTCCTTTCCTCACAAAGAAAAGGGCACAGACGGATTCATCCTTCCTTTATCCCACATTTGCTCTGGGGTTCAGCCGAGATGAGATTTGGGGAAGTGCTTTGAACGGTGTATTTGTTACTCTAAATAATTCTACGTGTTACAGTTGACAACCCACAGATCTTAGTACTTAATGCAGAAAGAGTCATCTTTTCCCTCTCCCAGGTCACAGTCCTTTGTAGATCATCCTGGGACTCAGATCTCCCCCATGCCGTGGCTCTGCCATCTTCAGACAGCTTGCTTCAAGGCCATGCTGGCTGTTCTGACCACAGAGGGTGAGAGAGAGCTTGCCCTCAGCCTGGAACTGCACGTTTCCTTGCCCACATTCCATTCAGGAGAAGCACTGACAGTGTTCTGTCTAGATGTAAGGCAGCTTTGCAATGTGGTCTGTGTGAGCCCCACAGGGAGAAATGGGCCTTGTGACCAGCTAGCCCCTGCCTGGCTCAGCCACTAGAGGTTATTGCTCAAATGTCATCTGTCATTCTATCTAGCAAATAGATAGTCCAGGGCCTTCTTCCTCCAGGCAGCCCTCCAAGATCAGCTGTGCTCTGCAATCAGACTCATCAGCTAAGGACACCCCATGGAGCAGATATTCAGTACACATGTGGCTGACACGTGGTCCCTGGCCATGTCTGAGGACAGTAGCCACCATGGCCCATGCCTGAGCTGCACAATCATATTCATGTTGAGGGATGGGTGGTCCAGGAGTATGAAAAGGTCCTTGGCAGTTTCTGCTCAGGCTGTGTCATACAGACAGTCGTGGAGGGAAAGGGCTCAGATGTTGGCCTGAAGCCATCAGAATGGCCGTTATCAACAGCTCTCTCTCTGCCTACCATGCTCACCCGCACACGGAGAGCTCCTGCTTCTCCCATCCATGCCCCCCTCACAGCTTTGCCTGATTCATCAACCACTTAGGGTTTCAGTAGAGATAAGCATCACTTACATTCAACAAAAATCATTGAGAACCTAGTGTTTGCTGTGTACAGACAGGACGACAGCTGTGCGTAAAGTCAAATCTCAGACCTCTAAGGTTTTAGAGTCTAGAGATAAAAGTGATAAAGAAGAGACAGTGTGTAGTTAGTACTGAGTCAGCAATACCCACAAAAACGCAAAACGGGGTCAGAGGAGGCTAAGGAACTGGGGCTCTGGCTGCAGTGCTTTGAGTGGGCTCTAGGCTTCCATCCGAAGCTGCACAGACTTGCAGACAGCAAAGATGGCACAGACACAGGTCCTGCGAGCCATAGACCAGTTGTTCTGACCAGCGCAGAAGAAAGATTCTTAGATTAGGGGACAAACCAAGAAGACACTGAGTGCCAGGCTACAGAGTTTTGATTTTATTTATTAACCATTTTGGAAACTTTTGTGGTTTAACTTAGTGAAGTTGTACTGTCAGAACATCGTGTTGAGAAATTACTCTTTTGGTAGAGGACATGATGGATTGGAACAGAGGTGAAACTAGAGAAAAGTTGTATCAATAATAACTACTACTTACCGAGAATTTACTCAATATGTGACTATTTGCTTGATCTTATCAACCACTCTGTGTGGCCTGTACTATTATTATGTTATTTAATTGTCCTAACAAAAGGCAGAGTGTGGGCTCTCACCCACCAAACCCTTAAATACCAGGGACTTGGTGTAGTGATCAGAACATCTGGGAAGTCGATGGGGTGTGATGAGAAACCGGGAAGAGGGATGAGGCAGAGATGGCGAAGATGGTCGGATGTGCCGATGGCTCGGATTTAGGGGATAAAGGAAATGTGGAATATTTATCCACCTTTTCATCCTGGATGATTCTAGAAAAGGGATACTGTTAGGGAAATTAGGAGAAGATTTTTAAGGAGGGTGAGGTCATTTTGGCTTCAGATACGTTGAGGTTCAGGTGACAGTGGATGAAGGGGGCAGCTGTGCTGTGGTCCAAGAGTTTATCCTCCTCCAGCAGAGAAAGCAGATTTCAGTTCTCAGCTGGGAAGACCCCGGAGCAGTACCCAGGAGGCAAGGGAACATGGGATCAGGGAAAGATACGGAGTCACCATGTCGAGGCGACCCTTAGGAAGTACAACAGTCTGTAGGACATGAGGGCGAGCGACAGAGGGTTAGGGCTTCAGGAGAGCAGAATAGAGCTGGGGTGGTCCTCGTCAAGAGAGGACCATGGGACCCAGTGAGAGGAAGGCCGTTGTGTCCAGTAGCATCCGAATACTTGTTGGATCCAGTTCTGTACACACAGAGGTTCTGGTTCAAAGGATGAGGGAGAGCAAGAGAGAGAGAGAGAAGAACATGTGCGTTTTGTGGGGCTGGGTCTACAGGCAGGAGTGGAGGATGCCAGTGGTGAAATGGAGAGCGGACGGTGCAACTCCAGGGAAAAGCCCAGCCCTGGACGGAGACCATCCTTCCTGCTGCCCCCGCCCGTCCCCTCCTGCAGTCACGGGATCTCACTCCCCGGGGCAGCCTCTCTCAAGTTCACATACTCTCGTTTTAAACTCATGTTGTTTCCTCCTTTCCTTCTTGCTAAGACTCCCCAGTCACCTCAGGAAAATCACACTAGTCTTTATTTCCATTTGTCGGGAAAATGTAAAAGACCTATCCTAACTGAGCAGTGAGAAGAGCCTTCGTCCTGCTCATCTCCCTGAAAACTCAAGCCAACATTCACATGGGAGATCAGACCAATAGCAATAACATCCCCGCTCCTACAGCCTCTAAAATATCAGAGGCTCCCGTTAAAGAATCAGCCTAACCTACCTAACCTCTTCTAATTAATCATCCGTATCTCTTTACGTCTCTATCTTCAACAAGTACCTCTGCAGGGCTCTTTCAGAAGAGGGTGTGTTTGGAGGCAAACACTCTGGGTTCAAATTCCAGCCCCACCTCTTACCAGTTAACACCAGGTGACCTCAGCCATATGGTGAGAATAGCAACAGAGCCCGTACCCCACTTGGTTGGTGTGGGGATTCCATTAGTTACTATATTGAAACCCTTAGAAGAGTATCTGGCACACGGTGGGTCCTGTGAGCGCTGGCAGGGACCACTGATGCTGGTGAGTCATGCAAGGATAGATACGATGCCATCTCTATCCTCAGTGAACTCTCATGAAAGGGAGAATGTTTTGTTTCATCGTTTTCATATGTTGCTTAATTATTAGTGTAGCAGGACCATAGGAGAGGAATTTAGTTACATGAAGGGTTAAAGTTATTTTTGTGAGCCTGCCCGCCCATGGAGGACACTGCCAACCATTAACAGCATTATATCTGGACGAACCCATGCTGAGCTCCACACAATCAAATGAACAAATCCCTAGGAGATGCGTCCTCCTGTGATCTGGGGACCACATCATGCACTTAACATTCAGGGTCTGTTCCTTTGGCTGGAGAGGGGGTTCATATGTCCTGTGACACTCTGTGGGTTTACGAATGAGAAGGGACTTCCTACCATTGGAGCATCCCTGGAGATGGTGGGGAGCCCAGGAAAGGCAAGTCCCTTACGAGGCATCTCGAGGGAGGCTGTGCAGGAGGGGACAAGAAGGGATCCCCTAAGACATGGCTTTGGAGCCGTTACAACCGATAGCACCACTGGGGTGGGAGAGAGCTACCCCTCCCACCTGTGGGAGGGGGAGTCTCTCTTGTAGGATGTGGTGATCCAGGAGAAGGAGGAATGGTGATGGAAGACGAGTTTTGTGCCGTGGAGTCACGAGAAGAGAACTGAGCAGATCGTCCTACTTTTCAGATGAAGAAACTTGATTTTGAGAGGTTAGGAGACTCTCTTCAAATTAGAAGCAAATCCTGGCTGTCCAGCCACCCTAGAGGATCCACGATGAGGCTTCCCAAGTCTCCCCTTCCCCACATGGCTACCTCCATTGAACAGTGGCTCTTCCTACGAAGGGTTCTTCAAAAGAACCTGTGTTTTAACTTCTTGGTGCATTTAGTTTGCTGTCGGCAAACCTCTCTAGATTGTCCCCACTTTGACTGGAGGTTGATTTTTCTGGCCTGCTAAGAGCTTCTGATGTTCCGAGAAAGTGCAATTTGCTGCTAAAGTGGGAAACTTCACCCTCAACGGAAAGGGGAGGAATAGGAAACAAGCACACGCTTGTTTCCCGGGCAGGAGAAAGGGTGCAAAGTTGCAGTGGGCCTCACTGCAGGCCAGGACTGGCACCTGTTTCGTGCCCCCTTGGCATTCAGAGAGGGTCACAAAGCGGCATGAAATGGGAGCTGGGGAAACACCAAGCTCGGTGCTAGGAATCCGGCAGGTATCAGAAGCCAGCACCGTATTCACTCTTACAAAGCACGTAACTGGTGAAAGACATCTGGAACTCCTGACATACTTTTTATGTAGCCGTCAACCCTCCTTATTTAAAACAAACAAAAAAGCAAAACATGTCAGAATATTTAATAGCAAAAGTGTTCAATTATTGTTCTTCTCTGTGCCTAAGTAAGATTCCAGAATAATGTAAACCTCAGTTGTAAGTAGAGTTTAAAACAATAAATGAATAAACAGTGTAGGAACACCATTTATCCCAAAGAAGCTTCCTTACCTTCCCAAAAGAATGAATGCTTTTTCCAGACAGAATAGTTGATCAAGCTTGAACTCATTAGGAAAACATTTTCCGAGAGAGGCTCAGCCAAATGCTCTGTAAAAAATAATTCTCTCTCTCTCTCTCTCTCTCTCTTTTTTTTTTTTTGGACTATTTCCACATAAAAGCTCCCTGTTGTTAAATGGGCCCTGTACCGGTGATGACAAAATCATCCTTCACGTTAATGGTACTTTTGGCCTTTTTGGGTCCTGGAAATATGCAAATTTTTGAGGGCATCAGTTTCAATTGTTTTCCCAAAATACTTTGCCTTTTTAAAGGCAGGTTTCTGATGACCATTGTCTTTTGCTAAAAAATGATATCGGCTAAAACAGCCCCACAAAATATCAACCTCTGCACCAAATACGCGCGTGCGCACACACACACACACACACACACACAAACACAGTGCACTGGCTTTCCTTAACGAATACCTAAAGCCTACGCGTTCCAGATCCTTCAAAATCCAGCCACACCCTAAATTTCCAATTTATTTTCCAGTGTAGCATGTCCTCCCACCCCTCCCTCCATTATCCTCTCTTTCACTCTCCCCTGAGAGGTCCTACTCTTTCCAGGCTGTGCGCCCCTCCTCCTTCCATATGTTGAAAGCCCACCCGGCCCACAAGGAAACAGCTCTATTTTTAGTGTTGGACGATTCCACAGTTGTGCTGCAAAGCCTTCCGTAGCGATCTGGATCCTGCTTGCGGGGCCCTTTCCCCAGGTGGCCCCTGAAGTGCTTGCAAACTACCCTCTGAAAGCATGAGGACAGAGTGATGAGCTTGGCCAGCGCCGAGAACTCAGCCTGCCTTGTTTGAGGGTGGGTTTGGGTTTGGCAGTTTATCCCCTCCTTCTGTTGCCCTGTTTCTCCCCAGTGCCCTTCTGCCCAGAGAGAAACCAGACGCATCTTACTGCATACAGGACTAATTCTTCTCACCTGTGTCCTCCTCTCAGCCTCAGATACCGCATCCCCGAGCATCTGCAGGTGCCAGGAATGAGTTTCTCATCCTAAGTGGATAGACTCTTAGGTCTTCTGAATAAATATGGGTGAGAAGCAGACTATCACAATGGGCCTGCAAAGGGTAATGATATTTCTTGGTCAATATTGCTTTTTTTTTTTTTTAATCCCAATCTCTCAATTCATCACACCACCGCCCCCCTGCCACCTTCCACCATGGAATTCTGCAGCTGTTGTTAGATGGCAAGCCTCCAGCTTGGGTAATTACATTCTGCTTACCTTTGTTTCTCTTGTAGTTTGAAGATAACTTATTCTTCATGGTTTTTTCCTAAATAAAACAAAGAAGGCTGTTTTTGGTGTTGCTATTTGCAGCGGCAACAGGGGCGGGGCAAGGCAGCAGAGCAGAGAAAGAGGAAGACCACCTTAGGAGGGCACAGGCCCGGCCGCGTTCTAGGGGGGCCCTTAGATCCACAGGGCCTCAGTAGTTTTGCATCCATCTTTTTGGAATCGTATTCTCTACCCTGAGTTGTTGCCGGAATTACATAGGATAATGCCGGTGATCTGCCACATGGAAAATTTGACTGGGTGACTGGGTAGGGACCACCTTAACAGAGTGTTCCATGCAAGAGAGGAAACCCTCCTTCCCTCTGGAAGCTGAGCCGGTTTCTACCAGCTGTTAGGAAAGAGCACCGCTGTGGAGGGCGAGGGGGTGACCTCATGACCGCCTCCTGCTCGAAGCTGGGGGCTAACACTATGGAAGGGAAACAGCACAGGAATAGGGGTCTTGGGGTGGGCTTCTGGTCAACCAGCTGCCGACCAGCCAACCACTCTCTGGTCATAAGGTCATCGTGCCCGTCCTAAGGCCCTCAGTAACAAGCAGGGGTAATTAGTACTTCAGCTGTTATTTGTTATTATGAATATTTGTTATTATGAGTAGCGTGTGAACAACTATTACACACGGGTCTCGTATGCTGTTCCATAACCAGGAGGAGGACTAGCCACAGCAAGTCAGGCTAGCTAGCAAGAACAGTCCCTTTCAGAGCAGTTCTTCCAGAAGTTTCCTTCTAGTGATTGTGCAATTCTGTACATTTCACTTGCTTCTAAAATGAACAGGAGGCTGTTATTCAATAAAGGAAGAGAACTGGTGCATTTTGGTAAAATGTGCAGTAGAACTATATGCAAGAAACCAAGGTGGGTCTGGAAACAGAAAAAAACACTCCAGAAAATACAGGTAAAGGAAAGCGACTCTGATTAAGCACAAAGCTCTGAGCCAAAGACCCTGGTTGGTATCCTCTACCCCGTCCCAGCGCTGGGGGCTCTCTGCACCCTCCCAGCCCGGGTGACCTGGGGCCATGCTGCCAGCAGGATGCCCTCTCGTCTCCCTTTGTCTTGGTGAGGGTCCCCCTGGGTTCCCAGTGGAGCAAAGAAAACAGAGGACCAGAGCTGGAGCAAATGTGGAGGACTTGTCAGGACAGGAGCTTAGGGGCTGGTGGGACAGAGCAGGAAGACGGGGCTAAGAGTGGATGCCCAGGGGGTACCGCCCAGCCCTCCTCTTCCTCCTGCTTCCGCTGCCCCGAGGAACAAGAGCACGGGAAGCAGACGCACCCCAACCCATCCACCCAAGACTCCCGGGGGAGGCCTCCCTGAAGGACCACAGCTTCCCACAGAAGAGCATCCTTGTACTATTTTATGTGAATTGTATTTCCTAGACCCTCAAGCCGACCTGCGCCCCTTTCCCTAGTCAAGTCTGCACGCGGGAGGTTAAGCGGGCTGAGTGGAAGAGGGGCGTGGGGAGGCCACAGCGGGGCGAGGAAAGGCCTGGGGAGCCTTATTAATAGTTAAGCGGACAAGGCTGTTAATGGGGTAGCTTTTTATTGGCCCAACAGATCGGTTGTAATATACAAGCTCGCAGGCAGCGCCTGTGATTTGCGTTGATACAATTCAGACTGAGGTTTTCATTATACAGCGGGGATGGTACAGGAGGCTGTATTATCAAAGGCAGCTGAAAAGGGTTGGGAGCCATCTCATATTCTGTGTGTGCCTATTCATTAGCGGTGAGAAAGGTGCTTTGTCCCAGGCGGTAGTGGATGTTTCACAGTGAATCATTAACAACTCAAACAGCTTCATACATATGTCTTATTGATGTGTAAAGTCATTACAGCCGAGGCTTTTTTCCCTCTTTCTCTCTCTCTTTTTTTTTTTTCTGAATGAGTGAGTTCTGCTTTACTTAGGATTCTGCAGAAAGCCTAGTGACATTTTCAGTGATGCAGGGATCTTGGGGCTCAGAGAGGAGTTGCTGTAAGGCTAGCCCCCAGGAAGCTGACCGTCCGATTTAAGAGAAAACAGGGTGATAGGTTTTTAAAGAAGTCGTCTGGAGCAGGAGATGCTCTGTTGCTGCCCCTCAAGGGAAACAGAAGGGGAGCCGCCACATGGCCCAGGGGCAGCAGAAGGGGCAACGGTCTCCAAGCGGGACCAGCAGCCCTTCTGGAAGGGGGCACTCTGCAAACATGCTGTCCACGGCGAGGCAGAGGGCCAGGCAGGGAGACTGGACGGTCAGCAGCCCTGAGCTGAGTGAAGGGCTATGTGAAGTCGGGGAGGGAAGAGGCAAGAGGACAGGAGACGAAAATATGCCGCAGCTGACAGTGAGGGAACGTGGGGCTAGGAACAAAGGAGGCAGCTTTTCCTAGCAGGGCCGGAGGAGAAACAGATCAGAGCTAGAAGCCAATTATCTCTGATTGCGCAATCAGGATCCTGCTTCCAAACCAGGCTCCCGCCCTGCCAGCCCCAGGGCTGGGGCCACCTGAGAATGATGTCAGAGCTGGGAGCAGATACATGGAGAGGACTCAGCCCTGATTAGCACAGGCAACATTTGGGGGCCGTGCCTTCTGAGTGCTAACAAAGCAGAGAACTTCCTGGCCTGGCGTGTTGGACCTACTTTGCCAGCAGAATTTCAATTTCTGAGTTGTTAGCTGCCAAGCAACCTGAAATAAACTTTCTGACTTCCCTGACTTTTGTTCTAAGCCCTCACAGAGTCTCTTCAAAGCTCTGGTCCTTCCTGCTGGCCCCGAAGGCGCCAGCCCCGCTACCCCGAGCCCTGTCGCCGGCCCCTGAGCACCTTCGTGTCTAGTCTCTACAGCTCTGTCTCCCCCTCTACCCACCTGCACAGGTAACCCCGTGCAAATCCCATGGGGTTGCTTCGTGGTCTGTTTTTTTTTTTAAATTAATTAATTTATTTATTTATGGCTGTGTTTGGTCTTCGTTTCTGTGCGAGGGCTTTCTCTAGTTGCGGCAAGCGGGGGCCACTCTTCATCGCGGTGTGCGGACCTCTCACTATCGCGGCCTCTCTTGTTGCGGAGCACAGGCTCCAGACGCATAGGCTCAGTAGTTGTGGCTCACGGGCTTAGCTGCTCCGCGGCATGTGGGACTCTCCCAGACCAGGGCTCAAACCCGCGTCCCCTGCACCGGCAGGTGAATTCTCAACCACTGCGCCACCAGGGAAGCCCTCGTGGTCTGTTTTTGTTTTTATGGTTTGTTTTATTCTTTTTTACAGTTTTATTGAAATATAATTGATGTACAAGAAACCACACATATTTAAGGGGTACAATTATACACCCACCAACCATCACCATCAAGATAATGGCCATAGAACCCCCAAAAGTTTTGTCATTTCACTTTGTAATCCTCCTCTCGATCTTAAAGAACCTCTGGTCAGCTTTCTATCACAGCAGATTACTTTATACTTTCAATATTTTTTATAAATGGTATCATGGAGAATATACTGCCTTTTTTTCTGGCTTCTTTCATTCATCATAATTATTTTGAGATTCAGCCAAATGTGTGTATCTGTATGTCCCTCTTTTTATTGCCAAATAGTATTCCATTGCAGGGATATACCACAGTCGGGCTGTCTATTCACTAGTTGGTCAATATTTGGGCTGCTTTCCATTTGGAGCTATTATAAATAAAGTTCAGATGAACATTTGTGTACAGGTCTTTATAAACATACACCTTCATTTATCTTGGGCAGATACCTAGGAGGAGAATAGCTGGATCACTTGATATCCAGGTGTATGTTTAACTTTTTAAGAAACTGCCAAACTGCTTCCCAAGGTTGCATCATTTTACATTTGAACCAGCAGCGTGGGAGAGTTCCGGTCCCTCCACATCCTTGCAGACACCAGATATAACCAGTCTCTTTAATTTTAGCCATTTGAATAAGTGTAGAGTGGTTTCTCATTGTGGTTTTAATTTGCATTTTCCCTAACAACTAATGATGTTAGGCATCTGTTCATGTGCTTGTTTGCCATCAGGGTATCTTCTTTGGTGAAGTGCTTTTCAAATCTTTTGCCAACTTTTTTTTTTTTAAAGATTTTTTAAAAATTATTTATTTATTTATTTATATTTATGCCTGTGTTGGGTCTTCGTTTCTGCGCTAGGGCTTTCTTTCTCTAGTTGCGGCAAGCGGGGGCCACTCTTCTTCGTGGTGCGCGGGCCTCTCACTATCGCGGCCTCTCTTGTTGCGGAGCACAGGCTCCAGACGCGCAGGCTCAGTAGTTGTGGCTCACGGGCCCAGCCGCTCCGCGGCATGTGGGATCTTCCCAGACCAGGGCTCGAACCCGTGTCCCCTGCATTAGCAGGCAGATTCTCAACCACTGCACCACCAAGGAAGCCCTTGCCAACTTTTTTTTTTTTTTTAATGTCTGAAACATTTATATTAACATATTTCCATACATATTTCCATACCTTGCCAACTTTTAAATTGGGTTTTTTGTTCCCTTACAATTGAATTATGAGTGTTTTTGTATATTATGGGTAAAAGCCCACTAGTAACTATGTGATATTTGCAAATAGTTTCTACCAGTATTTAGCTGTCTTTTCAATCTCTAAACAGTGTCTGTCAAAGAACAGTTTTAATTTTAATAAAGTCCAATTTATCAATTTTTCTCTATGGATCCTTCTAAAAGTTTATAGTTTTAGGTTTTGTTTTTAGGTCTACAATCCATTTTAATTTTTGTATGTCTTATGAGATAGCGTTTGAAGTCCATTATTTTGCATACGGATGTGCAATTTTTTCAGCACCATTTGTTGAAAAGAGTATCCCTTCTCCACTGAATTTCCTTAGCACATTTGTCAAAAACCAGTTGTTCATATATGTGTTGGTCTACTTCTAGATTCTCTCTTCTGTTCCGTGGATGCATTTCTCTGTCTTTACACCAAGACCACACTGTCTTGATGGCAGTCACTTTACTATAGTCTTGGAATTAAAGTTAGTTCTCTAACTTCATTACAGTCTTGGAATTAGATAGTGTTAATTCTCTAACTTTGCTCTCGTTTCTCAAAGTTCTTTGGCTATGCAAGGTCTTGCATTTCCATGTGAATTTTAAAATCAGTTTGTCAATTTCTGCTAAAAAAAAACCTGAAAGAATTTTCATTGGGATTCCATGGAATCTGTAGATCAGTCTGGGGAGAACTGGCGTCTTTGATTAGTTTTGGTGTTGGGCGCAACTCATGACTTGAGTTGGGAAATATTCTCTCCTTTTCAAATTTCTGAAAAAATTTCATATAGAATTGGCATTATTTCCTTCTTAAATATTTGATATAGTTTACTAAGGAAGTCATCTGAGACTGCAATTTTCTTTGTGGAAAGACTTTTAACTACAATTTCAATTTCTTTGATAGATATAGTACATATTCAAGTTCCCTATTTCTTCATGAGGGTCCTGTGATGGTTTGTGTCTTTGAGGATTTTTTTTTTTCATTTAAGGTGTCAATTTTATTGGCATCAACTTGTTGATAATATTTCTTTAGTATCCTTTAACTATCTGTAGAAACTGTAGTGATGTCACTTCTTATCATGTGTGCCATCTCTCTCGTTCTTGTTTTATACTCATCAACTTGAATTTGACCCTTTTGGGTCTTGCCTTTAACTATCTGTAGAAACTGTAGTGATGTCACTTCTTATCATGTGTGCCATCTCTCTCGTTCTTGTTTTATACTCATCAACTTGAATTTGACCCTTTTGGGTCTTGCCTTTAACTATCTGTAGAAACTGTAGTGATGTCACTTCTTATCATGTGTGCCATCTCTCTCGTTCTTGTTTTATACTCATCAACTTGAATTTGACCCTTTTGGGTCTTGCCTTTAACCATCTGTAGAAACTGTAGTGATGTCACTTCTTATCATGTGTGCCATCTCTCTCATTCTTGTTTTATACTCATCAACTTGAATTTGACCCTTTTGGGTCTTGCCTTTAACCATCTGTAGAAACTGTAGTGATGTCACTTCTTATCATGTGTGCCATCTCTCTCTGTCTTGTTTTATACTCATCGACTTGAATTTGACCCTTTTGGGTCTTGTCTTTAAAGTTTGTTAGGCTGACCTGCAGTCCTGCTCACTGTAGGACTAACGACTCACTAGCACTAAATATTGTCCTGTGTCCTCTGCCCCATGTCCTGTGAAACAGTCTGGAATAGGAAGAGGTACTTTTCCTGCCCCCCACTGTGTCGTTACTGCTAACCTCTCAGTAATTCTTTCCCGAGACTTGGGTTCCTTACATGCATGGTCTCTTGTGCTCAGCTGAGACCCTGAGGAGAGCCCTGCAGATCTCTGAAATTCTGTCTCCATGTAGCTGACTCTCTCCTCTCTGGTTCTCTGTTCTTCATGTCTAGCTGCTGGGGTCTCCCAAACTCTCAACTTCAACTCTTCAACTCAGAGAGACCCGAAGGCTCCATCTGTTTCCGTAGCCTGGATGCTCTTTTAAGGCAGCAAACCGCAGTAACTGCACAGATTACGCTCTTTGTTCCCCATCCCTCATGGATCACTGTCTCTCGTTTCCTGATGTTCAGAGCCTTGGCAATCATTGTTTCATACATCCCGACTATTATTGGTTGTCTTGGTCAGGAGGGCAGAACTGGTCCCTGCTACTCCACTGTGTCCAGAAGCAGAGATCCTTTGGTCCAGAAAAGACTGCCCCGGGCCCTCCAGAAAAAGGTGGGCTGTGCCACTTCATTTTGGTTGGCTCCACTTGTCCACGCTCTTGGCCCTCCTGACAGCTCCCCGTGTCCTATGTCAATGAAAAGCTGGATCCCAAGATGCAGATTCTCCCAGGAGCTGTATGGATAGACCCGGGATTTATATCTTTTCCGCCCTGGAGTTGGCAGTCAGTTGGCAAAGAACCCCGCACCTGGGAAGTCTGCTCAGACGTGGAGCCGGGGTGAAGCTGTCCCTCTGACCCCTCTGAGAGACCTTCCTTGGTGGTTCTCTTTTCCGCCGGGATGACAGCATTGGAGAGTCTGAGCCATGCCCGCCGCAGGAGGGAGAAGCTCATTTTGTGTAGCAGAGAGCTTAGTCTAGAGAACTACACGGGAAAATTGACTTTCAAAGGAACAAAAGGAACCATTCTCTAGGGAATATTTCCCTTCCTTTTCCTCTCTTCTACTTTTTATATTTGAAAGAGATGGGGAGGCCGAGAAAGGTCTCTGTCAGATCCTTCAGGCTAATTCTGCAAGGCCAGAGTTAGGACAGCTGTCAGAACAGCAGGACATCTGGAGTCCATCTCCATGGGGTTGTCTGGTGACACCCTCAGGTACAAGGAGGGAGGGCGCCCCGTCCACTGACCTTCTTCATTCATTTCTTCATTCTATCAGTTTTCATGCTACTTTGACATCCTGCCGTCACTGTGAGATGCTGGAGATAAAGAAATGAGAAAACCTGGTGCGAAAGAAAGTATCAGGAGTCAGGGCACAAAAGAGCAGAGTTGACGGGGTTTCTGGAAAAATTCAAGGGGAATTAGTCCTTTTGTGCTCACGTGGACTGACAGTTATTCACACTGCAGGAACAGCATGTCCTAGGAGTCACACTGTTGTCCAGTTTGGAGCAGAGCCCAAAGGCATCGCTTTCTCTCCTGGCCAACTCCCCCCATTCCTGAGGGCTCAGTCTGGAGGCTTCTATCTTGGGTCTACATTAGGTGCCTTTCCTTGATGCTTGCATAGAACCTATATTTCCACTTTGTTTGGCTCTTCTTTTTATTTCTTGAATAGATTATAAGTGTTATGAGGACAGCAATTGTTTTGTTCACAGCCGCGTCCCCACTATGAACACAAGTCTGCACATTGCAGTTAACTGGTAACTATTCCTTAAATGAATGCATTTGACTCAAATTTTTCTTCAAAGAAAGTATGACTCTGTGACACAGACAGAGGACCTGTAATACCATCGTTTGACAGACAGGCACAAAAGGCCCCGAATGGTGGGATCCTGAAACCTTAGAATAATAATGTTTGAAATTACTGGGGATTTTGAAGAATATTCAGTGCAGGACATGCCAAGACCCCTTTGAGCTTAGAAGTACAAGAAGATTGATGGAAAGAGAGAAAGAACATCTAAGGAGAGCTCAGGGTTATCCTTCTTTCCTAGTTTCGCTGATACTATCATATTCTAAAGAAAGTGTGGAGATGGGAAAAGACGTGCCAGTAGGGTCAGAAGTCCTGTGACGATGCGGAAGCCACCCCAAAGCTCAGTCCAGTCGCTTTCCTGCCCGAGTGCCGATTGCACATGAACCATGTCTTTCCTTACCTGCTTCCCTTTGAGAGACTTTTTTAATGATAATTTTGCATCTTTTCCTTTCCCACCTTCTGTGAACCTCCCGCATGTGCCTGCGGCTCAGAAATCCAGGAGGGAGCTGGCCTCCCCGTCCCAGTTCCTCTATTTCACTGGGTGAACCCTGGGGAAGGTACTCAGCATCTCACAGCCTCACTGTTCCCTGAAAAATACATATATACATATATACATGAAGGATGCATTCCACCTTCCGCATAGTGGCTGCCTCTATAGGATTAGGGGGTGAGATTCAGAGAAAATTTCTAATCTGTCTGTAAGATTTTCATTGTTAAAAAAATACGAAGTAGAAGGGGCAAAATATAAAACATTAATTTTACATGGTGGGTACATGAGTATTTATCCGTTACCCTGTGTACTTTTTTGTATGTAGTTATACATACAAACATTAAGGGAGTGGTGATAGATCGGGTGATAATATAAATACCTTGCAGAGCTTGGTGGAAATGAGGGTTAAAACGTGAATACCTAGCTGACACAGTAGGTGTGTCAGTATTTATGTAGCGTTGGTGGGATAGGGAGCTGGAGAAAGAGATTGATGAAGAGTTTAGGTGGGTAAAACTCAGAGGTCCTGGGGATAGCTTTGCTCCCTTAACCTCAGATAAACCCAGGGGCAGGGCTTATTTCACTCAGGGACAGTGGACACATCGTGCATTTTTAAAATGTATAAACAAAACCTTGTGACGGCCTGAGCCTGAGACCTCCGGGATGGGACGCGGTCTACACACATCCTGAGCATTAAGAGAGACGCTGCTGCTCCGACTTCCTGGCAGTTCAGTGGTTCCCACCGGGCGCTTCTACTGCAGGAGGCGCCAGCTGCATCCCTGGTGGGGGGGGGGGGGAGTTCCGCGTGCTGCGCGCCGTGCGGCCAAACCAACCAACCAACCAAAAGAAGCTGCTCGCTACGGTGCTTCTGGTAACCAGGGACATAACGAGAGGCTGTAACCCCAGAGGTTGCCACCTCCCCTCCCCGGAGGCTGCTTAGACAACAGAGAACAGAGACCTCTGGGCATCGTTGCTCTTGTTTCCATCACTTCCCGGCCCACAGGGGCGGCTCTAGGCAGAGACGCCTGCCCAGTACGTCCAGGTGCGTCCAGGTATGCGATGGCTCTCACTGGGTGTCCTCGGGGATGACCCTGCTTCCTCTGGTGTCGCCTGGCGCGTGGGGGCGGCCAGGGCAACAGGAATTGAATGGGAGGATTTCTCGGGTTTCCATGCTGGGCTCAGCAGAGTGCGGGCGGAGTTACTGTTGTGCCGGAGACGCTGGGGAGGAAGGCGGCGGGGAGGACAGAGGGGAGGGCAGGACTCCAGGCCCGGGATGGGACGGCTCGGTGGAGGCGCGCGCCCCCTGCGGGGCTGCAGGAGGTGGTGGGCCGCGTGACGCTGAGGATGGCAGCTCAGCCTCAGGGCCACCGGGCTGCCCGCCGGGCCTGCGGTGGGAGGCTGTAATTGGAATGGGGACCTTTGCCCCCTGGGGATGCTCAGCAAATGGCAGGCTTTAATGAGATTCCCGCGCAGTCGAGGGGTGCTCGTGCGCTCGCCTCTCCCTGCAAGTCGCCAGCCGGGGTCTCCGGCACCTGCCGCTCTGCGCAGGCGCACTGACCCCGCGGTGGGGCTGATCAGCCGTGGAGAGGCGCAGGGCCCCTGGGCGCAGGAGCCGCGGGACCCCAGGCTTCGTACTGGGCCGTCCCTAGCGTCTGCCGAGGGCTTTGCGGAGAGCCCGGGAGTGGGACCTGGGGCCGAGGGAGCTATGTGTGCCCGAGGCCTAACCTCCGCCTTCATGAAACGCGGGCTTTAAGGGAACCCGAGGAGCCATGCACTGCCTCCAAATGTCTTCTCTATTCCTTGAGGGTGACTTAAGTACGGGGGAGAAAGGACTAACTCTCCCTCTGAGTGGCACTCTTCTCTTTGCATTTCCTCCCCTCTGAGTCCCTTAAGCCTTCGGGTTACTCACCTGTAGGGCAGAGATAAGACCACTCTCTGTGTCCCGAAGCCCTGGCAGCCGTTGCGGGCATCGCTGCTGGAGGTCAGGGACCACACTGAGTGCCTTGGACGTGAACCGTCTGAGCCTCGGGAGCTGCTCTGCTTTCCTCTGGCAGAGACCACCTAGCATGGTCCACCCCGCCTCTCAGTTTTATTTTCTGAAACCTCAGATGAGGTAGCAAGGCTGCTATCAAAGATCTTAGTATTTAGAATGATGCTAATAACGCAGTCATTAAAACCCACAACCCCGGAAGGCACCAGGGTGCTGGCTCCAAAGGAAAGGCCACAGAGAGAAAACCAGGAAGGCTGCCACGCGGGTCAAGGTGACCTTTTAGCATCTGGCGACTCAGGGGTTAGATGCGTGAATTTTTAAAGACTCTCCAAGAGCCGCTCCCTCTGGATCCTGTGCTGCTCCTCCAGGTGGCCCTTGATAAGGTGGCTTTGGAGGGGGAGGCAGGGAGCCTATCCACAGCAGCTCCTGTTCACAGAGGCGGCCGCCCTCGGCTGAAGCACAAACCTGGTTTAAATCTGAAAAGCAAAGCTTTCGTTTCGGTTTGGTGTTTGTGTGAGTGTGTGTGTGTTGTCATTTCCACCCGGGCAAGCAGTAAGAAGAGTGCCCAGCAAATACACGTCTGAGTAAAACACAAAGAGACCTTGGTGAACAAGGTTGTGGTCTCTAGCATGAGAATTTCTCCATGCCGGTCTCTGTCTGTTTAATATTCAGGATCTTTCCAAGATCTTTTAAAGCCTGCAAAATGCAAGGGTGATGCAAGGACAAGAATCGTCTGTCACCCAAATGAGCTGGCTGATCCCAAGCCACATAATCAGTAGAGTCTCTGGAATTGAGGGACTTTCTTACCAAATGGTGTCCCGGGAGAAGGTTCTTCAGACCCGTGTCCTTGGGGGTGTCACAGTGTGCTCAGTGGTCTGAGAGGAAATCGATGCTACGGATTGAAATATGTTTTCCAGGTCACTTCTTAGGAAGAGGTCATGGAGAAACAATGTCTGCTTTACGAAGCCTCTAGGAAAACTGTAGAACATCTCCTTCACAGTATTCTAGATGCACTTTGCTAGTGATTTCCAAATGAAAAGATGATTTAAATACCTCATAGGGAAGAAAGCAGGTGGAAAATGGAAAAACCTCTTGCTGGTCAGTGGTTAGAAAACCACAGCCGTGTCGAGCCTTCCGTCAAGTTGTCACTGCGGAAAACACTGATTTCCCATTTACCTTTGGAGGCAGGTCTGTTGGAGGTCCTAGCTGGGCTTCTTTGAGGTGTGACTGAGAGATGCCAGAATCATCTGAGAATTACCAGGTGACTGGTTGGGTGAATCAGGGCTGCATCAAGCTGGGGCGAAGACGAGGGTGGAGGAAAGCAAGTCCACATGGGCTGAAACCACCTGATTCTGGTGGGCTGTCTGCCCCTATCTCCACTCCACGAGAACCACCTCCCAGTTATGCTAAATGCACAGGAGTGTGATAAACCTGGTAAGTCAACAACAACAAAAAAAGAGACCTCCTGCCCAGAAATGCAGGAGGAACTCAGCGTTAATATTTTGGAGCTCGAGAATTAAATCAGAAGTCAGGACTCCTGCTCTGTAGCTGTTACTAACCAGCAGCATGACCCTGCAAAGCCCATTTTGTGCAGAGATGGCATCATCCTTCCCTCCTACTGTGGACAGGAACCGAGATCCCAAGAGGATGGACGCCAAGGTCAGGCAGCCAGTCAGCAGCACAGCCGGGACCGAGCTCCGTTCGTGCTGAGACGATTACCGCCATACGGGCTCTCATCAAAAACACCACCGTGAATAAGGACGGCTCCCTATAATCCACTAGGATTATCTCGACTGTTACCAGGAATAATAGCTGTGCTAGTCCCCAGTTGCTTTTGCAAATGTTGTACGGATAAATATGAGGATACCGGGAGCCTTGACAATAGGGATCTTCAATAAGCATTTGACCAGGCCCTACGTGAAGAAAGACAGCTTTAAAATAATTGTAAGGAAATGACACTAGTATTTTGTAATTTCTAAGGGTCAAAACAAAACATAATTATACATGATCCCATGTCCCTGGAAACAAAAATGTTAGTGTTAGAAGTTCCTTGGGACATTTTTCTGAGACTACTTTTATTAAATATTTATACTCACATAAAAGATTTTTTTTTAATCTCGAAAATTTTAGGTCTTAAGGATTGTCAAGAAATGAAATGGTATTCATCTGGAAAACATGCTGGCAGATTTCAAGGGCCTGGAATGAATGGGTAGGCAAGAAACAAACTTGACTGTGATTAAGTGTAAATTAATAGATTTAATGGATGGACCTAGAGAGTGTCATACTGAGTGAAGTAAGTCAGACAGAGAAAGACAAATATCATATGATATTGCTTATATGTGGAATCTAAAGAAATGGTACAGATGAACCTATTTACAAAACAGAAGTTGAGTCACAGACATAGAAAACAAACTTGTGGTTACCAGGGGGGAAAGGGAGCGAGAGGGATAAATTGGGAGATTGGGATTGACATATACACACTACCATATGTAAAATAGATAACTAATAAGGACCTACTGTATAGCACAGGGAAGTCTACTCAATACTCTGTAATGACCTACATGGGAATAGAATCTAAAAAAGGGTGGATACATGTATATGTATAACTGACTCACTTTGCTGAACAGCAGAAACTAACACAACATTGTAAATCACCTAAACTCCAATAAAAAAATTAATTAAAAAATAAAGTGTAAATTAATAGATTTAGGTGAGTGCAATCTAATATATGTGAACTGTTTCCCCAGATCTCAGCAGCCTTGGGGGTAAGAATGCGATTATGTGAGTGGTGATAAACAGACACAACAGATAACTGCTTCTTGTTGACTTTGCCCCAGGATCCCTGCCACAGGCCTCCCCGCCCAGGTATTTCAGGGCAACCTAATGACCATTAACCCCTGCCAGGCTCTCACTGAAGGGGAAGATGAGTGACAAGCCCAGGATTTGATGATTTAACAAAGTGGAGAGCCTTCCTAGAAAGTGTTTTGCCAGCCAGAGGAAATGCTCTGTCATTACAGACTAATTGAAATGCTGTGGTGTGGTCCTTAAATCCCACATATAAATGAATACAGGGCGGTGTTTGGTGGATGACAGTAAATAAGTGAAATTATGGGCAGTCATGGGAGTAAGTGATGGTGGTTAGAATCTATCTGGTAGGTGGAAGCTCTGGTCCTGGGATAGACCATCTCACGCCCACTGGGACAACTTCTAGGGTGTAGGTGGCTACAGTAGAATGGCCAAAGCATGAGAGTCTGAGACAGATCAGAATTACTGAGTGATGCTCACACAGTGATTCAACCTTCTCTGGACTTTGATTTCATCCTTTGAGAGACAGACTCTCTTCCTGCTTAAAATGCGCTGGGTGGGTGTCCTTGTGTATCTTTATTAACCTGTGCACACTTCAGTTTATCTAGTGTGGAGGCGATAATGTTTACCTTTTAGAATGGTGAGGATCAAGTTAGTCGATTCATGTAAAGTGCTTAGAACTGTGCCTGCGTCCCATAGTAAGTGCTCAGAAAGGCTTGGCTCTTGTTTTGCTGAGGAAACACCTGAGTGCGGTGATGGTCGCCCCTTTAGTGCCCTGGCCAGTCCGGTTTCTAACATCGTTTCCTACACATCAGGAAGAGTACGTAATTCCAGGTTTCTCTTTGAGGACATGGAGATGTAGAGGCGGGGGCCCCTGCTGGCTGAGTAAAGGAACGGGGACCTCCGAGGAAGGGCCGGGCCTGAACCACCCGGGCCTCAGCTCTGGAGTCCACCGTCCATCTGGTCATCTCAGGCTTGGCTGGAGCGACCAGCCATTCTTCCAGGGCCTGGGGCACAGCAGTGCTAGAGGTTGCCCGAGTTGATGCTGATAAAAACTTGCCAAGCCGTGGTATGATGTGATGTTTATCTGCCAAGTTGGCCTCTAAAAAAGGGGTTATCTAAGGGAAGGAATTGTTTAGAGCCTCACGTTGAACTCCAGGCTCCTCTGGCCCGCGAGGCTAATGCCGCTGCTTGTGACCAAATGACAGCTATTTTCATACTTGAATTAAAAACAAGACCAGCCATTTGCTCGGCAGAGGGTCTTGACTGGACCACGTCCACGCCTGGGAGGCCACTTTGCTAGATTCCTGGTTACAGCGAGCACTTTGCTGGGGGAAGAGGCAGGGCTGGGATCACCCAGCCGCCTCCCGCCTCCCCCTCCTCACTTCTCCAGGGACAGAGCTGCTGGCAGGGAGAGGAGAGGTCCTCTGCTCTGAAACGGAGTTGACTGGGGATGAAGGCTGTTCACATGGGAAGGGAGCAGCTCGTGAAGACAGAGGCCATGAGGGCTCCTCCCCCCACCCCTGCGTCCCAGCTCTTCTGATTCTTGCAGCCGAGCTCTCCTCTCTCCATCCTGGTTCTTGGGCCACGAGATGGTATAAGGGGACGTCCCTTCCAATCTCTTCTCCGGTCCCCTTTTGGCTTCAGTCAGGGCCACCGGGTAAACGCCCTGGAAGAAAAACCACCTGATACTGATAAAGACTCTCGTTTATTTCTCTCACTAATAAGCAAACTAAATGCCGTGGCTCCAGCCCTGGACCCTGAGTCCTCAGAGGACAGACTTTCCCTCAGAGGAGCCTCCCTTCAGCTCTGATGATGTGGACCAAGCCCAGGACAGAGGCATCTCCCGGATATGGCAGATGTGGTCTTCGGGAAGAACAGGCATCTTAAACAAGGAGACAGAGGCCACAGCCCACTTTCAGAGACATACTCAAAAGCAGTCATGGGTTGTAATCCAGGGCTGTCACCTGAGTCACAGGTAGCTAACAAGGGAGCTGGGACTCAGATTGCGACGTGATTCTTTCTGAGGAGTGTTTTCACCTGTGCCCGCATAGGCTCAGGCAGAAAACAAAAGCCACTATCTGACGTTCAGTCCACTTCAGCTCTCCAGGGATGGGGGAACATGGACAACGCCAGTTCCCTTCTGGAAACGCTTATATTTTGCATATTATTTGGAGACTTGACTTGATAAAGACCTGGAAAACTTTCCAGTGATGCTTTTACAATCCATTATTATTGCTGTTATTACAGTTATTCAAGAGTCAGAGCACAGCCTGCTTCTGAGCTAAGCACTTTCCCTAGCTTAGTATTCTGCTGCAGTTGTACATTGCTTCCATTTTTATTTTCTGCAATTGATAATAGTCACATTTGATTTTGAAACTGATTATCAGACTGGTCACTCTGAGCCCAATGACAAGGTAAGTTATCTAGTGTGTGCCCACATGCTAGGTTTACAATCAGGCTCTCACATGAGCAATTATCTGGTTAAACTACTTTTCATGTGAGCATAACATGAAAAAGCAATCTGTGCTAGAAACGGGCATATAGAAAGGGAGGGGGGAGAGAATAAAGGAAATAAAACAAAAAACAAAAATGGAAGTACTATAACTAAGCTACAGAAATTGCTTAAATTAGAAGCAGACTGTGCTCCAACTGGATGGAAGGAAGGAAGGAAGGAAAGGGGAAGAAAGGAAGGAAGGGAGGGAAGGAGGAAGGAAGGAAGGAAGAAAGAAAGGATGGGAAAGATCAGTGCCAGCTCTGTTTCATTCTAGGCTCTCTTTAAAAGAAACCAGAACTCTAAAACTTTCAAGTTAATGAGATATATGAGGTGGAAAAGAGCTTATACAAGCTACTCAAAAGCACCCCAAACTCCTTGCTGTTGAGGATGGTCTAGGACTGGGGTATAGGGTCTACAAAATGAGCTACAAGATAAAGAAGGACTCCAAAAACAATGGGAACAGTTAAAATGACACAGGAGCTAGCTTGAAGGGACTCCCATTGGATGATCTGGGACAATTTGAACATCAAAAGAACAAAGGGTACTTAACAAATTATAACAGAAATAATAGATTATAATCCACTGAGTAAAATAAAGTCAGTGAGTCTGTATGGAATTTAATAGATTAATGAATAAGTTAATGCATGAATGAGTGGGAAAAATCTCTCCCACAGTATAATTCTAACCAGTAATGCAGAATAAAAGAAAAACATGCACCCCAATGTTCACAGCAGCACTATTTACAATAGCCAAGGTATGGAAGCAACCCAAGTGTCCATCAACAGACAGATTGATAAAGATGTGATATGTGTGTGTGTGTGTATAAAATGGAATATTACTCAGCCATAAGAAGGAATGAAATTCTGCCATTTTCAGCAATGCGGATGGACCTAGAGAATACTTTGCTTAGTGAAACGTCGGACAAAGACAATACTACATAATATCACTTATTTGTGGAATCTAAAAAAAAAATACAACAAACAAATGTGTATGCAAAACAGACTCACAGAAATAGAAAACAAACTAGTGGTTACCAGTGGGCAGAGGGAAGTGGGAGGTGCAAGATAGGGATAGGGGATTAAGAGGTACAAACTACTATGTATAAAATAAATAAGCAACAAGGATATATTGTACAGGACAGGGAAATATAGCCATTATTTTGTAATAACTTTTAATGGAGTATAATCTGTAAGAATACTGAATCACTATACTGTATACCTGAATCTAATATAATATTGTAAATCAACTATACTTCAATAAAAAAGTTAAAAATAAATATAACCAGGAAAAAGTCAAAACGAAAAAGAAATTGGAATATCAGCATTTTGCAATGACCCTAGCAATAATCGATGCAGGCGATGATCATCAGTGGGTACTAAACTAGCAGATGAATGTTTGATGAAGAACAGGCTATGTACGTAGTTTTAAAGCATCTTCCTACAAATCACTTACGAATTACAAAGAAAAGAGAATAGTAACCTGGCATAATAGAAACCTGCCAGACGACACCTTAACCAAGTAACCAAATAGTGAAAGTTAACCAGGAGTGAGCCAAACCTGTATCTCACATACCTTCATGCTGAGATGCCCTGAGCAGGGTACAGGACCACTTCTGTGTATTCCTGCACCAAATGCATCACCTGAATATAAAATGAGAACACATCCAGATGTCTGAATTAGGCACCATTCTACAAGTTAACTGGCCTGCATCTTAAAAATCATGAAGGATTGGAAGAAAGAAAGCTGGAGGAAAGGTTCCAGACTATAGCAGACTGAAGGCACTTGACAACTAAATGTGATGAATGCTTTTGGATTGGCTCCTGAGAACCAGGAGGATAGAAAGTCGTAAGGATATTATTGAAAAAACTGATTAAATTTGCATGTAAATTATAAATTAGATAGCACTATGTTAATGCTAAAATTTTGATTTTGAAAGTTGTACTGTGGTTAAGTAAAGAACATTCTCATTAAAAAAAAAGAACATTCTCTATTTTAGGAAATAAACACTGAAGTATTTTAGGGGTAAATGGGCACAGTAGCTCACATTTATTCTCAAATATTAATAAAAAAATATAAGGAAGTAAATACGTGAGCACAAATAGTAAAGAAAATTAGGCAAAATGTTAAAAACTGGTGAATCTGGGTAAATGCATATGGGAGATTTTGTAATTTTTTCTCTAAATTCAAAATTATATAAAAATATACTTGGAAATATTGGAATACTACGACGATTCAGCTGAATGTGGAGTTCTTTAGTCTTCAGCCACCATAAAGGGCTGTTTTCATCACTGAAGTTTTGTGGGAAATGGAGTATTTCTCAAAGTGTTGCAAAGAAGTGAGTTTCTTAGGCCTCATAGATGCATGTGGACATTTACAAAACTCCGCTCACTTTTTACCGCCTTAGACCCCGGACGGCTCTCTTCTCTCCTCAGGATGGTTGCAGAGTAGCAACTCCAGACGTTGAAAGTCTACCCCCGGTGAGGTCACCCTCTGAGGCCCCCTCAGTTGCTTCGTTATCTGTTACTATTGGCTGGATCTGCAAAGGGCTCAGAGCAAACCCGGGAGGCGCTGCTGCCAGCCAGGCAGGGTGCACCTGCCCGCCCAGCCCTGTGACCTGACGGGCAGTGAGCTTTCATGATCTTAGACCGAGACAGTCATTCCGCTCATGACCCGGGTCAGGACAGCATGTGACCTGGCTGGGAGGCCTCAGGGCTGGGCTGTAGACTGAGTAGCTGCAAACAAGCAGGTGACAGGTATACGGGCACAGGTCAGGGTGGGCTTCCGGTATCTCCTTTGACCCCCCCCCCACCCAATGACATACAAATAATCTGTAACCAGAGATTAACTGGGACCCTCCATAATTCAGCCTTTGAAGAAAATCAAGTCAAAGGCACAGGGGCTGACAGAAAAAATGGAACTGAAAGCAATTTCAAGTTTTGTTCAGTTCCAAGAAATCATGAAAGAAAAGAGAGTATCTTTTTTTTTTAATGAATTTATTTATTTATTTATTTATTTATTTATTTATTTATTTATTTATTTTTGGCTGTGTTGGGTCTTCGTTTCTGTGCACGGGCTTTCTCTAGTTGCGGCGAGCGGGGGCCACTCTTCATTGCAGTGCGCAGGCCTCTCACTGTTGCGGCCTCTCATTGCGGAGCACAGGCCCCAGACTCGCAGGCTCAGTAGCTGTGGCTCACGGGCCTAGTTGCTCCGCGGCGTGTGGGATCTTCCCGGACCAGGGCTCGAACCCGTGTCCCCTGCATCGGCGGGCAGACTCTCAACCACTGCGCCACCAGGGAAGCCCGAGAGTATCTTTTTTAATGTGCCACAGAGCGCCTTAATATTCCTCACCCCGAGCCGCCTCTCTCTCTAACACTCCCTCTCTAGTCTTTGAGGCTCTTGGCTTCACCTCCTTGTTCACTCATCCCGCAAGTATTTATTTAGCTCCTACTTCATGTCAAGTATGATTTTTTGCCCTGGAGATACAGTGGTGAAAGAACTAGAAGCAATTTTCTGTCCTTGTGGATTTTATATCTTGTGAAAAGACAGGTGTTACGTAGAAGGTGGCAGGGAGCAGGCAGACCATGCATTACTGAGAAGGAAATGAGGAACTGTTTTCAGTGTTGAGGTGATATGGCTCACACCTGTAAAAGATCACGCTGGTCTTGAGTTAAGAATAGACTTGCACCAGAGTGATGTTAAACATGTGAGCTAGATCACCTCAACTCTAGACTTGGAGAGAATTCCCTGGCAGTCCAGTGGTTAGGACTTGGCGCTTTCACTGCCAGGGGCTTGGGTTCAATCCCTGGTTGGGGAACTAAGATCAACAAGCCTCGCGTCATGGCAAAAAAAAAAAGAAAAAGAATAGGAAGCAAAGCAAGAAGAGAGCTGGGAGACCATGTTTTGGTCCAGGACAGTAGCAGTGGAGGTAACGAGTGTGGAGTCTGGATAAATCTTGAAGGTAGAGCTGGCAGGAATTGCTATGGATAGGGAATGAGATGTGAAAAAAGAAAGTCATCAGAACCCCAAGAGTTTGGTCAGAGCAAGTGGAAGGATCCTGTTTCCACTGAATGAGGTTGGGGAGGTGAGGGTAGGAGCTGAGGCGCTGGTGGGCAGGAGTCCCGCTGGGGTGCCTTTGACTCATGCAAGTCCAGTGAGCAGTTCACGCTGGAGCTGCCGTTGTGTGCACAGCCGGTGTGAGCCTGTCCCGCGAGTTCTATGAACTGCAGGGTGTGAAGCACGTGGAAATTCTTCAACATCCGCCAGGATCAGGAATTATTATTCTTTTTATCTGATGAAAGCAGAGGGGAGCTTGTGTAGACAGCAGGGTGTATCATGGTCTCTTCCCAAGCATGGGTCCAAATTCCCAAAAACATCACAACTTGGTCTAAAATGCTCATACTGTTTTTTATAAAAATAGGTATTTTAGAAAGGGGTAATGTATTTAGTTTTATGCTGATGAGGAAAGAATCCAATATGTGTCTGAAGCTCAGAGGTCAGAGCAATAAACTGGATAATAATATTCACACTGCAGGGGAAAGAGTCACAAATACTTCTTATCTGAGGTGAGGCAACTGAGAAATACCCTGAAGTTTATTTAGTATTGGTGTACTCTTTGCCCTTAGTCGTTAGTGAAATCGCCTTACCCTTTAAGAGAACAAGGGATCAGTGAGCTGTTGTCAATATTTGGTTTGAGCCTCAGTTAAGGTTTCCTGTTTCTTCTTCAGCTACGTTTCTATCCCATTGTGAAAAGAGCCATGAACCGTGAGTCAGAAAATCCAGGTTTATGTCCTGGCTCTGCAGGACCTCTGAGCTTCACTTTCTTGAGTAGGATAAAATCTAATGTGCCTATCCCCGAGTGGTTTTGAAAGAATTAAACAAGGATGCACATAGAATGAAAATAGTTCTGTTATTTTTTTCTCCTTCTTCCTTGGTCCTCCCTCTCCTGCTCAAGTTTCAAAATCCTCAGGTCTAAAATGATGCTCTAGGCAAATAAAAGAGAGTGTGATACATTGATCGATTTAAGCGATTCTTTTAATGTTCCATTTTCTGAAAAATCTCCATTCCACTTAAAGGGTAATTCCAAGAAAAAAAGATGGCAAAACAGATCCAAAATAAGGCAAATGAAAGAGCTATAAAAAATTTTATACCCATCCAGTTTAGCTCTGGGCAGACAGAGTAAATGGGCTTCTTTTCTGTGTGGTGACTGGGAGCAGACTCGGCACTGTCATTGGGCTTTAAATGAGGGTTACAGATGCATTTGGTGTGTTTTTCAGTTTAGCCAGGAGATCTAGAGGATGAAACAGGCATATATATTCTGTAATTGCAGATAAGCTGCCAGTGGGAATTGTAAATCCCAGGATCTGTCCGGGTCTGGCATGGAGGAAGGAAGACATATGTCACAGCATCTTTCCTCGGGGGCTGCTGGCTGAGGCAGGCACAGTGAAGTCCCCCAAAGGGCAGGCGGATGACAGTTCTCTCTTCCTCAAGCCTTGAATAGTTAAGGAGTTCCTTAGTGTCCTGTAACTTGCTTGCCCTTGGATCTCCTAGACACTTGCCCTTCTCCTGAGATGCTGGTGATGGGATAATATACTGTGTAGAAGAGCAGGAAGTGATGCTGAACTAGTCAGCAGGAGAGGAAAATGCACCTTTTCTCCTCCCTAGCTAGGACGCACTACACCTGGGGACCTTGATCTATCAAAAAAAAAAAAAAAAAAAAAAAAAGGCAAATACCCCTCATCTCAGGTCTGCTCTTGGGACATCTTTTATTCTAAAAAAAAATCCAATCTCCTTTTTTCCACTAAGAAAATAAGATACTATTTGACAGTTAAATGACAGCTCTTTTGGCCCACGTTGAGAAAATTGTTTGAAGATTTTCTGATTTAGGAAAAAACAAGACTGATTCTGTTGTATTCTTTTTTGTATTTTTAATTATTTTCTCTTGATTTTACTTTTTCTCTTGATTTTGAACTCATTTCTTATCTGTTACATACTCAGCATCATAGTAACTGATTTTTAAGATCAAGATTCATTTTTGTATATTTACATTCCACTTGCTTTTCTAAGGGATATGAAACACTTTGTTTGTTTTAGGAATATTTCCCCTTTTTTGGCCAGGAGTCCATGAGCTAGAATGTCGAAAGGTCTGATACTTATTCAAATTTTTTAAAAAGTACAAAGTATAATTGTAAAAAAATACTGGAATGAAACCATACTCCTAGGATTAAGGTAAGGAATAAATAGCTTTGTCACCAAGCTGCCTGTCACCATATCAAAACTAGGGTAGTAAAAGTTCATAAATGCGTTATTTGAATATTACCTGCAAGCTTGGCAATATATTTCCTAAGAACCAGCATGAAGGTGGATGTGCAGGACAATTTCCCCCACCCAGTGTCTGTAGATCTATAACAACATCTTAAGAAAAAAAATAATATCCTTCACTACTGCCCTTGAGTGACAAAGCTGATGAAAAACAAAGTCATAGATAACGCTGGCTGACAATATAAGCATCCTCTCCCCTTCTTGCAGGTTATTAACAGGTGTCATTCACAGGTGGGGATCTAATCAAATATCAGTGTATTTTCCTAAGAAATGATAGACCCAATATCACCTATGAAAGATCAGCTCTTCCCTCTCCCCCCAAAACAAGCATGAAAACAAAAGCAAAAACCCTTTCCTGGCACTAACTGGGTTTTACGGGAGCCCTGTCAGCATAGGAAAGGAAAGTCACCTAAGTTCATTGTTTGCCCAGGCAGGCAGTGCCCCCTGAGTTTAAGGGGAGCTCCAGATGGGCAGAGATGATGAAAGAACCACCCGAGTAAAGCCCTTCCCTCCTGGGTGTTAAATGGTGCATCTGCTGTGTCTTGGGGCTGCTGAAACAGAGAGGGCTAATGAGAGGGCTGGCATCCGAGAAAGCCCTGCCCCAACTAACACAGGGACACACGCCAAGTGACCTCTGGGAGGGTGCGGACGTGGGGAGTACGATCTTGGAAAGCCTTGCTGCCCAGCCACGAGAAAAGAAAGGGAACGAGACTTATTCAGGGACGGTGAGCTTTCATCTAAATCACAGTGAAGGGACGCATTGGAGCTAGAATAGACAGAGAAACCGCCACTGTGCCAGTGGGTAAGTGATTTGTTTTTCACTATTATATTGTAAATGGCACAACAGTATTCTGCCGAGGTTAGAGCATATTTGTGTGTTTTTTTTCTCACTCACATAGACTTCAGTATATTACCCCAAACAATGTTTAGCATTCTCTTTTCTACGGAGAGCAGACTGACTTAGGGAGGAAAATAATATCCCTAACCTTTGACCCAGAAACCAAGTCACATTGGTGGGCCCATGATGTAGCTCCTATTTTGGGGTTGTCCTAAACAGTTTCTGCACTACTGCATTATCTCAGTTTTTCCTGACAATAAACATGTGGGTAGGTATTATTATTATGATTCCCACCTCACAGATGAGAAAACTGAGGGCTTGAGAGGGTACATAACTGCCTAACAGCATGAAGCTGATGAGTGGCAGCATTCGAGAGTCTGTCCTAGCAGGACCGGAGAGTGCAAGGTCTATACCACTGCACCAGATTTCCCCCAGTTGGTTTCAGCGTTCCACCCTGCCTCTGCCCCTCTTCCTTAGCCTTACTGGCAATTCCCCAGTTCATAAAGGGAAATGCTGTAACACAGCTTGTTTCCCACCTAAGTCAGAGCTGGGAGGGGGGCATCAGGGAGGGAAAAAGAATCCTATAGATTATCAGAGCCGGAAGCCACTACATTTGAAGTCAAAGATCGCCATCACATCCAATAGACCAAGAAGAATCTGAGCCCAAGGATGGAGAAGACATAGGTTATCCCAGGCCATGTGAAGAACTTGCAGCTGAGCTGGAGTAGAAGCCAGACATCCTGACTTCAAGTCAAGGCCCTTCTCAAAACATTGCGCTTCTTCCTAATACGGCAACCCAGTTTCTGGTCTCAGGATTAATGTAGGGTCACCACAAGGGCCTGTCACCTCTGCTGCATCCTCAGGGCCTGAGTGACCTGACAGTGCACAGGACTCATGCTGTGACAATGCCAGGCAGAGGCAAAGCATGGCGAGTGGGGGCCACATCTTTTCAGTGCCTGGTGAAGAGAAGGTTTCCTTGGCGTCCCATAAGCTTAGTCACATAATCCTCACTGTTGAGGACACCCATTATCCTAAGTTTCCTGCTCTGTGGAGGATATTTATGCCAGAACCCAACATGCAAAATTTGCCTTTTTTATCCCATCCTTGCCTGTTGGCTTTATGTTGTCTTAATGGACCAGAACAGGGTTTTCCAACTTTAGCACCATTGGCTTTTGGACGGAATAATTCTTTTCAGGTGTGGGCTGCCCTGTGCCTTGTAGAGTGTTATGACCTCCCTGGCCTCTGCTCATTAGTAGCAAGCCCTGCCCGGTCTTGATGGTTCTGAGTTGTCTCCAGACATTTCCAAATGTTCCACAGAGAGCAGATTGCTCTTGGTTGAGGACCACCGGGCTAGAGGCTTCCTGAGGTTAAGTACCACGCATCCCCTTTGTTCTCTGTTCCTGTCTTGCATCCTTCAGTTTTGAAGTAGAAGGGCTGGGTGCCATAAACTCTGACTTGCCTTCCCACTCTCCCTTGGGAGAGTCCCTGTGATGACACATCTCCCTTTCTTGGTCTGATCTTCTAGTGCTCCCCGGTGCTTCCTGCCAGGACAAACTCAGAGGAGAGTCCTAGGCGATTCCAAGGAGGTCCATTTACTGGGTGTACAAACACAAAGCCCTCTTTTGCAGCTAAGAGGGTAGGAGATAAGGAGTTGACCAGAGCACAAGAAGGGAAATTTTATGAGCTAAAGGAACCAGTTAATGCAGACAAAAGACAGGAAGAACGATCTGAAATTCAGAGGAAGGAACAGATGAGTCACAGGCTTGTGAAACAGTCAACTTGGGTGTGAGTCTTCACGAGGCCTCAAGGGTTGTGAAGGGTCTACAGCAGCACAACCACAAGACTTCCTACATGCAGACACACGTGCAGGAAAGACTCGGTAGAAGCTTTTCCCCACCTGGTGATTAACAGGATGTGTTTCATTGTGTATTTAACACACATTTTCATTCACTATAGCTTGCAAAGTGCTGGCTTTGATAACATGGGAGATATGAAGATTAATGAAATACCGTCTGTCTCATAGGGTCTTAAAATCTAGTAAAGGTGATACATTTGTATTCAATCCATAGAAGAGTGTAAGTGGAGGCCTGAGGAGGGGCTGGCAGGTGCTTAGTGTAAATTCATTATGGGGGGCCAGTCATACATGTAAAGCCACAACACCAGTGTTTCAATTTTGCCCCGCTGGAAGGCTCTAGTGCAGAATATTCTGACCCAGGCTTGGGACAGGAGACTGCGGGGGTCTTTCCTCCTTGAGGTGTGATAGATCTTTGACTGCAATTTTAGTAGGAAGGATTGAATTTTCCTTATGGATGCTTAGACCAAAAGTCTGACAATAGCCCATCAAGTAAATGTGCAGCCAAGTGTCTGTGTACTGTTAATCTTACAACTTAGTGATATATGACCACCTAGAAGAATTAACAACCTTCTCAGGACTAAGTCTGGAAAGAGAGGTGCATATTAATTCACAGCAAATCTGCCTCTTGGCCCAACCTGAAAATATACCTCGACACTGATCAACAAATGTTTACCAGAGTTTTCTCTGAAATTCAAAGGCACAAAAAAAAAAAGAAAGTATTTTTCAGGGCTTATTTCTCTGTTAATATATTTCTGTCTTGATCTGAAGTGAACCCTCTCCTGCCATAAACAAGAATAATTTGGCTGCTGTGCTTTTGTGCGTCCTGCACCTCTTCCTTGAACAATCTTGATGAGCATGTGGGATTGTCTGCTGCATACCAATAGCCACTCCAAGCCTGAAAAGGAGGTAGTCAAGCCAGCCCACACCATCTGTGGTCTCAGCTAGATTTGTGGCATGTCTCCCTGAGCTGAAGCAAGCCTCCCTCTGTCTCGAGTACATTGAGAATCAGAAATAAAAAATAAATTAAGACAAGTAGGCAAACATTAAAATGAGTTGTTACAGAACATTTGTGTAGATTCCAGTCTTCAATGTCAAGAGAGCATCGTTGTACTATAATGGCATCTTTTCCTGAAAGCACTCCCTTGCGGTTAGTCATAAATAAGCAGCCAGTGAAAGAAATGATAACATGAAAATGGAAACTGAGTCACTGGGAATCTTTATTATCATTTACACAAAGCATCTGTGACTTTGAAGAGCGAAGGGTGAGCAATGACAGTGAAGAAAAGGAGTTCCCGCCATTGTGTTGCTGTCTTGTCTATATCAACAGAAAGCCTAGCTCCGGTCGGCTGACAGGTTGTCTGGGTAAATAGGTTAGGGCCAGAAATGTTCATTTGCGATGAGAAGTTTCTTACAGCCTGAATCAGGAGTTCCAGAAACACTGACAAGGACAGCAGTGGTTGTATAATTCGATGAGGGCATTTTGTCTGTTTGAAGAGCCTTATCTCAGCTTTTGTCCAGGCAATTTTGAAGGGCTCCCTCCCTCCCCTTTATGAGAGCAACAGCTCTAAATGCAGATAGATACCCTCTAATAAAAATGCAAGCAGAAGTCTTCAATCCTTGTAAGTTCTGGTTAATAATTTGCTTGTATGTACCTTGGCATTTCTATCCAAATTTAGAGCTATTTGTGTACCACCGACATTCCAAAAGTGGTCACAGTTCTACCATGGGGTAGGTGTCCATCACAACCCACCTCTCCAGTGGAGAAAAGAGGGATGCCCGAGGCCACAGGGAGTTCTAAGTCTTGATCCAAGCATGACTCACCTGGAGAAGACACTTGGCCTGCTTCCGCCGCATTTGTAAACGGGATGCCTAAGACTGGAACATATCACAAGGATTTTATTACCTACTAGTTAAAGGTAACTGTTCTTGGGAGAGTTTTCTCTTCAGGGCAATGGATAAAGAGCCCGTGTCTTCCTCTAGTGCAGAGGGTGGTCTGTGGGCTCTTGCCTGTTGAGTGAGCTCAGGCCAAGGGAGGTCTGGAGGCAAGAGTGGGGAACAGAGGCTGATCTGCAAAGCACTGAGTGCTTCTGAAGTAGTGTCATGCATTTGTATTTATGTTTATGGAGGGCATATTTACTTTTTATTTTTGTCTCCTCCTCCCCCATCCCAAGCAGCTGACTTTGACATGTGCTCCATTGTCTGGTCCTGGGTATGTCATTTGTGCTTGCATTTGCTTTGCGGTTTGCTATTTGAAGTATCATTAGTTGCTTCCTCATCCTGGCTTTGCCATCATCCCATTTGCCATCTGGATGGAGCGCATTGCTATAAGCGCTGTAGCCCCATATACACAATTATGTAGCTCCTTACACTGCTGGGGGGTTCGTTATTTCTTTAGAAAACAAGGATGTGATGTGCATAAAAGCTTTCGCTTTGATTTTACCATCTAAAGCATTTGATGAATTCTTTGAGACTATTTCTAGTTGCCATCATCATTTCTTGCGGAAAGTCTGTTATGTATCTCCATGGCGCTCTACAGGCTGTGACAGAGTTTTCTAAATGGGTGCGATGCTGGCCTTCTAGAAACCTGCAGTCCCAAATGGATGGTCTGAGCACATGCTGGTAATGATACCCAATTGCACAAAACATCTTTTTCTCCAGTGAGTTTTTGTCTGAAGTAAATTGGTAAAATTATTGTTAAATTGGTGTAAGAGAATATAGGCGCTGTTTAGCAATTGGAGCAAATGTTAGAATGGGGAAATAAGGAATTTAAGACATTAAAATAGTTCAGATTGGCCAGATCCATGTGGATCTAGAAAAAATATTATGCTATTTGAAAATAGTGTCATTGAACACGTTGATTTTTCTACAAAACTATCCCTTTTCTATTTATGACCCAATAATTCCAATTGCCCTGGCTAAAAATCTCCAAATCCTCTTTGAGTCTTGCTTCTTTTTCTTCTACTAAATCAAATCTGTCATCAAGTCTCAATATTTCCATTCACAGTATGTCTTAACGTTCATATTCTTTTCATCTCTGTTTTGGTCCTGTTTCTGAATTTGGGCAGCTGTCTTTTAAGAGACCTCCTTACCTTTGGTTTCTGCTCATTTCAATCCATCTGCCCACTGACACTAAAGAATGGCTCTGACATGCAAGTGTCATCAATGATTATATGTATCCACATCCTTTCTTCACTTCCTGAACCTGCAAATCCCTTTTTTTTTTTTTAACATTCAAGGATATAAATCATATGTACACCTCATGACCTCTTCGATCAAGCCCTCAGCAACTACACTTGGTCTGAATAAAACTTTCTCTGCCTTGATTTGTGTCAGCACCACAGTTACGTAATTAATTGCTTTCTTGATTATTTCAGATATGCATTTCCCCCTATATTTTAGCTCCAGGTCTTATATTTCATTTTTAGTTACCACCTCACCAAGCATAGAGTTGATTGAACACACATAGTAGGTGGGCCACAAATCTCTGATTGTTTTTCCAGGCATATCTCTAAACCATAAATTCTGAGGATACACAGAAAATTCTTAATGTGCCCAACAACCTACTATATATCTATAGCATATAATTTGTTAAAAATTGTGTTGGCCTATTAATATTTTGCTTTACATGACATCTTGGGTTAGCTGGCATTAATGGCTGAGTTCTGACTGAGAGTGACCTTCATAGGAAATTATGCTTACAGTTCCTGATTTTGATTTGGAACTTTAATATTTTTCTCTATACCTTGGTTGTGAACCGTGATCCATTTAATTAAAATCCACTTTTAGATACAAAAGAAATCAACAATCTGAAGAAAAGTGAAATGTCACATTCTTCAACTCTCTCCCTTGAGTGCTCTGAATGTCTGCCTGAAGCATTTGCTGAAGGCATTTATAGGGCCTTTTCACCAGAAATAAAACCTAACACCAGCTGATTCAGACTGGAGATTAGTTCAAATCTTGGACTTGTTTTATTTTCAGTGTCTCTCCGTCTTAGCAGCACTAGGAGAGCATGTTTTAATTACCATGTGCATCTAGGATGTATACTTTCCAAAGCATAGAGAGACAGAATATCGAACCACCACCAAATGGACAAATGCCCAAGAAATTGGAAAGTATTGCTAAAGAACTTGTTTTATGAAAATGTCCTTCTTTTGCCAGGATCCTCTGTGGTTAGGGTAAGTTTACTGTAAGGCACTAAACATTTGGATGCATTGGAGAACTAGACTCTCTCAGGCAGCCCCAGCCCTCCGTCTAATGAAGGGAGAGGGGAGGAATTTATGATGACTCTTCAGTACCTCGGACAGCTCCTGCTGCCTGCCTGCCTGCCTGCCTGCCATGGAAAAGCTTCATCAACAGATCACTAATTTCCCTCCTTTCTCCCTGAATAGCATTATGCCTTCTGGCAAGAAACAGTGTGTGGCATCCATCCCGAGGTCTCACCTGTGGACACGTGAAGCTGTCTAACGGCTTCCTGCTTTTTGCCCCACTGGGCTGCAACTGAGCAAGGAGGCAGAGCTGCCCAAGTTGCTAATTGTCTCAGCCTGTAACTCTTGAATGATGAAAAAGATTAAAAGGGAAGGAAAACAGCTATTATATCTCTTTCTTGAAAAAACTTGCACTGCGAAAGGCTCATTAGCATCATTAGTGTTCCATTAACCTCTAGCCAGACAAATAGGCTGGAGGTAATTTCATAGCATGGGGAGAGAGAAAGAAAAAAAAAGGAATTTAAAAATTATCCAGGTGTAGGTGACATTTTCCAGCTACCTCGATTGAACAGTTGGACAGCCCGCAACTTTACTTACTTTAATGCCAGACTGGTGTTGGAGTCTAGCCAGAACTCTGGCTGCTAGGAAGGGCTGTAGGTAATAGCAAGTGGGGAGATTCATTGATTGGGACAAAATGAAATTCATTTTAACACGACACATGAAATCTTTCAAAGGAACACTGTGTGATACAATACAAGCTTTAAAAATGTCTACCACAAAATTATGTTCCATTGTATGAACAAAGGGCATTTTCACCTTATAATTTTTCCCCGTCACATTTTGTTTTATTCTAATCCACCCCTCCCTACCTGGCTCTCCTCCTTTGATCCCCACTTTCACAAAGTTGGCTGCAAATCTGGAAGTTGAATGCAAAGTATTGTTAAGGTGATTCGTCTTTAGGTTTCCTGATAAGATAGGGCAATTTTTAGATGGAGACATCCTAGATTTTTTTTCTTGACTCAATCTCAAAATACAAGGTGAATTTTGGTGACTTGGTTTTTCCTTCAATAAAAAGAAGATGCTTTCAGTTTCCTCAAGTACTCTGTGTGATACACAATAGACGTGTAAAGTTTGATCAAGTAGAATAAGTAGTAAAACTATAGTTTCATGATTATCTAATATAAGCCTAAACAAATATCAATACATAAGAAAATGACTATTCATTTTAATTTATGTATTCTCAAAATAGGAATCCCCAGATCACTATCGGAATAAGCAGTGCTGTGGTTTTTAATTAATTCTAGATAGAGCAAGAATTTGCATGATGTCCTTGTTTTTTTTATCCAAGTATGAGAAGTTTATGGCAGTGATTAAAGGCACTTTCATGGGGACAGTCTCCCCGATGGCCACTGATCATTCTCTCTTCTACTCCCCAGAGAGCGGATGCTGGCTCTTTGTTGAGAACTTGACAAATGGCACCTGGGGCTCTACCCCTGCTCCGCAGCCCATGGGTCATACACTTATCTCATTTAGAGAGACTTCAGAGTTTCCACCTGTACAGACACTTAGCCTCAGATAGTCAAAATCAAAATCGGCTTAATCATAGAGCACATACTTCTCTACATAGTGCATATTTGAGTCTTTCTCACTCTCTGAACAATTCTCTTAGCTTTGATGGAGTGGTTTAGCCTTTTTGGTTATAATTCAAGGCCACTGCGTTATTAGTTACAAAGTAAATGCTAGATAAATTTTATCCCCGCCCTTGGATCTGGGAAGTACACTTTGAACTTTTCTCTACCTTAGGAGACTTAGGGCAAGGCCAGATGCATAAATAGATGAACTTTTCTGAATTCTCCTTTGACGCTATTAAGCCCTTCCTTTTACCACACAAGTGTTCACTCATTTGCTCCCTCCCTATAAAATGCCTACTCGTTACTAGATATTTTGCAAGACACTAATGATATAAACATCATGAGCCCCCCACTAAGTCCTCCCCATAACCCAATTCTGAGACGATCTCACCCCTTCCCTCTGCCTTCTTTGGTCCCCTGGTCTTTCTTCTGCCCTGTTGCCCCTGGGGAGAAATAGATGTGAAGTTTCAAGTACGATTTACATGAAAAAATCCTCTTAGCCTCAGCAAATTGGGTGAAAAGGGCTGTTTTATGGGAATGCGTGGCTAGGAAACATCTTACTGACTAAAGGAAGAAAAGTATACCACTCATTAGATATTGATTCAGTGAGATGCTGTCTAGCCCCAGTGGAACAGCGGGATGAGCAGGGTGCCAGCTGGAGCCTTGACACAGCATCACATGTAGATCGCCCGTATCTGTGACATTGTTGATTTCCCCTTGGGAATATAATGCATTGTATGAGCTTTGTACTACATACTAGCAACCAGATAAAGAAATATTTGCACAAACCTGGTAGTATTTGAATGCCTAGCATCACTAAGGTAAAATATTCATGTTGTATCCCAATCTTCTCTTTATATTTATGTTTTCATGAAATCTCCTTCCCAGGCTCAAACATCTGCTAGATACTTGCTTCAAGACCCTGCTGTTGCTAACTCATTTCCAGCATCTCAAGAGAACTTTAAGGCAGGTGTTTGAGTGTGTAAGCATATAGTTCATTCCAGACATTGATTCCCTAATATGTTGTCATTTGGTACCATCTTGCTCTCTCTTGTGATTTGAACAAACAAGGAATCATCCTTAGATCTTGTGACTTGAGCATTCATCCAGACCCTTGCATCACAATAAAAAGAGCAGAACATCATTACTAACAGATAAACAACTCCAAAAATGCTTCTGAGAAACTTGCATTTGTAGAAGCATCAACAGTGCTATGTGTCATCTGCTGTAGGTCATGGAGATGGAGTCATCGCAAGGGCCAGCAAATGAGGGTGATTTGCAGACTGGAGAAGTTGTCTTCAGCTTTTTGGGGGGAATTATCACCTGTTGTAGACCTGAAACTAATATCTGAACATTTGCCCCTAGTTTTGTGGATTTGTATTCTGGAGTTTTCAGCCTCCTAAACCTTGTGTTGGCACATTTGGCCTATAAGCGAACTGACTTCAGCCAATTGCATTTACTGTTGCCTGGGTGCCTGGTGTTCAGTGTTCTCCTGTGACTGGCCTCCTTGATGGAAACAAGTACCACTTCTCCATTTAAAGAAACTTTGATCTGAAAGCCTCAAAGGCAAAATAATTAACAACAATTCTCACATCACCAAGTCCATGAAGGTAATTACAGCAGCACCTGTATTTTTTCCAAAACAGTTTATCCCAGATCCAGATAAGTAGAATGATGTCATTCTAAAAGAAATGAATCTAATATGTAGACACAGTAGGGCTCCTGACTTTTATCACTCAGATCACACCAGCAGAAATGAAGACCATCTGGCAACCACCAGACTTATTCCTCCGCCCATATTCTTTTTTTTTTTTAATTAATTAATTAATTTTTGGCTGCGTTGGGTCTTTGTGGCTACGCGCGGGCTTTCTCTAGTTGCGGCGAGCGGGGGCTACTCTTCATTGTGGTGCGCGGGCTTCTCATTGCAGCGGCTTCTCTTGTTGCGGAGCACGGGCTCTAGGCACGCGGGCTTCAGTAGTTGTGCCTCACGGGCTCTAGAGGGCAGGCTCAGTAGTTGTGGTGCACCGGCTTAGTTGCTCCGCGGCATGTGGAATCTTCCCAGACCAGGGCTCGAACCCGTGTCCCCTGCATTGGCAGGCAGATTCTTAACCACTGCGCCACCAGCGAAGCCCTCCACCCATATTCTTGACTTTGACTTAATTTTATATTTCCTGTAAGAGAAAAATTAAGATTTGTCTATCCTGTTTTTTGAAGTGAATTGAATTTACTGAAGCTAATGCTGAGATGGCATTTGCCTTGAGTCTTTCTTCTACACCACACTCAAGAATTCTAATGGCTGTTGTTAAGAAAGTTAAGTGCAGATTCCTAACTTTGGCCTAAAAGACCCTACTCGACATCAGTTTACCACTTTCTCTGGAAATAACCCCTCTGCTCCAGTAAATCTGTATGTTTTAAAACTATATTAAATGCATGCATATTACTCACTGGCTTTTGAGATATATAGATAGATAGAATTGGATTTGAATTCAGGCCCCATGATTTTCTGAGAATAATAATAATCGCATAGATCACTGTGAGGATTAAATAAGATCCTAATCATAAATTATCTAAGACTCTACTGGATACATAACAGGTAATAAATGAGTCATTAGTTACTATGCATGCATCAAAGAATTTTGGTTGCAAGTTATGGAATCCAATTCAAACTAGCTTAGAAAAATAGTGGGATTTATTAGAAGGATATCTCTTATAACCAAATTATAAGATGGGAAAGTATGCATCTAGATCTCAGAGATAACTGGCATTAGGAACTTAAGTGCTGTTACCAGAACGCACAGAACTCTCTCTCTTTCCTTCTCCCTCTCCCTGATTTTTGCTTGCTCTCTTGCTCTCTCACCTTCTCTTTCCTTTATTACTTCCTGTGTGTTGGATTTCTTTTTAATCTTGTGTTGTAGACTAACCTCCTCCATGTGGAAAGAACACAACAGTTGATGGCTCTTGAGTTTTATTTTGTAATTGACTTACATTCTCTGTGAATCTCAGTGATAAAGTTTCAGGGAAGGTTTCCATTTTGTCCACTTGTATTAGATACCCACCCCTGTACCAATTAACCGTGGCCAGGTGGCAGAGTCATGGAGTATACACATGGGCAGTAAGACACAACTATGTATTGAGAGTCCATCCCACAGAGAAAAGGATTGTCGTTGGATGGGACATGCCAAGGATTATCCATTATAATGATTTTAGAACCTGAGCATGTAAAAATAGCAAAGTTAAATCCCTGCCCTCAAATTACTTAAAGTTATGTGTTGAGGGTTGTGTTTGAGAAAGGTAAAAAGTTGAAAGTGTAGACAAAGGAACTCCTCACTCTGTGGGGTCGGAGAAGGCTGGGGGTCATGACTCATGTGGGACGTGAGCGGAAAGATACGGTGCGTGTATGCACGTGCGCATGCGAGCGCACACAGCTATGCAGGAGGGAGGTATCGGGGATGGCGATATTCCAGGCAGAAAGAGCTTCATTTGCAAAAGTACAGGAACATGGGAAAGCCTGCGAAACTCCTGGGCGGTTTATATGGCTATTTATAAGATCTCTTAGGCCCTACGGACGTGGAAGAATCTCAGCCTGAAAAGCACAGGAGGGTGCACACCTTGAAATGCCTTTTATGAGACATGATGGGGCTAGATGCTGGATGATAGATGCTGGGATCCATTCAGGGATCTCAATTGGGAGAACGACACAATCAGATGTACTTTTTAGAAAGATCATTTTGAAAGCGTGGAGAACAGGTTAGAAAGGAGCAGGCGGAGAGACCTAGCGTCATCTTATTAACTCAGGTGGAATAAAATGAGAATCTGAACTATGAAAAGTGATTCCAGAGGCGGTAATGAAGCAGAAATGATAAGGCTTGTTGATAAGACTTCAGGGGGAAGACAGAAGCTAAGCGTGGCTCAGGCGTGGGCTGCATGGAATAGGAAATGGGAAGAAGAGGCAGATTTAGGAGAGAAGGCTGTGGAGCTCATATTTGGATGTGTTGACTTTGGGGTGTTTGTGGAACATGGCTTCAACCCACCCACACCTCCCTTTGCTCCCCTACTGTAGATGACGCTTCTTCCATTAGTTCTTTAGACTTGCCGTGAAGCCGTGCACAGACACTGCTTCCTCTGACTGCAGGGCTCTTTCCCCTATTTCTCACCAAGTCAAGGGCAACTCATCCATCCCTGAATTGCAATTTGATAATTTGCAATTTCCTCCAGAAATTCTTTCTTGTTTCTCCTTATCCTATGGTGTTCTGCCCACAGGTACCTCTTCCTTACAAGAGTATCACAGTTACGATTTTTAGATTTTGTTAAAGAGAAAAACTCACCAGATGCTTGTTAAAAACAGCAAGGAAGACTTGATTCAAGATGATTGCAACAGGGGTCAAGACCATCAGAACAGGAGAGAGACTGAACTCAGCTCTGAACACAGGCAGGGCCAGGTGGGGATTTGGAGCCAATGGGCAGGTCAGGGAGTGGATGGAAATGACTAAGAGGAACTTGGTTAGGTATCAAGGGTGGAGGAAGAGGAGCTTGATTAGATGTCAGAGTGGGGGATTCTTGACAAACTGGCTCAACAGGACCCTTTGCTAAAACTGGACATAGCAGGTCAAGGGCAGGGGCCAAAAATGAGGGCTGTTTGAGAAGAGGCTCAGAGGAGCCTAAGGAGGGGTTCTTGCCACTTTATATGGGTGATTTTTGATGATTATTACCTCCCCTACTAGAAAGTAAACTCCATAAGCGTAGAGATTCTGTCAGCAGTACGGGCTCAATAAACATGTTTTTTAAAACCGTGGAACATGATATCAGATTTGGGGCCTTAATCAAAACTTTCTATCACAATATCCTTCTTCAGTCCCCTTCCCCTGTGTCTCTGTCCAACCATAAGCCACTGGGCTTTTTTTAGGGGTTGCTTGAAGCCCCCTTCTCCACAAAGCCTTCTCTGATAGCTTTTGTTGAAACTGTATTCCGTTTTTCCTGAGCTTCAGTAAGTGGTTATTTTTACCTCATTGATCAGGCATTAAATCCTATTCTTCCTTATTTCTGAAGTAATTCAAATAGGTGATTCCTAAACAACTGGGTTATGTATCCTTAGAGAAAAGACGCTTGTGAGAAGCCTTGTGTTTTGCATTTAGGGCCGAGAATGTTGCTGTCACCTGCTAGTGATCAGTCAGTATCTTCAAACAAGTGCGTGAATTCATTAATTAATACAATTGATGCTTAGCCCTAAAGAAGTTTATAATTGATAAAGAGCATAGGATAAATCCTCTTTATTTACAGAAATAACATAGCTTATCTCTCTAGGTAAGTAAAATTCCCTTCAAAGAAATTACCTTGGGAGACAGGACCACTGTCGTTAGAACATATCCACTGCTCAGGACGTACTGAGAATCCTTCTTTAGATTGGAACGCCTGCCTGCCTGACATATTCCCAGATGCTGTCTCTGTATCTGTACTTGTCTCATAGCAGCAATGATCTCAACAGGCAATTGGTCCTACTCCCTTACTATTATCATAAAAAAATGGCTCAAGATCACCTGTTCATTTTTCTTTGGCACTTGTCCTTCAAAATTTAATTGGCTTAGATCCAACAGTTCTATACAGTGGGTCACATCATTCCATTACATCATGATACATTTGGCAATCAGTGTGTATCAGCAGGTTCACCCAGAAAATACATTACTTGATATTAGCTTTCTTATGGGAACTTTTAGAGATTATTTTTAGTGTTGTGATGGATGATTGATACCACTTTCTTTAAAATGTTTCTAGTATAAAATGACAGTAGTTCTGCTATACATATTCAAACATGGGGACCTGATCTTCTATCATCTCTGTTTTATAAGAGTTGGCAATTGTACCCTTCCCTCAAATGATGGTCAAAGCATCTGGATCATTCCGGGGAGGTACATAGACTACCTGCATTCCAGGTGTTTGCCACAAACATATTCTGTCATTTTCTGTTGTTCCACTCTCATTAAAGACCAATTGTTTATCCCGGTTATGTAATTAACCCATTACTTGAATTAAACTAAGGCAACTGCACATTTTAGCTTGTTATCCAATTATCTGTATAGTAACCCCCTTTGGTATTATTACCTAGTTCGTCGTAAGCCATCAGCAGGAGAAACAGAAGATAACAGTTGTTGTTTCTCATTGAAGGGTATCGTCGGGGGAGTGTGCACCGTTACTCCCATCCACTCTGGGCACAGTTTTCAGGGAAGTTTCACGTACTCTCCCACCTCAGGGACACAGCATTCTATTCGTGGGTACCTGTAACCTGCCCATTGTGTGGAAGAGGAAATTATGGCTTGTAGAAGTTATGTCATTAGCCAAAGTAACCAAGTAAGAGGCAAAGGTGGGTCTCCAGCCCAGGTCTGTGCTCCTGAGAATTGATGGAAAACTATGGAGTTTTCTGATGGGCTTCAGTATTGAGAAAAGCTGTGGTTCTCCTGGGAAATGGACTCACTTTTACCTTATCAGCTGCTTGCCTGTAGGAAGTGAGAGCTCTCTTCTCTTAGGCTGACAGCACAGAGTCCAATTCTCTTCCCACTGTTCACGTTCACGTAAGACTTTACAACACATATCTTTGCACTTTCTCTGTAGTTGTATTTTATTTCTCACTTTTATCTTCACATACATTTTCTCATATGTTTATTTTGTTATGCTGGATCGTAGATACTTTTGCAAGCTGTCACAAACCCAATTTGATAATTTTGGTTTACACATTTTACTGACCTATGCCATTTCCTAAAATCTAGTAAGGTGAGTTCCCATTTTACAAATGAGAATTCAGGCTCACAGAGTGAAATCTGCATATGCAAGATTACCCAGCTAGTAATTGTGGGAAAGAGCTTGTGACATCAGTCTGTCAAACCCAGTCCTATTGTGCAGTATTCCAGCAGAAGGAGGCATTTCCCAAACATTGTTCTCTGGTGCACTAGGGCCTGAGATGTAGTAATAGTTGCTCATAAAAGTAATTATAAAAGGTCTGTAGTCAAATAGCTTGGCCAAATTGTGTATAGCACATCTGTCTTGGGGGGGGTTGCAAAAAAATGAACATTTAAAACTCTCTATGAAGCCCTGCCGTAAATAAACCTATTAAACAAATTTATAAAACACCAGGTTAAACTGGTGTTCTATAAGTTTATTTGGCCCAGAACATTTTTTTTTCTTTTCATTTGAAATATGTATTAACATTTTCCTGGAGATGGCTATTTTAAAAAGCACGGCTTGGAAAATGTTGGTAAGTGAAATAAAAATGTCAAAACAGAAATCCAGGCAGCATCTAAATGCTAGCCCGAGCTCTCTGCTAACCAGTACACGACCTTCCTCCACTCACTTACCCTCTTTGAGTTGTAAGTTCATCCTGTGTTAATTTATGAGCCTGGACTAGATTCTCTGCATTGCCCTTCTCAGCACTAACGTTTTTGATGTCTGACTCCGAGTGCAATCTCATTTGAGGCAGTTTCAAGTGTATACTTAGGCTTGAGGGTTCATGTGGCATCCAGAAGTAAGCTCGAAAACAGCAAAGATTTAGCTCATCAAGTTATACTAAGGCAGTACTTCAACAGCAAAAGGCAGCAAAAGAAAACGGTCATAGACCAGTTACAGGGACAGGTTGAGGGGTGGGGCAGAAGGAACCCAAGGGGCAGTGTAGAATCCTCCTTCTCTCAAGTGGAAAGAGAAGCACAGGTCCTTGGGCAGAATTTTCAGCTGCAAGAAGGAGATGGAGTAAAGAGGAAGATCTTTATCAGACACTAAATTGACTTTTTATTTCAGACTGGAAAAATGGAACTTATCTGCATTTCTTTTCCTGTTTATAATATTCTCCAAATTGTAGGAAGCTCAGAGGGGGAAAAAAAGACATGAAAATGTTGATGTCCCTTGCAAAGTTGAAAAAGAAACATCACATCACATTTTATGTTAGGCTTGTAAAATGGGGGAGCAATAATTACACCTCGAACTGAGAACAGTGTTTGACTGTAATATCTCCTTTCAAGTAGATTCTACTAATTCCAGACCGAGAAAATGAAAGTGTGCTCACAGAAACCATCAGAGCAACACAGATGGAATAAGGTATTTGAAAAATCTTAAAGCTGCCCTTGAATTATCACCTTTGGATCTGCATATTTGAAACATATTATTAAAAGCCTTTTTCTAGCACGGTTTTACACCATCTTCTCAAGTGCACAGAGCAGCATCATTAACTGTCCTCTGTTTTCTGTGAGGACTGAATAAAGAGAAGAGAGATTTCAACAACAGCAGCAAGGATCTGAGTTAGATGTTAGTGAACCTACAGGTTAATTAGACAGTGCATCTAATGCAACCAGCTTCCAAGGATGCCTTGGCTACTGCACATGTAACGTGTACCTGATTTCCTAGATCCAGACAGGACCCAATGAGTCTCTTTTTCCTTCTCCCTTCCCAACCTGGAATACCTATTTATGTCTTTGCCCAAATCCCAAAAATTCTTTGAGGTGTCCATAGAGCTTTCTCTTTTTCTTAATATTTTTTATACAGAGGGTTCTCTACTTTATGTAACTATTACATATGGCTCTTTCTTCTACTCATCAATAACATATATTTTGGAACTTTATTGTGTATGTAAATGGAGTTAAGTAGGCTGGCATTCACTGAATTATTAGTTAATTGCTGGGTATGGTTTGTCTTGCCGAATGGATTGAGAGCTCTTCCAAACCTGCTTAACAAAGAGAGTGTCTGCTTTTGTGCTGGGTACTGAAGGGATCCTACAGATAAAGGAAACCCCATTTCTGATCTCAAGGAGCTTATTATCAGTGGGGAATGGCACCCGTGCGGCTGGGGAGGACTCAGAGCAACCTGGAACGTGGGCAGTATAGAGAGAGGGGAAGATATTTTATGTGGGAGAAAACAAGGGGAAGCTTCGCGAAGGCAGATTAATAGCCCTACCATGCAGCACAACGCCTGGCACATAGTAGGTACTCATGAAATACATTTGGTTGCAGGAACAAATGAAGAGATGAATATATTTTGACAGACAATGGCATAAGGGGAGTGGAATTTAAAAGCAGGGATGAACATGAACATTCAAAAACAAGGAGTCCGTTTAATTGGCCTTTACCTGAAGGGAAGGTAAAGGAGATAAACTGGGAAACGTGGGTAGAAACAAGCTATTTGAGTCCTTGATGACACAGTATGTCGTTTAATCTTTATTCTTCGATAATGAAAGCACAGGGGGGCTTTGAGCAGAGAAATGATATGAAGGAGGTTTTTGATGTCAGCGTTTTTATACCACAATTCTTCAGTCAATCTGTTTTGCATGGTAGGGGCTCACTAGCGCCTGAATTGCTGTTTGACTTCTAACAAAAAATGGCAATGTTTTAAGTAGACAATATGAGGCCCATGTTTATAAAAAACACTGACAGAAGAGGTAATCTCACACTCACCGTGTGGAACTCTGCGGAAGCAGGTGAGGCTCAGCCGGCGAGCTGGGATCAGGGCCCGTGTCTCCTGCTTGCAGGCCAAGCGTCGTCCCCCCGGCTGCCCCGACACCCCATTGTCCTTCTGCGGTGATGTTCTACCCACCCCCACGCGGGCTTCCCAGCAGAGCCTGATCTTCTGTTTCATCCTAAAGGTGAACAGGGTGCTTCAGGTTTTCAAGCTCAGACATTCTCAAGCGATGCCTGGGTCAATATTTGCCTCCCAGGTATGAAGTTCTCTGTGTCTAAGCTGAGTCTCTCAGCCGAAGCTTTATGGGAAACCAGAACATGAATTTGAAGATTGACCTTCATCACATTTTAACTATGCATCTTAAAACATTGATGGCTAAGAAGGATGAGACTCGAAGGGTGTCTACTGAGTGCCTTGCGTGTGCGTGTCAGCGTGCCAGGCTCTGGAGCAGAACCATCCAGGTGTGAGTCCTGGTTCTGTCACTTATCAGCTGTTTGTTCCAGACCAGCTGTTCCCCTCAGTTAGCCACCTTCCTTGCCTATAAAGTGAGAACAATAAAATAATAATACATAATAAAATAATAAAACCTCCTCTCCAACTTTCTTCTGCATTGGACGCAACATGGAATCTGGTCTTCCTGCCAGTTGAAAATAACCAAAGCAGGTCTCTGCTCTCAAAGAATTTGCCATCTAGTTAGGGAGACAAGGCAGGAGCATGAAAAAGTTAATTAGTAACAAAGATTAAAATAACAGTTCTGGACAACAGTAGAAAAGATGTCACAAGGCTGTATGAGATTAATTGCCGAATGAATTCTTTACACAATAGGAACTCAAAGAAAGGAGGAATCCTTTAAGATTGGGAAGTCTACCAAGTTCATCAACCCCTCCTTCCTCCCCGCATGTGGGGGAACCCTGCCTGTACACTCAGCAGGCCCGCCTGGCCCCTCACAGCCCATGTGGACCGCCAGCCTCCTCCTGGAACACTGGGCAGCGACCTGGGCTTCCCCTTTGTTGGTTCATGATCTCATCTCCCACAGTAACAAGAGCACGTTCAGGCTAATAGCCTCCAGAATACCTAGAATCTAAGATATCTGTTCCATTAATAGTGCGTTACCAGGTCGTTTTCGATTACAAGTGGCAAAGGTACAGCTAAACTCAATCCAGCTTTTTAAAATGTGAATTTATCAGCACAATGGCTGAAAATATCCAGGGGTGCAATTCCTGGCTGCAGGCACCACTGGCTCTGTGGGGCCAAATGGCCCCATCAGGACTCTGCCTTTCCCCGCCCCTTTGACCTGCTCTCCTCATGGACGACGGGGTGTGTTGGTCTCTGCACAAGGCAGAGTGGCCTCAGTTTCCGCCAGGGCGACAGCTGATGACCACCGGGAACCAGTACAGGCCGTTTCCCCGGCCTCAGGACAGTCCCTTCCAGGATGGTGTGGCTGGGTGAGTGGAGCCATGTGAATGACTGTCCTTTCAGTATATGGGGAGGGGGTTCCCCAGAGGAAAAGATCCAGGGCTGACAAAATAGCAGTACAAGTCCAGGTCACGGTAAATTCTAAGCATCTTAATATTTTCTGTATCAACGGAGAGAGAGGAAAAGCCGCAAAGAAAGTTGTGCTTTAATGACTGTGCACACCAGCTCACTGGGGTGTGCATGCGTGTGCGTGAGCATTTGTACGTGTGCACATGTGTGTGGTGTGTGATGTGCGCCCATGTGCGTGCGTGTGCGTGTGTGAGCGTGCGTGCGTGCGTGCAGCAGGCGGGAGCGGGACGGGCCCCAGCGCTGGTGGGTAACTTCCCCCTGAGGCACAGACTCCCCTCAGGCTTCAAAGTCCTGAAGGGAAGAGATGCCATCAACGCATGCAGGCGTTTTTCTATCATTTCTTCAACCCCTGCCATGTCGTAAAGAAATGCTGGGCTTGCATTTTCCAGGTTAGGCGCAGTCTGGGTGGCCGGGCAGGTTGGAGCAGACCCAGCTGCGTGAAGGAGGGGCGCGGGCACGGGAGCCCCCAGCCTAACTGGCACTCCCCCCTCGGGCATCTGCTTGATGACTGTCCAGGCAGGGCTGTCCTTAAACTCCTTGGCCACGGTCGTGTTGTGCTCTGGCCAGACTCTCATTTATAAAAGGGAAGGCTGGTCCAGGGTGAGCTCAAGGTCAATATGGAGACTTTCTGGGTCACTGGCCCGAAGAGGGTACCTGGGGAGGCGCCCAGGCCGGGGGAGGATGGCGGACGTGTAGACAGGACAGCAAGGCCCTCCACCACAGCCTGTGATGGGCCGGCGGGAGGCTGTCACCCACGGAGGCCTCCCAGGTGTAAGGCGGCCCTTCCTGCTCCCGCAGGCCTGGCTGCACACGCGGTAACGGAGGCTCTGGCGGAGGGACTGCGCCGTCTCCAGCTGCACAGTCGGAGTAGGAGTGGGAGGGAGGGGTCCTCCAGACCAGGGGACAGTCCGGCAGGAGGATGCGGGGCTGGGCAGGACTCAGCCTGCAGCATCCCCAGGGCAAGAGCTGGAGCTGAGGAGGGGCCGGCAGTGCTGCATCGCGGACCCCTTCAGGGCCCGAGCTCCTCTCGGAACCCGCAGACAGAGGACTGGCTCCCAGCCGCCCCTGGCGCTCTCCGGGTGCTCTGTCCTCCTGCTCTGGGAGAACTTCTTGCGTTCCGTGGGTGGAGAGGTCCCGGGCACCACTGGCCGAGTGGAGGTGCGGGCATCCCTCTAGGGGCGGGAGCTGAGTGTGGGCACTGAGCAGAAGCCAGGCTGGCCACTCCCCCGGCCTGTCCCGGAAGCGCTGCGCTAGGCCTGGGCGTTCCAGGACCCACCAGACTTAAGCCCTTGATCTCAAGGTGCTCTCAGCAGGGCAACGAGCTCCAGTAAGTAACTGGGCACAGCACGTCAGAGCCAAGTGGAGGTTTCTGTGACACTCAGGAGGAGGGGCCAGAACTTCTCCTTGGAGGCACTGGGGGTGGCACTCCAGTTGGGGTGGAGGATGGACATTAGGACATTCCAGCCGGGGGGAATGATGGCTACAAAGATACAGGGGGTGTGTGGGGGCCGGTGGGAGGGGGGCTCGGCCGCTGACAGGATGTGTGTGCAGTGGGGGGCCGGCCCCGGGTGTGTCGGAGGGCAGCCCATGATGGCTGCATCAAGATTCTGGCTTTGACCTCAGTTCTCTTCCTGGGAATGAGATTCTTGACTGGGTGCTCAACACATCGAGGTACCTTCAGGGCCTGTGGTCCCCACACTCCGCCTCCCCTTGGGGCTAAGAGGATGCTTAGGCAGGTCCCATAGCAGGAATGCACTGCATAATTTCTCACTCTACCTGGGAGATTCTGATAGAAGCTACCTTCTGTGACCTCAAGAGGAGAGGCAAATCTACCCAACCCAGTGAACGTGGAATGCGCGACTGTGTACAAAACACTTCATTCCCTCCCTCACTCACTCAGCCAACCTTCACCAAGCCTGTACTTCACAGCAGGCACTCGGTTAGGGACTGAGAAAACGCAGAAAAGCAGACTCAGTTCCTCAGTCGTCGAACTTGCAGTCTAGCGGAGAGTCATTCACTTAAGTAAACAGAACTCAGCATCCAGAGAGATGTCTGTTAGGGGTCTACCTGGTGTGACGGAATCCCAGAGGAAAAGGGGGGATTAACTCTTCATAGAACGCCAGGGAGTTTTGGAGGAAGGCTTTCATGGAGGGAAAGTACCTTGGGTAGGCTTGCTCTTTCCAGGTGGAAGTTCTCTAAAGTATGCTTTTTGCCATCTCTTCCCCTCCTGTGTATGGTTCCTCCTTCCCCACCAGTGAGCCCTGAAATCATGAACATGAATGAGGACACTGCAGGAGGGTCCTGCAAAGGACACCCACATTGGACTTCAGTTTCTCCTAGTTGCTCTATCACGGGGTGGCTTAGACAGTGGACATTGATTTCTCACAGTTCTGGAGGCTGGGAAGTTCCGAGGTGGAGGCGCCAGTATGGTCAGGTTACGGGCGAGTTCTCTTCCTGGCTTGCAGACGGCCACCTTCTCACTGCATCCTCACGTGGCAGAGTGAGCTGCAGAGAGCGAGCTCTCTGGTCTGTTCCTAGAAGGGCACTAATCCCATCATGGGGGCCGCACCCTCATGACCTCATCGAAACCTCATCCCCCCCAAAGGCCCCACCTCCAAAGACCATCATATTAGGGGCTAGAACTTCAACATGCATCTTGGAGGGACATGAACTTTCAGTGGTCCCTTCCAGTGCTAAAACTTCTGATTTATATTTCTTTGAATGTAATGTTGCAAACAGTTCCCACCAGAAGCTGGGTAAGGCCTGGAGCTGTGTGCCTCTCTCTCCTCGGTGGGCCCACGCACTTCCCCTTCACCTCTGTCTCCGCTGAACTCAGAGATGAACAAGTCCTGTTGGTGTCGACACCTCAGATTCTAGGGCAGAGTTTGACGTGCAGTAGAAGCCCCCAGTGAGAAAGAAAGAAATGAACAAATAAGCAAGTGGGTACCTGCAAGGTGTTCAAGGGTTAGAAGCGTGACACACCAGCTCCTTCGTGACAACATGGGCTTTGGTGCTAACGTTCTCTCCATCTTCCAGGCACGCAGGGGCTCCTCAGCAGCCTGGGTGAAGACCCCAGCAAAGTGGGTTCAGTACTTTGCTGGTGTGTGGGCAGGGAGGCACCTGTTTCATGCAATACATGACTGGAACCCCAGGTCCTGTCAGACAAGCCCCTGGTCTCAGGCAGCCTTACACCGAAACATTGCACAGAGGAGGGTGAAGGCTGTTCTAAGGAAAGCAGTTTCCACAAGAAGAGGGAAAAGGCATTCAAGAGTCCCCCGTGCGTGTGGACTCGTGGGCATCCTGCTTCATCCCCCCCAGGCCCTGCCAACGATGTGTGCTGTGCGGCCCCCACACCAGCTGCAGACACTCTGCTCAGGGCATTGTTAGAAGTGAAGGGCCTCAGACCCACTGAAGCAGAGCCTGCATTTGGACAAGCCCCCTGTGGGCGGGTGGTGGGCACCTCATCATGTGAGAGACACTGCCCTGTGGCTGCATTTTTGTGGATCCAAGGTCAGCTCTGCACATCTGGCTGTCTGTATGTCCAGCTGGGGTGCTGTAGTTCTGCCTACAGACTGGTCAGTGGGTCTTGGTGCGGGGAGCGGGCGAGTGGAGGCCCTGTTCATATCCCTGGGGTGAGTTTTCCTTTCCCTTACACCCTCGGTAAGATGCTCGTCCTCGTGTCAAATTAATTCTATTAGATTGTATTGCTAATGTGGTTGAAGTTCAAAGACTTTGCCTGTGAGCCGTTCATTTAGCGGGGAGAGCAGAGCCCGCCCTTGGTCCCCTTGGAGAGGCGGCCCGGCTGGCCCCCGAGGTCTTCAAGTAGCGCCAGCAATCCCCGCAGCAGGCTGGAGAGGGTCAGCGTGCCGATGGTGCCTGGGGCCTTAGCGAGCGATCTCGTAGTTCTTTCCAAACAGAGGGTGGTGACCGCTTTTAGGAGATCACACGATGGCCTGGTCCAGGAGATGAGATGTGAACCCAGACTTGCCCATCCGGGGCCTCCCTTGGTCCTTGTCATTCGAGGGCGCCCCCACTGTGCTCTTCACACGGTCCCCACAGTCACTTTCCTGTCACCCCAGGGCAAGGTTGGGGTATTCCAGGTAGTTATTTTCTTTCTCCCTATGTATAGAGGGAATTTAAAGGTATTTTAAAGATTTTTTTTAATGTGGTCCATTTTTTAAAGTCTTTATTGAATTTGTTACACTATTACTCCTGTTTTACGTTTAGGTTTTTTGGCCGCGAGGCATGTGGGATCTTAGCTCCCCAACCGGGGATCGAACCCGCACCCCCTGCATTGGAAGGCGAGGTCTTAACCACTGGACCGCCAGGGAAGTCCCTAAATGTATTTTAAAAGAAATCAGATTGGAGATCACAAATTGAGTTCACAAAAATGAAAAATTAATAGTTAGAAATGATCTTCAGTACCATCTATCCCAGCTACCCATCAAAAAGGTGGGCTTCTCTAGAGCATCTCTGCATTGTGGATGTCTGGCCTCGAGCACTGCCAGGAAAAGGAGACTCTTCTGTCGTGAGATAACCCCGGGATGAGCTCTGATGGGTCATTCCTTCCTTCTCTTGAGCAGAAACGTGACTCCCTTGGGTTTTACTCTGGCACAAAGTGTGTATCAAAGAAAGGTATCTGCAGTGACGTAAAATACACTCGTCAACAGCAGATGTCCTCACGGGGGGCACAGTTCAGGAAAGCTGGGTGAGGCAGGGGCGGGGCTGTGCCTGGGCAGACAGAGCACTGGCCGGGGGGGAGAGGATGACCCCGAGGGAGGACGGACAGGGGCCGTTTGAAGAACCCAGGGAGGTGGGTCCACCAGGTAAGAGGCTTTTCTCTCTGGACTTCTCTACAACATGCCATCCACAACCCCACAGTGTGTGTGCTTCCTGTTTCTCATGCAGTGGAAGAAGAGCATGGAATGAGGGATGTGGGGTGTTGTGGTGGAGCTCAGCCTTCCATGAGATTCTGGTTTCACGCTTCCAGTTTGGAGGGACCACCAGGATTATTAAAATCCACGGGCAGGGAGCGCCCTCTGGTGTTTGAGAAGCGCCAGTGCAGTTCCTGGAGAGGAGGCGGCACCGAAGAAACTGCTCAGGGGACCAGGGCACGTTAGCAGAGGCAGCGTCCAGGGCTGCCTCCTTCCTTCTCCGGATGGAAGAGGAGCTGGGGGCCTGGACAGGGTAGTGGAAGGCCCTCAGCCTCCAAATCCCACTGCCTGTTACTTTCTGTTTTCCCCGGTGCAGGCCAGAGGGTGAATCTTACGCCCTCTTCACAGCGGGTTATCCTTGCTGGTTTGCAGAGGACGCTCCATTCCTCCATCCGCGTCCTTTGATGTCACTCCCCACCCCGGTCACTGCACACGGGCCATGAGTCTTGTTACCGCTGCGGTCACACGTCGGGTGAAAACTGTGCAGACGTGGGCTGTTGTCACTTTAGGTCAGCGATGCTCTGAGCCGTCCTCGTTCCCGTTCACCACCGGCCCCTGGTTCGGAGGTTGTGCCCCTCGCCCTGTGCCCTGTGCGCCGAGCCTGTTGCCCTTCATCCCTGCAGTATCTCCACGCGTGTGCCCCCCACCTGTGGGCTCGCCATCACCCAGTGACGTGCAGCTTGAACGTTTCCAGTCCCCTTCACTGCAGCAGCCCTACAGGGGACACCCCTGCCAATGTCCCTTAAGGACTGGGGGCTGACATAGACCCAGAAGTGAAAATGCTGGATTGTAGGACTATTAAATTATATTCCTTCCTGAAACTAAGTGCTACCCGATCCCTCGCCAGACTTCCTGTGTCCCCTACAACCCTTGATATCTCCAGCTGTCCAATCTTTGCCAGTCAATTATCTGTAAAGTGACCTGATTCCACCTTCTCATCATTTTAATCTGCATTTATTTGATCACCTGTGAGATAGGGCTGTCTTTCGGTGGCTGATCGCCATTTGAGTGTGTAAAATAGCTAGCTAGTGGGAACTTGCTGTATAGCACAGGGAGCTCAGCTCAGTGCTCTGTGATGACCTAGGTGGGTGGGATGGGCGTGGTGGTGGGAGGGAGGTCCAAGAGGGAGGGGCTATATGTGTACATATAGTTGATTCACTTCGTTGTACAACAGAAAACACAACGTTGTAAAGCAACTATTCTCCAATAAAAAAAATTGTCCATTCATATATTTTTTTTTCTTTTTTCCCCAAGGGCATGACTTTTTTTTTTTAAGATTTATTTATTGATTGATTTGATTGATTGATTGATTGCTATGTTGGGTCTTTGTTTCTGTGCTAGGGCTTTCTCCAGTTGTGACAAGCGGGGGCCACTCTTCATCGCGGTGCGCGGGCCTCTCACTATCGCGGCCTCTCTTGTTGCAGAGCACAGGCTCTAGACGCGCAGGCTCAGTAGTTGTGGCTCACGGGCCTAGCGCGGCATGTGGGATCATCCCAGACCAGGGCTCGAACCCGTGTCCCCTGCATTAGCAGGCAGATTCTCAACCACTGCGCCACCAGGGAAGCCCCCATTCATATATTTTTGCCTATATTCCGTTACAATTCTTTTCTTTTTTTCTTGATGATTTGAAGAATTTCTTTGCAGAAACAAAGTCATATTCCTTGGTGTTTTATACATTGCAAATATTTTCTCCCAATAAGTCAACTGTGTTTAAACCATATACTGTGTTTCCTTCATTGCACAGAAAGTCTTAATTCTGACATACTCAAGAGTCATCACATTCTCCTTGTGCTTTTTGCCTTTGAAGTTATTTATAGAAATTAAGGAAATTCTTTGCAGTCCCGGTTCACAGAGACTTGCTTCGACATTTCCCTCTATTGATTATATAATTTCACATTTCAGCTTTTAAATCATACAGAATCCAGCTTTGCAAATAACATGAGGTAGTGATCTTGCTTTATTTTATTTTTGATTTCAGACCTCTACTTCTCAATTACACAAGGTATCACACCAAGCCCCCACGGAAACTGGGGGCAGATCGGCAAAGCTTGAACCTCGCTCCTTGTGCTTAGCTTTTTAAGTCCTGGGAACTACCCCAGTGCCTTTTCCTCAGGACGAACAGGGCACAGGATCTCTTCCAGACGTTCCAGGGGATTCCCAGCCTTCCTGATTTCAGCACAGGGTAGGGTCTTTAAAAAGTTCACCGAGCTGTTTAAGAAGCTTGGAAGATGGCCTTGTTGGATTTCCTCAGTGTCACACTAGGGAACCCAGGACTCAGAAACTAGCTCCAGGTGTCCCATGAACCAGTGATTCTGTCTGTTGTAGAATTCCTTCAAGGGAAAAGTCTCAACCACCTGCTGTAGGTAGGTTGATAGGAAAGAGCAAAGTAAGTCACACGTGCTAACTTCAGTCCAGCAGTGACCATCACTGACTGATCACCAAGCTATGTCCCCACACTACATTTTACATGTTGTGCCACTAGTAATTGATCAGAGCTGGTGTAAGAATTGAAATCTACTTTGTTCGGCCTTCACCTGCTTGAAGGAGAATCAGATGAATTTTGTGCCAGAACCCCAACAATTGAGTCAGGAGATAGGTTTTCATCAGCTCTAATCCACCCTGAGGGCTGCCTGTCAGAGACACTTAGTTTCTCTAAGCTTCAGTATCTTTATGACTATGATGAAGATGATGGTGATGATGTGATGGTGGTGATGGTGGTTCTGATGGTGATGGTGAGGATGATGATGGTGATGATGTGATGGTGGTGGTGATGATGACGATGGTGATGATATCATGGTGGTGATGGTGGTGATGGTGGTGGTGATGGTGGTGGTGATGATGGTGGTGGTGAGGATGATGGTGGTGGTGATGTGATGGTGGTGATGATAGTGGTGGTGATGTGATGGTGGTGATGATAGTGGTGGTGGTGATGATGATGATGGTAGTGATGGTGGTGATGATGATGATGGTGATGATATCATGGTGGTGATGGTGGTAGTGATGATGGTGGTGATGGTGGTGGTGAGGATGATAGTGGTGGTGATGATGATGATGATGGTAGTGAT